>NC_140490.1:86454290-87128457 GCF_964271855.1 Acomys minous | reverse complement strand
CCAGCAAACAAAACAAAACAAAATGTGTAAATCATGTAAAATTGCTTTATGTTCCTATTGCAAACTTTAGTCTGAAATTTTCTTCCTTTTTTTTTCTCCTTAAATTTTCTTCCTTTTTTTTTTCTCCTTAACACTTTTTTTTTCCATTTCTGTAAGTACTTACATATATCTTGTTCCTGGTTTTTAATAATAACATTAAAGTCTGTAAGCCTTAGTCTTTTCCTTATGGAGAAGTATCCAGACTGTCCTGTTTCATCCTCGCCCCCAACTCCCTTGGGATAGAACCTAAGGACGCATAACCCTAGACTCCTTTTTATTTTTTCTTTTGAGACACAGTCGCACAAGATTCCCTGTTTGACTTTGGATTCACTCTGCAGCCCAGGAAGTCCATGACCTTTCTTTTCTTTTTAAGATTTATTTTTTAGATTGTAACTATTTCTTTAGTTTTTAACATTATAATCACACCATTTTCCCCTCCCCTTCCCTCCTCGCCAAGCCCTCTCATATACCCCTCCTAGCTCTCTATCAAATTCATGGCTTCTTTTTTTTTCATTGATTGTTGTTACATACATATATGTATATTATAAACATATATTCCAAAATACATAAATAGGTGTCACTAACAAAACTGTCTAAATGTGAGCTGAACAAGGACAAATGGCAACAGACATGGTCATGTGGACTGGGGAAAGCCCAAGAAGCCTCAGCCATGTGCTGACAACTAAGGATGCTGATAGCGGGAGAAGTAATTGTCCCCAGGGAAAAGTGTATCAATTGGCTATCCAATATCACACGGTATCCCTGAAAACATGCCTTCAAGTAGCATCATCCGGCCAAGCCTCCCAAAGGAGCTGGGATTACAGATATGCAGCCCCAGGCACAGTCCTGTTCTCTCTTTTAATTCATCACAAATGCTGTGATCCGTATTGATCTGTGGTTACATATAAACCTGTAGCGATGCATTTATTTCTGTGGGACAAAACTGTCAACATTTCTGGATCAAAGGCAGTGGGATAATAAATACTGTTGATTATACCAACACTTCAGCTTCCATCCCTCTCCCAAGTCCAGCACATCGCCAGTCGTTAGTCGACCTTTAAATGTTTTTATTTTATCTTATTTTTTTAAAGACAAAGTCTCACCGCACAGCCTTGGCTGGCTTGGAACTTGTTATGGAAAGCGGCCTCACCTGGAAATCAGACAGGCCTGCCTGCCTCTGTCTCCCCAGTGCTGGGATAAAAGGTGTGCACCACCACACCTTGATTGCAGTCTTTTTATTTGTTGTCAGTCTGAGAAATAAAAACAGACCTGTGTCACGTTCCTGCGTTCGGTGATCTCATTTTCTCTGGTCACTCTTAGCAAGAAGGTCAAAATCTTTGCCCTGGCCCAAAGCAGCTCTTGGTCTCTGAGCTTGCATGCCCTGCAGGAGGCTTATCTGCTAATAGGTATAGGCTCTCTCAATTCATGAAAAAGTGATGACATGAGAATTCACGACGCCATATTAAGTTGTTTGTCAGTATAAGTCTATAGGGAACTACGCCTTTTAAAATGTGACTAATGTATGCCTAAAAGGACTAATCGTTTCTATTTTATTTGCCTTGATGCAAATGTTTTTCCAGTTGCTTCAGGCTGATCAGGTAGACCCTAAATGTTAGTAAATATGGAAGCAGAGGGCTCCTTAAAAAAAAAAAACGAAAAAAAAAAAACATGTTAGGGCAACACCCCAGCTCCTCAAAAAGAAAAAAAAGGCGGGCCTGGTTGTAAATTTAGGGGGTTTTGCTTCTCTTGTTTTTAAGTTGGACTTTTCAAGTAGAAGATGCCTTTAATGTGTTGGTTAGCAGAACAGGAAGTCTGATTTTTCCATGTGATAACAGTCTTTGACATTAACCAGTACAGTTGGATTTTTAATGACACTTTCATCTTCAAAGCCCTTTACCAGCACAGATGGATTAATTATTCATTTGTGTGTGTGTGTGTGTGTGTGTGTGTGTGTGTGTGTGTGTGTGTGTGCGCGCGCGCGCGCGCGCGCGCGTGCACGTGTGTGTGTTGAGTGTTGGGGGGAGTTAGTGTTAAAAAAGACAAGTCTTCAAAGACATATTCTTTTTCCTTGGAATTGGGGATTTCTGCTTTTCAAATATTGTTTTCCAGTCCTCAAGGGAGGAAATAAAATTAAAGATGAATACAATGGGAAAATACTTTGTGATGCGGGAAGGTATCTGTATATCCTGAGTGGGATTAGAAGAGGTTAGGAGACAGGACTAAAGCTGTGTTTACAGTAAGCACCTGAGACATAACTGGCTAAAAGTGTTTGTTACTGTTCAGGCTTTTGATGTGTGTGTGTGTGTGTGTGTGTGTGTGTGTGTGTGTTTTACAGAGCAGCAGAAACATAAACCGCCCCGCTTTACACAATATACGGATCCTTATATTTGATGCTAAAGTACTTATGTTTTGTTCTTGTTACCTTCAAAAAAGTGTCTAATTTGGTTTTAAAAAGACTTGACTTCGCAGGAAAAAAACCGCGGGCTTCCCCGGAGGTCCAAGGAGGACTTGACACATCTTCTAACCACAAGAGAGCAGTCTTCCCTTTGATGAGCGCTTCTTCTTCTCCACCTCCCCAGAAATGAAAGAGCAGGGGTATGTTTGCAAACACCCCGAAAGCTCGTTCCATCAGACCTGTACGCCGGAAACCACAACGGGCAGTCAAGTTTGGATTTTCAAGGAGAAAGCCCGAGGAAACTTTCGCTCCGCCGGTCAGCCCATCTGCACGTGCCCAGGAGGGGTTCTGCTCAATTTCTGAACAGGACCGGGCTCCCCCAGATCCACACTTGCTGACCGAGGAGTGAATTACAGCAATTGGGCGGCTTTGAAAGATTAAATTGTTTAGGGTGCGATACTCTATTCAGGCTGGGGACCCTTTGTTTAACTCTTGGACTAAGATCGGAGGGGACACACAGGTACAAGCGTGGATGAGGCACGTCCTCCGTCTTTGCCTCTTCTGCTCTGAAGTTTTATAAAGACCGGAGGTGGCGGGGGCGCGGGGCGGGGGCGGCAGTGCAACGAACTTCGGAAATCATGCAAAGTTCCCTCCAAGTGTGTTCAGGTACCTAGCTTCTGGACCTATAAACTTCTCCAAAGGCAGACCGGGAAGTCTGGATGGACCAGCATCTCCGGCCACGAAAGCTTCGAGTCTCGTCTTCCTGCTGAGAGAATCATCTCTGGGGTGGTCTGAGCGCTTTTCAGCGGAGGATGGAAAAACGCAAAGCCGCGGGCGTGCTGGCCCTACGTCCCGCGCCGCCGCAGCTAGATGCGCTGCCCGGGAGGGAGCCCTGCAGGGTCTCCGCGCTTCAGGACGCCCCGGACTGCGCACGGAGTCGGCCGTGCCCATCCCTGCCGCTGGGGGGCGTCGGCGAGCCCGCCTTTCTGCGCCAACGCAACGAGCGCGAGCGGCAGCGCGTGCGCTGCGTGAACGAGGGCTACGCGCGCCTCCGCCAGCACCTGCCTCGCGAGCTGGCCGGCCAGCGCCTCAGCAAAGTGGAGACCCTACGAGCCGCCATCAGGTACATCAAGCACCTGCAGGAGCTGCTGGAGCGCCACAGGCCGGACTGCAACAGCGATGGCGAGTCCAAAGCATCCTCCGGGGCCTCGCCCTGCAGCGAGCCTGAGGAGCGTGGCTAGCAGCGCCCTTGCCCTCCAGGCTTTCTTGGTAACTTTGTTGTTGTTTGTTTGTTTGTTTTAACTCTGGGTTCAAAAAAAGAATTTAAGTGCTTCTGGATGGGGGAAAGAAAGGTGTTGTAAAGTTTGGAGGTTTAGGGGTTTTGGTATTCCCCCCTCCCTCCACCTTCACTGGTTCTGACCTTGCAACATACAAATGCTTAAAGGAACTCGTTTCTTGTGCTTCTGAAGCACACAAGGACCGTCCTAAATCTATGCGGTGCAGTGATTTTAAAAACACAAAGGACTGTGAACAAACCTTAGCCAAAGAAGAAAGCCACACTCACGGCCACACACACACACACACACACACACACACACACACACACACACACACACCACAGTCCTTCAAGCGAGAGGGACATTTTCACTCATTCCTTCCCTTTTGGGAAATGGACTGGAAATCTCATCAACACCGCGCTGTGAGTGGAGGTGGCCGAGCAGACACTCTATTTACACATCTGTGGAGCATCTGCTGGACCCGAACACAAGCCTGAATCGCCATGCTAAAAGGACAATGTTGGACGCATACTGCTTTGTCGGCAAGAGGTCTCTTGGAAACCTTAGCAGGTAATAAATAATTGGTCTTTAGCGATGTCAGTGATCTTTTTGTAAGAGAGCTGAACGTCTACTGTCCCTCCCAGTTTCTGCCTGCTGTTTCGAGGGTCCTTTTCTTTATATGTTCCCGTGTACATTTCTCACCCCGTCTAACTTTTGGTTGGTAAAAAAAAAAAGAAGAAGAAGGAAGCAAATATACTTGGTACCTTGTGGTGGTCGACACTGACTTGAAAAATAAAAAGCAAATATGCGCAGTGCCTTTTGGTGTTTGAGAACAACAGGGAGGGACGTGGACGATGGGGCTGAACTGAACTTGTCACGTGTCCGTGTCCAAACCTGTTTGTCCTTGAAGGCTTGCCAGCGGGCTGAATGTTTACCCCTGGCCATTCCCTTTGCCTCACCAAACGGTTATGAATGATAGAAAATCGAGACGTTTGTTGACATCCGAGGGTAAACTACTATTCCCAAGCCCCTGGCTCTGCTCGGCCATGCCTTCTGTGGTGCCGGGAATTGAACCTACGGCTTCGTGCTTGCTAGACAAGCGCTTTCCCGCTGGTCTACACCCATCCTTGCGCTCCTTCTCATATCGTGAGATACCCTTCCTTTAGAAGCAGCTTGGGCAGGGGATGGTGGAGCTGAGGAGAAAAACTATCCGTGGTGAGCTCTGCCCAGGCACCATGTCATTATGCGAGCCCTTCCTGCTTTCCCCGTTAGCCAGTGGCTAACCTTTCCTTGCTAGAACCTTGGCAGCTGATTTTTTTTTCAGTTCTGTCTTATTTAATTTTCAGATATTTGTGGCATGGGTGTTACGAATATATGGTGCTTTAAAAAAAAAAAAAAGGTCCCCGTGTGACCTTGCTATTGATCCCCAGGGCACAATGGTACACACCTTTAATCCCAGCACTTGGGAGGTAGAGGCAGGAGGATCTGTCTTAAATTCAAAGCCAGACAGGTCTATATAACCAGCTCCACACCAGCCACATTATGTGATGAAACTCTGTCTAAATAAAAACCTAATTTTAAGAAGTGGCAGCGGTTGGGGGGGGGGGGGCAGGGAGGGTGAGCTTGGCAGTTAAGAGGTCCTGCTGCTCTGGAAAAGGACCTGCGTTTGGTTCCCAGCACCCCCGTGGTAGCTCACAGCCACCAATAGCTAACTCTGGTCCCAGAAGATTAGCTGTTCCCTTACGGACTCCCCGGACACTGCGCACACACGATGCCCTTCTGTAGTACCAGCAAGGCGCTTACGTAAAATAAAAATAGATCTAAAATAAAAATAATGACGTGAAGGAGATTCTATGCCTTGAGCTGGTCAGGGTTGCCAGGACTGCCTGAGCTGCATCCTTCGTCTCCTGGCTCCCAGGCCCAGGGCAGCTTTCTCCAGTCTTCTGCTCCCTTGCTCTCCTGTTCGCTAGCCAAGTGCCCCAACAATGCAGGTTATCTTCTCTCTTAGTATTTCACGGGAGGTGTGGAGGTGTAGGGCTTAGTGGTCTGTGAGGGTCAAACACTAAGTCAGTGGTGTGGTCTGTGAGGGTCAAACATTAAGTCAGTGGTGGTTTTTGGAGAAAGTCTTGTACTGTTTCTTTTTCTTTCTTTCTTTTTATTTATTATATTATTATTATTATTATTATTATTATTATTATTATTATTATTATTATTATTATTAGTTTTTCAAGACAGGGTTTCTCTGTGTAGCCTTGGCTGTCTTGGACTCTTTGTAGATCAGTCTGGCCTCGAACTCACAGCGATCCGCCTGCCTCTGCCTCCCGAGTGCTGGGATTAAAGGCGTGCGCCACCACACCCAGCTCTTGTACTATTTTTTGAATGGTGTGTAAAGCCAGAGGTTCCCCCCTGCGTGGAGGTGATACAGCAGCTTGAGTGTGTCTTAAGGGTAGAGTGATCATCTTATTTTAGGATTCAACCTTCTAGTCTAGAGGACAGGACTTGATCCCTAGTGTGTTGGATCAGTCTTTGTTGTTGTTTGTTTTTGTTTTTGTTTGTAGCCTTGGCTGTCCTGGACTCACTTTGTAGACCAGGCTGGCCTCGGGCTCACAGAGAGAGATACACCAGCCTCTGCCTCCTGAGTGCTGGGATTAAGGGGTGCACCACCATGCCTGGTTGGTTGGATCCATCTTAAGACCTGTAACTGCTAATATTTATAATAATTTATAACCTGGTGCTCCTGTTTCAGGCTGGGTAGAAACACATAGTGGGATGAGTCACAACCCAACTATTCCTTTTTCTTAAGAGCTGGGGTGGTGGTGGATGCTTATGATTCCCTATATCAGGAAGATTGTGTGTCTGATTGAGAACAATTTGGGCTACATAGTAGGACCCTGTCCCAAACAAACAAAAATGAAACATTCCTGGGGCCTTTGGGGTTGATTTAGCTTTTTTTTTTTGTTTGTTTGTTTTGTTTTGTTTTTGTTTTTTCTGAGACAGGGTTTCTCTGTGTAGCCTTGGCTGTCCTAGACTCCCTTTGTAGACCAGGCTGGCCTCGAACTCACAGTGATCCGCCTGCCTCTGCCTCCCAAGTGCTGGGATTAAAGGCGTGTGCCACGACGCCCGGCCTCTATTTTACAGGGTCATGATGACCAAAACGGTTTCCAGCCCTTTGATTCTCATCATTGAGTTGCGTATGTGTTTTCCTTGTGGGCTCTCTGGGCGGCGAGGCTGGCGTTTAATCTCCCAGATATTTGGCTGTGTCCTTTGCTTGAAGACTTGTCAGCCATCCTTTCATGTTGCCTTACTCACTGTCATTAACTGCAGCCAGAAGGAAACCACAGGTGCGGCAGAAAGGTGTCCGTCCAGACAGCAGAACTCTCCAAACTGGTTTTTGCTTCCAGAGCAGGCCTAGAGGGGGCCACTCCTGGAGGTGGTTTTCCTTTCCCTGACTCTGGAAACTACTCAAAGAAGTCTTTTATGTCAGCTATAGGCAGGGGCTTTGGAGATGTTCTGATCCAGTTCCAAGAGGTTCTCTCTCTCTCTCTCTCTCTCTCTCTCTCTCTCTCTCTCGCTCTCTCTCTCTCTCTCTCTCTCTCTCTCTCTCTCTCTCTCTCTCTCTCTCTCTGTTTCTGTCTCTCTGTGTCTGTCTGTCTGTCTATCTCTCTCTCTCTCTCTCTCTCTCTCTCTCTCTCTCTCTTTCTCTTTGTAAAACACCATTGAAGGCAGATCATTCCATTTGCTAGCAGTACATGAGGTTTTACAATACAGCGGCCTAGCCCTTCTATGTACTGTTCTCGGCTGATTTTCACAATGGTGTAAAAGAATGCCTGTATCACGCCCATTCTAAAGACGGGGAACCTGAGGCTTAGGGGGACCGACTGGCCTAGTCACTTTGCTCTCTGTTTCAAGAAAACGCCCAAGAGAGAAAGCTTAAGGAAGACAGGGTTCATTGGAGCTCATGGTTGGAGACGGTGGTCCATGGGGAAGGCGCAGGAGCCCGTGCCTCCAACGTGATGGGAGTTTGGCTTCACCCTGCTCGCTCACATTTCTGTGAATCATAAAGCAGAGAACAAGACAGGAAGTGATGGCAGGCTATAAATCGTAAGGCTTGACCCTGACCCCTGGAGATCTGCTTCCTCCATTGATTCTCCCACTTCACAAAAGTTGCACAGCCTCTCAAAGTAGCATCAACTAATGCTTAGCAGTCAAACACATGCCCTTTAGGGGACGTTGTACATCCAAGCTATGGCATCTGTTTAGGCTCATGGCTGTCTTCTTATGGAAAATATACTAAATTCAGTTTCAGAAGTCTCCATAGTCCAACACTTTCATCGCTGTTAAAAAGCCATGTGTCTTCCGTGTCTCAAGGCTCTCTCTTAACTAGGAGCCCTTATAAAATAAGGTTTTCTTGATTAGTTGGTTTTGACTTTTCAAGGCAGGGTTTCTTTACATGGCCCTGGCTATCCTGGAACTTAAACTCACAGTGATCTGCCTGCCTCTGTCTCCCGAGTGTTGAGATTAAAGGTATGTGCCACTACCACCCAGCTAAAATAAGATATTTTTTAAAGCTATATATTTCTAACATATAATAGGGACAAACCAGACCAAAGCAAGACTGAAACCCAGCAGAGCAAATACCAAACTCTTCAACCCCTTGGGTAGCATCTGGGCGGCATCATGACATTATCTGAGCTTCAACAAGTTTGGTAGTGCTGCCTTCCAGCTCTGCTGCCCGCAAAACATTTGGGCTTTCTTGGACCAGCTCCACTCGGAGCCTGCAGCTTTTACTGCGGAATGTTTCCCATTTTCTGGCATCTCCAGGATCTTGGAGTTTCCACTGCAACCAAGGCTCCACCTCCACAGCTTCAAGCATATCCCCCTTGGAAAATCCACGTAGGTCATGTGACTAATACTGCGCTGCATGGCTTCAGTGGGTTTCTGGAACCTTTTGTAAGCTACTGTGATGCCATAAGTCTTCCTCTTGTTGATGTTGTTTTGGTTTGTAGAGACAAGATTTCTTGGCTGTGTAGCCTTGGCTGTTCTGGGCCTGCTTTGTAGACCAGGCCTGGAACAGGGTTTCTCTTGAGTCTTGACTGTCCTGGACTCACTTTGTAGACCAGGCTGCCCTCAAACTCAAGGCAATCCTTCCGTGTGCTGGGACTAAAGGCATGCGCCACCACACCCAGCTAAAACAAGCATCTTTAAAGTGCCTGGTTTCAACCAATTATGAATGCCTATCCTGGAAGCCCCCAACGCACTCCCCAGGGGGTATGTAGCCTTTGTTCTCCCTGATTAAAGTTGAACTATCTCCTGAAGTGGTTTCTGGAGTGTTCCATCTCCATTGTGTTTACGGCCTTCCAGGCCCTGCTCCCTTGCCTCGGCGGGCTGGTGGCCAGCAGCCCCCAGGGAAGAGGAGAACCAAGGCTTCAGTTAAGTCAGGCCTGTCTAGGACCTACCTGCTTAGCCTCTACCTCCTTGAATTAGACTAAAGCAGCACATAACGTATATCCATATATATAACCCCAGCGTCCAGAATAAATGGAAAGGATGCTCTTTATAACAATCTCCTCTTACTTACTTAACTGTAAATTAGGTGGAGTAAGGAGCAGGGATTTTCCATATGTTCTATAAATGAATCGGAGGCACAGAGAATTAAATAAAACAGTGTACTAACATGGTGGCTGTTATAATCCAATTAGAAGCACCACAGTGTACCTGTGTGGGGATTCAGTAGCCTGAGTTTTTAGTCCTGTAACACAACACTTGTGATACTCAAGAAACCATTTTTTGTTTTTGTTTTGTTTTGTTTTTTGAGAGAGAGAGGGTCTCTTGTAGCCAAGGCTGACCTCAAACTTGCAATGCAGTCAAGGATGGCCTTGAACTCCTGACCCTCCTGCCTCCACTTTTCAATTACTGGGATTACAGATAATGCATTATTAGTCCTGTTTTAGAGGAAAAGGTAAACTTGGCCGTTAAGCCCCCTGCTTTTGGGATTGTGGGAAGCAGTACATCATGGTGGAAACATGAGAGAGGAAGCTGCTCACTTCATAGAAGCCAGGGAGCACAAAGCATGAGAAAGGTGCTGGGCTGCCGTTTTCCCCATGGAAGGCACACTTTTGAGGGTGAAAGATATCCCACTAGCTACGGCCCCTTGTTTGTGTATGTCTATGACTGCTCGCATAAATGTGTGGCACCACATGTGTACAGTAGCCATGGAGGTCTGGTGTCAGACCCTTGGGACTGGAGTTGTAATTGTAGCCGTGTGGGTGGGTCCTCTGGAAGAGCAAGTGATCCTATCTGTACCACCTCTTAAGTTTCGGGTTCCCAATAGCAGCACACTGAGGACTAAGCCCCTTTTTGAGGCACTTCAGCAGCAAACCATAGAAACACTTTTAAACTCAACTTCTACCCTTCTCCCATGACTTTGAGCATGACTTGGCATTACTGAGCCAGCTCACTCATCTGTGGCCCAAGAACACTGGTTCATAAAGGCCTCCTACTTAGTGCTGAGAATGTTAGGTGCTGATCTTACTGGTAGTTAGAGAAAAATAATGAAAATGTCAGGTTCAGGGATGATAGATAGGAATGGGTGTCCTTAATCTAGAGGCTTCTCTGACTGACATTTTGCCTGTTGCTGCATCTGTAAAGTAGAGCCATCAGATGAGTCACCTGGTCATCGCCTAAAACCTTTGTAACCCAGAGAGCTGGATTTGGTCCACCGGGAAAGTTCTGAGATCCGGTTATGATGTGCCTAATAAAGAAGGGTTCAGTGATCCGTCTATACTTCAGATGGGCTGGCACACACTGGAAGTCCCGGCCTTTCCCGATTCCTGGCACAGGTGATGACGCCAAGGGGTCACATATCACGCACCCGGATCCTCTTCCCTTCAGCTCCACTCCCCTGGATGTGGGCTCAGGTTGTGTCTCTTAACAGGTATGAACCCTTCTACTATCCTAGCAACCCTGCGGGGAGACAGCACCCCTCTCTTGATCCAGAGAACTTCCAGGATCTTTTCTTTAATTATCCCGTGTCACTTCCTCAGTCGGGAACTGGAAGTGGTGATCTGGGTGTTCTGGTCTGAGCCTGCATGTGGTTAGCTCACCCACACAAGCTGAGAGTGGGCACAGGGGTGTGGGTTCTGAGAAGCAGGAGTTCAGTTATCAGAGGAAAAAAGATGCAGGCGGCTGCATATTTTGAGAGCTGGTAAGTATCTGAACGGGATAGGGATTGCAGTGAAGAGGGGGAGGACTAGCGATGCTCAGGAATAGGATTGGCAAGACTTGGGTGAAGGTGAGAGAGGCAGCAATCAATGACTCTAGGGCTTACTACATGGCTTAGTGGGTAGAGGCACTTGCTGCCAAGCCTGAAAACCTGAGTTTGATCCCCAGAACCCATACAGGAAGATGGACTTCTGCAAGTTGACCTTTGACCTCCCAACTACGTATATCCACCAAAGTGCCTGGTTGAAAATGCACAGCCTTCACATCTGTGACCATTAGCATAGCCATCTTGATAGATTCTAGAACTATCTAGGAGACACCTCTTGCGTATATCCATGAGGGAGTTTCTAGATTGGGGTGAGATGGGAAGACCCAATGTAGATGGCCCCATTCCAGGTTCTGGGGGCTGAATACAAAGGAGAACACGAGCTGGGTACCAGAATTCAACTCTGCTTTGTAAATGAAGTGCAACGTGACCAGCTGCCTCCAGCTGCCTTCCTTGCCATAGTGGAATGCTTCTTTAAGATGTCTCCAAGACAAAGCAACTGTCAATATCACCAGCTGTGATCATGTAATGTCTTAGTAACAGTTAAATATGTGGCTGGGCATGGTGGTACACACTTTTAATCCCTGCATTTGGGAGGTAGAGGCAGGTGGATCTCTGTGAGTTCAAGGCCAGCCTGGTCTATAAAGGGAGTCTAGGACAGCCAAGGCTACACAGAGAAACACTGTCTCGAAAAACAAAACAAAACAAACTATAAGTGTGGTATCCCATGGGTGCTCTTTGCCATCCCTGTGCAAGCATTACTAGGTCAGCCTCATTAGTGAGTCACCAACCGACGCCACACTACCTGTACTCTGCCCTGTATTTAGGGTAAGACAGACAGGCTACGGAATGTTATTTTCTCTTTGGCCCCTATTCTTTGCACACCATATGTCCTCCTCAACATACCCGACTATGCCTTTTGATTAACATGTACTAGTATTTTGATGAAAACACCTCAGGTACTTGGTGGTCTCCATGAGAGAAGTGAATCTGAGAGCTTGCTTTGTGTAGAGGTCCACAGGTGAGTGGGCAAAACTGACATAGTAAGAAGAAAGGAAGCATTCAAAACCTATATTTAATAGAATATTTTTCATGATCCCTACTGGGCTACAGACAAAGCTTAGTGTGTAAAGAAGTCCACTCTACAGACTTGTATGACCGAGTAGGGCAATTTCTTGATCCCACCCCACACCCCAATAGATATTTGCAAAAACCTGTGGGACAAAGGAAAAAGAGGCACATTTGCCCTGCTCCAAATGGAGATATAATGTCTCCTGAAAAGCTGTTTAACAAGCCTGCGACAGCAGCCTCTCCACCAGCCACTGTGGCATGCACAGCTACAGCTGTCCACGTTGGATCCTGGCAGGGTTTGAGTCTGATGTCTTAAGAGTTTCAGTCCATGAGCACTTCAGAGACTCTCACAGTCTTGGATCTATCCTTTAATAACAGCAATTGGTCGCAGTTTAATGGCCTTCTTGCTGATCCCAGCATCATGGCAGGTGTTCACGACATCTGTCACATTCTTATAGGACTCTGGAGCCTACAGGGAAGGAATTGAACACTGTAAAATCCACCAACAGGAAAGACTTCAAAATATTAAGCTTCACTTGAAATTATAAGAAATATTCAGGGGCCAATTTTTCCCATTAAATTAGCAAAGGTTGAAAATGTGAGCAAACTCAGAGCTGGTAAGGGATATGAGATAAATACTTGGCCTTATAGTTTCTTCTGCATTTTCTAATTTCTCCAGAAACATATATTATTTGTATATTTAGAAGGAGGAGCCAGTTGGATGGCTCAGTGGGGAATGTGCAAGCTGGTGACCAGACTTTGACCCCTGGAGCCCATGTAAGTAGGAGAGACCTGACTCCACTAAGTTATCTTCTGGCCCTTACACATGCCTTGGCACACTCATACACACACACTACATACACTAATTAAAAAGAAAAACAGTGTGGTAAACACATTTCAAGTGTAAATACCAATCTACCTGAAAGGAAATGCTTCAAATGATATAGTAGTGATATAGCAAAACGATTTCTCTATTTTAGTAGCTATTCAAGTTTCTGAATGTGCACTGGCAACTTTCTCTTCACAACAGCTTTGCATCTATCTAAACAACTGCAAGTGTGCGGCTGTGCATGTACACAAACTCCCTGCCCTACACATACCTACTGTCTTAGAGCCACTGCTAATTCCTGACCTGCTTGCTAAACGGGGGCAGGCTGCCCAGCCCTCACTGTGCTGTGTGCTCTTCTACCGCAGCTCCATGTCTGAACCATTCCCACTGTGGCCTCTAGGACCACGTCTTGTGGCTCCCTGTGAACCCTTCCTCTTTGTTCACATCCTTCACCCTGCTGCTATGGACCCCACATCTTCCCTAATGCAGCTTTTGCTTCCAACTCTCTGAAGCAGATTTTTTTTTCTCTCAAACTGGGTCATGTGACTAGGCCTAAAATGGAACCGGAGCCCCCCTTGATATTCATGGGTATTTCTACTCTTTCTCCCCCTCCCCAGGAACTACCAGTTTTAAGCCTTGCAGTCATATCAGACCACGTCCAAGCTGTCACCTCAGTTTCTACATGTGACTCATGTCCCAGTCTGACACGGGAGACAGCTGTCTAGCTTCTGAGTCACTCGCTCTCTTGCAATGATCCTGAGTGATGCCATTACCCAGCGCAGACTCTTCTTTCGCAAGCTCCTTCATTCCACGCTCAGCGCCGACGGCCATGGCTGTGCATATCTCTCCCACTCGCGGCACGCTGCTGCCCAGAGCGTGTTATGACCAGAGACTACAACTCTTCTACAAGCGCACTTTTGGGCTCCTGCCCCTTCTTGCTCTCCACGGCAAGATTCCCTTAACCAACCAACATGCTCTACCATCCCTGCTAGTGAATCACTCTTTAAAAAAATCCCTCCCACTGTGCTATACTTTAAGGACAGTGCGAGCATCGTGCTACCCCTACACAGCCAGATGCTTCCAATGGAAACACACCATCCCTGAAGTTCACTTTCATCTCAAAGACACTGAGCTCTAGTAGGGAACCCATCTCTCTTTCTTTTGTCCTCCTCAGTTTCTCTCTTCTCATCAGCAGCCACACTAGTCAGATCATACCATTCTTCACTCAGACTCCTCCACTGTCTTCCCACTCACTGTGAGGAAAGCCAGAGTCCTTCTGCAGAGCAGAAGCTAGCTAGGGGTGGGGGAGGGGTACACAGCTCAAAGGATCTGGTGCCCCTCCAGGTCTGACTTCATCCTTTTCTTGCTTGTGCTCAACCCAGGTTCTTCTGTACATCTCAGGAGTTTTACATCTATGTCCTCGTGGCCCACACTCGAGTGTCACACCAAAGCCTTTCCTGGCCACCCTAGTGAAACCTCATCTCTCCCAGGCATTCCTTACACCCTTTCTTTCCGTTTGCTCTTTAGATAGCATTTACACCATTATTAGTGATTTTACTGTCTGTTAAACTCCATAGGAAGGGATTACATTAGTTTTGTCCACTGTGTCATCCTTGGCACCAAGAGCAAGCGTCTAATGAGGAGCTGCAGGAATGAACGAAGCTATGAGGCAAGAAAGGCAGAGAAGCAGCCTTGGCAGGGGCCATCTTGGGCTGGACGAATCCTGGTGCCTTTTTTCTTAAGTGTTTTCCATTTCTTTAAAATTAATCAGTTATTACTTTTATTTTATGTGTAGGAATGTTTTGTTTTGTATGTTTTAGTCCTCTGCTTGGTGCCTGCAGTGGCCAGAAGAAGGCAGAGATAGTTAAACTGAAGATACAAAAGGAGATGAAAAACCATGTGAGTGCTGGGAACGGAACCCAGGTCCTCTGAAAGAACAGTAAGTGCTCTTACTTGACCGCTGAGCCATGGCTCCAGCCCCCCTCCCCAAATTTATTATCATTCTTTAGAAAGTTTAAGTTACAACAACAACAATTAAGGCCTTGACTCAGTATTCTACTTGAGACTTTTAATCATCAAAAGCTTTAAGAATGAATATACCTATCAAGAATTAATTTACAGCAGTAAAAAGGGGGAAGCTTATAAACGATGACCAGAAGCTGAGATACTCATGTGGTAGCACTGAGTAGAGAGTGACACCAAGAGCTTTATAAGGAGCTGCATCTTTAAAAGGACAAACAAAGTTCAACAACTTTAGCTTCAAAACAGCCATCAGGAAAGCATGGTGGTAAGTGCTCTGCAAGAGGGGAGGGGCTGGGTAGCTAACTGGCTTTCGCTTCGGTTCATGCAGATCATTTAAATACATTTTTTCTTCTTTGTGAATTAAACACAAATTGTCTCTAAACATGTCTCTTTTTCAAATTTTCAAACTGAAATGTAAGCATACAACTGCAAAAATTAAGGTTACAATCATCTTAAACTACTTTTATTTATTACGTTTAAATTTTTACAGTTCTGGGTGGTGGAGGCACACGCCTTTAATCCCAGCTCTTAGGAGGCAGAGGAAGGCATATATCTGAGTTTGAGGTCAGCCTGATCTACAGAGAGTTATAGGATGGCCAGGGCTACACAGAGAAACCGTGCCTCAAAAAACCAAAAAGAAAAAAAAAATATGTATATATATTTTTAACAGTTAAACTCCACAGAGAAACCATGCCTCAAAAAACCAAAAAGAAAAAAAATATGTATATATAATTTTAACAGTTAAACTCTATCACCCATGTGTGTGCACATGTGGTGGTTGGAGACAATTTGAAGGAACAAATTCAACCATATGGCATCCGAGGATTAAACTCAGTCACCATGCTGGCCCTCACAACCTACTTTTAAACATTATAATGTAGACAGAAACTACATGAACAGTAAAAATTCATTTTTATAGACTTAGCTTGCAATTAGTCTCCAAACAAAGGACAATATAAAATCAAAGCGAGATAAACCACAGTTGAAGCCAGGAGTAGTAGCTCACGCCTGTGATCCTTGCATACTGGAGGCTGGGGACTGGTTCAAGCTTAAGGCCACAGAGTAGGCTAGAGTAGCTAGAGTAGAGTAGCTAGAGTAGAGTAGGCTAGAGTAGAGTAGGCTAGAGTAGAGTAGAGTAGGCTAGAGTAGAGTAGAGTAGGCTAGAGTAGAGTAGAGTAGGCTAGAGTAGAGTAGGCTAGAGTAGAGTAGGCTAGAGTAGAGTAGAGTAGGCTAGAGTAGAGTAGAGTAGGCTAGAGTAGAGTAGGCTAGAGTAGAGTAGAGTAGGCTAGAGTAGAGTAGGCTAGAGTAGAGTAGAGTAGGCTAGAGTAGAGTAGGCTAGAGTAGAGTAGAGTAGGCTAGAGTAGAGTAGGCTAGAGTAGAGTAGGCTAGAGTAGAGTAGGCTAGAGTAGAGTAGAGTAGGCTAGAGTAGAGTAGAGTAGGCTAGAGTAGAGTAGGCTAGAGTAGAGTAGAGTAGGCTAGAGTAGAGTAGGCTAGAGTAGAGTAGGCTAGAGTAGAGTAGAGTAGGCTAGAGTAGAGTAGGCTAGAGTAGAGTAGAGTAGGCTAGAGTAGAGTAGGCTAGAGTAGAGTAGAGTAGGCTAGAGTAGAGTAGGCTAGAGTAGAGTAGGCTAGAGTAGAGTAGGCTAGAGTAGAGTAGAGTAGGCTAGAGTAGAGTAGAGTAGGCTAGAGTAGAGTAGGCTAGAGTAGAGTAGAGTAGGCTAGAGTAGAGTAGGCTAGAGTAGAGTAGGCTAGAGTAGAGTAGAGTAGGCTAGAGTAGAGTAGGCTAGAGTAGAGTAGAGTAGGCTAGAGTAGAGTAGGCTAGAGTAGAGTAGGCTAGAGTAGAGTAGAGTAGGCTAGAGTAGAGTAGAGTAGGCTAGAGTAGAGTAGGCTAGAGTAGAGTAGAGTAGGCTAGAGTAGAGTAGGCTAGAGTAGAGTAGAGTAGGCTAGAGTAGAGTAGAGTAGGCTAGAGTAGAGTAGGCTAGAGTAGAGTAGAGTAGGCTAGAGTAGAGTAGGCTAGAGTAGAGTAGGCTAGAGTAGAGTAGAGTAGGCTAGAGTAGAGTAGAGTAGGCTAGAGTAGAGTAGGCTAGAGTAGAGTAGGCTAGAGTAGAGTAGAGTAGGCTAGAGTAGAGTAGAGTAGGCTAGAGTAGAGTAGGCTAGAGTAGAGTAGAGTAGGCTAGAGTAGAGTAGGCTAGAGTAGAGTAGAGTAGGCTAGAGTAGAGTAGAGTAGGCTAGAGTAGAGTAGGCTAGAGTAGAGTAGGCTAGAGTAGAGTAGGCTAGAGTAGAGTAGAGTAGGCTAGAGTAGAGTAGAGTAGGCTAGAGTAGAGTAGGCTAGAGTAGAGTAGAGTAGGCTAGAGTAGAGTAGGCTAGAGTAGAGTAGGCTAGAGTAGAGTAGGCTAGAGTAGAGTAGGCTAGAGTAGAGTAGAGTAGGCTAGAGTAGAGTAGGCTAGAGTAGAGTAGGCTAGAGTAGAGTAGGCTAGAGTAGAGTAGGCTAGAGTAGAGTAGGCTAGAGTAGAGTAGGCTAGAGTAGAGTAGGCTAGAGTAGAGTAGGCTAGAGTAGAGTAGGCTAGAGTAGAGTAGGCTAGAGTAGAGTAGGCTAGAGTAGAGTAGGCTAGAGTAGAGTAGGCTAGAGTAGAGTAGAGTAGGCTAGAGTAGAGTAGGCTAGAGTAGAGTAGAGTAGGCTAGAGTAGAGTAGAGTAGGCTAGAGTAGAGTAGGCTAGAGTAGAGTAGGCTAGAGTAGAGTAGGCTAGAGTAGAGTAGAGTAGGCTAGAGTAGAGTAGGCTAGAGTAGAGTAGAGTAGGCTAGAGTAGAGTAGGCTAGAGTAGAGTAGAGTAGGCTAGAGTAGAGTAGAGTAGGCTAGAGTAGAGTAGAGTAGGCTAGAGTAGAGTAGGCTAGAGTAGAGTAGGCTAGAGTAGAGTAGAGTAGGCTAGAGTAGAGTAGGCTAGAGTAGAGTAGGCTAGAGTAGAGTAGGCTAGAGTAGAGTAGGCTAGAGTAGAGTAGGCTAGAGTAGAGTAGGCTAGAGTAGAGTAGGCTAGAGTAGAGTAGGCTAGAGTAGAGTAGGCTAGAGTAGAGTAGAGTAGGCTAGAGTAGAGTAGGCTAGAGTAGAGTAGAGTAGGCTAGAGTAGAGTAGGCTAGAGTAGAGTAGAGTAGGCTAGAGTAGAGTAGGCTAGAGTAGAGTAGAGTAGGCTAGAGTAGAGTAGGCTAGAGTAGAGTAGAGTAGGCTAGAGTAGAGTAGGCTAGAGTAGAGTAGAGTAGGCTAGAGTAGAGTAGAGTAGGCTAGAGTAGAGTAGAGTAGGCTAGAGTAGAGTAGAGTAGGCTAGAGTAGAGTAGGCTAGAGTAGAGTAGGCTAGAGTAGAGTAGGCTAGAGTAGAGTAGAGTAGGCTAGAGTAGAGTAGAGTAGGCTAGAGTAGAGTAGAGTAGGCTAGAGTAGAGTAGAGTAGGCTAGAGTAGAGTAGGCTAGAGTAGAGTAGGCTAGAGTAGAGTAGAGTAGGCTAGAGTAGAGTAGGCTAGAGTAGAGTAGAGTAGGCTAGAGTAGAGTAGAGTAGGCTAGAGTAGAGTAGGCTAGAGTAGAGTAGGCTAGAGTAGAGTAGAGTAGGCTAGAGTAGAGTAGGCTAGAGTAGAGTAGAGTAGGCTAGAGTAGAGTAGGCTAGAGTAGAGTAGAGTAGGCTAGAGTAGAGTAGGCTAGAGTAGAGTAGGCTAGAGTAGAGTAGGCTAGAGTAGAGTAGGCTAGAGTAGAGTAGAGTAGGCTAGAGTAGAGTAGGCTAGAGTAGAGTAGAGTAGGCTAGAGTAGAGTAGGCTAGAGTAGAGTAGAGTAGGCTAGAGTAGAGTAGGCTAGAGTAGAGTAGGCTAGAGTAGAGTAGGCTAGAGTAGAGTAGGCTAGAGTAGAGTAGGCTAGAGTAGGGTAGGCTAGAGTAGAGTAGAGTAGGCTAGAGTAGAGTAGAGTAGGCTAGAGTAGAGTAGAGTAGGCTAGAGTAGAGTAGGCTAGAGTAGAGTAGAGTAGGCTAGAGTAGGGTAGGCTAGAGTAGAGTAGAGTAGGCTAGAGTAGAGTAGGCTAGAGTAGAGTAGGCTAGAGTAGGCTAGAGTAGAGTAGGCTAGAGTAGAGTAGGCTAGAGTAGAGTAGAGTAGGCTAGAGTAGAGTAGGCTAGAGTAGAGTAGGCTAGAGTAGAGTAGGCTAGAGTAGAGTAGAGTAGGCTAGAGTAGAGTAGGCTAGAGTAGAGTAGGCTAGAGTAGAGTAGGCTAGAGTAGAGTAGAGTAGGCTAGAGTAGAGTAGGCTAGAGTAGAGTAGGCTAGAGTAGAGTAGGCTAGAGTAGAGTAGGCTAGAGTAGAGTAGGCTAGAGTAGAGTAGAGTAGGCTAGAGTAGAGTAGAGTAGGCTAGAGTAGAGTAGAGTAGGCTAGAGTAGAGTAGGCTAGAGTAGAGTAGGCTAGAGTAGGCTACTCTGGGCTACAGGGTGGGAGTGGTGGGGGTGGAGTAAGGAGGAACTGCAGGGGGAGGCGCAGTGGGCATTGTAAAAACACATTATATTAGTGGATGGTATTCTCAAAACAGAAACCATGAAAACAACCCCAAACACCCAAACTAAAGCCATCGAGAAGCCCAAGTCATTGCTGTAAATAACACTGAGAACCTCCATCTCTGCTCACTGGCATAAGTCTTAAGGGGCTTTATGTTAAATACATATCAGGATTTCACTCACCTCTTCCATAACCAGTTTGGGTGAAGCAACACGAATTGCAATTCCCATATCTGCCAGTTTGTCTAAGACATCTTGGAAATCTAAATTACGACGTGATTTTGCTCGGGACAGTGCACGGCCCTAGGATGAGAAAGCACCAGGGACAGGAGTAAAGTTCAGTTTATGAATTTTGAACTAAAACTGTTGACTCTAGTAATTACTTAGCCTTTAGAATTACATGTCTCCTTATTTAACGTCTTACCATCATCACACCCTACTATGTACTCGTTCATTTCCCCTTCTTTTTTGTTTTCCTGTTTACTTTTTATTCATAACCATACTTAACTCTGCATTCTGGCTACACTTGGAAGGGAATGAGGAAAAGATGCGGCCCAAAGAACTTCACTGAGAGCAGATTACAGGGTACTGTGAGCAGGTGGGGTGGGGGCGCTCTCCTGAGCTACAGAAGGAATGGTCTGATGGATAAGCTGCCCGCAAGTCAAAAGAATTAGAGTTGTCCACAGTCGGAAATGCTGATCTTCCTGCTGGTCTCGCCATTCCTGGACCCAAAGCGCTCCATGGCTCCCACGATGCTCATGCCTTCTTCCAGCCATCCAGCCACTCAGTCTTGGCAGAGCAGGTAACAAACTGGGAACCGTTTGTGTTTGGTCCAGCATTTGCCATGGACAAGATGCCAGGACCTGTGTGCTTCAGGATGAGGTTCTCATCCTCAAATTCCTCCCCATAGATGGACCTGCCACCAGTGCTATTATGGTGTGTGAAGTCAGCACCCTGGCACATGAATCCTGGAATAATTCTGTGAAAGAATTATTCTTTCCCTACAGTATTCAGAGCACAAAAGTTTTCTGGTGTCTTTGGAACTTTGTCTGCAAACAACTTGAAGGAGACACAGCCCAAGGGCCCGCCATTGGCTACAGCAAGTGACAACAGGGGACAGAGGCATCTGCAAAAGTTTCATTTCTACTTCTTAATGTTAGTGTGTGTGAGCATGAGCACACATATGTACAAAAGCCATGGCATGTGTGTGGATGTCAGAAGATGCTTTCAGAAGTGTGCTCTCTCCTCCCCCCTGGTTGAGGCAGGCTCCCTCGTTTCTGCTGCTGCTGCTGTCAACTGTAGGATAGCTGGTGTGTAAGCTTCTGGTGACTGTAGCCTTGGCCTCTCACTTGCTGTAGGAGTGCTGGGATTATATACAGAAGGCTTCCAAGGCTGGAACTAGGACCATCAGGCTTCCAGCACAGGCCTTACCCACTGAACGATCTCACCTGCCACATTTGCTCACTTTCTAGCAAAGTCTTGCTATGTTGCTTACAGTGTCCAGGCAGGCCCTGAGCCTGCACTTCTCCTGCATCAGCCTCCTGGGTAGCTAGGATTATGGGCACACACCACTGTATGAAGCTTGATTTTTCTTTTATCTTATACTAAAAACAACCATATAAACAAAGAAAAAAACCAACCTGACAGGTCACTGAGATAGTGAGATGGGTAAAAGTACTTGCTGCCAAAACCTAAATAAGTTTAATTTCTGAAACCCATACCATGGAAAGCGAGACCTGACTGTCCAGAATTGTTCTGACTTCCATATGCAGGCCACGCCGCACCGTACCCCATCCCCACCCTCTAAATACCCACATACACAAAGGAAAAGAATAAAGTATAAAAGTTTAAGAACAAACAAAATGACCTGTGCTAGGGAGATACTTCAGTAGATAAAATGCTTGCTGGACAAGCAGGAAACCTGAGTTTGGCTCGCACATAAAAGCGAGGAACGTCTGTACAAGCCTGTTAGATCAGCAGTGGGGAGGCAGAGACAGGAGGGTCCCAAGGGCTTGCTAGCCAGTGTAGCCATCAGTGTACACCACGTTCAGTGAGAAACCCTGTCTCACAACATAAGGAGGAGAGCAACAGAGGAAGACAACCAGTGTTGGACTCTGGAACACACACAAACACAAATGCGGGACAACCCATGTTGGAGTCTGGACCGCAGACACACACATACATACCAACCAGGGTTTGGTATTATAACCTTATCATGTGTCTTTTATTAAGAAGTGTCATCACACCCTCTTTGAAAATAAATTTCTACCTAAAGTATTTTATATCTAAAGATTTATTTTATATGCTTCTAAATACCAATAACTATACTTCAATATAAATATTAATTTTTCATTATACACAGCTTGTGATTTAAATGTTTCTCTACCTTAGCAGTGACATTTTGAACTAGATAGCTGCCATGGGCTGCCCTGTGATTCACAGCAGCCTCGTGGCCTCCACTACGAGATACAGGTAACACCCTTCCCCAACCCAGCCACGAGCACTGCATCCGCATGCTGCCAGTGCCTCTAGAGCTGTAGGGAGCTCACACTGCTCAGACTCCCTGGGTGGGAACTAGGAGGGCAAATAGCTGGAAATGAGAAGGATTCGAGGGGAAGAGTGGTTGAAGATATATTATAAAGATCTGTTCTATGACAAGGTAATCTAGATGGTTTTTATTTCCCCTTTGATAGTTTAGAATAGGAGTTGGCAAACTACAGTTTGTATTTGAAGTAAAATTTTTCTGAAGCACAGCAGAGCCCTATGGCTCCTCTCGCTCTATAATAGCATAGCTGAACTGTAGCAGAAAGAATGTATAGCCCCCAAAGCCTAAAATACCTCAAGTACCTGGCTCTCTATAGACAGTTCACTGATAAGGTGGCTAACAAGATGGGGGGCAACACATGGAAACAGACAGGCTCTGACTTGCAAAGAGTTCATATCCCCCAAATCTGGGGTGAACTGTCCAAGAGAAGAGAAGAAATCAAGCAAATGAGTGGGTCCAATGGGCTGATGAAAAGAGCCCTGAGCTCACTGTGGCACATCAGTTAGTTATACCACTTACTAGCCAGTGGCAATAAACACAGCTACACTGCTAACTGTCCAGCTTGGATTTTCTGGACTTGCTGATGAGGAGATACCTAGTCCTACAGTCAGTGCACTGAATAGTGTATTATGGGGAATAACTTGCAAGAAGTAGTCATGGCACAACAAACCTCAATTTTGCTGAAGTTAATCAGGTATTTACCTGTCAAAATGCAAAACAGCTAAATAGAAGGGATGATATCTAAGAAAGTTTTCATTTTCCTTACCGCTCCATGACAGGTTGTTCCAAAGGTCTCAGTCATGCCTTGCTCAGTGCCAGTCAGAACATAACTACAGGTCCCCATGGTGCCACCAATAAGCACTGGTTGTCCAGTGAGCTGCGGGTACACAAAACCAAATGTTAAATTGTAGAAAGGCACATGCTTTTTAACATCTGAAATTCCCTGTGTTATAGAATTGTAGAAGAAACCTAAATCTCTAAACTCAGGCTCTTACAACTATATTGAGGCATTTCTTTGGTTTTTTAGCTCCTTGGAAAAAGAAAGAAAAAGAAGATATAAGGGCCTACAGCCGACTGAATATAGTACAAAAAACTCTCAAATTGGAGGGAAGTATCTAGGATTTTCATGCATTCAAGGCACCTGCCCTCTCTGGACTTCTGTTTCCTCGTCTGCAAAACCTAGGAGTGAGGGAAAGACTAGTAAAGCTGTCCTCTGAGGGGCCCCGCCCAGCAATGGACCAAAGCATATGCTGAGACTCAAGCCAAACATTGGGCGGGGCGCAGGGAGCTGTGTGGAAGGGTGGAGGGAAGGACAGAAGGACCCAGAGGGGACAGAGCTGTACAAGAAGACCAAAAGTCAACTAACCTAGGCCCAGGGAGGCTTGTAGAGACTGCAGCACCAACTAAAGACCATGCATGGACTGGACCTAGGCCTCCTACACAGAGGTACCCAATGGGCAGTTTGGTCTTCATGTGGGTCCCCTAGTAAGGAGAGCAGGGGCTATCTCTGTCATGAACTCTGTCTGATGCATGCTTCTCAATCACTTCCCCATGGTGGGGCTGCCTTGCCAGGCCAACATGGAAGAGGTTGTGCCCAGTCCTGATGCAACTTGATGTGTTGGGGTGTGTTAGTGGTGTGTGTGTGGGGTGCTCCCCTTGCCTGAGGGGTGGGGGAGATGGAGGGAGGGTGGGACCAGGAGGAGAGCAGGGAGGGGGCCTCGATTGGAATATCAAGTGAATAATTAACTAAATAAATAAACAGGGGGAAAAAAAGAATAAGGGAAAGAAACACTGTTGTTTAACCTTTGTCCTGCCTTCCAATACCTTCCAGGCCATATCCAGCTCAGGGGAGTGAAACATACCTAATAGAGCACTAAGATAAATAACTGGTGCAGACTGGGAACCACTGTTGTCGTAAGTGACAGCTTAACTGAACCTCCATCTACAACTCTCTAGATCGTGACCTCAAACAGAGATGCAGGCTTCCATACCTGGTAATCAACAGCAATGAGCGGGTGGTGAGGAGGGAAAGCGCGGGTGGACCCCTTCCTGTGCACCAGCAGCGTCCGCTCCTTCCCGTCTACCACGTGCTGCTCCACTTTGGCGATATTGTGAGAAACATCGTAAATCACATGCAGGTCCAGGTCGTCAGGGGTTGTGTTGAAGACTTTGGCAAATGCCTAGGGGGAGAGCTCCGTTACAAGCAGTCTAGCTCTTGAGAAACCATTTCCTGCTTTCAGCTGGTCAACTCCTGAAGTGAGTGGGGGACTTGAGAGGTCTACAACAGCACTCACTGGTCTTCACAAGAAGGAAGCACAGAAACTGCCTGTTAGACCCACACTGCTTGTTACAAACTCTACATTAGGCAGAGGCTGCTTTGCAGCTCTGGATCTTGTTCTGCAGAGACACTTATTCTTCCCCACCCTTCTCAATCACAGAGAATGGCATTTCCACTCTTGCTGAGGCTCCAGGCAAATCTGTGGGTCATTCTGGCGCTATTCTCCTGCCCAAGACCTTAAGACACTTCCCTAGCTAGCATCCAGAACACACATTTCCAAAACCAAATATGCTTAACTTCCCAACTAACTCAAGAGAGCAATTTTACTTTACCTGACGGGTTAAGAAGGTCATAGAGGAGCGGTTAACCCAGGCGTAGTTCCCAGCCGCAGCCATTCCCTTTAAGTAGTCTTGCCCCTCTGGGGATGCGATCCGAGCACATGCCAACTGCCTGTCATTGACTATAATCTTGTCTCGCTTCATGGCCTTTTCCATAGCTACCAGTGCATCTGCAACAGAGCCAAAGGTCAAATCAGGTATGCGTCTCTTAAATAAACCATTCAGATTTACTGTAGAGAGACAGTGAACATTCAAATTAGAAACAAAACCCTAACTTTGCTTCTGAGTTCATCCATTTGGTCAGACAGGATGTATGTGGAGCTGGAAAGATGGCTCAGCAGTTAAGAATACCAGATGCTCTTGCAGAAGACCAGTGTTCAGTTCCCAGCACCCAGACGGTGGCTCACAACTGTCTGTTAACTGCAGTTCTAGAGCATCTGAACCTTGTTCTGGCTTCCATGGGCACATACAGGCAAGAAGGCACATATACATACATATAGATGATGCCTTTAAATTAATTTTTATAAAAAGATATTTATTGAGAAACTTCTGAGTATGGCGATATAGGTATGTGAGACACACAGACAGCATTTGCCTCTAGAAAACTGAAATGGAATATGTACAAGAGCAACACGGCTTTAGCTACTCCCTTACATGTTAATGAATGAGAATAGCGTAAAAATTGTTATCATCATGGTTTTTAAATAGATAAAAAAAAAAGATATGGTCTCACTTTGTAACCCACTAGTTTTCGAACTAATTACATTGTTCAGGCCACTTTGGATCTCTGATTCTTCTGCTCAGGGTTTTGAATTAGGATACCACAGTGTGTGGAACAACATGTCTTGAACATATTGTTTGGTGCCTTAATATTAAATGTGGATAATTATTCAATATTAAAGCCACAGTCAATGCTTCATATAACTGCTAGATTAAACTAATGGGTCAGGCTGGCACAAATGAGTGAGTCTTATAGGATAAAATACAATCGCAAGGCTGAACTGGAACATGAATTATGTGCTTATATATACTACCTCATACATTTACTAATCCCTGTAAGTCATCCAGACACTTATTTCCCTAGTCCTTGCTGCCTGTTTGCCATGAATGTCCTCTATTTGTTATTATTCATATCCCAAGGCCTAGCTTGATTTTGTCTATGAAGATCTTTGGAATATTTTTTAAACACATTATATTTATATTCCCTTTCTTATAATATTTTATCAACTACTACTCTTTATCTTTGGTGGTGTAATTTGGATGAGTGTTCATGCAGATGCCAGTAGTCACCATTGAGTATTGTTCCTTGGGTGTCTTTATTGAGACAGGGTCTCTCAGTGGCCTGGAGCCTGACAATCAGGCTAGGCTGGTTGGCCCAAGAGTTGCATGCATTTGCCAGTCTCTGCCTCCTAACACTGATTATAACTGTGCACCACCATGCCCAGCATTTATTCTTGGGGTTGAAAGGTTGGTCTTAGATCCCCTGGCTCGCCTTACACTTAGCTATCTTTCCAATCCCCTTCTTTTTCTTGATGAGCATGATCACATCCATCATAGAGTGAGATCAAGTACCTATTTTAGAACCCAATCCACCAAAATCCCTAAGCTTGCTGAGTGAGCATCTACTTAACTCCACAGTCTATGTACTATCCAGACAGCTAGCACTAACCCCAGACAGAGAATGCAGTACTAAACACAGCTAGCATTAGCAAGTGCTTCCTGAGTGCCACACAGTTACATGCATCGGATACGTTATTTTACTAACCTTCCATGACAATACCAGATGAAGAAATAATACCCATTTTTTCCAGATGAGAAAGGTCTGATGATTATTAGTTTGTTCAGGGTCACAATGAAGAGAACAAGTTAAAAACACATGCAATGTATTTCTGTGGCTCAATTAACTCTCTTGTCTTGTTCCCCACAAAACACGTATTTAGTTCCAAGTGAAAAATTAGGTCTAGAATATACCTGTAGCTACTTGGTGGCCCAAGCCTCTGCTTCCACTGTGGATCATCACACACACCTGCCCCTTATGGTCGATGCCCATTTTCTTAGCAGCATACTCATTGAAAATCTCATCTACAACCTGGATTTCTGCATAGTGGTTTCCTGCTCCCAGGGTCCCCAACTGTAAGTATAAGAATGTCTGATTAAACACATTCCATCCTAGTCAAAAAACAAACAAACATACATTTAAAAAGCAAATAGGCAACACCAAACCAATAACAAAATAACCATACAAAGTGACTCATGTAACAAAAAAATTCTAAGCCTTACAAAGTCTTATTACTACATGTTTCTGGAGGACTAGAATACCACAAGCTCTAAGAACTCACAGAAGCCAAAATCCCAAGGGCCAAGTTCTAGGAAGAACGCTGGCTGTCAGATAAGCCCCAGGGTGAAATGACTAGACACATTACTTTTCATGTTAGGTACCAGGAAACACTCACCAAATCAAAGAGACTGTTTTATTACTACTGTTGTGTGCACGGTGTGTGTGGGCACGTGCACCGCAGCATTCGGGCAGAGGCCAGGAGACAGCATTTTGGAGTTAGTTCTCTCTGTCCACATTTACGGGGGTTGTGGAGATGGAGCTCAGGTTCTGAGGCTGTGCCTCCATCCACCAAGTCATTCTCACTGCCCTCCATTCTTTTCAATTTTTAAAGAAATCTAAAATATGTCTTACTTTGTAAACCTCATAATGGCATCCCACTTTTCTCTTATTCACTTATAACTCAGAATCTTTTATGAGTATTTGAAAGCTCTGCATACTTTTTCAGAAAAATAATTCATAAGCAAACATTTTTTATATAAGCAAACATTTTTGTGTTCTTTTTGATGTACTTTTAAAATAAATATCTCCAAGAATCTACTTTTTGTTAAACAGAAGGTATAGATTTCTTCCCTTGATAAAAGCTAAATTAGCACACTGACCCTGCAAAGTGAGTTACCTGAGGAAGGCCCCTTTTTTTGGCCCTGGGTGAGACCTTATTGGGGTCAGCTTGCAGCATCCTTCCATACTCCTCACAGTGCTCCTTGTCTTCAGCCCAGGCGTAGCCTTCTCTCAGGGACCAGTCCACACCCATCTCCAGTGCTTCCTCTAAGTCTCTGGGGGTGAGCAGGAAATGCAAGTCATTTCACAGCAAAGGATAATAAAACTTAGGAAGAGACTCATCTCAAAGAGCACAGGAATATGGGACAATTACTACGCTCCCTAGCTTTTCTTTCTTTCCTTCTTTCTAAGGAAAGTAGTCAAATAAATGGTCATCATTTAAAATGGTGATAGTGGGGTTGGAGAGATGGCTCAGTGGTTAAGAATATTGACTGCTCTTCCAGAGGACCAGGGTTCAATTCCCAGCACCCACATGGCAGCTCACAGCTCTGTAACTCCAGATCTGACACCCTCACATGGACATACATGCAGCTAAACACCAATGCGTATGATTACAGTTCCACTTGGCATTTACATAGTCTACTGTACTTAACATACAGACAGAACAAAGCAGGTTCTCGTGTAGTTCAGGCTGGCCTTGAACTCACTGTGGCCAGGGATGATCTCAACTTCAGGCACTCCTGCCTCTCTCCCCCAGGTGTGAACACAACAGGTACTACCATGCTCAGTTTCTGTGCACACTACATAAGTGTTCTACCAACTGAGCTTACCACCAGCCCCTGTGATGTATTTTTCAATTGTTATTACTTTCTTTTATATTACATCTGCCTAAATAGCCAAATAAAAGCTGTAATCTTAATTAGATACTACCATCTACCTCTATTTTATTATATCTTTATCAATAATTTATAAAAAAATTAGCCAAATAATGAAGATATCTGAATTTCCTTAAGTAACACAGGTTCCATTTTAAGGTTTATTTTCACCAAAACACTGTATAGCTTTACTGAACCTGCACTCTAAAGCTGAAAGGCACAAAATTAAATGCTCAGAGAGAGGGTGCCTTCACCTTCACCCAAGGTCCAGGATCCTCAAACACAGCCAGAAGAGACTACAGTTTTTAATACTCCCGTTTCCACTTCCCTAGATGACAATCCTTAACGAGCAGCTGAATTAAGATAAAATTTCTACCTGAAATATTTGTCAAGTTGCTTCAGGTCAAGCATCGTTAATGTAACAATGAAGGCATCCTCTCTGAGCATTTAATTTTGTGCCTTAACAGCATTTCTGCATTAATATATGCATATAAACTTAAAATGCAAAGTTCTGTAGAAATTGTCAAAGGAACATCTTTGACTTATACTTGATAAGCACATAATTCAATCCAGGCATTGTGGTATACACACACAATCTTAGTGTTTGGGAGGCTGAGGCATGGGAACCATGTGTTTCAGGACAGCCTAGCTACACAGTACACAGAGAGTGGGAGGGCAGTGAGGCCTGCCAAGTGTAAGGTGCACAGTGTGTATGAGCAATGCAGCACTGTAACAGGTGCCCAATAGACAGTAGCACTGTGGCCTTGTGCTATTGCCCTACTTAGTTAGATAAAGCACATGCTCAGTACCAGCAGTCAAGAGGAAGACTGCAGATGAATGGGTCCATTAAGTGGTGCTCAGAACATAGCCTGTCTGAAGGGCAATCTTTGGTCTGATCCCCAACTTAACAAGCTTAATTTACTATTTATTCTTTCACTTTGCTTTCTTAAGCAGTGGTCATTATCTGGATGACATATCAGGCACAGGGCCTTATGCTTAGGAAGTGTTATTATCCTAAAAATATTCTATATCAAGGGTGGCATTTTTCTTAATTTTTAATTAAGTAATTTTTATGTATATGGGAGTTTTGCCTGAAAATTTATCTGTGCACCATGTACATGTAGCACCCACAGAGGTCAGAACGGGGTTACAGATGGCTGTGGGCTGGACCTCTGAAAGAGCAGCCAGTATCTTAACGACTCCATTGATCATCTTTCTAGCTGCACGCTTTTTCTTAAGTCTTACATGTTGCTTTGAACGCCTGGGCTAAAATGATCCTACCATGTCAGCCTCTCGAAAGGCCAGGACTACAGGTGTATTCCACCAGGTCTAGCTCAAGGACTGTTCTAATGAATAAGGATTGGGACAGACGTTTTAAGAAGCAACTACCCTGCACTTGCTAAGACGTGACTGAGCAAACATCTAAACTGGAAACAAAGCTGCATCATGTGGTCTCCCCCTCCCTTCGCATTTACCACAACTGTGTGCTTACTTGGCATTCATTGGGATGACGCCTTTTGATCCCACCCCGACGGGAATGTGGTCAAACATAGCTTGGGCAAGTTGTTCTTTCACAGGCTGCACATCACTCTCATCTAAATTGGTTCTTAGCAAGCGGACACCACAGTTAATGTCAAATCCGACACCACCTGCAACATATGGACAGTAAGTCAAAGATTAGCAAGATGAGACAGTCAGAGCATTACTTGAAGTTCTTTGCTATTAATATAGAGCTAAAAGGATACTGTGTTTCAAAGACAAGCATGTTGTAATGTAGCCTTCAAAGTGGCTCTCTGCTGAGTCAAGTCTATCAACATTGAAATCATACAAGCAGCACAGGCACTAAGGTAGTTCCCCAACAGTGGGGAATATGGCAGACACATGGAAAGGAGTACCATGCCTCCCTGTATCTTCCTCACATCAGGCAAGCACTGATGAATTCTGTTAGTCATTTTTCCCCCTAATGATTTCCTTTTTTTTTGCCTTTCACTAGTCTAAATTATTGTCCTTTCTCCAACTTTGAAAAATATTTCAGAAGGCTGAAAAGATGGCTCAGTGGTTAAGACACTGGCTGTTCTTCTAGAGGACCCTGGCTTGATTCTCAACACCCACAAGGTAGCTCACAACCTCCCTGTCGTGAAGGATCTGTTATGCCCTCTTCGGCCTTCCCAGGTAACTAACACACACACGGTGTACAGACATACAGGCAGGCAAAACACCCATATACATTAAATACGATTTTTTAAAAAGAGAAGATATTTCAGGCCTCTTTCTTTCCTAATTTGTGCATATAAGGCTATAGTATGTTTACATCCAAAAATGAGATTAACAATAGACCTATGTATTTCTGAAAAACAACGTCTCTCAGCTTTACTGATATGACTAACAAGGAACAACTTGTATATGAAGTGTCTGTGTGCACACCATGAGATGACGACCACAGTTAAGCTGGTTAACATCCCACCACTCACACAACCACTCCCCTTTTCCCTGAGGAGAGAGCTCAAGACCTGATGTCTTAGCAGATCTCAGCACAGCGTGTTCCTGTTTCTGTATCCAGCATAATGCACATTAGCACCCAGGACTATAGTTCATCTCACGCTGTAATCTGAGTCCTTTGGCCATCCTCTTCCAAATCAGCATCTCCACCCTCTCTCTACTCTAGCAGCTGCTATTCCCTCCATGTGAGCAGTGCGTGGAATGTGTCCTCCCTTGTGTAGATTATTTTGCTCATGGGTTCAGCCATGCTGTCCCAACCAGGCAGGATCTCCTTTCTTCACGCTGAATAATATTCCACTCTCACTGCCTCTATTTAATCATCTCTCAACCAACATTTGGGTTGTTTCTTGTGAACTAATGCTACAGTAAACACACAAATGAAGATACCATTTTGAATAATGATTTCAGTTTGTTTATATACCCAGGAAAGGCCTGACTGAATCATTGAAGTTTTATTTTTTTCAAGAATTTCCATGAACTATACTCTCTAATGGTTTCATCAATCCAGTGTTCCTAACAGTATGCATGTCCTTTTCTCAACATCCTCTTGTTTGTGGTATAAACACTGGTGTGCATTCACTGGTGCTGGAGATGTGAACTTCTGTCCTTACGTTTGTGCAGCAAGTACTCTGCCCAGATAATGGTGAGATTGCACCTTACCTACTAAAATGGCTACCATCAAGGAAACAACAACAAATGCTGGTGACAGTGTGAGGAAAGAGCCACTTTATTCACCACAGGCGAGAATATAATATAAACTTGTGTTTATATCATAGAATAGAATATTCCATGTCACCACTATAGAAGACAGTATGGAAGTGCCTGAAAACAGAACCCCAGTATGACCCAACTCCAGCACTCCTGGGTTTGCACCTGAAAGACTGCAGATGAATGTACCCAGAGACACTTGCGCCTCCACAGCTATAGCTGTACTAGTCACAGCAGCCAGAAGTGGAATAGCCTAGATGGCCATCAACAGACCCACATATACAAAAAAGTATAGTAAATGTACAATAATTTTATTCAGCCATAAAAAATATTTGCAAGAAAATGGATGCAAGTGGACATTACTGTTAAGTGGAATAAGCCAGACTCAGAAAGACAAATACCAAATGTTTTTTTTTCATATGTGAAATCTAAATTTAAAATGATGTATACCAGAGTATTACACAGGTATCTGTGGGTTATGAGGCTAGCCAGGGCATCATGAGAGGAAGAAGAGATTTTAAAGGGAGGTGGGAAACAGGACACACACAGTAGGGAAGCAGGCTGAGGGATGAGTAGCCTAACCTGTGGGAGAAAGGGAAGCAGCTGGAGGGGTGACGGAGGGCAGCTGGGAAGGGGAGTGGACGAAAACAATGGAGAATGGCTGTAAGCACACGATGAAGCCAGCACTCTTACACATTAACCTAAAAGTTAATGAAAAGTACTGTGTTTAACAAAAGATGGTATGAGGAAATGCTGCATCTAACTGAATTCATTCACTCCTCCCAATAACGCTCTATGGTGACATCAGACACATTTACCTATGCAGTAACTGAGTCACCAAGAGAAATTTGTTAGAGAAGTATTTCTTTTGTAGTGAACATCTAATATTACTTGGCCTCTGATAAAGTCCCCAAAGTTTTCAGTAAGTGGCTTGACAGGTATTTTAATAGCCCAACTATCCATAACCAACTTTAATGTAGAAAAAAAAAAGATATCACAGAATATGAGACTGAGAAATGCACACAAAGCTACTATCTCAGAAAGGCCACACAAGAGAAAGAAGCCACGCAAGGGGACAGGGGCCTTACCTGGGGACACCACTGCTTCAGGGTCATTCATATCAAAGGCAGCCATGTTCCCTATGGCAAACCCATAGCCCGAATGCACATCAGGAAGCCCAATAGACCGCTGGAAGAGAATGAGACATGAGGCACAGCTGTTCCACTCTCCGCCTGGCTGCCTGCCCTTGACTAATCTGCTGGTGGCCATTCATCTGCGGCCTCCTAGTCACAAAGCTGAGTACAGCCAAGGACATCTTTTCATGAAGTCTGACCACCAACAGAAAAGACTCAGAGAAACAGGCCACAGGAGAACCACACACTAAGTACACGGTGCTGTTACTTTTTGAAATCATCTTAAGACACTGGCAAACCATGGTTGTACCAGGGTTTATACGGGTCACAAGGAACTTCACAAATGAAATCTGATAACATTAAGACAGCATATTCTATCCATCTGGGGGTGAGTGAGGGGTGCTATGCCAAATGGGAAAGAAGTCAAATATGGTGGGGACACGGAGACAACTAGAAATAGAGGGGTTTTGTTTTGTTTTGTTTTTCTTCTTCCTTTTTGGTTTCTTTAGAGACAAGGTTTCTCTGTGTAGCCTTGGCTGTCCTGGACTTGCTTTGAAGACCAGGCCGGACTGAAACCCAGAGATCTGCCTGCCTCTGCCTCCCTGAGTGCTGGAATTACAGGTGTGCACCACTGCACCAGGCTTGAAATGTGGGTTCTTAAACATACCAGCCACATCATTTCATCACCCCCACCCCCAAGTGCACAGCACTGTAACTAGCATTAGAGGCCTCATGAAAGTCTGGTAATGGTCCCACTCTCAACTCTGAAGGTGAAATTTGATGCTAAGCTAGTGGAGGCCCTTTTACAGCATCCAGCCCCACCCATCTACTGTTATTGCTCCAATAGTGCAAGACAGCTGGCTAGGCGGTCCTCTCCTGCTCTGTTCAGTTCTACGTACTCTCTCTTTTTTTCTTCAAGTACTCTTAGACAGAGACACAGTAAGTCCTAGAACGGTGCACTGGTGGAGGAATAATGACGCACAATGGCAAGATTTAAATATCTCCATATAAACTGCTCCAAAGGTTCACAAATGCTTAGATTCCAGAGACCAAGAGGCCATCCATCCAGAGTCAGTTCTTAGCTCTAGGGGTTGCTGCTGTGGTCAAAGGTCACAGTCTAAATGACACCAGTGTATACTGAGTGGAGCCCTTCATTCGTTCCACAACCTTTGGCCAATATAAATGGCTATGGTTCTTACTCACGTGAACAATGCCAGGCAGCGCTGCCACATTGCCAATCTGCTTCATGGCTGGCAGGAAGCCACCAACACCTGAAAACAAAGTAAGTCTTAGAAAGATGACACGTTTGATTTTCCCCCATTAGTTACATACATGATGGGGCAGTGGTCATAGTTACAGAGTTGAGAAGGACAGTGGAAAGCGGGGAAGGAACTCAAGAAGAAAGTACATTCACAGGAAGGACAGGACAAGCAGGCACGCGTGCCAGCGTTCTGTGCACACAAGAAGCTGGCTTACAAGTGCAGCAGGGACAGGAAACACTAACTATTAACCTCTGTGTTGCCAGCATAAATGTACTCTCTCAAAAACACACTGGATATTAAAACTACTAATAGTGGGCTGGGAGAGACTGCTCAATGGTTAAGAGTACTGGCTGCTTTTGCAGAGGATCCAGGTTCAAGTCTCAGCACCCACGTGGCAGCTCACAACCATCTCTAACCATCTGGATCTCCAGTTTCAGGGGATCAAGACTTTCAAAACAAAAACAAACAAACAAAAACAAAAAACAAAAAAAAAGGCACCAAATCAGCAGTAATGCTAATCTAAGTGACAAAGGAGGACAATGGGGAAGAGCAGGGAAACAAACAATAGCTTGAGAGTCAGGACAGATGGAGGACAAGTACAGCTTCTCAACTGCTTACAGTTCCTTTTGTTTTCTATTTTTTTTTTTTAAATGTATACTCAAATGTATGAGGAGGCCACAGGTCAACATTAAGTGTTTCCCTTGGAGCCGGGCGTGGTGGCGCACGTCTTTAATCCCAGCACTCGGGAGGCAGAGGCAGGCGGATCTCTGTGAGTTCGAGGCCAGCCTGGACTACAAAGTGAGTCCAGGACAGCCAAGGTTATACAGAGAAACCCTGTCTCGAAAAACCAAAAAAAAAAAAAAAAAAAAAAAAAAAAAAAAAAAAAAATGTTTCCCTTGGGCCTTTCCACGTCATTTAAAATTTTTTATCCACTCACTGTATGATGTGTGTACATGCACAGGGAGGTCAGAGGGCAGCTTTGTAGAGCCCTGTCTTTACATGGGTCCTAGGAACTAAACCCAGGTCATGAGGCTTGTGTAACAAGTACTTTGTCCAACGAGTCCTCTCGCTAGCTCCACCTTATTTTTTGAGACAGGGTCCCTCCCTGAATCTGGACCTCAACTATTGGTTAGACTGACTGACCTGCAAGCTCTGGAGATCTGCCTGGCCTCCCTTCCCCACCAAGTGGTGAGATTACAGAGGCCTCTTGCGCCTGGCTTCGCTGTGGGTGCTAGCGATGCCAACTCAGGTCTGCATGTTTGTACAGCTGGCACCCCACTCACTGAGCCAGAGCAAGCCTCTAGCAGCGCCACTTAAGACAAGTGGGCATATTCAAGCGAGGGAGGAAGGGATGTAAACTGCTGATCTAAAGAGTGGAAAGGGCTGGAAGATGGTTTCCTTTCAGCATCACTTTAGAGAATCATGTCATAGCACTTCAGCTTTCGCTCTGGCCCACGCTTCAGCCATGTGAGACAGGCGGCAGTTCTGACGTTCACAAAAGCTAGTGCACCAGGTACAAGTGCTGGTTTTGCTTTTGCACAGTCTGTTGTGGAAGCTGGTGTGGCCTGCGCCCGTGGTCCTGCTGAGGTGCCTCAAAACCTTGTTAAGAATGTCTGGGTCTCCATGAAACCCTCCTATGCCCAGGTTTACCAGGAATTTGAGGTAAAAATGGGGTTAATGACCTTCATCCTTTATAAAATCAGGAGTGCTGATAAAAGAAGTAAAGGTTTGAAAGGCTCTGGCCTGGCTCTGGCCCATGGCCACCATTAACCATTTTGATTCCGTTCAAGACGAATCATGTTGGATGGAGACATGGAACATGGCTGTAGACTTATCTAAGTGCCATTTACAATGTGACATTAATAAATGTATCCGAAAAGCAACACCCACCCCCAAAGAAAAAAGCACTAGTTTTGAAAATCAGGTTGAGATTTGAATTCTGGCTCTGTCACCATGAAGTTGTGACAAGTTAAAAATCGCTTAAACTCACTGCATTTTGGAGTTCTGCAAAAGATATAACACCTTCCTTTTTAGTTATTACAAACATATCATGGACAATCAATATAAAGCATCTGATGTCGTGCCTGGCACACAGTAGGTGAAGGATAAACCGTAGCACTGGCCATTACTTTGTGAGGTTTTCTGAGAACGAACTAGCCTGGACATCCAAATCCTTTTACACAGCAGCCATGTGCCAAGCCATGATCACAAACAAACAGGTGCTTTGATCCAAGCTGTGATCACTCCTTGAACGTATTTGACACCGGCTGAGTTCTTCTCTATCCTGTGAACGAACAGAGAAGGCTCTACATGTCCCACATGAGAATCTCTTCCGTACTTACCACCACCCCGACAGGCATTCCTTAATTCCTCAAACATTAGTTTTTCCAGAGCATCGTTCACATAAAACACTCCTTCAACCTGATAGCAACAGAAAAGCAGAAAAACATTGTCTCAACCCAAGTTCATCTAGTACAGGCCTACTGGGGAGAACGTGTGTACTGTACGTAGTGTCTACACTGCCTGACCCTCCATGAAGCCACACTACCTTTCATAAGCGAAAACCTTCCAATCATAAACTACAAAGATTTTTAGGACATTTCACATCTGGGTTTAAATTAGGAATGTTCAACCAGTAACATCTAAGCAACAATCTCCAAATCGGGGAAAAAAAAACCTGCTCACAATTTTCTGAGGTATGTCTACCGTGAGTTTGCTATTATGCAAGTCACACAGTATTAAAAAACAAAACAAAGGGTGTCCTAAATAATGTACAATTTTCATGTGTCAATTAAAAAAAAATTGGCAAGCGAATCTACTAAGAAACTACTCAGTTTCTTCCACAAAACAAACACAAAGTAACGTTGCTTTTATTGCTGTGGCCTTTTTCTCCTCAGCTTGCAAAGTGGTGTAAAGGAACTGCTAAAAGGAAATTCTGTGGTTTTCAGACAGGGTCTTACTTAAAGTAGCTCTGGCTGGCCTCCTACATATCCCAGACTGTCCTCTTAACATTGCAGTATTAGGATCTTCCATCTTCGGCCTCCAGGGATACAGGCCCGAGTCACCAAGAAAGGCCTATTGGGAACTTTTTTTTAACGGAGACTGCAAACCTATATTGCATTCTCATGGCACTTGAGGGGTTGAGTCACTTAACACGTGTGCCAAAACCTCACAAGTGTTTTCATCCACTACTTTAGTGAAACCCATGAGCGCAAACGACCATGGAAACAAGCAGGTCTGGGGTTTCAGGCCCTGGTCTCCGGCTCCCAAGTGTTCAGTTGAAACACATCACCCAAGTAGAGAAAAAGAAGTGGGCTGGGCATTAAATCAGTGCTGTCTTCCTAGATGGGTACAGCCGGGTCACCAACTGATCTTCGGGGTGGGGGGTGGGGAAGGGGGGGTCCTTCGCGAAGAGCATATTAACTGCCTAGATCTTGCCGCTTGTCGCTACCTGAGAAGCCAATTAAGTTTGGGGAATCCCATCAGCTAAACGTTATCCACATAACTGCCATGACTCAAGAGGAACGGAGCTCCTTCCAGGCTAGCAGTGCCAGCTTGGGAAAATCTCGGGAAGATCAGAAACAAAAACGTGCCTTCGCGGTGCGTGAGCCAATCACGCGTGAGCCGGCCCGCCGCGCCTGTCCCCGCGTGTGTGGACCTGTCGCGCGGGGACCATGGGGCCCGAGCTGGGGAGGGAGGGAGAGGCGGAAGCCTGCAGGGGCCGACCGGGCTAGCCGTGGACCGAGACGGCCGGTTCCCGGCGTTTAGCGCGGCCTGCAGCCCCGGAGGCCGCTGCCTGTCCCCACTCACCTGCATGTTGGGCACAAAGCCCTTTTTGATCCTCCAGCAGTTTTTATTGATCTTGTCCAAGAACTGCAGCTCATCGTTGTAGCTGCGACTCATGGTGGCGGCAAAAGCGGTGAGAGCTCCGCGCTATACGACTTAGGAAGAGAAACCGCCGCGCTGTCCACCAGCTTCTCACGGCGCCGCCTCTCAGGGCGCAGGCGCGACCGGCTGGCTCCTCCCCGTCCCCCCCCCCCTCCGGAAGGGAGACGGCGGGCGCTGAGGCTCAAAACTAGTCGCTCAAGTCCTCTTCCTCTCGTTATAATGCCTTCCATGGGCTGCAGCTAAATCAAACCGTTTTTTTTTTGTTTTTGTTTTTGTTTTTGTTTTTGTTTTTAACTGAAATATAGCTAAACTACCCTTCTCGGTTTTGTTTTGTTTTAAAGGTAAAGTCTTGCTATTTAACCTTTGTGAGCCTGGGACTCACGTGTAGCCAGCCTGGCCTCGAACTCTGAGAGATCCTCCCAACTGCTACGATTGAAAACACGCTTGACAATGTTTTTGAGCAGCTCCCAGCAGCCTTTGAATCTGGATCAGGTTCTAGAGGACAGATAGTTCAGAGTTCCCAGCCCCGCTAGTTAAGCAGCTGAGCAAGACAAATTTGTGGACATACAACAATTTCTGTTACCAAAAGAGCATCTTCAAGGAAGCATACCTAACAAACGCTTGTGAAGGCGTCTGGTATGGCCAGCAATGCCACGCATGCAAAGATGAATAAATTGCACTTGTAGATCTTTGAGGGTTTCTTAGCCCAGGTTTGGAGTAAGCCCTCTGTCAACGTGTGTTTAAAGGCAATTGACTCTTTTTTTTTTTTTTAAAAAGAATTTTGTTTGCTTTCTTTTTTAAATGACTATTATTTTGTGTGTGTGTGTGTGTGTGTGTGTGTGTGTGTGTGTGTATTGGTGTCTTGCCTGCATGTATGTCTGGGTGAGACTGTCGGATCTCCTGGAACTGGAGTTAGAGACAGTCGTGGGTGCTGGGAATCGAACCCAGGTCCTCTGTAAGAGCAGCCAGTGCCCTTACCCGCCGAGCCACCTCTCCATCTCTCACTGTTGACTCTTGCTCTTAGGAATAAGAGAGCTCGCAGTGATGTGTTTCTAGTCCCGTTCTGGGAAGAGCAGCACAGTAGCGATGGGGAAGGCTTGGGCTCAGTTTCCACCAGTGCCATTCCACGTCTGTGTGAGGAGCTCCTCTCCGCCTCTGTTTTCTCGTTGATGAAATGGGTAGGGTGACTGTGAAGCTCACAGGAATGAAACCGGAAGAGAAACCAGAGCCGCTCTCCTCCTTCCCCCCAATTGCGTTGGCAGCATATAGACAGGGTGTGGCTTCTGCTCATCTCTAGATGGCCATCCCTGATGTCCACCCTCGTGTTCTCCGGTCCAGTGTCACCCAGGTGATTAATAACGCGGATGTCAGCTGTGCGCTGCCTAGGTTTAGTAAGCTGCCCCGCCATTTCGTCCAGTCTGTGAAAGGGCACATCCTCAAACGAACGAATGCCACAGGACAACCACAGGAAGACTTAAGATGCTCTCGGCCCCCTTTTAATATTGGTATTTCTTAGAGCGTTAGTCTTTGCCAAAGTTAAAAATAAAAAATTAAGCCTGTTCCATTTTCTGTCATTTTAATAAATTAAATTCAGGACAGGTGGTGTCACACACGGAAACTGATATTGATAGAAAACAATTTTAATTAACCACAGGACAGTGACAGTAAACATAAAACACAAAGTCCAACTAAAGAAGAGAGTCTCTAAAGAGCAGATACGGTCTTACACACACACACACACGCACACACACACACACACACACACACACAGACACACACACACACAGACACACACACACACACACACACACACACACGCCACCTGCTTACATATACTCTCATACGTAGACCCGGCTTCCACTGCCTTGTCCCTGTTCAGTCCTTAAACTCAGCTGGCCTCGCTCTAGGTCTCCCAGGGCTCCACAAAGAGACAGTTTTCCCAAGGGCTTTGCTATCGAGGATGTGTGGCCTTCATCTTCCAGGCGTACAGTTTCTGTAGCACTGAAGGTTGCCGACTTCCTGGGGTGGCTTGTGGTCAGTGGGTTGGCTGTTCTCTCCACGGTCCATTTGCCAGGTTCAGACCCCCCCAGAAGTGGCGATTTGGCTGTTGTTTGGCGGATGTTTCATACGCCAGGTCAGTAGAAACCAGAAGGAAACCCTGAAAATGGGTGCAGAAGGGAGACGGTTTTAAATTAAGGGCAGATCTGAGTTTGCCTGAAGGGAGGAAAGTTTCTTTGCTAGCCCCTAAGGCAGCAAGCCTTTCCCAGCCCCTGCACCCTATGTGAAGGCCCCTGATGCAGGAAGAGGCCATTTTAGATCACTATCCCTACCTTTGACGTATGACGTAGGCAGTGGGGAGTGCAGAAGAGGGAGGGTGAGAGGAGAGGGGAAGATGCTTCCTGGAATGTATTTCTACTTCCCCAAACTGAAATGAGGTGAGGGGGCGGGGCTCGGTATTGTGAAGTTAGTTAATAATCTCCCAGGAAACAGCTTTTCATTGGTGCAGTCCTGAGGATGGTCTTTAGGGCAAAGTTTACTGTCTGAAGGTATCGTTGGGTTTTTTTGTGGTTTTGTTTGTTGGTTTTGTTTGTTTGTTTGTTTGTTTGTTTTTTAAGAGACAGGGTTTTTCTGTGTAACCTTGGCTGTCCTGGACTCACTTTGTAGACCAGGCTGGCCTCGAACTCACAGAGATCTGCCTGCCTCTGCCTCCCAAGTGCTGGGATTAAAGCATGCGCCACCACCGCCCCGGCTTATCAATTGGGCTCTTAGCTATCATTTCAATGCAAAATATCCCTCCTGTGTTTGCTAACTTGGTCCCCAGCTCGTGACGCTGCTTTGGAAGGTTTTGGAACCTAGGAGGTGAGCTCTTGCTGAGGGAAGCGGGTCATGGGGGGCACGTGTTAAGGTTCTTAGGGCTTGGTCTATTTCCTGTACCCTGCTTCCTGGCTTCTACAAAAATGTAATCAGCTACCTCATGTTTCTATTGCCAGACCTTTCCCTGCAGACGTGGGCTGTATCCTTTTGCACTATAAGCCAAAAAGAAATTCTTTCTCTTTTAAGTTGTGTCCCATCAGGCATTAATCACAGCAACAAGCGAAGTAACTAACACGCCCTGCATCTTCCTTTTTACCTAACAGTAAACACTTCTTTGGGTATACTTTCCTCCTTCATAAAATGGGGTTCATAGTTTCAGCCTTACAGCTCTTCTGGTGAAATAAAAATACTTTTAAAAAATCATTTCCTCATACTGCGGAGGGATTAAGTGTGACTTCAACGTGAAATTAGACTCAGTCTGAGTTTTAAACTTCTCATTGTTAATTATAAGTTTTACTAGCTGGGTGCTTCGTTTATTAAACTCCCCGGGGAGGCAAAAGTCAGAGGAGAAGCAAGATGCAACATAATTGGGGGTGGGGGGTGGGGGGAGGGGAGAGGCGGCTCCGTGCGTAAGAGATCTGACGGGGCACCCGTGTGAATGTGGCACACCTATGCACACTCACGCGCTCACACATGGCCACACGAAATACAATAAATGAATCTTTAAAAAAAACAAACAAGCAGTGAACGAAGCAAGAGGCTTGTTCTGCTGTGAAAATAAATAGTGACGAGGAGTTTCAGAGACTTTACCTCAAGAACTTTGATGTCTGAGTTGACGAAAGAGATATTGTAGGGGTTGGGAAGCGGAAATCCTTGCTGCAGTCTTGCTACAATGTAGAAAAAAAGGGGGTGTTAGGAGATTAATTGGCCACGGGCACAGACTTTTTGGGCAGATGTTTTAGAAAGAGCGGAACTAGAAGCCTTTTAATAGTTTCTCTTATCATTGTTCCCGGTCTTGTTTTAATCCGCACTAATATGTCCTTAGCATTTTGCTGGATGAATTAGTAATTAATTTCCATTCAATAAAAGTGTACCTCTAGTTATGTATATTTGGATACTAAAACAATACAAAACACTTTCCATTTTTTCCCATTTAAGTACCAACCATGCTTTTATTTTCTATATATATATAGTGAGTAGGGGTGTGTTTTGTGTGTGTGAGTGTGCACGTGTGTGTGGAGGTCAGAGGATAGCCTCAGTGTCATTCCTCACTTCCACTCTCTTGGTTTGCTGTTGTGGCTTTTGAGATGGGTTCTCCCATTGACCTGGAGCTCCCAAGTAGGCTAGGCTGGCCAGTGAGCCTCAGGGATCCCCCGTCTCTGCCTCCATCAGCACTGAAATTGTATGCATGTACCAACATGCTCAGCATCAAATGGGTTCTGGGGATTGAATTCTGGACTTTGTGCTTTCAAGGCAAAAATTCTGCCAACTTAACTATCATTCAGGGCCCCTATTTATGTTTTTGAAAATTCCTAATTAGCTGTCCTGGGAACAGTTTGTGTCTAATATAAAAATATTTTAAATTGGAAGAACAATATTATTTCTACTTGATCCAAAGAAGACTTTACTAAAGACAGACATTTTATCTCTTTAACTCAAGCCTTTCTTGCTGAATTTGTAAATATTGCTGCTAACAAGCCTAAACCTGTTAACTGGTTTCTTCAGCTCCTAATGGCGTACATGGCAAATTCCTGGCTCTGACCAGCATTCACGACAACACTGTAAACATACAGGCATCAGGGTAGAAAGTTCTAAGCAAGACCGAAAGGGTAACCGATACCACACTCCCATAGTTTTCAAAGAGCCCTTACTGTTGGCCAGTGGGAGGACTCCAAAGTGAAGGATGGAAGACAGGATATTCTCAAATCTCACGACCTAAAATGAAAAAGGAGACTCTATCAGTTGTCAAATCAAGGCTCCCTGAAAGCAACATGCCTGGTGCTGGTGCGGGTGTGCAAGTCCCCAGAACCCAGCTGGCCAGAACGCCACAACCTTCCCTGCTGGGACATACAGACACGCCTTGTGGAAAGCCACACCACACAGGCTTTCTCCCTGGAGGGAAGAACTTCTGTTTCCTTCTACCCCGATGATAATGAACAGAGACCCAGGATAGTAGCAAATACATAGTTTACATACAGACCAGGTAAAAAATGATGGGGCCCCAAGAGGTTTCCCAGTTATCAGTCTTCCCTGTGTTTACTGCCAGCCTCAGGTACAGGCCCTCCCCTGGCTTTACATCATACTCTGAACAACGGTGTCATCGGAACAACACATTGTCTTCAATAATCTCTGGTATTCGGATATACCAGGCAGTGTTGCTATCTGGAAAGATCCTGGTGTTAAAGGTGACTGGGGATTGAAGAGGCGGCTGATTGGTTAAGAGCACATATTGCCCATGCAGAGAGGACAGGTGTCCAGCTCTTATTGCCCATATCAGGTAGCTCACAGCTGCCTGCAATAGCAGCTCCAGGGGGTCTGATTCCCTCTTCTGGACTTTGTGGGTAGACACACACACACACACACACACACACACACACACACACACACACACACACAAATAAAAATAAGTCTTGAAAAAGTAAATGGACCTAGATGAACAGCAGCTCATTTAGTGAATGCTTTTTGATTTCTTTGCTGGAATAGGGTCTCACTATAATCCAGACTTCCTTGGGAGTCCTTATGTAGCCTAAGTAGGCCCTGAATTCACGTTCTTATTGATTTAGCCTTCCCTAATGCTGGGATTGCAGGTGTTTGCCACCACACCTGAATCAGTGAAAAATTTCTGGGCGTTTTGAAGACAGTCTGTCTAGACTTCTCTCTCTTGTTTTATTTTTCCCCAGTTATTTTATGATATTGGAAGAGTTATCCAATCTCCCAGTGCCTCAGTTTTATCAACTCATAAGATGGAGACAATAGGGCTGGAGAGATCGCTCAGAAGTTAAGAGCACTGCCTGCTCCTCCAAAGGTCTTGAGTTCGATTCCCAGCAACCACATGGTGGCTCACAACCATTTATATTGAGATCTGGTGCCCTCTTCTGGCATGCAGGGGGACATGCAGGTGGAACACTCTACACATAATAAATAAATCTTTAAAAAAAGATGGAGACAATAGTAGTACAATATCATCATCATCATCTTCACCACCACCACCACCATCATCATCAGAAGTAGGCATGTTAGTACTATGCAAATGCTAGGCATAAACCGTCAGCATTTTCCTGAAATGCCAAGGCCTGCACATCGTCTTGTCAACACCAGGCATCTTCCTGGGATTACCGGAGTGCATCATCACACTCAGCCTTGATACTTCAGACCTCAGAAGGATGCATGACTGGGATGTCTTAAATTCTAGCTTATGGACCATGTGGCTTCTGACTCCTTACCTCAGGATTCTCCCTGAAACGGAACATCTATTTTGGCCTCAGCTAAATTTGTTGACTTGAGTAACATCCCCAGACCTGGTCCTGTCTTACTGGTGGATGTGGCAACAATTAATTCAGTCTCTACTATGCCCCATGCACTACCTTATGAGAGGCTAAGTGAACTGTCTAAGAACTCACAACCAGCAGGTGGGCGTTTACTCTTGTAGTTTGGTCTCAGAGTTAATGTATGAAATTATTGTGCTTATTATCCGCTGACAGATGAATCAGTTATCGTAAGTGTAGGAACAATGGCCATCTTACCACCTCCCACCTATCGTGCTGCTGATATGTTGAATAACTTTGGCTCCAGCAGATTCTCTCACCAACCCCGAGTGATTACCTAGCTCTGTTCCTGTTCCAATTGACTATTCGTTTTTCCCCTCTGTGTTATTTTCACTACATGCACTGTATATTTGTCCACTATTTGCATCCTCAACTGGTTGCAAAAGCACACACATACTCTCACATATCCTAACACTGGGTTTCCAAATAGTTGCTCTACTGATTTTTTGGGATGGATGTTTGGCTGCTGTGCTCTGGGAAGCTTAGAAGCATTTCTGACACCTGTGCCTGCATCCTCCTCCTCCCCATCTAGGTAATGATAGCAGAGGCCCCCGAAGGACTCAGTGGATCCTAGTGGAGAATCACCACGGAGGATGTTAATGCCACAAGGAGGAGCATTTGTCTTGAACATCGACTGCTATGCTCAGAAACAAGCTGTAATTGACAGAATGACATTAAGAACGAGAGTTCACGTACAAGCATGCACTAGGCAGAGTTCTACCCAGGAATACTGACATCAAAACCCATGTACTTACACCCTCTATGATAGCACACCATTTGTGAATAAAGAAAGTCATGAACTTGGTTGAGTTTTTTTGATGCCTAGGAGTATGGACATTCCAAGTTACTTGTTGGGGTGTGCAGGGATTTGAATGAGAAATGTTCCCCACAGGCTCACGTATTTGAACACTTGGTTACCACTTGGTGGCACTGTTTGGGGGAAAGTTACGGACCCCTTTAAGCCTTGCTAGAGGAAGCATGTCACTGGGGGCAGGCTTTGAGTATTTATTGCTGCACCCTACTTCCTGTTTATTCACTCTGCTTCCTGTGTGTGTATGGACATGTAAACAGCTGCTTTACGCTCCTGCTACCACACTATGGCATCCCTGCCACCTGCCATCGTAGGACCTCCCTCAGCAACCATAAGCCGAAACAAACCTTTCTTCTCTAAGTTGCTTTTGGCCATGGTTGTTTTATCACAGCAACAGAAAAATAGCTAAGACATGGTGTCTAATCCCAAGCAGGATGTGGGCTCAATGCTTTTGAAAAATGAACTGAATTATGAAATTTGGAATTCAACTCAAGAGGGTCAGTTTATCTAGGAAACGAACCGGCCCATGAGGATGCCCACTTTTGTAGCATCACACCCAGAGTCCTTCCAATTGTCTTCCAAGCCCTGTCACACGAGTAAAAGCATACCGCCAAGCTAATGGGCATGATAAATGAACAACGTGAAGACCCCAGGCTCAATCCCCTGTACTGAAAAAAATCAACCAAACAAATGAGCAATAAAAGGTTTCAAAGCTAAAGCTTAGAATTATGGAGAGATGATAGAAAACAACACACACCGATGACAACACAACCAAATTCTGTTTCTTGTGCCTTTCTCAGGGCGCCCTGAGGGCTGGCATCCCTACCTTGGCATCTCTCTGGCTGTTCTCTGGCAAAGAGAGGCTGAATCTGAAAGGAAACAGAAAGAGGTTAGAGGAAGGTAGATGTGTGGGGGTTGAGGTTCAGGAGTTAAGAGTTAAGAGCAGTTGTTGTGGGCCAGCACATAGCTTCCTTGCTATTCCTTGTCAAATATCAAGACAGCAGGCTATCTCTCTTCCAGTTTTGCTAAGGGCTCTTCCCAAGTTACAGGCTTCCTTTTTTTTTTAATCCAATAATGAGGGTAATATAAAGGAATAGTAATTAGTGGGGAAAAGTTGAAGTCAAAAGGGAATATATGGTGGACTTGAGACAAGAACCAATACCGCTCTCCCCCTCCCCCTCCCCGCCAAACACACACAACCACCACCACCAGACAAGAGCTTTTTATGTAGCCCAGGCTGGCCCTGAACTCCTCAGCCTCCCAAGTGCTGGGATTGCAGCCCTGTGCCCCCTAGCTGGAACCCAGTTCTCTCGACGTCCGTCTCATCTTGCCTCTTCCTTAGCTTTGTGTGGCTAAGGAAGACTTTTGCCCAGGTCTGAGGCTATTTCAGCTTTCTCCTGAATCTGTCTGTCTCTAGACTTGGTCTTCTTCAGTCTTCTGTGCCACACCCAGAGAAAACTGTGTTGTGAACAGGTCTGATGAGGACACGCCCCTGACCAAAACTTTTTAATGGCTTGTAGTAAAGTCTAAGCAACTTACAAGGCACAAGAGACTGCCTTCTACCTTGGCTCCTCCCTGTTGCCTCTTCAGTGTCAACTATTTTTTTGAATCTTGAAGTTTACCCTCATTAACCCTGAACTGTGGAATGTGATTGTTTTATTCACCAAGCAGCATAGAACTAAGGATTAAAAAAGTATTGGCACCAACCGAATACCAAAAAAAAAAAAAAAAAAAAAAAAATCCTGAAAAAAAAAACCATATTCACATAACATTATGGCCACTGGTCACTGCAATTTAACACCACTCATAGTCAGATATATTTTATATTAGCTGCAATTGAATATATGTAACTTTAGGCTGGAGTCTCCAAACATTAGAAGGGTTAAGGAAGCTCTTATACCTGAGAGATATTTCTTTTCCCTACACATTTCATGATGTTTTGGGATTCTCTGTCTTCACTCAGGATGTTTCCTGTCTTGGGAACGGGCCCTTTTTCTTTTTCTTTGATTGGTTAACTTTTACTTTTTAAAACTTATAATAATAATTGCTATTATTATTATTATTATTATTATTATATGAGAGAGAAAGAGGGAGAGAGACAGGGAGGGGAGGGAAGAAGGAAGGGGGGGTCAGCTTTCAGGAGCTAGCTCTCTCATTCCCCCATGGGTTCCAGGGTTTGAACTCATGACGTCAGGCTTGCACAGCAAGCACCTCTACCCACCTAGCCCTATCACCAGCCTGATGAGCTCCTTTGAATATCTTCTGTGCTACCTCTTCTGAGAATCTTTCTGTGACTGCGTTTAAAACGCAGATTCTCAAGGAGGTATCAGCTGATTATTAGGCACTACCATATAAATAGAAATTAGGTTTGAGATGGCTTCAAACTCATAAGCAAAACCGAAAACCTCAAGTCTGGTACAGAGCAGAGATTTTGTCCCTGACACGGATCCTGGGGGATCCACCTGGCATTTCCAAAGGTTCGGCTGAGGAGGTAGGACTGAGCCTGGCGCCTCCCCTTGACTGCACTGTGTCGTAGAATACGCACACCTATTCTGGTGTTGAAATCATGTTGGAACACAGTTGTCAAGTCTTCTTTCTTTTCTGACCAGCCAGAGCCTCAGGAGCATTTGCTATGAGAGTGCCTGGCTGGGAGCACTTGAACTTTTCTCCTAGGGACACCTTAACTTCCTCTCACATGCTACACTTTTTTTTTTTTTTAACTGCAGGGACACTGGTGAGACAAAACCACGTCCTGGCTCTGAAAAAGACAATCCCAACCCAGACCACAAGGTGGCACCTGTCTTTGGTCTTTGAACTATCTTCTACTGGGCTAGCTAGCTCATCTGGTATTTAAAGCGCTGCTACTTAAAACAAACTCTTTCATCAGCATCATAGAGTTGTTGGGAAGGAAGCAAGATCAAAGGCCCCTCCTTGAAGACAAATATTATTCTTTCCGGGGTTAAGGGTGAGGCATAGTGACAGAGCCCACTTATCATGCCTGTGGCATTAGGTTCCATCTCTAAAAACACAGAAACATGGCAGGTGCACAGAGCATATTGTCCATTTAAAAAGTTTTAGAGAAAGCTTATTGCCTGAATTGAAACCAGAGTAAAATTGCAGACTCTTAAGCATAATGAAAGGCCATCCGGGACCTGGTCGATACAATGAAGTCGGTATAACAAAAGGCACGAGGCAAGGTCAAGCACAGAGGTCCCAAAAAGATCACTTCTCCCAATGGTGTTCCACGGGGGACAAGGAAAATCAGCCTTACCACCCAACACCCTGTGTCCTCCTGTTTCTGTTTCAGTCTGAGACCATGAACTTCTGGAGGGGTGAGATCCAGTCTTACCGATTGTATCTCGGCATTGGGAACGTATCTCAGCACTAGGCACGGCTTTATTGGCCATGCAGAAGATGTTTCTTGAGCACCTAACACGTGTCAGTTCAGGGGCAGGTGCTGGAGATGACCACGGCCACAAACGGATCCCGCTGGAGTTCTCAAGGAGCTCACAGCCTGCTGGGAGCTGGGGGCATTGTCAGAGAACCCCAACCATTGAAGTTTAATTGCAAATTGAGATAAATGCTCTGAAGGGAAGAAACAAGTCATTGAGTCATGTGACAGAGGTGCTTGACCTGGCTTGGTAGATGCGAGAAGGTTCCTAAAGAAAGACTCCTTGAGCTGGGTATGGGGGGATGGGGTGGTGGGGGGTGGGGGGATGGGTGGCGGTGGCGGTGGTGGCGCACGCCTTTATCCCAGCACTCGGGAGGCAGAGGCAGGTAGATCTCTGTGAGTTTGAGTTCAGGACAGCCAGGACTACAAAAGAAAGGCTGTCTCAAGAAACAAAACAAAATCAAAAAAGAAAGAAAAAGAAAAGAAAGACTCCTTGAGCTGAGACAGGAAGGATGAACAGAGTTTACAAGAAAAACTGGAAGGAGGAGATCCCTTGAGGGAACAGAGCCACAGAGAGGGCACAGCAGAACGGTGCTGGAGGCGCAGGCGAGGCTACCCACACTAAGTGACCCCACCATGTGGATTTGGTCTTCGGTCTAGAAGCAAAGAATCCGCATGGGAGAGATGACTGATGAGCCAAGAGCTTCCCTGCGCTTGTTCAGGGCTCAGCCATGTGCTAGGTCACATGAAGAATTTAATTTAATACCAAGAAGAGACTTGATACCCTATGAGCATATACAGGGGGAGGAAGTCTCCCTCAGTCACAGTCATGGGGGAGGGGGGAGTAAGGGGAAAATGGAAGGGAGGGAAGAATGGGAGGATACAAGGGATGGGATAACCATTGAGATGTAACAAGAATAAATTAATAAAAAATAAAATTAAATTAAATTTAAAAAAAGAATTTAATTTAAATTTGTAGGGGATGATACAAAGCAGTGTAGACTCTGGTGTTTTGTTTTTGTTTGTTTGTTTGTTTGGTTGGTTTTCTTGTTTTTTGAGACAGGGCTCCTCTGTGTAGCTATGGCTGTCCTGGAACTCGCTCTGTAGAGCAGGCTGGCCTGAACAGACTCACAGAAACCCGCCTGACTCTGCCTCCCAAGTGCTGGGATCAAAGGTGTGTGCCACCACCGCCTTGCTGACTCAGGAAAATTTTTTTTTAGATGAGGACTTTATTGAAAAAGCATGCGTAGAGGAGGAGCGGGGTGGTGATGGAGGGGTACCCCGGGGGGGGGGGGGGAGGGAGAAAGAAAGAGGTAAGAGCAATCCAGGAATTCTTAAACTGTGTGAAAAGGGGGAGGAGTCAGTGTGGGCCAGAAGGATGCCTGTGTGCAAGAGAGAGTCGGGTCGGGGGAAGACAGTGTTGGGGCAAGACAAGCTGTCCTTTGAGGAAAGCCCTCCGTATGGTCCTCTAGAAGGACACCCACTAATTGCTTGTTCCCCTCCCAGGCTAGGGAGGGACCACTGTTCTCTCTGTTCTGTGGACCAAGAATGGTGGTACAAAGCACAAAACAGGTGCTCAAGAAAGCCTTGCTGTCCTGCTCAAACTATGGCACCAGCCAAGGACAATACGCGCAGTAAACTTCGAACCCCTACCCAGATCTAGCCAATGGACAGGACCTTCTCCACAGTTGAGTGGAGAGTGGGGACTGACTTTCACACGTGCTCTGGTGCCCCATATTTGGCCATGTCCCCGGGATGGGGAGGCCTGGTGGCACTCAGAGGAAGGATAGCAGGCTACTAAGATGAGACTTGATACCCTATGAGCATATACAGGGGGAGGAGGTCCCCTTCAGTCACAGACATAGGGGAGGGGAGTAAGGGGAAAGCGGGAGGGAGGGAGGAATGGTAGGATACAAGGGATGGGATAACGACTGACATATAATATGGATAAATTAATAAAATATATTTTAAAAAATAAATAAAAAAGAAAGCTTTGCTGGGGGGGGGAGAGAGAGAGAGAGAGAGAGAGAGAGAGAGAGAGAGAGAGAGAGAGAGAGAGAGAAGAGTAGGAAGCACTAGCTGGAATTGGGGTCCCCTTTGCAGTTGAGGGCATTCTACTAAAGCAAAGTTTTAGGAAGCTGGAGGAGCTGGGGCTGGGGGTGTTGGAAACTAGGACCAGCAATTGAAGAACTTTAAAATGCGAGAGTGTGGTGCTGCCCCTCAGCTTTGGGCTTCCCCACTCGCCTCGGAACCCTCCTTCCCCCTGTCGCCCTGCTTCTGTGGGGCTGACCTCCTAGCAGAGGTTGGACAGCTTGGCTTTTCCTTGCCCTCCTGGAGAGAGACGTGTACAGCTTGCCTCCTCCAGGGCCTTCCTTTTAAATGCTAACGCAACTGCCCTAGAGCTTAACAGGAAAACAAAACCAAAAAAACTCAGCAGGCTGTGTAGGCTTAACCTCCAGTTAAAGGTTTTGCAAGGAGAAATACTCACTTAACAGGTTAGAATTCCCCAGTGTTTTAACCTTGGTTCCTCCCACAGCCTGGAAAGCCTCCTGAGAAGGATCCATTTAGTTTCCTCCTTCACTGGAGTCCACAGCATCCTTACAATGGACACTGCAGGTGCGTTCTATCTAGACATGTGTTCCTAGTTCAGATGGCTCATGTTGGGAAATAGTTACCTGCCCAACCTGGGAGGGGAGTTACTAATCAGCTGCATTTGCATTTTCTGAAATATGTTGCTTGGGAGGAGTTGTAGGGTGTGTTTCTTTGTGCGCTTGCACGTGTGTGTGTGCGTGCATGCATGTATGCGTATGAGTGTGTGCAAGTGTGTGTATGTGTGTGTCTGTGTGTGTGTGAGAGATGATGATGGCGATGATGATGATGATGATGATGATGATGATGATAGGGAATTTGGGAATGTCCAGAGTTTTCATCATAGCAAAGTCAGAAAATTGTTCCATAGTTTTAGGTGAATCAAGAGTAATGCATATTTGATTGTTGCACGGTATCTTTGCGTATGTGTGTACACATTCCTCTATGTGTGCATATGTGTGTGTGCACGTGCGCTCACATGTGAAGGCAGGGGTCAGTGGCCTGCCTCTGCCTCAATCACTCTTCCCCTTATTTTTCTTTTGAGACAGTATCACTGACCCTGGAGCTCCCTGACTTGGCTAGGCTGGCTGACCAGGGAGCTGCCCATGTGCCTTCTCCGCTCTGGGGTGACAGATGTTTGTCAGGACACCCGACCAACTTTCTGTGTGGGCTCTGGGCCTCCAAACTCAGATCCTCTCGTTCGTGTGGCAAGTGCTTTACTTACTGAGCCATCTCTCCAGGTCCGACTGGAGAGTTTTGCAAGTGATTGAAGGTTAGCAATTAAGTTATCTGCCTGAAGACCAAGTAAGAGGAAATGTATCATTTAACTTGGCCTGTGGATCTACAAAACACCTACTATGGACTAGAGAGGCCTCCAAACACAATTCCATGTGCCTCAAGGGGCTCCATGACAGCACAGTAGGATTCTGACTTATGATGTGGAGGGCCCAATGCTACAGCTTTTAAGGCCGTTCTGACTTGTTATGCCTCTGGGGGAGCAGTTTTTCCATCTTAGATGCTGGAATGGGAAGAGAGAGTGAAACGGCAGGACTAGAACCCTGGCTAGGCTTGGCGCCAGCCACCCTACCCATCATCCCATTCACTTTGTTGTTGTTTTTGTTGTTAATTTGTTTTTCAAAACAGGGTTTCTCTGTATAATAGCCCCGCCTGTCATGGAACTCACTTTGTAGACCAGGCTGGCCTCGAACTCACAGAGATCCACTTGCCGCTGCCTCCCAAGTGCTGGGATCAAAGGCGTGCGCCACCACGCCCAGTCTCAGTGGTCAAGAGTGCTGCCTGCTCTTCCAGAGGTCCTGAGTTCAATTCCCAGCAACCACAGGGTGGCTGGCAGCCATCTATAATGAGATCTGGTGCCCTCTTCTGGTGTGTAGGCATACATGTAGTCAAAACACTGTATACATAATAAATAAATCTTTAAAAAAAAAAAACACATCCCATTCACTCTTACATCAGCCTGTACCAAGGTGAGGGAGTGATGTTTGTCTGATGAGGAAACTGACACTCAAAAGCTTGAGTAGTTGGCTTCAGCTCACATAGCTACCATGTCCCAGACAGAACCCAAGTAGGGATACACCTGACTATGGACACCGAGCTTCCGACTAGACATTCCCAGAGAGGTCAAGTTTATTCTTGGCTGTTAATTTCTTGTGCCCTTTCCTCTACTTGATTCCAGCAACGGGAGGGCTGTGTGCCTTTTCCACCCAGGACACTGTACTCTATGTCCTTCTTTTGCCTTCCAGGGTTTAGTAGTGGGAAGTGACTCATTGTCTTATTTCCGTTTTGCGTGACGCCAGGTCCCTTCGTGTCCTCTGTCAGACAACCGTGTTTATTTCTGAAGCGCCCCACCCCAGGTCTAAGTGCTGATTTATATGTCTTAATTCTTTCCTATGCTAAAAGCAAGATAACGCTGTAGATTAGCACCCATGGCTTTGAAATAGGTTCAAGTTCTGATCGAGCCACTGGACAGCTCTGTGAACTTGAGAGTCAGCTGTCTAAGCTCTGGGACCACGAAGTCACCTCCTGGTGCTCACTTAGCCTGCAGATACTTTCTGAGCATGGCTGTCAGGTCCTGAAACAGCTGTAAGATTTAACTGAACTTGTGTTTGGTTCTATCCTGGGTCTCCCCGCTGAACTGCCCCTGGTCTGGTCATCCAGGCAGTGTCAGGCATGGGGTCCCTCTCAAGGCTCTTTTCCTACAACTGGGCTACCTAGTCCAGCCTTGATATGAGGGTTTGTGCCTAGTATTTTGTTTGGTTTTGGTTTTTTGAGACAGGGTCTCTCTGTGTATCCTTGGCTGTCCTGGACTCACTTTGTAGACTAGGCTGGCCTCGAACTCATAGCGATCCCCCTGCCTCTGCCTCCCAAGTGCTGGGATTAAAGGTGTGTGCCACCACGCCCAGCTTGTGCCTAGTCTTATTGTAACCTGTTAGGCCATGCTGGGTAGATACCCCTGGGAGGCCTGCAGTCTCTCTCTCTCTCTCTCTCTCTCTCTCTCTCTCTCTCTCTCTCTCTCTCTCAGAAAAAATGAATCTGAGAGCAAGGGGAGTGGGGAGGAACTGGAACGAAAGAGAGGAAACTAAAGTTGGGATTTAATGTATGAACAAAGAAAAAAAAAAGAAAAAACAAGATTTAAGTGGCATAAAATGGGTGCCAGGCCAGGTGATGGACCTGGGAGATTTTTTTGTTTGTTTTGTTTTTGTTTTCTGAGACAGAGTTTCCCTGTGTAGCCTTAGGTGTCCTCTTACTTTGTAGACCAGGCTGGCCTCGAACTCCTAGCGATCCACCCGCCTCTGCCTCCTGAGTGCTGGGATTATCCCAGCACCTGGGAGATTTTAAAGCTCAACAATACAGAAGAGTAGAGGATGGTGTCTCCCACAGCCTCTGCCATGTGTGAGACAGAGGAGAGGGTCTCTCAACAGGGAGACTCACGAAGTGCCCTTGCAGGGGCTAAATGGGTAGTTGAGTGTTCGAACACTTGTTTAACATGCAAAGCCTTGAGTTTGATCCATAGCAGAGGTGGGGGGTGGGGAGAAAGAGAGAGGGAGAGAGGCAGAGAGACAAGAGAAGAGAGCGCAAGCTTGTGTAATTGAATATCTCCTCTTTGCTTGCTTAGGTTGAACAGAAACGTCGAGGAACCAGCATTCTGTGAGCACCAGTGTGCACTGTGCATATATGGACTCAGAATGTCACAACCATCTGGAGCAGGTTTCATAGAGCATCATTTTATGGAGAAGGAGATAGAGATCCGGAGAGGTTAAGTGACTTGTGTGAGACTGCACAGCTGATTAATGGCAGTGCTGGACCCTAAACCCAGCTAAACATGCTCTCTAACCTCATAATAATCCCACTCAATTGGGTTTGCCTTCAATTTCTACATCTCATATCTATATAACCAATGCCAGACAGCTCAGTCAGGGGTTGCTTATTGCCTGGTTCTTCTCCTTTGATGTCTGTCTCATGGGTCCCCACCCATGCCCCCTCCTTTCCCGATGACTCTCGGTGACATCAGACAAAGAGCAAACCAGCTGAGCCTGAAAGGCCTCAATGAGAGCCCTAGTGTAGAGGAGCTGGCTGGGCAGTGCTGTGGGAGGTGGGGCTGCTGCTCCCACCCCTGAGGACAAGACTGCCTTTCAGCCCAGCCTGGGCAACCTTGCTAAGTCCTGTCTGTTCTCTGGCTCTTTGCCCAAATGAGGCATGACCCACAAAGCGTGCCCAAAGCTGGCTCAGTGCCTGAATTTAATCCAGCGTCTTCGGCAGGAGCCACCTTAGATTCCTTCAGTTTCTACTCTGACATTGCTCTTGATGTTTTAAACCTTGTGAGTGAGAGAGAGAGAGAGAGAGAGAGAGAGAGAGAGAGAGAGAGAGAGAGAGAGTGAGTATGTGTGTGTGTGAGACATGCTCATCTGTGGTGTGTACCTGTGAAGGCCACAAATCCATGCCAGGTGTTTTTATCTATCTATCTATCTATCTATCTATCTATCTATCTATCTATCTATCTGAGTGTTTGTTTATTTACTTGAGACAATGTCTCCCATTAACCTTGGAGCTCACTTAATCAGTTATTCTGGCTGTCCAGCAGGTCAGCATGAGGTGCGTTTCTGCCCCTTAGCACTTAAGGTTAAGCTGCGCACCACCATCCTCACACAGGTGTCGGGGATTCGAACTCACGTCCTTGTGCTTATTCAGTTAACACTTCGCTCACTGAGACATCTGAAGTAGGAGAGCTGCATTTTCCTTTAGCAGCGGGGCCCCTAAATAATGTGAGTATTCTTACTCAGACGTAACTAAGACATCAGGGTGGGAGAAACCCTCCTAATCCATAAATGCCAAGGAGACCTACAGCAACGAACAGCAAGGCAGGGACCCTAATTTCAAGATTCATCACCATGAGGTCAGAGAAATCTGAGGATTGCAGGAAGCTGGAAAATGGGATAATGGTATGAATTTGGTGGGTTAAAATCCATCTTAAAAATTATTTCCTTAATAACCACAGCACTGACTGATGCTGCCATTGGTCGCTAAAAGAGATGTCAGAGAGACCAGGATCTTTTAAGCAGAGCAGCAAGCCCACGCGACCCCCAAGCTTGAAATATTACTGTTATCAAATCCTTCCTTTAGATTCTGCCAGGACCGCGGACACGTATCAGACCTAGGCATCCTCTACCTTATCTTGGGCCCCACTGCCACCACCAGCTGTCTCATCTGCTCCTGCCATGAGTCCAGGTCCCAGCCTCGCTTTCTTGGCCGCCCCCTCCTTTCTGTCCCCATCACCTAAGTTCTCAGCCTGTACCCCACAGCCCCAGGCTGAAGCAGTTCAGTCTGACATTTTCTCCCTCCTGCCTTTTGGCCCATCCGCATGCTGAAGAATCTTTACCTCCTCATACCCCTGCCCGGTGCTTTGTATCCATTTACTTCTCAGAGCTGCCACCTCGAAGGTCACTCATTATGGCTCTGTGTCTTATCTGCCTGACCCCCCCCCCCCCCCGCCTAGAAATAGGGCCATGTTGGGGGTCTCCAGACAATTGAGAGTTTTGTGTTTGGGGGCCCTTGTTCCATAATAATTGTTTTTGAAACGGTAAATAATCGTTTTGAAATTATTGGTGGTGTAAACCGAGTATAATCAACTCTGGGCCACGTTTCTTTAGGATGCTACCTTAAGAATGTATTGTCCTTGGTCCCCAAGTCTGGTGAACTCTAGGTATGGTATCTCTGGATCCTTCCGAGAAGCCAGCAGTGCTCAGAGGGTAAGTTTGAGTAAAGTTTCAAGAAGCCTTTTCTCCTACAACTGGATTCCTCTTCTTGTAAAAATGGTACAGCATAGTGAATATTTTTATGAAAAAACCTTTAATTTTATAGCCTCATAATCTTGGATTCTATTTTTTGGGGGGGGAGGGTGGTGGCTGATCTAGTTTCCTGGCTAGGTATGAAGCTTTTCATTGTACAGTTGGTTATTGTATATATGCAGTTTTGTATTCTTTTCTACTTAACTTGATTTTTATTGAAGGCGTTTCCCAAGGTTACTACAGTCCTGTGCTAGCCATCAGGTGAATGCAGGGAGGTGGGCCAACTTTCTCCTATCGGGTTCTCAGTTCATTTCTGGCTGGTTTTATATTGCCTCGTCTTCTTCCACGAGTTTGGCTTGGGCCAGCTAATTTTTTTTTCCATAAACCCTCCCCTTAGATTGTCGGGTTCATGACTTCAGTGATCGTGGACCTTGAAGACGGTGTTCAGTGACCTGTATGTAGGAGCTCTTCATATCCTTTCACACCTTATCACCTCCTGTGAGAGACTACCTAGGTCATGGTCCAAGGTCTTGTTAAATTCTCTGTTCCAGTTGTAGGACCCAGTGTCACAGTCTGAGGGGCACTGGGTCAGCCCAGTGCTTTCATATTACACATAAAGAAATGGAGACATGAACTGGAAGTAGTTAACTGACTTGTACCGGCTAGTTTTCTTCCTAAGATTTATTCATTTGTTATGTATACAGCATTTTGCCTGCATGTACACCTGCACGCCAGAAGAGGGCACCAGATCTCATTTATAGATGATTGGGAGCCGCCATATGGTTGCTGGGAATTGAACTCAGGACCTCTGGAAGATCAGCCAGTGCTCTTAACTCCTGAGCCACCTTTCCATCCCCATGCTGGCTAGTTTTAAGTCAACTTTGGGAGGAGGGGACCTGAACTGAGAAAATGTTTCTGTAAGGTCCGGCTGTCAGCATGCCTATATAGAGTGTGACGGATGTAGTGATTGATTAAGGAGGGTCATGACCATTTTTGGTGGTACCACCCTGGGCTGGTGGTCCTGGCTTCTGTAAGAAAGCAGGCTGAGCAAGCCAGAGGAAAATGCCAGTAAGCAGCCCTTCTCCATGGCCTCTGCATTAGCTTCTGTCTCTCAGTTCCTGCCCAGTTTGAGTTCCTGCTTTGGCTTCCCTCAGTGGACTGTGATTTAGGATATGTAATCCAAATAAACTCTTTACCACCCAAATTGCTTTTGGTCATGGTGGGGTTTTTTTGTTTTGTTTTGTTTAATTACAGCAATACTAACACTAAGAAAAGACTTCACCCATGAGAAGGGATTTGAAACCTGGTTCCTTTAATCTCTATAAAGATGTTTACTGCACCTGCATATTTCCATGTACCCCACTTCTTGCAATATCCCCCATTCAGCATATTTCTCCCCGAGTCACCAAGAGGAACTTTAGTCATCACTGGAATGGGGGCCGATCGAATTACCTTCACAGTGCAATTTTCTTTTACTTGGTCCATACTTGGTCCAACCTCTGAAGTCATCTGTTCTGTTAGAGGCAGAGTCCTGAGCTGACTCACACAGTCCCACAGTGGTAAAGCATTTGTTTGCTCAGTGGTCACCTTTTCTTTGGGGGAATGTTTTCTAATTAGTTACCCAGGTTTCCAACAGTCAAATCAATTGCTCTTACCTGTTCAAGGATAAGGAGCAGATCAGTTTCTGTCCCAAAATAGCCAGGCCAACACTGGTGCTAGCAACCTGAAGATGAGAAAGCCGTCATTATTGAGGTGAGTGGCTGTCCATGTAGACCACAAGTATAATATCCTCTAGTGGAGACATCACAAGCCCAAAGTTGCCTCTTATTCAAAAGAGCACTATGTCTACATCTGGGCAGGGCAGCATATGAGTGTAAATAGCATTTGGAAGGGTGAGGAAGGAGGAAGAAGATTTCAAGGCCAGCTTGGGCTACATGGGGGGATGTCCTGTATCAAAACCAAACAAATAAGTGGCTCTAAAAATATTGTCTTGCAGCCAGGCAGGGGTGGCGCAGACCTTTAAACCCAGCACTCGGGAGGCAGAGGCAGGCAGATCTCTGTGAGTTCGAGACCAGCCTGGTCTACAAAGCAAGTCCAGGACAGCCAGGGCTACACAGAGAAACCCTGTCTCAAAAAAACAAAACAAAACAAAACAAACAAACGAAAAATAGTGTCTTGCAGGGAAAGAAGCTAAGTGTAAAGGTTTATTCTTTAAAGTTTGTTTTTTTTTAAAATTAGTCTTTGGGAGTGCTTTAGATTAAACCCAGGGTGTTACACATGCCAGACAAGCAGTCTACCGCTGAGCGACGTCCCCAGCCCCCATTTCAGTTTGCTCTCTCCCAACAGCAGATCTTCTCTTTGTTCATGTGAGTAATTTCATTTTGCTTCATTGTACTATTTTTTTTTTTTAACTTTAATTGGCCGGGGAAGCTTCGCTTGATTACAGCTCTCTAATGTAAACGGAAGAGTACATGGGAAGCAGAGATTGGTGAGATCGTTTACACACAGGTTCCTGAGCTCCAGGTATGGGCAGGAGGGTCTGTTTTTTAGACAGCCTCACTATCTACTCTATCCTCCCGCTGAGTTTAGGAACCAACCTCCACTCCACACATTGAGAGGCTGCTGGCCAGTGAGTGGTTCACCGCAGGAACAGGCTTCGTGCCCAGAGGCTGCCCTCCTGTATCCCCAAACTCACAAAGTCCATGGAGACGATGGGCTCGATGGTGGAGTTCTCCAGCTCAGTGAGCATGACGACGGAAGCAGGGAACTCCAGGCTGAAATTGTTGCGGTGTAAGTTGATCTCAGGAGGCCCTGTGGCCATGATCTGCAGCATGAACGGCTGGGATAAGACGTAGATCTCTGCAATCTGTCCCGTTCAGGGAGAGAAACGGAGATCGAGAGTCAGGAGCTGATGAGAGGAAACCACAAACCTCGGGTGGCTAGTGCTAACTAAATCTTGTATCGTGCACTTAGGATAGGAAACACCTCTTTACTAGGAATAGCAATGCATAAAACGCAGCTATCACAGCAGTTGCATTTGTTGAATACATCCTTCGTGCCAGCTACAACATCAGGGATTTTTTTTTATCATCTCTTGTCTACTCTTCATAAAACTCCAAGGCAGTGGTGCTTTATTATTTTTATTTTTATCTATCTATCTATCTATCTATCTATCTATCTATCATCTTCTATTATTATGTTTTTTTTTCAAGACAGTGTTTCTCTGTGTAGCCCTGTCTGTCCTGGAACTCACTCTGCAGACCAAGCTGGCATCGAATTCACAGGACACCACCTGCCTCTGCCTCCCAAGTGCTAGGATTAAGGTGTGCACCACTGCCACTGAGCAGTAACGCTGTTTTACAATGGAATATGAGTTGTGGATAGGCTAAGTGCTTTTCCCACAGTTCTCACAGAATAAACTGTAGAACTGAAATTCAAGCTAACATCTATCTGCCTTGAATGCCTTTCTCTGAAGCATCTTGGCCTGTTAAAGTAAACTTGAGCTTGTGGGTGCATTATAAATGATACCTAGGATGCTATGAAGGGGTAGCATTAACAATTGTTTATTAAAGTCATGTTTAACCCCAGTACTTGGAATCCTGAGACAGGAGGATCAATAATTAAAGACCAGACTGGGTTAAATATTGAGTTCCAGACCAGCCTTGATTACATAGTGAGATCTTGTCTATAAATAAATAAATAAATAAATAAATAATGTAATGTAAGGATCAAATCCTTTATTTAAACCGGTAACTTCTATATTTAAGTGAGTTATTTTGAGGGTGGTGGAATTTTGTGGATTGGTTATTTTATGAATTTACAATACTTTTAGTTGTACTTTAACAGGGGTTTAGTTAGCAAATATTTCCAGATATTTTTGATCAGGAAGAAAAATTCTTGTAGGATGAACAATTCTTTCAATGGACAAAAATGGTGGTATACACCTATAATCCCAGTATATGGGAGGCTGAGGCAGGAACATTGTACCTTTACCTAGGTTCCATATAGACACCTATAATCCCAGTATATGGAAGGCTGAGGCAGGAGCATTGTACCTTTACCTAGGTCCCATATATACACCTATAATCCCAGTATATGGAAGGCTGAGGCAGGAGCATTGCACCTTTACCTGGGTTACATATTGAGACACTGTCAAGAAATGAAGGAGGAGGAGGAGGAAGAGAAGGGAAGAAAGAAAAGGGAAAAAAAAGCATGGATGACTTCTGCTTGGATCAAAAGACAATCCCAGCATCTCCTGGAAGTGACTGACCTCAGTGACAACTACCACTGAGGAGTGAAATGTGAGCACTCACCTTGGAGAGCACGCTGCCAACTCCTTGAGTGTTTTGGTTGAAATATTTCGAAATCTAGGATAGAGGAAAAGTACTGAATCACTGCAAGATTTTATCTGGGCTGCTTCTTTGGGTAAAAGGTAGAATTCTCTCTCCTGTGGGCTGTGAAGAGGTGGAGGAGGTGGAGTAGCCACAGAATGTTTAGTTAACCTCATCTCATCGCCCAAGAAAAAATTTGAGGATATCTGAGGCCCAGAAAAGGCAAGAGACTTGCTCAAAGTCAGATCCCTTTCCAGAAGCTGTATTCCCTGGAGAATACTGTATCGTATATACACAATCCGTATACAACATTTCTGCAGTCATTAGCTGTAAGTCTCAAGCCGTTGTTTTCATTTTCAGAGATTCCCCAAAATGTTAAGTTGTTTAAGTAATTTATACGGTGAGCATTATTTTCAAGGCTAAAAGCAGCTGGTGCTGCTGTCCGCACCACACTGAATGAAAGGTTTACAGTAATGTGTACAATTACGATGCACAGAAAGTGAAGATTTTAAAATGAGTGGGTGTTGTTGTTGTTGTTGACTAGCTGGAGAGGGTATTCTTGTGATAATAGAGGCTCACATCGCAGAGAGAATCAGTTGTGTATCTGTCCCATTACTGTTTGCTGGTATAAATCGGTAGTAATTACCAATAGGAGATATCCTTTTACAGCAGAACGCAAAGAATGATGATGATGATGATGATGGTGGTGGTGGTGGTGGTGGTGGTGATGATGATGATTGATGATGATGATGTAACCCAGAAGCAACAGTTGCAGAGCACTTAGTTTGTACTGAGATTGTTCTGGAAGCTTTATATGTTTAAATCCCTTCATGACCATCACGACCCTAAGAGTGTGGGACCCTCAGCTTCCTTTCTAGATGAGGACACCAACACGCAGAGGTAGGATGAACTGACCAAAGGGCACAGATGGTAAGTGGTGGGAGAGATGTCTCTGTATTAGTTAAGATTATTCTAGGAAAGTGGCTAGCCATCATGAGGAAGAACCGGAAACCCTACAACCCTCTCCCCCAAATAATAAGAGCACCCCCCTATAATCCTTCATTCATTATCGTTTCTAGGAATGATGGTGTAAACAAAACCCAGAAATCAAAACTGTGACAAAAAGTCCATAGCGGGACATTTATATTAAAAAAAAAAAGTTAAGGACAGAGGCCACAGCCACCATGCCAAGGCTTTACTTACCTCCTTGGTGGACAGCATGGTACCAAGAGCCCCAGATACGTAGTGCGAAAAGGATGCAGATTTAAAGAAGTACTCGGAGATGCCAATGTAAAGCATGGAGTTCCTGTTGTCTGGGAGCTCGAAAGGAGCTGGCAGAAAGGGTGGGTCAACGAGGCTTTCCAGTGGGTAGAATGCACCCTGGGGGAAGCGGAAAGGAAGACCGATTACCGCGTGAAGATGCAAAGGCATCAGACATAGAAGCTGGGACCTCTCAAGCCAGGATAAAGAAGATCCCAGAAGCTTCTTGATAAAGGATGAGAACACGATTGATCTTTAGGCTCCTTGGCTAGCGGCTATGTTTCAAAGCTCTGAGCTTTAAAAAAAAAAAAAAAGATTTATTTTAAATTATATGTATTGTGTGGGTAAGTGCACGTGCGTGCAGTTACTCTAAAGGTCAGGGACATTGGCTCTCCTGGAACTGGAGTCGAGGGCAGCTGTGAGTCACCTGATGTGGATGCTGGGTACAGAACTCAAGTGCCCTGGAAGAGTGGTAGGCGCACTCAACAGCTGAGCCATCTCTCCAGCCCCAGAACTCTGGAGATTGTTGACGTATCTATGTGTATCTGTTTGCTGGGGGGGTGGGGGGGGGCGGGCATTCCGGGAGAAGCTCCTAGCTGGGATGTCTCTTAGACAAAGAGGGTAGGTGCTGCGAGCTAAGGTGCACCTCTGAATAGCTCATGAACCAGTCTTCCAGATGCCCAGCCCTGGGGAGCCACAGAAGTACTCAGGAGAGACAGGGACTCCATATGGCTTAATGAAGCAAATTTGGGATATGCTCAATCTTGGTCTTATTAAGTATTGGGCATTACCTAAATATACTGTCTTGAACAGCACTTAACTGGTTTGAAAGACTGAATAAAGGAGACACAAACCAATTTTTATTTTTTAAAAAACCCTATATGTCAAGAGTCGTGGCACATGCCTTTAAGCCTCGCATTTGGGAGGCAGAGACAGACAGATCTCTGTGAATGTGAGGCCAGCCTGGTCTACACAGTGACTTCCAGGACAGCCAGAGGTACACAGTCAGACCCTGCCTCAGAATAAAAGGCAGTGATGTTAGTTTGGATAAGACTAAACCTAAGTAAAATGCTGCTTTTCCAGGATCAGTAACCACCATTTCCATGTACATTCGATTTCTGTAGAGGTCAGCGGCCTCAGTGGGACCTGCTGCTCTGAACAAACAATTGATGGGATAAATTCCTCATGCATGCACGAGTATGTGCTGTGTTCATATGCGTGTGTGCTTGTGTAGCTCAGAGTTTGATGCTGAATATCTTCTTTAATCACTATTATTATTATTATTATTATTATTATTATTATTATTATTATTTTATTATTTTGAGTCAGCATCTCTCACTGAACCAAGAACTTGAGGATTCACCTGACTGGCTGGGCTGCAAGCCCAGCGATTGCCCTATCTCTGCCTCCTCATGCCTCCCACCATGGTCTTTAGGAGACTGAGCCTAGGTCCTCATGCTTGTGTAGTAAGTATTTTCCCCAACTGAGTCATCGCTTCAGCACCTCCTGGCGTGTTACGTTCTAATGAATGCGGGTCATTCTACTTGAATCTTTCCCAGGAATGAAGGGGCAAAATGTGTTGCTATTCTCATCAAGGAGACAGGCATAAGCAGTGCAAGGACCACAATCATTTGGTCACCAAGAAAGGATTCTGGAGTCTTTTAAAAAGGAGCAAACACCAAAGAAGTGCAATGCCCCCAAATTAACCTGTAAGCCCCACCTGCCTAGGAACCAGGTGACTGGAATGCTGGGAATTGTAGTTGTTGGACAATAACAAGCCTCATGGGAAAGTATGGTGGTGGCCCTTAGAATAGTCCTGACCAAAGTCCATCTCTTGGACAGTCTCTACCATTTAATAAAGCTTGATTTAGATTTGGCCCAAAATGGGGGAGTTGATTTTTCTGGCAAATTTCAGGATTAACAGCAGGTGGCATAGAAAATGAAAATGCTTGAAGAGCACACATGTGTCTTTTCTTCTGTACACAATCTGCCCTCCAAATATTCATCATAGCCAGGTGGGTGTTCTAGAACAATCATTACCTTCAAATTCAAGTCAAGGTGGTTCTCAGTGATTTCTGGAGGACTGATCAAAGAGCAATCCAGCACAGTGTAGTTGTCAATCTTGGTTAAAACTAAATGACCAGAAGGGAAAAAGAAAATTTGTGTTCATTAAAAGCCTAACCTATGAATAATGCTTGAAACACCATTTCTCCCTTTTTGCAAGAAACACGTTAACACTTGAAAACTCAGAAAGAGATAAGGCAAAAGAAAAAAAGTATTTTTCTCAACTATCAGAGAAACATTAGCAAAAATTCGGCACACCTTTTTATGTATGTATCCACACAGCATTCATATGCATAATGCTGGTGTGATCCTTTCTTTGAATTGTTAAAACTTTATTATTAGTGTGTGTGTGTGTGTGTGTGTGTGTGTGTGTGTGTGTGTGAGAGAGAGAGAGAGAGAGAGAGAGAGAGAGAGAGAGAGAGAGAGAGAGAGAGAGAGGTGGCTGTGGGTGCACACATGTTACTGTGCATGTGTGGAGTCAGAGGACAGCTTTTAGGACTGATTCTAGTTCCTATTTAAAAATTTTAACATTAACTAATCAATTGTGTACACACAATTAATTTACATTAATTCGCTACACACATATAATTAATTAACTGTGTGCATATAGTTAATTGTATACATATAAATGTGTGTGGTGATCAGAGGACAACTTGTATGAACTGACTCTCTTTCCATCACATGGGTCCCAAGGAAATCTGTCAGGTGGCGGTAGGCAACCATACTCCCTGAATCATCTCACAGACCCAATGATTCTATTTTTAAGAAGAGATTAACAAACAAGTAGGTTGAAGGAGGATACACAATGTCTCCTTTTGTTTCTCCAGATCCACTCCCCACCCCCCACACCCAGCTCTTCAGTAGAAAACCTGCTGCGGTCTCTCTTTCTCTCTAACCTTATCCCCAATGGATCACAAAGATCTTTCCCAACTTTCCTTCCCCCAACTCATCCCAGTGTCCCAGTCTCCAATACCAGCAGGAATTCACTTGGGGAAACAGTAAGCCAACTGAAGTCCTTCACCACTGTCTCTTCCCCTACAAAGCCGACCCCTTGGTCTTAACCCTCTCTCCTAAACAGAACACCAGCTGCAGCCTACCTTCTCCCATGACCACAACTCTGGTGGATCCCACAGAGCATCCCCTCCTAACCCCTCCACTCTTTGTTTTGTCCCAGCCCCCAACTTCAGCAGGCACCCCCTGCTAACCCACCCACCATGCCTGCCAGAAAACCAGGTAGGCTGTAGGCTGCCTACAGATCTTCTCTTCTCCCTCTCTTTCCCGAGATCTAATTCCTCAGGCTCATGGCAAATCTGCTGCACACCACCTGTGGCAGCCTTTCCTGCTCCCCTCCTCCATTTCCTGTCCTGGCCCTCAGCCCCAGCAGGCACCCCCTACTAACCTAAGGGCTGCTCCTCCCAAGGCAGCACTATGCCAAAGACTCATCTCCCTCCTACTGCTCCTCTGGCTCCAGTACCACCTGTCTCATCCCAGCTCTGTAGCAGGAAACCTGCCGTGGTCTCCCTTTCCTCTCTGACTCCATCCCCAACAGATCACAAAGATCTTCTCCTCCAACCTCCCTTCCCTTAATTCATCACGTTATCTCAGGCTGCAGCACCAGCAGGCATTCCCTGTGAACACAGCAGTTGAGCAGGCCAGTAAAACAGGCGGCGACAAAGCCACCATACTCTCTGATAATCCAGAAAGGAAACAGAAACCAAAGACCCAAACACCCACTCAACAAAGATAAAGCCAGAAATCAGCACCTAGACCTTTAATTACTCCAAACCCAGAGGCCCAGAGGCCAGTCTAATACTACAATCAATAACAGTCAGGGAAAAAGGTCTCCACCAGAGCCCTCCTATCCTACCACAGCAGGCTCAGAATATTCCAGCATAGCTGAATAAAAAGACCTTAAAACCAACTATATGAAGATGATAGAGATCCTTAGAGAAGAAATGAGTGAATCCCTTAAAGAAATCCAAGTAAACACAAACAGTGCGGGGAGGAGGAGTGAATAAACTGTTCAAGATCCAAAATGGAAATAGAAACAATAAAGAAAGCACAATATGAGGGAATTATGGAAATGAAAAATTTAGGAATGTGGACAAAAACTACAAAGGCAAGTTTCACTAACAGAATACAAGAGAGAGAGAGAGAGAGAGAGAGAGAGAGAGAGAGAGAGAGAGAGAAGAAAGACTCTCAGGCATTGGAGATACGATAGAAAAAAAATATATATAGGCCAAAGAAAATGTTAAATCAAAAACATTCTTGAGCAAAACAACCAGGAAATCTGGGACACTGTGAAAAGGCCAAACTACCAAACCTAAGAATAATAGGAATAGCGGAAGGAGAAACTCAAAAGAATCAGAAAATATTTTCAATAAAATCATAGAATCAATTTTCAATAACCTAAAGAATAAGATGCCTATAAGAAACAAGAAGCATACAGAACACCAAATGGATTGAACCAGAAAATAAAGTCCCCTTGCCACATAATAATTAAAACACTAACCATACAGAACAAAGACAGAATATTAAAAGCTGCAAGGGAAAGAGATCAAGTAACATATAAAGGCAGGGCTATTAGAATTATACATGACTTCTCAATGGAAACTCTAAAAGCCAGAAGGTCCTGATTTAGACTCTAAGAGATGAGATATGTCAGCCCAAACTACTATACCCAGCAAAATTTTCGACTACCATAAGATAAGATAAGATAAGATAAGATAAGATAAGATAAGATATGATATTCAATGGTAATGCCAAATGTAAACAATATCTATCTACAAATCCAGCTCTACAGAAGGTGCTAGAAGGAAATCTTCTCTTAAGGAAGTTGACTACACTCATGAAAACACAGGAAATAAATCATCTGGTACCAGCAAAAATCAAAAGAAGGGAAGCGCGCGCGCACACACACACACACACACAGAATGCACAGAATAACAAAATGGATGTGAAAACCCCTCCTTTTGTTGCATCCAGGAAATATACCTCAACATCAAGGATATACATAACCTCACGGTAAAGGTTAGAAAAAGATTTTCCAAGGAAGTGGATCTAAGCAGCAAGCTGGTGCAATGGAAGTTTTGGTTTCTTTGTAAACTCACTTATGTTATGTAAATATGTTTTTGTTTTAAGCCCAAGTCTGGGGTTTTAGTTTGGGTTTTAGTATGCCCGCAGCTGATAATTGTCTCCTGTGGGGTGTGGTCTTTGCCAGCTGGTAATGGCCTGCCTCATGCAGCATGGAGAGGAGTGTGGTCAAGGTCTCCAAGGGAGATAAACAGGAGAGCCTGGAGAGAGAAAGTGCAGCATGTGGCATGTGCTATGTGGCATGTAGCAGTTTGGAGAGACCAGAGTTTGTCTGGTGGCTTGGAGATAGACGTTTCAATGCAGCAGCTTGGAGGAGACTGCTTGTTGCATCTACTATTGATAGAGATTGGTATTGCCCCAAAAGAACCCAATTGACCCTAAACAGTTGGGAGAAGTAAAGGGATCTGAAACCTTCCCTCTCCACTAACTTTTCTCTCTTACTCAGAGTTAAGGGGTTGGTGGAAGGGAGGTGGAGGTCTCAATTCCCCCTAATAAAATACAGTTTAAAAAAGAAGTGTCGCTGGGCGGTGGTGGTGCACAGCTTTAATCTCAGCACTTGGGAGGCAGAGGCTGGTGGATCGCTGTGAGTTTGAGGCCAGCATGGTCTACAAAGTGAATCCAGGGTAGCTAAGGCTACACAGAGAAACCGAGTCACTATGACAGCTTAAATCACACATTGACTCTCACACACTAATAGTAGGAGATTTCAATACCCTGCTCTCACAAATGGGTAGGTCACCCCCCAAAAAAACTAAACAGAGAAATGCTGGAGCTAACAAACATTATAATTCAAATGGACCTAAAAGATATATGCAGAATATTTCACTCAAACACGAAAGAATATATCTAATTCTCAGTAACTCATGAAGCATTCTCCAGAACCGACCACATAGTTTGACATACCCACAAGTCTCAGTTGAGACAAAAAAAAAATGGAAATAACTTCTGCATCCTATCAGACCACCATGGATTAAAGCTGGATATCAACAACAACTTACAAACTCATGGAAACTGAACAACTCTCTACTGAATGAAAATGGGTGAAGACAGAAATGAAGAAAGCAATAGAACACTTTCAAGAATTCAATGAAAATGAATACACAGCACATTCAAAGTTATGGGACACAATGAAAGCAGTTGTAAGAGGTAAGTTCATAGCACTAAGTGCCTATATAAAAAACAAAACAATAAAACAAACAAACAAAACAAAACAAAAATGAAAGAGATCTTGTACTAGTAAGCTAACAGCACATCTGAAGGCTCTAGAACAAAAAGAAGTAAGAACACCCAAAAACAGTAGATGACAAGAAATAATCAAACTAGAGGCTGAAATCAATAAAATGGAAACAAAGAGAACAATACAAAAAATTAAATGAAACAGAGTTTGTTCTTTAAGAAAATCAACAAGATGCACAAACTCTTATCCACAAACCATAACTAAAAGACAAAGAGAGGATATCCAAATTAATAAAACTAGAAACAGAAAGGGAGACATAACAACAGACATAGAAGACATCCAGAGTATCATAAAGACATACCGTAAAATCCTGTACTTCATTAAATTGGAAAAATCTAAAATAAATGGGTACATTTCTCAATAGATACCACTTACCAAGGTTAAATCATGTACAATAGACCTAGAACAGCTAAGGAAATAGAAGCAGTTGTTAAATGTCTTCTATTCCACCCTCTCCTATCCCAAATAGGGTTAGATTGTTTTAGCACAGAATTCTACCAGACTTTCAAAGAAGAGCTAATGCCAATACTCCTCAAATTATTCCACAAAATATAAACAGAAGGAACACTGCCTAACTTATTTTATCAGGCCTCAATTATCCTGATACCCAACCTACATAAAGACTTAACAAAGAAAGAGAATTACAGACCAATGTCCCTTATGAACATAGATGCAAAAATATTCAACAAAAAGCTTGCAAACTGAATCTAAGAACATATCAAAGATATCACTCATCATGATCAAGTAAGCTTCATCCCAGACATGCAGGGATGATTTAATACAGGAAAATCAATAAATTTAATCCACCATATAGCAAACCAAAAGTAAAAAAAAAACCAAACAAACCCAAAAACAGAAAACAAAAACAACAACAACAAAAAACAAATACATGATAATCTCATTAGATGAAGAAAAGGACTTTGACAAAATCTAACACCCCTTTATGCTCTTCATGATAAAATTCTTAAAAGGATTTGGTATATAAGGTACATACCTAAGCATAATAAAGGCAATTTACAGCAAGCCTATATCCAACATTAAATTGAATGTAGAGGATCTCAAAGCAATTCCATTAAAATCAGGCACAAGACAAGGCTGTCCACTCTTTCCATATCTATTCAATGTTGTACTTGTCAGAGCAAAGAAGAATAATGAAGAAGTCAAAGCATTGTTATTTGTAGATGATAGATAGTATACATAAGTGACTCCTCCAAAAATTCTACCAGGGAACTCCTATAGCTTATAAACACTTTCAGCCAAGTGGATGGATACAAGGTAAACAAATGAAAAATTAGTAGTCCTCCTATATATAAATTACAAATAAACTGAGAAAGAAATCATGGAAATAACACCCTTCACAATAGCCTCAAATAATATAAACTATCATGGGGAAACTCTAACCAAGCAAATGAAAGACTTGGATGATAAAAACTTCAAATCTTTGAAGAAATAAATTGAAGAAACTATCAAAAGATGGAAAGCTCTGCCAAGCTCATGGATCAGTGAAATCAACATAGCAAAACTGGCTGTCCTACCAAAACTAATCTACAGACTCAATGCAATTCCCATCAAAATTCAAACACAATTTTTTACAGGCCTCAAAAGGACAATTATCAACTTTAGGTAGAAAAATAAAATTCCAGGATAGGAAAAAACAATCCTGAAAAAATAAAAGAACTGCTGAAGGTCTTACCATCCTTGATTTCAAGTTGTACTGCAGAACTATAGTAATAACAATCACATGGTATTGGCATAAAAACAGACAACTTAATCAATGGAATTGAATTGAAGACCTGGATATAAATCCACACGCCTATGGACACCCAATTTTTGATAAAGAAGTCAGAAATACATACTGGAAGATATGGGAAAGATTAAGCTTTGTCACAGGTGGAAGCAGTCTTGGTGGGCTTTACCCTTGGGGCACCCCATGAATACCTTGTGATAGACTTAGTGGAGCCATCCTGGGCCTGGAATTCAGGAAGCAGACCTGGGAACCCCACCTGGGCTATTGTTTTCCTAATTGACCCTCAATGGGAGAAGGAGACCGCCCTTTCCATGTGACTGAGGGAGGTGGGGAGGAGAGAACAACAAGTTCAGCCCGGGCGAGAGCGCGTGGGGAGCAGCAACCAGGCTGGACCAGCACGCGGGCCAGAGAGACACCTAAGGACCCGTCCCGTGGAACGGATACCAGAAGGTTCACTCTTTTGTCCCTTTAACCATTTTTCCTTCTTGTGTAAGCTAGTTGGGTTGTATAATAAAGTTTAATTGTTAAGAAACAGAGCCAACATCTGGCACCCAACGTGGGGCAACAGGAAGAAAAGCTTCTTCAACTGGTGCTGGTTAAGGTGGATGTCTGCATGTAGAAGAATGCAAAATAGATACGTATTTATCACAAACCCTGCACAAAACTTAAGACCAAGTGGATCAAAGACATCAACATAAAACCAGATACACTGAACCTGATAGAAGACAAAGTGGGGAATAGCCTAGAACACATTGGCACAGGAAATGGTGTTCTGAACAGAACACCAGTAGCCCAGCCACTAAGATCAACAATTGATAAACAGGGCCTCATGAAAGTGAAAATCTTCTGCAAGACAAAGGACACTGTCAGTAGGACAAAACAGCAGCCTCCAGAATCAAAAAAGATGTGCACCAACACTACATCCAACAGAGGACTAATATCTAAAATATATAAAGAACTCAAGAAACTACATATCACAAAATCAAATAATCTAATTAAAAATGGGGAACAGGTAGCAGGGCATTATGGGTTATGTCTTTAATCCCAGCACTCAGCAGGCAAAGGCAGGTTGATCTCTGAGTTCAAAGACATCCTAGTCTACAAATGAAGTTACGGACAGCCAGGGTTACATGTGTCTTCCCCATCCCCCAAAAAAGGGTAGGAGTACAGATAGAAAAAGAGAGTTCTTAATAGAGGAATTTCAAATAGTTGAAAAACAAATAAATGGTCAACATCCTTAACCATCGGGGAAATGCAAATCAAATCTACTTTGAGATTCCATTTTGTATCTGTCAGAATGCCTAAGATCAATAACACAAGTGACAGCTCATGCTGGAGAGGATGTGGAGCAAAGGGAACACTTCTCTATTGCTGGTAGGAGTGCAAACTTGTACAGCTACTAAATCGATTTGGTTGTTCCTCAGTAAATTGAGACCTGATCTACCTCAAGACCCAGATATACTACTCTTGAGCATATATTGAAAGAATGTTCCATTCTATCACAAGGACACTTTCTCAACCATGTTTATTGCGATTTTTCATAATATCCAGAAACTGAGAACAACCTAGATGCCCCTTCACAGAAGAATGGATAAACAAAACGTGGTACACATTTTTATACAATGTTTACACAATGAAGAATGTACTCATCTATTAAAATGTCATCATGAAATTTGCAGGCAATGCATGAAACTAGAAAAAAACATCATCCCAAGTGAGGTAAGCCAGACTAAGATAAATATAATACATATTTTCTTATAAGTGGATATTAGCTGTTACATTAAAAAAAAAAAAAACCTAAGCTACAGTCAGTAGACCACATCTAGAGAAAGGTTTAGGGCAGGCACATGGATCTCCTGGGAGGGAGAAATACTGTAGATATTTATGAGTAAACTAGAGAAAGGTGGGGCTGGGAACAGAGGTGGACAGCCAGAGGGTCAATGAAGTAGAGAGAGAGAGAATTCAGAGAGAGAGAGAGAGAGAGAGAGAGAGAGAGAGAGAGAGAGATGACATTGAGAGGTATTTGAGGGATAATATTGACACTAGACTATTGGAAACTTCCTAAACCATATGAAGATGATCTTAATGAGGTCTCCTAATAATGGGGATATGGATTCATAAGTGGCCATTTCATCACAAAATGAGGCTTCTAGTAGTGAGCCTGGGTTGCATTCAGTTGAGTTGTTGGCCAAAGGTGGTCCTGTTAGTATAATGCCATTGTGCGTTGTGTAAAGTTTACCTTTGTTCATTCAAATGCTAATTCTCTATCATACTATCTGGTTTCAGTCTGGACACGGGATTGTAATGATTATTCTAAATATCTCCTGTCTCACATTTGTGTAAACATGGTCATCATTTGATCTCTGTTTTACCAATAAATGCTGACCAGTCAATGCTGAGCAATAGAAAGAATACGATGTGACATTGGAAGAAAAAGAGAGAAATGGGGATTGAGGCACAAGGAGAGGTCCAGGACACTTCAGAAAAAGAGAAATGGAGTCAGGCAAGGAAAGGACAAAATTGTAACTATGGTGGAGACTTTGGCTGGGAGGAAGCAAGACTAACTTGGAAGTTTAGGATGGAGAAATAATTGCTCAGTGTTGTGCTCGAGGCTAATTAAATAAAACATAGCCTCCCTGTGTTTTTTGGATAACTAGCCAGCTAAGGATAAACATCTATCTTACTAAGTTTTATGCACTTATACCTATATTAATAATCATTTTACAGGGATCTATTGAAATTCCCAAACAACTCGGGCTATTCCTAAGACAATGATGGGTTGCTCTCCAAAAACTGACGGCCTAGTCCCATTGCTGAGGACAATACCCACACAACTCATTGAACATGGAGAAACTGAGCTGGTGCCTACATGGAGCCTTTAGATCTATGTTTTAATGTTTATGGTGCAGGAAGGTACTGTGCATGCTACCAAAAGGGGAACATAAAGACCAACCTAGCCACAAAACCTTTGACCTATAATTTGCCTGGCTTACAAATTATGCTAGGGCAATGGAGGCACAGATTTTGTGGGAGTAGCCAACCAATGTCTGATTTGACTTAAGTCCCACTCAAGGAATTGGAACCCATACTTGACATTGCTTGAGTAACCAAGGACCAGAGATTAGATAGCCCAGACACCTAGGGTGAAACCAAACACTACTGATTAAAAAAAAATAGTAGCAATAAAATGACTCTTAATGATTTTGGATATATTCATAGACCAGTGCCTTATCCGGTCATCACCAGAGAGTCTACTTCTGGCATTGGATGAACAACAGTGAGCAGAGTCCCTGGGAGGAAAGATGTCATGCCTGAGATTAGCTCAGTACAGCACTTGGGTTCTGATTTGGCATGGGAGAGCTGCTTTGCTGACTACTCTGTACTCTGGTCTGAAGGCTTCTTTCAGTTTCTAGAGGAAGGTACCCAAGGGTCACCAGAATATCATGAAAGAACACCTTCTTAAATATCATATTTGGTTTGTACCTCAGATGGGGACGAGAAGCAGGAAGAGATGAAGTGGCTTGCTAAGTTAATAAAAACATAGTGTCATCATATGTCACTATGGCTTTTACTTTTATTTATTTATTACAAATTTCCAGGCATGGTGGCGCACACCTGTTATCCCAGAACTCAAGAAGGCAGAGGCAGGTAGATCTCTGTGAGTCTGTGGCCAGCCTGGTCTACAAAGTGAGTCCAGGACAGCCAAGGCTACATAAAGAAACCCTGTCTTGGAAAAACAAAAACAAAATTACAATTTATTTTTATTTCTGTGGATGGGAGTGCCCTGCTTGTCTGTATGTGTACCGTGTGTGTGCAGGTGGCCATGGAGGCCCGATGAGGGTATCAGAATTCCTGGGACTGGACTTACAGGTGGTTATGTGCCAACAGCTGTGGATGAGGAGAAAGAAACCTGAATCCTTTTCAAAGAGCAACCAGTGCTCTTAGCCGCTGGGCCATGTTTCTTCCAGTCTTAGGTGTAGCTTTTGTGTTTGTTTTTTTGTTTTTTCGAGACAGGGTTTCTCTGTGTAGCCTTGGCTGTCCTAGACTCACTCTGCAGACCAGGCTGGTCTTGAACTCACAGCAATCCACCTGCCTCTGTCTCCTAAGTGCTGGGATTAAAGGCGTGAGCCACCAATGCCTGGCCAGGTGTAGCTTTTAAAATGCTCTTAAAGTGCTCAACCTAAATATATCCTGAGAGTGTGAGGGCAGGGATTCCTTACAGGGAAGGCCCTGAGACCTGGGGACGCGGACACTAGCTCCAGGTACACAGCGCAGCTCTTTCCTCTTTGCATCCTTTCCTTTCCTTCCTTCTAATCCACTCACTTCCTTTCTATGCACTCATCCATCTTCCGTCCCACTGCCCAAGTCTTTTCATCCCTTCATCAATTCAGTTTTTATTGGCCCATGCCTGCTGTTAGAGCGAAACTCCTGTCCCCAATGAACTAAGAGTCTGGAGGAGGACAGGAGACACATGACCAGGAAATTATTACCCAGTACAGGAAGAACATTCCTGAAGCTGATCTGATGATCTGACCACAAAGTTGTCTTCTGGCTCAGGATGAAAACCTGAGGTCACCCCCCACCCCCACCCCCCGCCCGAATACTCCGCTAACCCATATTTGACCTGCTGGCCCTTGGTTGTTTACTTGTAAGGTATGTTCAGAATATGAACAGGTCTTCTCTCTCTGTCACTCCACCAGGCTTAGCTGCAATCCTCGCTTATATGGGTCATTGCTCTACTCTGCTAAATGGTCTCCCTGATGCCACCTCTTTCCTCCTTCCTGTCTATTATTATCTGGGGGCACCAGAGTGACTGTTTCAGACTAAGAGATAGACTCTTCAGTGTCTGACAAGTCTAGACACCCTCTCCCCTATCTGCAAACTCATTTCTTACACTCCCCTCAGCCATGCCCTTCTTCTTGTCCTAGAATAGTCTCATAGTCCCACAATGCACTCAGCATATTCCTGCCTCGGGGTCTTTGAGCGTGTGACCTATTCCACCAGGCTGTTCTTCATGCAAGCTATGATTTGGGCATCCCTCTAAAACTTACACTTAAATTTAATTACCAATATGATGGGTATTGGGAAGTGGTACTTTAAGAGGTGACCGGGCCATGGGGCAGTGCCCTCTGGAACAGTCCATGACTATGAGAGTGACGTCATTACTATTTGACTTGATTTCTCCTCTGTCTCATGAGCACTCACTTACCATTCTGCCATGTTGTGACTCAGCATGGAAACCCTCACCGGGTATAATTCCTTAATCTTGGCCTTTTCAGTCTTTAGACCCATGGATCAAAACCTTTCTGTTGTTTATAATTCATTGAGCCTCTGGTATTCTATCACAGCCACAGAAAAAGGACTAAGACAATCTAGATTGAGAACAGCTCACTTCCAAGTCCCTTCAGGCTCTTCCTTTAATGTCATCTGCTCAGCAGTGCGTTTCCTGGTCACACCATCTAAAACAGAAGCTCCTCTTCAGCCCCGCCCTTTCCCCCTTATCGCTCTTAATTTCCCTAATACGGGTTTTACTTGCTTGTTTATTGCTCCCTTCGTGTAGTCCCATGAAAGTGGGAGTTCTGTCTCCCAGGTTTCGTGTGTCTTCAGCACCAAGACCAACACTGTGTACACCCTCAGCGAGGAAATGGATGGGATGCAAAGCAGACTTGTATATAGTAGCATGCAGGAGGGTGGGCTGTGGAAGGGAGAATCTCTTCAAAAAGGTGGGAGAAGGGAAGTAGAAGCAGTTTGGGGCTGGAGAGATGGCTCAGTGGTTAAGGGCACCTACTGCTCTTCCAGAGGTCCTGAGTTCAATTCCCAGCAACCACAGGGTGGCTCACAACCATCTATAATATGATCTGATGAGCACTGTATATATAATAAAAAAAAACAAAAAAAGATGAAAAAATTAAAAATAATTTAAAAGAAGCAGTTTGGCTGCTAGAGAAGGAACAGGCAAGAGATGAAGTGGAGAGCTCGATAATACTGAAGGCAACCCCTGAAGGGGTTAGCAAAAGCTAGGCAGATAACCTGGTCAAGAAGATGATTTAGTGGCCATCTTGGATTAGAGCCAGGGAAAGGTTTTTCTTCCTAGCTCTCCTGTTTATTCTCCTGAGCCACCTCCCTGCGCCAGTAACGGAGCTGGTTAGTAGCCAAGGAGTACGTGTGCTACGACAGGGCTTGTCCAGTATATATAGAATCCTCAGACTTTCATTTTCAGGCAGAAAAAAAAAAGCAGAGTGATGAATGTGTACTTTATTGCCAAAATAACCAAACATCCAAAGCAAAGCAAAGCAAAGCAAAGCAAACCAAAAACCTTGGTAAGGTTTGAGGCTGAGTAGAGACCCATCCAGAAGACAGTCCCAAGACTCACCCTCCAGTGCACTGAGGTTGACATTGAGCATTTCCATTTCATTGATGGCAATGGGACAGAGCTGGACCAAAAGAAAATGTGAAAAGCTATGTTACCGTATTGAAAAAAGCCTTCTGCTTATGAGACATTACCCCTGTGGCCATGGCAACGCCCCTTTAAGTTAGCTGATGCCCTTGGTCTTCAGCCTCCACAGGTATGGGCAGTGTGTCACTGAGTGCTTGGTTGACTTCATAACAACTGAAACCACCAATTAGCCCCATAAAAGAGCTTTACTTTTCTCCCTGGACATGTTAAGGCATGTGCTCTGGCCATGCTGTTGGTGTCACACCTGAGGAACCTGCTTCCAAAGCAGCTGTGTCATTCCTGCCCAGGTGCCCCTGCCTCCCATTGCATCAGGACTTAGGTCCTGCCTGGAGTCTCTTCGGTTGAAATCTTCACTTTCACCTGGGCTAATTGAAGAAGCCGTGAGATTAGCAATCTACTTAGGATTCTATTGCTCCCTCTCCTTCTCCTTTCCCTGAGACAAGGTCGCATGTAACTCTTGTTGACCTTTGGATTTGCTATGTAGCCTAAGATGACCACAAACATATGATACTTCTGCTAAGATGACATTGAACTTATGATACAGCCATGCCTCACTACATCCAGTTTATGTGGTGCTAGGAATCAAGTCCAGGACTTCATGAAATATTAAGCAAGTTCTTTGCCAACTGAGAGACATCCTCAGCCATCTTTCTGTATTTTGGAAAGGGGTGGATGTCAGTAAAGTAGATTCCAGAGAGAAACAGTCATGTTCAAATACAGATGTGTCAGCCACGTGCTCATCAGTGTTCATGCAACATGGTGCTTTTAGCAGAGGCTAGGCAGCCAGGCCCCTGGAGTGGAAACCGCCGTCCACTTACTTTCACTCTCTGAACTCAGTTCCCTCATCTGCAACACGGGGGTGATTATGACATGTACCTCGTCGACTTGGGAGGAGAAACTGAAATAGTCTACAGAATGCTGCCAAGCGCAGTCTCTGTATTCGGTGAGCCCGTTGCTGCCTTTGTTGAGATAAGACCTCATGTAGCCCAGGCTAGTTTCAAACTTACTATGCTACAAGCTGTGTAACCGGCCTTGAAGTTCTGATCCTCCTCTCTCCACCTCCCGAGAGGGGGAATTACAAACACACACTACCACATTGTGGCCCTGACCGGGGACCGAACCCATGGCTTTGTGCATGCTACAAACTGAGCACTCTACCAACTGAGCCATGGTCCAAACCCCTAACTCATATTCACTGACTTGCTATAAGGGGCCAAAGGACCACATTCTATTTCCATCACTATTTCCAATTTCCTTTTCAGGGTCTACATTCCCTGGCAGATGGCCATAGAAGAAGGCCACATCGCTTGAGCGTGCCTTGCCCAGCTCTACAGTCTGCCTGGGCATGCTGTTCCCTGCTTTGGTGTGCATGCTGACTTCCTCACGGACCACCATTAAACACCTGCTGTCTACCAGGCACAGAGCTAAGCACTGGGATCGTGATGGCGCCAGGCTCTCTCCTCATCTTTCTTTTCCATTTCCCTTCTTCATCCCCATCCTTAGCTCCTCTAAAACATGAGAAAGGTATTCAGGATAGGTAGGGTGAGAATAAAGAGAGCATGGCCAGGTCCTCTGGTCCCTCCTTCAAGCCCTGGCTTCTGGAATCAGGGCACTTAATGTTTTAGAAGGCCACCTAACTTATTCTGCCTTTAGAATGTTCCTACCCAAATATTATTAATATTTCAAGGCTGACTCCCTAAAGAACATGTCTGTCTCTCAGGAATTTTACCTGTTCCCTACACTCCCTCAGCTCAGTCATGTGACCGTGTAGTAAATCCAAGCCCTGGTTTGGTTATTGCTTCCCAAGCCTAAGTTTGTTTGTTTTGTTTGTTTTTCCAAATCGACTAATACTTGTTTCTTTCATTTGATCTCAGCAGTCCCTAGTTTAGCCGGGGCCTTCATTAGGAACAAAATACTTGTCCATCCTATGATGGCAAACTCTAAGAAAGGAATATAGCTTTATTTATTCATCTCTGTGTCTCCTGCCACAATGCTTGAGCCATGAGAAACTCTTAAATTTTATACAAGAGCATGAATTAAAGCCCTGGGTGGTGCTTAGCTTATAGTTAGGGCTCAATAACTGTCTATGATAAGATATTTATTAAGGTACGATAGGCCTGCTGATACCAGCTGACAGCGGTTTTCTAACCTCTGAATACTCACCATTTCGTTTAAATTCTTCAAAATGGGTTTCTCCATGGGCTCAGCAAAGGAGTTATACAGGACACTAGGGGGGATGAAATGAAAAAGGGAGCTTATCAGGGACCAGGAGACACCGGGGGAAACTTCTCTGAGTGGCAGCCCAAAGCTCTGGCTCAGTGCTGGGCCTCTCTACTATGACGATGTCGCTCACCTGAGGCCTCCAGAAAATGAGACGTGGGCATGGCTCACTTGGGCATGGCAGTCTTGGAGTTCCAGGGCTGGGTGACCGAGGTCATTCCGGGTGGGAACAATGATGCCAGTAAAGTAGATTCCAGAGAGATACAGATCGGCAGCTCCCGTATCGTGGCTGTACGGAGAGAAAGGGAGAAGTTAGCCAAGTCTGGGCCTACACATAGAGATGTGTTTGCTAAACTCTTTGGGGACAAGGACCTTATTGTGCTTGTACCTGGGTCTCGGATGCCTGTCTGCAACACTCTCAGGAGTTATGTGCTAAATGAGTGCTTACTGAGCAAATGAGGTAGTGAGCACTTACTTGGTCTCCCAGTGCTCGGAGCTGCTGTGGCAGAGCAAAGGCCAAGCACCCTTTGCATTGAATATTCATTTCAAGAGGGAACCCCAGGGCCAGACACCTTACTTAGGTGGGGTGGACATGGGGGAGTGATGCTTAGCATGTGAGGAGGCCTTGAGGCAGTGGATCATGTGTTACTTAAGATTTTGCCCAGGGCCCTACCCAGAATTATTCCCCTGACACATGGCTGCTAAACCACCAAAGAAGCGAGGAAGGACACGGATCTGTGCTGTTTTTGGAGGAACATGCTACTTATCTGCAATCTTTTACAATGGGAGAATGATACACAGACACTCAATAAATGGTTGTAGAGTAAGCAGCCTTGTGAGTGGTTGAATTTGTTACTCTGAGGTGTCAACCAAAACAGACCAAACTGTTACACTGGGTCAGTGACATGTCATTAGAGGTTGGTTTGTAGATGTGTCTTGAGTTCAACTCCTCTCTCTTTCTGTATCTCTGTCTCTGTCTCTCTCCCCCTCTTTTTTTCCTTTCTCCTTCTTTCTTCTTTCTTTTTATTTATTTGTTCCAACCATGTGCATGCAGGTGCCTCAGAAGGCCAGAAGAAGGCACAAGAACCCTGGAACAGGAGTTACAGGTAGTTGTCAACCATCCAATGTGGGCGCTGGGAATTGAACCTCAGGCTCTCTGCAAGAACAGCCAGTGTTCTTACCCACGGAGCCACCTCTCCCAGCTAGACTCTTTCTGTTCTTCTTCCCTTCCTTCCCTTCCTCCCTCTCTTCTCCTCCTCTCTCTTTTTATCCTCTCTCAAACACGATCTCATTCTGTAACCCAGATGGCCAAGAACTCACTCCGTAGCCAAAGCTGGCCTCAAACTAGCAGCAGTCTCCTTGCCTCAGTCTCTCAAGTATTTGAATTACAGGGGTTGACCTGGCTTCAAGCTTTTTTTGTCTCCTGTCTGTCTGAGGGCACAGGGACCTTTTGATTGGTGAAGAGTCGGGGCTCAAGCTAAATATGATCCTCCAACCTCTGTGTGAGACAGGAAGCTTCGTGTCCCATCAATTGAACTTGCAGATGGGGAAATGCTTTAGACATCTGGGACAGGTCAGTGACCATATGAGGATTTCTCTCCCAGTCAGGTCTCTAGTTCTTAGGTGGTTTGCTTGTTTGTTTGTTTACTTTCTAGTGATTTAAAAAACCCAGTCTCACTGTGTAGCCCAGGGTGTCCTAACTTTGAAGACCAGGCTAGCCTGAAACTCACAGAGCCCTCCTCCCTAGTGTTGGGACTAAAGGTGTGTGCCATGATGCAGGCTTTTAGGAAATTTTAAATGCTCCTTTGCTCTGCTTTTCTGGGAGTGCGCCTTTCCTCCACCTCTCTTCTAAACAGGGGTTTCCTCTTACTGGAGTAAGTATGCAGAGGGAAAGAAGCCTACGCTTAAAACAGCAGCGGATTTGTGTCCATTTCCCCCAGAACAGCGCTGGGATGCGTGGGATACTCACAAAAGTGGAGCCCTGACTTCCCAATTGGTGCTGATGTTGGCCGTGGCGTGGTTGCTCAGTGCTCGGATTCCTACCCCGGGCACAAAGGCCAGCGAGGCATTCGGCAACGAGAAGGCATTGATTTTTATGCTGTAAAACAAGAACCAGGAAAGTGAGGGCAACCGTTCTGGACATGGCTAAGGCGAGCAGAATTAGGAATGAGGGAGCTGCCCTGAGATTGCAAATTCCTGCGGAGAAGGAACTCTCCCAGCTCTCTAGTCTGGGGTCTGGGCCCAGCCTCCTGAGCCCTCTTAACTTAGCAAGAAGCCCCTGAGATCTAGCTGAGAGAGGACATAATCAAGTTTAGAACTAAATTCGTAAATATTCAAATAATCTATTTCTCAAATTTCTTTTTCGTTTTGGGGTGTGTGTGTGTGTGTGTGTGTGTGTGTGTGTGTGTTATGCATGCACATGCGTGTGTGCACACTGAGGCCAGAGGAAGACTCAGATGGTCTCTCCTGCCATTCTCCATCTTACTCCCTGGGACTTGGAGGTAGGCTGGTGCCCAGCAAAGCCCAGTAATCCTCTTGTCTCTGGTGCCTGCTGTGTTTGGGTTACAGATCTATAAAACCCAGCCCACTTTTTATATGGGTGCTTGAAATTTGAATCAGGCCTCTCACACTTTTGTAGCAAGTATTCTTCCCCACTGAGGCATCTCCTCAGCCCTTTGGGTTTCTCTAAAAACAAACACAGTACAATACTGCCATTATTATTTTTTAATACCAGTTTCAGCATTCCTTAAAGGGGATGACATCAGTTATTTTGATGTAGCATCTGTTCTCCCCTAAGGGGACTGTCATATACACTACCAGGCCTTTGACATATTTGTCAGCTGTGTCCCCCACTTCCCTCATGGGGACAACAAAAATATGTCTTCTTTCTGTTTCCAGGTGTCCCATATGGCAAGCACCTTCCCTTGCTAAGCAGCTGAGAAGAGCTGGCTTCCTGTAAGATTTCTTGAGCCGTCAAACAGGTCGTCCCAGGAACCTGTAAGGCGGTGGGTTTGCCTGTAGTCCACGGAGACAGAAACTATGTACACAAGGACAATCATTGTCGTTTCTTGGCCTCCTGGTAGCCACTTTATATCACAGCTCAGTTTGGCCCTCGCAGTATCCCTGTAGGATTCTGGTGTGTGTGTGTGTGTGTGTGTGTGTGTGTGTGTGTGTGTAAGCTCCAGTTCAGAGATGAGAAGATAAGAAAAGCCTATGAAGCGGGTGATGGAACCAGATCTAATACTCTCTCAATCTGACTTCAGACTCCTCCTAATCCCTGAGCCACGCCACTCCATGTAGCATATAATGAGCACATGGCCTGGACTCGAGCTACTAGTTGTACAACCTCAAGCAAGCAAGACACTTACCCTCTTTCAATCAATGGCTCTTTGATTGACATGCTACCCACAGGGAGGATGGGGGAAAAGGACGTTGAGTTCACCCATGGCTAGTTCCTGCACAAGAGCAAGGCGCTGCTCCGAACTGAGACTGGGAAAAGTCTAGAACCTATATCTGCTAGCTGGTAAATGAGGCTGCTGTTTCCTTTCCTGTTCATGTCTCCTATCTGTCCTCTGTTATGCATCCCAGGTTCACTTTAAGAAGGGAATAGCAGAGATTCATTTAATGTGGTTTGGAAATATGACCAGTTGACACCTTTAGGTTTACCTGTCTGTCTGTCTGTCTGTCTGTCTGTCTGTCTGTCTGTCTGTCTGTCTGTCTCTCTCTCTCTCTCTCTCTCTCTCTCTCTCTCTCTCTCTCTCTCACACACACACACACACACACACACACACACAAACACAGATTCTTTCTATGTAGCCTGGCTGTCCTGGAACTTACTATGTAGACAACGCTGGACTTGAACTCACAGAGATCTGCCTGCCTCTGTTTGCTGAATGCTGGGATTAGAGATGTGAGTCACAACACTTAGCTAATCTATTCTTTGTAATTACTACAGAGTACTCCCAAACCCTCTCTACACTGTTGCCGTCGTATAAGCAGTGGCACAGGGAAATGCCCACTTTACCTGTGGACTGTACTTTCTCAGGAAGGATGCTGAGGAGTAGAATCCATAATGTGGTGGTTAATGCTGCTTTCGGATTGATGAGATCTAGGCTCATCTGGGAGGCAAACCTCTGGGTGTGCCTCTTAGAAAGTTTCTGGACTAGATTGGCTGAGGTGTGAAGAGCCACGCTCAGTGTGGACTGTTCTATGTTCTCCCAGACAACCAGCAACGCTGAAGCTGTCTACGCATTTATTTCCCAGTCTTTTCTTCATCTTAATTTTTGTCGTTGACTTTGACACATAGCGAAGGATGACCTTGAACTCCCGTTCTTCCTGCCTCCACCTCCCAAGTGCAGGCATGTGCCAGCACACCCGGTTCATGTAGTACTGCAATTATAAGCGTGCATCACTATGGTTGGCTATGAGCCAGGTTTTTTTTTTATTAAGTAAAACTAAGTGAGTATAAGTGTAGTTTCTCTGTTACACAAGTCATTTCACAAACTCACTAGTCATGAATGGCCAGTGTCTGTGGTTTGGAGAGCACAGGGTTGAAACTATATCGCTCCATCTACTCGTGACAGCATAGGAGCACTGGTATCGCCTCCTCTTCACCAGCACTTGTTATTATATTGCTCTGTGTACTTCTATGCTGTGCCATTACCATTGTGGCTAAATGGCTATCCTTACAAATGCAACGCCCATCTCCTCCACAAAACATCAAGGGCAAGGACTTACACCTGCATTCACTAGAACATTCCCCGTGTCTAGAACAAAGCCCTGTGTGAAGTAGCTGCTTAATAAACACATGCCCAACAGCTGGCTTTCTGCAGGGGAGGGAATTTACAGGGACGTTTCCTGGTACCATCTCCTCTGCAACAGAGATACCTTCTGATTTTTGTTTTGTTTTGTTTTTGTCTTTTGAGACAGGGTTTCTCTGTGTAGCCTTGGCTGTCCTGGACTCGCTTTATAGACCAGGCTGGCCTCGAACTCACAGCGATCCGCCTGCCTCTGCCTCCCTGAGTGCTGGGATTAAAGGCGTGCTCCACCACCACCACCTGGCCAACTACCTTCTGATTTTATAAAAGGTTATTATTGATATCAGGGAGATTCTTCCTAAAAGGGTGAGAGCAAAAGGCAAATGAAAAAGCACTGGGGGCAAGTGGTGACTCATGATGTTATATAACTCTACAGGAAAGCTTCCCTTTTAGATGGATCTCAGGTTCAACAAACACATCCTTCTCCCTCCTTTTCTGATCTTATTGCATCCCAGTTGTCATTGGAATATCCATTTCACCTTCCCTAAACATCCCTGGACATGTGACTATGCTCTGTCTGTGGCTGTCTAGACGGAATGCTGGTTAGGTAGAGCCCCAGACAAAACCTTGGACATGAGAAAATGAACTGAGAGACTCTCCCTGTTTCATCTTCATGGAATACATATCAAATGGCTGGAACCACACTTGCTTTGTGGGGCCATGAGACACACTTGAAAATGGAAGTCAGAACTCAGAAGTCAGAAGCAGACAAAAAAAGATCAAGGAGATAAGTGCTGCCATAAATGTCTCTGCTGGTTTTGAGCCCCTTTGGGATGTAAGATAATGTACTCCACTCCCTTACTTTGAGAAGTTGTACTTTACGTAGTCAATCTTCAGAAACTCGAGAGACTCAGAGCCTTTCACATCCGGGATGACGATATCCTTTGCTATTCGCTTCATAATCTTCACCCCAATCTGAAGACCTGTGATGGAACCAGGAAGTGCTTGTTGATCATAAGGAAGATGAGAGTGATGTAATATCTTTTATCCTACAGAGGCAAGCACTGAGTCAGAGCTGAAGTGGGCTAAGAAGACGGAACCCCTACGAAAGGGGGGTGCTGTCTCTGCTTCACATAGGGAAGCTCTAGTCTTAAGAGAGGTGAGACCACAGGGATAACATGAGGAGATGTTCTCATTACATGGCCAGGGCTGTGATGGCAACACAGAAAGGTATTCTTCAAAGGGTGCTACACTTGTTCCCAGGTACATCTTGCAGATATGAACACTGTTACTTTTTGCCTAAGAAAGTATGGGTTCTGGGGACCTAGGTGCCAACTTTGAGCAACTTGGCTCCAGAAATCTGACCAATTTCACAAAGTAAATTTTCCTTTCTTTCTTGTCAGATTCTTTGAAACTCAGATGTTTTGGTGAAAGGTTCATGGGGCTTAGGGAACTACTGAATGGCTGAGATTCTAATAAAAGATGGTGAGCGGGTGTGTACCTACAGTATTTCATTTGTTAGTGGAAAGGAGTCACAGCTTCTCCAAAGGACCCCCATACTGGGATGAGGTGACCAAGCACTGCTTCTATTTTGTTTAGGGGCAGCCCGCTAATTGATTTGCATGGGAGAATTCAGGAACACATGTCTCTGGACTTGTGGGGGCCGTAAAAAGAGCTTGATAGAAGTAACTTCCAGGGCCGGCTAAATGGCTCAGCAGGTAAAGAGGCCTGCTATCAAATCTTCTGAGATGAGTTCAACGCCCAGAATCCACACAAAAGAACAAGTTGTCTCTGTCCTCCTCATGTGCACCATGGCACATGTACCTACGCACATGTGTGTATATGCATGCACAATAAATAATAAATGTAATAAATATTTAAAGTAAATGAATGCAACCTTGCCTTACTCCCTTACTTTGCTTTTAAGTTCATCCCCGCCCTGGAGAGGAAGTATCCTATAAATGCTGTGGATACTGATGTAGTGTGGGGATGTAAAGACAGAGTATGAGGGCAGTGAGGATAAGAACCAAAGGCAGTATTGAAGACCTCAGGCGTGAGCCCTGACACCCTCATTTATTAGCTTGTGTGACTCGGCCCCACTTTCCTCACCGGTGACTTGGGATTAGCAGTGACCAGAAAGGGATCTACTCACACATACGAAAGGGACAGTCAATAATTTTTACTAGGCATGTTGTCACTAGGTGCCATTCTCAAGGCTTCGTACATGTGAATTAACTCACGTCTTACCACAGCCGAGAGAGGTGGGTACCACTATCGCTACCTCCACTTGGATCAACATCCCCACAGAGACGCTAACCACAAGCACAACAAATTATGCTCTGTAAAAATATGGAGGCATTATGTGTTAGCTGTTATAGCAGGGCCATGCTGTTTGGGTTAGTGTTGTTTTGTAGTGCATTTTGAAGTTTGGTATTATGGTGCTTGTAATCTTTTATTTTAATCTTGCTGCTTAGTTGGCTTTGGCGGTGGTTTTGTTTTTTAAAAATATGGAGGCATATAACTGATGAGGTTAAACTAATAAAAGTTCATTCGAATGCGGTGCCTGTATGTGTCCACACTCTGCATAGGTTCTTTTCTTCAAGTCTCAAAACAATTCGGTGATATAGGCATTGTCCCAGCTCCACAAGGGAGGCAGCCTAGGCTCAGAGACACTCAGTGACTTGCCCACGGGCCAGTGAATGCCATCAGGCAGGGTTTGAGACACTAGGAATAGAAATGTGAACATATGTTGTAGGGTGAGATGGTCCTTGGTCAGGGAGGTCCCCCAAGTTCTTCAAAACCATGCAGGCTATTGTTATTGCTCATAAGTGCTCACAGAACTAGACAGTGAGACCTTATTGCTGAAGACACTGTGTGCCTTGGTCGGGACATAGAAAAAAAAAACAAGTGAGAACTTGGCTGGAAACTTTCTTCCAGCTGGCTAGCTCTGATAGTGCCAGAAGGTGCTCTGTCTATAGACAGCTGGGGTGAATTTCCAACAGTTGTACCCAACTGTGAATCCTGTGTGAAACAATACCAACCAGTCAGGCAAGATAATCCCGCTGATGCAATGGTGGCAAGTCTGTCGAAGGGTAACTAACCACTCTCTGATTGGATTTCCTCCCTCGTCCACAGGGAGGAGTTCACATGACATACTGTAAACCTGACCAAAAAGCCCATGGCTGGGAAGGTCATAAGCCCTAGTGAGAAAGTTCTTTTGCTAAATGGACATGACATGCTCACCAAGTGGCTTTCCAAACAGCTATGTTTATTCATATAGATTAGCGCTGTTGTCAGCCTCAGTCAGAAAACTTTAAAAAAAAAAAAAAGTGGTAAGTAGTGACTTCAGACTCATAACTAGTCAAAGTACCGAGAATAAGAGACGACTGAATGCCCAGTCATAAATGGGATATCTGTATTACCTCTTTGCAATGCTCAAGAGCATCACAAAAGAAGAGGACGAAAGTGAGAGTTAGAGAAAGACCCTAGAAATGGTGTGAAGCTCTGACTTCCGGGCATAAGATAGCTTTTATACTCTTGAACTTGCAGCATCTGTAATCACCTGACATTGTGGAGTCTCTTTCTGTGAAATGGCATCGGCTTCTTCCTAGAGCTCTTAATTGGAAACCTTTATACATAAGGCCCATGAAGCATATTGGTAGCCTGGCCTGGTAGATGCTGAGGCCATTCTGACTCCAGGGCCTTCTGAAATCCACGGCTCCATCCTGCATTTCCATAGGTGAGCTCACTTGGTTCTCCTGCCATTAAAGGTGTAGGGACCAACTACTCACCACCTTTTTCCAGGTGAGAAAACCTACTTGCCCAGGGCCGTGCACTGAGGAAAAGGGTAGAACTGACACCACACTCATGCCGGTGGGCTTCAAATCTGTTAAGTGCTGTGACTTACAAGGTGGAATGGCCACTTTAAGACTATTACAAGATGCCTATTTCTGACACCCACTTTCTACACACAGAGACATATCAATACAGTAACTAGATGCTCACACGAAGGCACATTCCTATTCCTAGTTCCTGTTTATAGTTGTAATATTGTTCACACAACAGGTACACATCATGGGTTAATTTCAGGCTTTCTGTGCCCCATGAACTACTGGAGAAAAGAGAAGGAGTTGCCCAAACCAGCTCATCTTTCTCTTCCTTTTCTCTTCCTCCCCTCATTCTGATTATTTCTCTTCTGATATCACACGAGAGTCATTCTCGGTTAGATGTAGAGGTGTCCTGGTTAAACCGATAGTGCTTGGATTGGCTGCTTATGTTCAAAGAGGTTCTGAATTTGTCCTTTCCTGAGCACATTCATTGTTTACTGTAGCTTATGACTTACTCATCTGCCTCTAAAGGCCTAAGTGATCTGTTATGTATTACTTTAAGGATACCTTCTTGCCCTGTTTATTTTTAAACATTGTTTAAAAGAGGATATCAACTTGGGAGAGTGTGTGTAGGTATGTGTGTGTGTTAGGGGGGTGAGGTGTGAGAGAAGAAAGCTAGGAGGGCCTGGAGGAAGGAAAGGAAAGGGAAGATGATGCAATTCGATTTCAATTAAATATATTAAAAAAAAAAGAATTGGTAGAGACCTGGTGATCTACATTCAGATAATTTGAGGCAAAATGTGACAGGAGTAAAAGATTTTGCAGCCAAGATCCTCTGCACCTTGCCTTAGATTAGGTCAATAAAATCACATTCTGACATTTTTGTGTTTCATGTCTTACAAAGGCCCTCTAAAAGTAATGATCATTAGTCTCTCAGCCTACTATCCCTTTGAACGTCTAATAAATATGATGGATCCCTTTAAAAATGAACCACAATGACCCACAATAAACTTGGTATATGATTTAGAGGACCTCAGGTTCCCTCCTGTTTTTGAGGCAGGCTCTTACTATGTAGTCCTGGCTAGCCTAGACATTGCTATGTAGACCAGGTTGTTCTCAAAGCCACAGAGATCCTCTCCTTCCTCTGCCTCTGGTGTGTTGGGACTAAAGGAGTGGACCATGACATCCTTTCTAATGCATTTTTTAGGTAGAGCCCTGATATATGTGTGTGTGTGTGTGTGTGTGTGTGTGTGTGTGTGTGTGTGTGAGAGAGAGAGAGAGAGAGAGAGAGAGAGAGAGAGAGAGAGAGAGAGAGAGAGAGAGAGAACATCTTTTATGCTTGAATATGTCTTCCACTAGGGTGTCTACTTTGTTAGTAATGCTTTTTTTTTTCCAGTTGTTTGGGACATCTTCATAAAGAGTTATTAGATGATCCCACTGAGAGTTTATTTCAGACCCAGTTCACACACAAACTGGTTTGGACCACAGGCCACATCTTGGGCATCTGTAGCCTGACTTCTGAATGTATCCGACTCACCATAGTCTAGGGCACGCTGAGTGATCCTCGCCTTGATTCCAGGGTAAACCACCTGGGAGGAGGCACTGTAGAGATTCCACAGGAGGAAGCATGCCCAGAGGACTGGGACCTGCTTTGTTTGCATCTGTAGTGAATCAACAATTAGAGTTTATTATTATTTTTACTTCCTCAGCTGTCAATTCTACCTAGTGTTTCTAGGCTTTCTTGTGTTCATTGATAACTTCTCAAATTTCACCCATCCATCCATCCATCCATCCATCCATCCATGCGTGCCTTTATCTATTTGCTGACCCACCCATGCATCCATTCAGGAGTCATGTACTGAATGTAGCAAAATATGCTGTGGATGTAGAGATGACCAGCTTATGGCCCCTTATCTTTGTTTTCCACATATAAATGTATGTATGAACACACACACACACACACACACACACACACACACACACACACACACACACACAGAGTAATAACACAATGCAATAAAATAGACTTGATAGATGCATACCCTGCTTAAAGACCATGGGTACCTCCCTTTATCTACAGGACTGGATGTAAGCACTTAGCCCGGCAGTCAAGATCTCATTTAAGCCAAGCATGGTGGTGCACACATGTAATCCCAGCATTTAGGAGGCTAAAGCAGAAGGTCAGGAGTTGGAGACCTGCACTCGCCCCTTAGGAAGTTCTTGAGACTCTGTCTTAACACAAATCAAAACAAAAGAGCAAACAAAAAGATCTTTCATCGTCTCTGCATTTCTTAGTTGTTGTACCCCCTCTTATAAGTGGTGGTGGTGGTGGTGGTGGTGGTGGTGTGTGTGTGTGTGTGTGTGTATGTGTGTGTGTGTGTGTGTGTGTGTGTGTGTGTGTGTGTGTGTGTGTGCGCGCGCGCGTGCACCCCCATACCCATTCCTGCACTCTGCTCACCCATCCATAGTCTACTGGGTGAGTTCATCCTCCTGGGTCAGCTCCAGTTTCCTCTGTGATAATATTCTCTACTGTGCCATCTCATGCATATTTTGTCATAGCCTCCTGTCACGTTTGCATAGTGAATGTGTCTCAGTCAGGGTTTCTGTTGCTGTTGCAAGGTTGCAAGGACAGCTCTCTGTTCCCCCAGACCCAATCCACAGGGTCATCCCTAACACTGCAACAGAACACCAGCTGCAGCCTTCCCTCCTGCTTGTCCACACCTGCTGTGCATCCTCCTTGCCTACACCTGCTGTGGATCCCAAAGGCCACCCCCGTCCCTTCTCCTTCTCATTGCTGTTTCCCAGGCTCCAACTCAGGCAGACACACTTGCTCAACCACAGACCACTTGAAAGGAAGGACATACAAACTGGAAAGGAAGAACCCAAAGTATCATTTGCAGATGATATGGTACATGCATAAGTGACCCTAAAAATTCCACCAGGGAACTCCTACAGCTGATAAACACTTTCAATAAAGTAGCCCGATACAAGATTAACTTGAAAAAAATCAACAGTCTTCCTACACATAAATTACAAATGGAGGCCGGGCGTGGTGGCGCACGCCTTTAATCCCAGCACTTGGGAGGCAGAGGCTGGCAGATCGCTGTGAGTTCGAGGCCAGCTTGGTCTACAGAGTGAGTCCAGGACAGCCAAGGCTATGCAGAGAGACCTAGTCTCGAAAAACAAAACAAAACAAAACAATACAAATGGACCAAGAAAGAAATGAAGGAAACAACACCCTTCACAGTAGCCTCAAGTAATATAAAATATCTTACGGTAATTTCATCCAAGCAAGTGAAGACTCAAATGATAAAAACCTCAAGTGTTTGATGAAAGAACTGAAGAAGATATGAGAAGATGGAAAGATCTCCCATGCTCATGTATCGGTAGGATAAACATGGTGAAAATGACCATCCCTGTCCCAAAAGCAATCTACAGATTCAGTGCAATCCCTATCAAAATCCCAAGACAATTCTTCACAGACATTGAAAGGACAGTTCTCAACTTCATATGGAAAACCAAAAAACCCAGGCTAGTTAAAGCAATCCTGAGCAATAAAAGAACTGCTGGAGGTCTCACCAGGCCTGACTTCAAGTTGTATTACAGAGTATAGTAATAGAAAACATATGATATTGTCATAAAAATGTTGAACAATGGATTCAAATTGATGAACCAAACATAAACATCTATGAAAACCTAATTTTTGATAAGAAAGCCAGAAATGCACAATGGGGAAATATTTTCAATAACTGGTCCTGGTCAAACTGGATGTTTGTAAATAGTTCCATATTTATCAGCCTGCACAAAAAACTCAAGTCCAAGTGGATCAAAGACCTCAACATAAAACCAGATACACTGAACCTGATAGAAGAGAAAGTGAGGAATAGCCTAGAACACATTGACTCAGGAAATGACTTTCTGAACAGAAAACTAATAGTGCAGGCACTAAGGCCAACAATTAATAAGTGGAACCTCATGAAACTGAAAAGCTTCTGTAAGGCAAAGGACACTGTCAATCAGACCAAGTGGCAGCCCACAGATTGGGAAAAGATTTTTTACCAACCCTATATCCAATAGAGGATTAATATCCAAAATATAGAAAGAAACTAGATATCACAAAGACAACTGTGATCTAATTAAATTTAATGATCTAATTAAAATGGGATATAGATCTAAAAATAGAGTTCTCAGTAGAGGAATCTCAAATGGCTGAGAAATATTTAAACGTTCAACATCCTTAGCCACAGGGAAATGGAAATCAAAACTTCTCTGAGATTCCATCTTACACCTGTCAGAGTGGCTAAGATCAATAACACAAGTGATCATTCACACTGGTGAGGATGTGGAGCAAGGGGAACACTCCCCCCACTGCTGGCGGAGTGTAAATTGTACAGCCGTTATGGAAATCAATTTGACAGTTCCTAAGAAAGTTGGGAATTGATCTACCTCAAGACTCAGCTGCATCCCTCTTGTGCATATCCTCAAAAGATGCTCCATCCTACCACAAGGACACTTGCTCAGCTCTGTCCTTTGCAGCTTTATTCCTACTAGCCGGAAACTGGAAGCAACCTAGTTATCCCTCACAACAGAAGAATGGATAAAGAAATTATGGTACATTTACACAATAGAGTGTTACTCAGGTGTTTTAAAAAAAATGTGACATAGTGAAATTGGCAGATAAATGGATGGAACTAGAAAAGTGAGGTAACCCAGACCAGAAAGCCACCTATGGGATGTATTCGCTTATAAATAGATCTTAGCTGTTAGGTAAATGATAACCAAGCTACCATCAGTAGACTCAGAGACATTAGGTGAAGAGAAGAGCTCTAGGTGGGAAAGCGTGGATCTCCCTGGGAAGAGGAAATTGAATAAATTTTATAGGTGGACTGGAAGATGGGAGAAGAAGGAAGGATCAGGTTGGGGGAAGGGATGGAAGGCGAGAGTATGCAGAGAGATGGCTGGTACTGGGTGGCATTGTGGGGGAGTGTTTGGAAACCTAGCGCAGTGGAAACTTCCTGCAATCTCTATGAAGGAGAGCCCAATGAAGACTTCTAGCAGTGGGGGATACAGAGTCTGAACTGGCCATCTTTTGTAGGCAGGCAAGGCTTCCAGTGGTGGAACTGGGCTGCATTCAGTTGTTGGCTGAAGCGGGGTCCCATGGGAAACCCCAAACAACCTCGGGGGCTGGCGCAGGGTCGCATTGCGAAGGACAACCTCCACACGGCTTGTTGAACACAGAGTGGAGGAGCCCGTGTCTCTTTTGTGCAGGAAGGCACTCTGCACTCTTCAGACACCGTCCCAGGCACAAAACTCTCAACATACACTCTGTCTGGCCAGCAAGATGTGCTGGGGCAACGGTGGTGCAGAATTTGTGGAACTGGCCAACTAATGTCTAATTTACCTTGAGGCCCGTGTCTCAAAAGGGAGCCCATACTCAGCAGTGCTTGGGCTACCAAGAACCAGAGACTGGATAGCCAAGAGACATACGGTAGAAACAAACACGACTAGAGAGAAATGAAATGAATCCTAACGATATTCTGCTATACCCATAGATCATTGCCTTGTCTAGTCGTCATCAGGGAGGCTTCCTCCGGGAGCAGATGGGAGCTGGTGCAGAGACACACAGCATACTTCGTGCAGGGAGAGAGAGTGTGTAAATTGGAGGTCTCCATCTGGTCCCTCTCTCAGAGCTCAGGGAACTCCACAGAAGAGGAGGAGGAAAGATTGTATGAGTCAGAGGGGATGGAAGACACCAGGCTAACGTGGCCCACTGAATCAACTAAGCAGGGCTCCTATGGACTCATAAAGACTGAAGTGGCGGGCCGGGCAGTGGTGGGCGCACGCCTTTAGTCCCAGCACTTGGGAGGCAGAGGCAGGCGGATCGCTGTGAGTTCAAGGCCAGCCTGGTCTACAAAGTGAGTCCAGGACAGCCAAGAGTACACAGAGAAACCCTGTCTCAAAAAACCAAAAAAAAAAAAAAAAAAAAAAGACTGAAGTGGCAAGCAGGGGGCCTGCATGGGTCTACCCCAGGCTGGCCCTCTGTGTATATACTATGGCTATTAGCTTGGTGTTTTTGTGGGACTCCTAACTGTGGGAGCAGGTGTATCTCTGACTCTTTTGCCTACCCTTGTGCCTCTTTTCCTCCTATTGAGTTGCCTTGCCAGCCTCAATCTGAGAATTTTTACCCTATTTTATTGTATCTTGTTTTATTGTGTTTGGTTGTTTTCTCTCGGAGGGCTGCTCGTCTCAGATGAGGAAACAGGAGTTTGGATCTGGGGGAGAGGGAAATTACAGGGAGCTGGGAGGTAGGAGAAACTGTGATGTGGATGTATTGTATGAGAGGAGAATTTATTTTCAATAAAAACAGACAAATTATACTTCACCAAGAAGGACTCCCCTCTGTCTCCCCACAGAGAGAACCACTGGAACCTTCTCATAAAAATAATTTAATTCATAGGAAATATGAAAGTTTTAAAGTTATTTGTCAAATGTGCTTTTTCAACTATACAATGAAATGTATACTGTTGATGCCTCATGAAAGATAAGGTTTGGGAACAGAACAGCACAATCTCCCTATCTTTCCCCCGTCGTTTTCGTGTTGGATTAGACATTTAAACTGATATTTTGAAAGTATAAATGTCTTCCACTTTGCTTTTAAGGGACAGTTTGCCTGGCTGAAACAAACAAATAAAGAAACAATCAAAGAAACAACACCATTACCAAAGCAACTCAGGAAGGAAAGGGTTGATTTCAGCTTACGGTTCCACAGAACAGTCCATTGCTGGGGGAGGTTAGGGCGGGAACTCAAGCAGCGCTGGAACCTGGAGGCAAGAACTGACCATGCAAGACCACGGAGGAGAGCTACTTACTGATTTGCTCTTCCTGGTGTGCTCAGTTCGCTTTCCTATACACTGCAGGACCACCTGCCCAGGAGTGACACCATCCACAAATGGCTCTTCTACATCAACCATCAACCAAGAAACTGCCTTACAGGTTCGCCTACAGACCAATCTGTTGGGGGACATTTTCTCAGTTGAGGTTTCCCCTCCCCCACATGATTCCAGATTGTGTCAAGACAACAAACCAAAAACCAAAACCAAAACAAAGCAAGAAAGCAAACAAGCAAAAAAACAAAACAAAACAAAAACTAACCAGTATAGCACTGTGTAGGTTGGGGCATTTGACAGACCTCTCACTAGTTTCTGGTTCAAGCTAATGTCACATCACACGGCAGTCTTTAATAACCTTCTTTTTAGTCTCCCTGATTCAGTATTTATCCCTTTCTGGACAGTCAGTGGGGACCATTGAAATGAAGGTAGGATCACACCAGCCCCTCTGGCTAGCTCTGTTACATCCTCCAGAACATCCCCATCTCACTCATTGTAAAAGCCAAAGCCTTTTCAGGAGCATCAGGGCATTCCCACCTTTCGCCTATGCACTGAGCCTCCTCCAGATGCACACTGGGAAATATCTGCCAGTCTAGCTGACTTGGTCTTTCTTGATCACCCTGAGCAGCCTGCCTCGGCTCTCTGTACTTGTTTCCTCTGCCTCACACAGTCTTCCTTAGACAGGGCAATGCCCAGGGCTTTCCTTTTCTCTAGGAATGTCCAGTGTCACCTCAGCAAGGCTTTTCTACCTACTCTGTCCAAAGCAATGGGCACAATGACGCTGACAGTTCCTATGTTCTTTCCTACACTTAATTTTTCTCCGAAGCATGTGTCATCAACCACAGGGCTTCTTGAAAAAAAAAAAAAGTCCACCTAGAATCCCTTTTGCACAAGAACATTCTAGACTACTCTGACTATATAGACTTATAAAATACCTATACAAAGCCAATATTTACTGATAATAAAACAAAAAAAGAAATTTATTCTAAAATATTGAAGAGAGGGAGGCTGAGGTTGTGGGTGACAGGTTGACTCTTTGCCTTGGGATAAATCTCTAGGGACACAAAACAGCCTTCAATATGTATGATTTTACTATTTATTAAGGAGAACAGCAAATTTACACACCAACATGAAGGATGTGTTTATTTATTTTCACATAGAGAATGGAATCATAGCATATTTGATACCATTGGACATAGAATGTCTTTGATATTTTTTCAGAGTATATATTCAATATTTTTCAGAGTCAATATTTTGATTTTAAAACCATTACTATAGAGAACACTACTTTCCATAACACAGTACAAAAAGGCAGAAGTATCTTTAGGGCCATTTTAGAAATTGTTAGAAATCTGTCTAATCCAAAATTCATTTAATGGTTTTTTTTTAATGAAACTCAAATCAACACCACAAATAATAGTTTCAAAAATCATTCTAAAAAAACTAATAATAAAAGTTAAACATTATAATGCAACAAAATCCAAAGATAGAACTAATTTGATACTTACATGCTGAGTGATGATTCTAGAAAAATATTAAAACTTTGTTTTCTGGGCCTACAAGATGGCTCGGCAGGTAAAGGAGCTTGCTGCCTAGTCTTTTCCCGATGACTCTCTGTGACATCAGACAAAGAGCAAACCAGCTGAGCCTGAAAGGCCACCATGAGAGCCCTAGAGTGGAGGAGCTGGCTGGGCAGTGCTGTGGGAGGTGGGGCTGCTGCTCCCACCCCTGAGGACAAGACTGCCTTTTAGCCCAGCCTGGGCAACCTTGCTAAGTCCTGTCTGTTCTCTGGCTCTTTGCCCAAAGGAGGCATGACCCACAAACCGTGCCCAAAGCTGGCTCAGTGCCTGAATTTAGAACCACCTTAGATTCCTTCGGTTTCTACTTTGACATTGCTCTTGATGTTTTAAACCTTGTGAGTGAGTGAGAGAGAGAGAGAGAGAGAGAGAGAGAGAGAGAGAGAGAGAGAGAGATGTGCTCATCTGTGTGTACCTGTGAAGGCCATAGATATATGACAGGTATCTTCCTATCTTCTATCTATCTATCTATCTATCTATCTATCTATCTATCTATCTGAGTGTTTATTTACTTGGGATAATGTCTCCCATTAACCTTGGAGTTCACTGATTCAGCTATTCGGACTGTCCAGCAAGTTGCCAGGATCTGCGCATTTCTGCCCCTTAGCACTAAGGTTAAGCTGCGCACCATCATCCTCACACAGGTGTCGGGGATTCGAACTCACATCCTTGTGCTTATTCAGTTAACACTTCACTCACTGAGACATCTGAAGTAGGAGAGCTGCATTTTTCCTTTAGCAGCGGGGCCCCTAAATAATGTTAGTATTCTTACTCAGATGTAACTAAGACATCATGGTGGGGGAAACCCTCCCAATCCATAAATGCCAAGGAGACCTACAGCAACGAACAGCAAGGCAGGGACTCTAATTTCAAGTTTCATCACTGTGAGGTCAGAGAAATCTGAGGATTGCAGGAAGCCAGAAAATGGGATAATGGTATGAATTTGGTGGATTAAAATCTATTTTAAAAATTATTTCCTTGGTGATCCAAATGGCCAAGGAGGAAGTCAAATTATCCCTATTTGCAGATGGTATGATAGTGTACCTAAGTGACCCACAAATTCTGCCAGAGAACTCCTACAGCTGATAAACACCTTAAGCAAATTGGCTGGATACAAAATTAACTCTAAAAAGTCAGTAGCCTTCCTATATACAAATGACATGCAGAAGAAGAAATTAGGAAAACTACATGCTTCACGATAGCCACAAGCAATAAAAAAAAATCTAGGAATAACTCTAACCCAGCAAGTGAAGGACTTGTTTGAAAGAAACTTTAAATCTATGAAGAAAGAGAGTGAACATGACATCAGAAGATGGAGAGATATCCTTTGTTCATGGATCGGGAGAATTAACATAGTAAAAATGGCCATCTTACCAAAAGCAATTTACAGATTCAATGCAATCCCTATCAAAATACCTACACAATATTTTAAAGACATTGGAAGATTAATTCTCAACTTCATATGAAAAAAAAAACCCAGAATAGCAAAAACAATCCTATACAATAAAAGATCCTCTGGAGGAATTTCCATACCTGATCTCAAGTTGTACTATAGAGCAATAGTAATTAAAACAGCATGGTACTGACAGAGCATTAGGCTGGTTGATCATTGGAATTGAATTGAAGACCCAGAAATGAATCCACACACATATGGTCACTTGATTTTTGACAAAGAATCAATGGAAAAAGGATAGCATGTTCAACAAACGGTGTTGGTCTAACTGGATATCTATGTGTAAAAAAAAGCAATTAGACTCATATTTTTCACCATGCACAAAACTCAAGTCCAAGTGGATCAAAGACCTCAACATAAAAGCAGAGACACTAAATTGGTTAGAAGAAAAGTGGTGAAGAGCCTGGAACACATTGGCACGGGAGATAACTTCCTGAACAGAAGACCAACAGCCCAGGCCTTAAGGTCAACAATTAATAAATGGGAACTCATGAGGCTGAGAAGTTTCTGTAAGGCAAGAGATACTGTCAACAGAACAAAGTGACCGCCTACAGACTGGGAAAAGATCTTCACCAACCCTACATCTGACAAAGGACTAATATCCAAAATATATAAAGAACTCAAGAAATTAAACATCATCAAACCAAATAACCCAATTGAGAAGTGGGGCTTGGAACTAAACAGAGAATTCTCAATAGAGGAATATCAAATGACTGAGAAACATTTAAAGAAATGCTCAACATCCTTAATCATCAGGGAAATGCAAATAAAAACAACTCTGACATTCCGTCTTACACCCATCAGAATGGCTAAGATCAAAAACTCAAGGGACACCACATGCTGGCAAGGATGTGGAGAGAGAGGACCATTCCTTTACTGCCGGTGGGAATGCAAACTAGTACAACCACTTTGGAAATCTATCTGGTGCTATCTCAGAAAACTGGGAATAAGGCTTTCTCAAGACCCAGCTATTCCACTCCTTGGAATATACCCAGAAGATGCTCCAGCACACAACAAAGACATTTGCTCAACCATGTTCATAGCAGCCTGACTCATAATAGCCAGAACCTGGAAACAGCCTAAGTGTCCCTCAGTAGAAGAATGGATAAAGAGACTGTGGTATATTTACACTATGGAATACTACTCAGCTATTAAAAACAAGGAATTCCAGAAATTTGTGGGCAAATGGATGGAACTAGAAATGATCATAATGAGTGAGTCAACCCAGAAGCAGAAAGAGTCAAATGGTATATACTCATTTATATCTGGACACTAGCCTAAGGGGTATGTCCCATGAAAGTCTTCACTTACCAGGAAAGTGGGACAGAGGGGAAGACTTCCTATTGAGACTCTAGGTGAGAGAAGCAAGGGAGAATGGGGAAATAGAAGAATCCAGAGGGTCCTAGAAACCTACAAGAAGAACATTATGATGGGCGGATCTGGGCCCAGGGGTCCTGCTCAAACTATGGCACCAGCCAAGGATAATACATGCAGTAAACTTTGAACATCTACCCAGATCTAGCCAATGAACAGGATATTCTCCACAGCTGAGTGCAGAGTGGGGACTGACTTTCACACGGTCTCTGGTGTCCCATATTTTACCACATCCCCTGGATGAGGAGGCCTGGTGACACTCAGAGGAAGGCTAGCAAGCTACCAAGAAGAGACTTGATACCCTATGAGCATATACAGGGGGAGGAGGTCCCCCTCAGTCACAGTCATAGGGGAGGGGAGTAAGGGGAAAATGGGAGGGAGGGAGGAATGGGAGGATACAAGGGAAGGGATAACAATTGAGATGCAATATGAATATATTAATACAATATATTTTAAAAAGATTTATTCATCTCTCCAGCCCCTACTGCCAATTCTTACAGCCTGAGTTTGATCTCTGAAACCCACATGGTGGAAGAAGAGAATCAACCTCCACAAATAATCTTCTGACTTCCACCCATGATAAGGCATGTATATCCCTGCCCCCAAACACACACACACAAAACAAATAAACTCAATTTTAAAAGACTTCGTCTTCTCTAAATAGGCCTTTATGCTTCTACGACAGAACAAAACTTTGTATATATGATTAAAAAAAAACATGCAGTTCATGATGCAAAATAGTCTGAACTGAGGTATGTCAGCAGCGAACGTTGGTGTTGAATGGTTTGGCAGCCTGTGCAGTGAGCATGCCATCCGTTCAGAGTGACGGCTGTGGTGACACCACACAGTGGAATACTGGTGTGCCTTCCCAGAACTATTTTAGGCTCACTATATGTTTGATTTTTGGTTTCAATCTTGATATTGTATACTTAGATACCTTTTCCTGTTGTAAACTTTTCTCCATTTCTCTATCAGTTATGAGACCTCATATGGAGCTGTGACTCTTAGCTTAAGAAGTTCTAACCCGTGGGTACAATGGTACATGCCTGGAATCCTAGCACTTAGGGAGGCAGAGGCAGGCGGATTTCTATGAGTTTGAGGCAAGTGCCTGGTCTACAAAGTGAGTCTAGGACAGCCAAGGGGACACGGAGAAACCCTGACTTGAAAAAAAAAAAAGACATTATAATCTAGTGCTTGGAGAGATGGCTCAGTGGTTAAGACCACTGGCTGCTCTTCCAGAGGACCTGGGTTCAATTCCAGTTCACAAGCTGTCTGTAACTCCAGTTCCAGAAAGTTCCAGTTCCAACACCTTCATACGGACATTCATGCAGGCAAAACACCAAGGCACATAAAATTAAAGAAGCTGTAACCTAATCATTATTTAATTACTGGTTTGTTGTTGTTGTTATTGTTGTTGTTTTCCCTTTACTGGACATTTTTCAGCTTCACAAGCAATGAGTTCATCATGTCAGCACTTTGGATAGCTACTGACACACAGTAGGCAGTGAGTAAGCACAGAATGACTGATTGGATGTTGGATGTATGAGTCATTGTCCCCTTCCTGGGGCTATGAATTGGGTCAAATACACCTTACAGGTTTCTACTTAACTCAGGGCGGTCCGGAGACTTTAGCATGAGGTACGCATGGCCCGTGCATTGCGATCACCTCCTTCCTTCTCTGTCCCTTCCCTAAGGGAGTGTTTCACTTCCTTAACTCCGTAGTCCCCGTGCAATGCCTGCCTCAAAGCACGCATGCAGACCTATCTTGTTGAGACACACATACTCTCCAGGGAAAGGAAACACACTGTGCTCGCTGTTATGTTTGGAACGTATAAGTAATCAATTGTTTGCTTGTTCAATTAATGCCACCCTGTGGATTAACGCCACCCCATTTTTCTCGTTGGCTAAATCACAGATGCCAATAGCAACAGTGGTGTGGACTTATTTCAATGGCAGCCAAATGATTAATCCCCGGACAAGCTTTGGTTCTTGTTCTGGGTGTATACAGCCTGAGTGAGCTGTCATTGCTGGCTCCTCAAAGGCAAAGTCGCATGAATTTCAAACAAGTCAAGGAAGGTGGTCAAGACAGAGGCCTTTTTGAGATCCCTGTGCTTGGACAGGAAGAGGGGTGTGGCCAGTTAAAGATTAGAAGAAGGTTAGACCTTGGGAGCAGCCCTGGCTAATAGAAATAGGTTATTGTACAGGGATGGGGTGGGGTTTGCTTAATGTAGCTGAGAAGTTTGACCCATAGAGTTTGTAGCTCTAGAGTTGAGACCGTGGAGATGGGGGTGGATGGTGCAGACAAGTGCATCTTCTAGGGAATTGCCTGAAGGACAGAATGGTGTCATTGGGGGAGGAGGGGCAAGCAAGGCTGTTGCTACTCTTTCTTGGGCCTCTGGGTGAGATGAAAAAGATGGCTGCCTGTTGGGACAGAGCGATGGTGCCAGTAGAGAGCCTCTTAGGAAACCAAGCTGTGTGAGCTTGGTTTGCGAGAGTGAGGGATGCCTCCCTTATCCTTTGAATTAATGCCTAACCCACCAAATTCACACAGGGGGCCTGCGCTCAGATTAGTGTTTTACGGGAGGGCCATGGGCATTAGACCATGACTCTTGACTCACCTGTAGGTAAGTCTGTCTTTCAGAATAAGCTTATCCAACTCCGCTTGCGCCTCTCACCCAGCATCCGCGGGGCCTCCTCTACAAATCTAATATCCAACCAAAGTTAACCCTTCAGTCTCTAAATATGTGAGTAATGCCCAGCTAAATTTTAACCACTACTCATAGCTGGGTGATGGTGGTACACGCCTTTAATCCCAGCACTTGGGAGCCAGACAGGGGGGTCTCTGAGTTTGAGACCAGCCTGGTCTACAGAGTGAGTTCCAGGCCAGCCAGAGAAATGCAGAAAAACGCCGTCTCAACAAACAAACAAGCAAGCAAGCAAGCAAGCAAGCAAAAGCAACCAACCAACCAAAAAAACCACTGCTTATGCTGTTCTTTTTCTAGGCCTAAGGGCAGAAACTGGCAGAAACCTTATACCCTGTCCAGATCCATTTTATTATTTTTATTTGTTTGCATATGTGTATGTGGTGTGCATGGATGTGAGCATGCATTATCACATATGTGCACTTGTAAGCATAGGACTGATGTTGATACCAGATGTATTCCCCAATTGTTTTCCACTGTATGTATGTATGTATGTATGTATGTGCATGTTGTATGTATGTATGTATGTATGTATGTATGTATGTATGTATGTATGTGTTCAGCTTGCCTGGACAAAGAATCCTGTCTCTCAGGTGCTAAGATTATAGGTGGCCATTGTGCCTACCCAGCTTTTTTTAAAAAACATATTGTGTGTGTGTGTGTGTGTGTGTGTGTGTGTGTGTGTGTGTGTGTCAGATTATAAGTTATTAGAGTTAGTTCTCCCTCCAGCATGTGCCTTCTGAGCATTGAACTCAGGTCCTTAGGTTTGGCAGCATAGGTCTTTATTTCCTGAGCCATCTCACCAGCCCCCTGAAGGTCCATGGCAAGGATTCTTTCTGAGGCCATTTCTGACTTCCTTGAGCTAATCTCATTTCTTGCTGAACTATAGACAAAAATAAACCTTATCTATCTATGTGCATATATTTATTTCCTTGAAAATTGTCAGCCTCTCCTACCAGAATGTAAACACATAGTTTGGAGGCTCCAGATCTGGGATATGGTGGGTGACTGGTGAGTGTGGTAGAATGGATCCCTGAGTGTAAAAAAGGAAGTGATAGCTCTTATCTCACTCTAATTGCGCTACAGTCCATTGCGGAGATGCCTGGCACAGCATGTAAACTAGTAGAGGACAGACTCCTGTCAGAGGCGGGTGCAGTCTTGCAGCAGGATCGAGGAGGCTGAGTCTGGGTCATGGGGAGAAGAGGGCATTTGGAAGGAGTGGTCAGGGCAGTTGAGGACACTGTGAGGGCACAGAATAGCAGATCTTTACTGTTAGATTCTGAGGCATTTTGGTATTTTACGCCGGTGTAGCCTTATGAATCTAGTGTGATGTTTCAGCCCCTCGAGCAGCTGGCTTTGGTTCTGTGGGGCAGTCCTCAGGAGAAGCCTGGGAAGCAGAGTTGAGAGAGGGAAGAGACAACAGTGAGGATGAAAGGGAGACCCAGCTGACAGGGAGGCACTCAGTAGGAGAGAAGGCCTCTGGCCAAGCGGGCAGTTATCTGATGGCTGGGGGAGATGTGAGGTGGGAGAAGCAAGGTATTAACAGCATCCTGTACTCAGGATGGAGGCTGGTCCAGTGGCCTCCTAATATTCTAGGCCTTTCTGATCCTGTGACTGTCCTGGGGGGCAGGGTGATCAAGAGGTCCTTGAGAGCTGGGAAAATGGATCACTGTGTAAGCAGGAGGACCTGAGCTTGACTCCTTAGCACCCACATAAAAGCCAATCATGGCAGTGGGCTCCTGAGCCCTAGGGCTTAGGGGGAGGTGGTGGCTGTGTAGTAGGGAAAGGAGGATCTAAGTCCAGCTGAAATGTGAGCTCCAGATCAGTGAGAGTCTGCCCCAAGATTAGGCCAGGAAATACCTGTTGCTCCACAACGTATTCACACAAGGATGAAAGCACAGCCACACATATATACATCATAACACACACATGTACATCATAACACACACACAAACATGTCTATCATAACAAACTCATATGTATATGCTTGTCCTAACACACACACGTACATCATAACACACACAAACATGTCAATCAAAACAAATTCACATGCATATGTACATCATAACACACACACAAACATGTCCATCATAACAAATTCACATGCATATGCCTGTCATATCACATACATGTACATCATAACACACATAAACATGTCTAACATAACAACCTCACATGCATATGCCTGTCATAACACACACACCCATCATAACACACACATGCACATCATAAAGCACATGCATGCACACGCACACACACACCACACACATGCACACACAGATTCTGGAGTGAAGATTAGGCCTAGAGGGATGGGACAATGGGAGTGAGAAGAACATCTCAGGACCTCAGATTGGTGGCTATTGACCAATTGGTTCCGAATATTTCCACATTTTTCCAAATGGAGAGGCCATACTGCTGGTGACCTCATTGGCACCACTAGAGACAAAGACTGAAATGGGCACCAGAGGGATTTTTGTCAAAGAGAAAATTATTTTTCATAGCAATGATAAGAGCCTGAACCAATTTGACTGTATGAAAATGAGAGAACAAGACCTCGGTAAGATTTTAATGTGATAAGAGAGGTTCTAGAAAAGGTTGTGAAAAGAATAACTAAACTACATACACACACACACACACACACACACACACACATGCACACACTAACAACATATACATGCATGCAGATAGATATTTCCATGTCTGCAGTGGAAAAACACAACAAATATCACATTGTGAGCACTGGGTCACACCAGCGCAAAGCACTGAAATGTCTCAGTGTCTAATAGTGACAAGAAACAGTGACAAATTTGCATGTTTTTAACCAACCTCACAACTCCTGAGATAGACAGTGTTGCTTCATCCTCAGCTTAGGCACATGGAAATGGAGATTTAGAAAGTCCAAGTGGCTCATTCAATTCCTCAGGCTCCTGAGAACCAAGTCTTGTTCTTCTGGTTCCTAATTCTAGTGTTACTGATTTTTTTTCATCAAATGAGTTGATAAATGCTAGATTTTCATTTTCATCTAGGGATTTTTTTTTTAGGTAAAAATTCCTGGCTGACATCTTCAATGTGGAGAAATGCAGCCAGCACCAGGAAGTTTTCAAACATTTCCGAGCAACTCTCTTTTATATTTTCTTGGACACAAATGGAGTTTTAAGTTCCCCTCCAGAGGTGTTAAAAAAAAAAAACAAAAAACAACTGTTTTCCCTCTTTGGCTAAGGGGAGTGCCTGAATCAGTGTGCTTTGATGGTGATCCAGGAGCTCAGACAGTGTGCAGAAAAACATATTTTCTCTCCAGACGTCTTATGAGAGATTGGCATTACTGGAGAAGAGGAGGGCTGGACTATCCATAACTTTCAATTCAATTGTTTGCCTAGGATGATGATTTATGGGCAGAGACGATGGCAACCCAGTTAGGCAAGGCGATGACTCGGAAAGGTTAAGTAATTTGTCTGACAAGTAGGGGCAGGGTGAGCTGCCTGCTCCAGGAAAGGATCCAACAACCCTGACTTACAAGCCCTCCCAGCCAGCTGGCTGTTCTGTGGCCTCTCAGAAACTGTTTCCTTCTAAGACTCAAAGCCTATATTAGCTCACCAACCCACACAGAGTGAAACACCCCGAGATTAAATGGTCTGGCTGTCCCAAACACCAGGAAGAATGAAACACCAGTTAGTTCCATTTAAAGTGTCCTGGAGACTGGCTACTCAGCTTGCAGCGGCTATTACTGGCAAGACCTTTGCCGGATCTGGAAACCCTGATTAGGGGAGTGACGGGTGACTCAAACACAACATTCTAAACAGAGGACACATTGAACATTTGAGTTCAATGGGTTTGAAGATGTCTCTACTAGGATATCCCAACATGCTGGTTAAGGGAACATATATATATATATATATATATATATATATATATATATATATATATATATATATATATATATATGATATGGGCTGAATTAGGAAATCTTTCCAGGGATTCCATTCTTACATTGGTGGTATAATTGGTGGTATAGCAAGAGTTCCAGGGACAGAGGACATCAAAATTCCCTGCAAAGTTGCTCCTTTCCAAACCTGGAGATTAGCATTGACAAGCTCAACTGTTCAGAAGAGTGGGAGGGCAGGAATAGGTCGCCAGTGTGGTTTGAGACACAGCCTGGCAGCACGGGGGATCACAATGGCTCCTTAGTCCTAACCACAGCACCCGAGAATTTCTTGCCGCTTGCTAGATTCCTCTCTGAGACAGAGGATACAAGAAGCAACCAAAAGCCCAAAGTCCACTATGCCACTATGAACCAACTCAAACTAGATGTAGAGTCCCGGATTGATTCTTCCCTCTTCATCGGGCCCTTCAGTCTTCACCAAATCTCTCCCCTACAAGGGCTCCAGAGGAACCAAGATGACGGAGAAACACAGCCTGAAAAAGCCCTAGGCAGTAAGAATTCAGAATGCATGACAGCTGGCTACTCAGTGTCAACTCTGGGATGTCTGCATTAAAGGCTCCCATCCTAAACTCCTGGGCTAGTAGAGACCTGAAGTTGGTTTGGGGTTCTTACCTCAAGCTCAGGGACACGTCCAAAGCTGGGGAGCACCTTCGATTCTCCTCGCCTTTGAAGTAGGAGTGCTCTCTACCTTGAGCCTTGAAGGTAGCTGCTGAAACGTCAAGATAATTAAGTCTGAGTCATCTCAGCACTGAACTTTTTTTTTTTGGATGACTCTTTCAAAATGTGATACATAATTGCTTCACTGTGATTACCCAATGGCATGCATGAACACTTATAGTCTCTCCCCAGATGAACAGACAAGGCCGCCTATGCAATCATTGCCTTCCTATAACACACGTGTGTGCGCAGGCCAAGTGCACACACAGCATGCTTTTGAAAATGTTTGGCTATTTTACCAAAATGATTAAGAAAAGACTTCTGATCTATTTTTTTTTCCCCAAGACAGTGTTCCTCTGTTTTAATTCTGGCTGTCCTGGAACTTGCTCTGTAGACCAGGCTGGCCTCGAACTCACAGAGATCAAACTGCCTCTGCCTCCCAAGTGCTAAGGTTAAAGGTGTGTGCCACCACCGCCCATCCTGATCTATTTTGTAAAAGGTGTTAACTCTTATTGAACTGGTTCAGGATGCAGCTCAGTAATAGGGAGCTTACCTCGCAGTGAAGGCCCTGGGTTCCATGCCCAGCACCCTGGGGGGAAAATGGAAACACTGAGCTGGAAGAAAAGAAGGAGTCTTCCTTTCTAGGACAATAAGCCAGGTCGGAGTACCTGCAGTGGACGGCTCTACTACTGCACAGAATACCTTCTGGTCTGGAAGTGGATCAAGAGATTCAGTCTGAAGGCACGAGGCTTGCTAACCAGGCTAGAGTAGTTAGCATCTTTACCATTCAAGGCAGAACCACAGACTGTATCTCTAAGTGGCTGATCCTCTTCAGAATGCTAATGACTTCCTGTCCCAGTATTTCTTTGATACAACTTGAATGCCCTTCTATCTCTGTGGTTTACAGGATTTAGCCAATGTATTTGTCTCTCTTTCTTTCTTTCTTTCTTTTTTTCTTTCTTCTTTCTTTCTTTCTTTCTTTCTTGCAGCACATCTCCCTGTGTAGCTTAGGTTGGCCTCAAATACACAATCTTCCCAAGCATGAGAGCTTCAGGTGTGTACCACTACACTTTGCTAGTTACTGCATTTTGAAGGACCAACGACCAGGTTCCATGGTATGCTGTATTTTATCCAAATTAAAAGGTTGTGGGTTTTTGTTTGTTTGTTTGTTTGTTTTGAGCCAGGTGGTGGTGGTGCCTACCTTTAATCCCAGCACTCTGGAGGCAGAGGCAAGCAGATCTTTGCGAATTCGAGGCCAGCTTGGTCTACAGGGTGAGTTCCAAGGTAGTCAAGGCTACACAAAGAAACCTTGTCTCTTAAAAACTAACTAACTAACTAACTAACTAAATAAATAAATAAAATAAAATAAAATAAAATAAATAATTAGGATAAGGTTACTATCTCAGTTCTTCCAGGATGTGTGATTATCAATACTAAAGCAAGAATAGCTTAGACCAAATCAGAATATTTAGTTTCTCCAGTGACAGCAACAGACATGTTCACTTGGCAAAACCCTACTACCGAGGGGGCTGTAAGCTTATCATAACAAAATACCTTGAATGTCCCCATGCTCAGGGAGGCAGAGACAGGAGGATCTCCTTGAGTTCTAGGCCAGCCTGGTCTATAAAGTGAGTCCAGGATAACCAAGGCTACACAGAGAAACCCTGTCTTGAAAAACCAAAAAGCCAAAACCAAAAAAACCTTTAGCAGATCCGGAGGAGAGGGAAAGTTGGGCGTAGGGACTGGGAAGAGTGGAGGGAAGGGAAACTGCGGTCTGGATGTAATGTATGAGATAATAATAATAGTGATGATGATGATGATGATAATGATGATAGTAATAATAATAATAATAATAATAACAACAACAATAATAATAATAATAATAATAATAATAATACCTTGAGTTCTAGTTACCTCCTTAACTCAATTTTTTTTTTAATCCTGGGGTTCTGACCAATTCGGCTCTGTATATTAATAGGAAGCATTGGTAACACAAGAATCTACAGTTAAAGCTGTAAAATTTTAGTGGCCTTATCAATGGCAACTTGAGCCTGGAGACAGTCAACATGGATACATTCACGTATGCGATCAACAAACATTTATCAAGGACTTACTGTGGGTGAAACTCTCTTTAGCAGAAAACACAAGAAGAACACTGGCCAACATGAAGCTCATTTTCCAGCAGAAACAAAAGGAGAAAGTGACAAACCAAGCAAAACTGCACAGACGGTAGCATGTGTGATCCTATGGTTTAGATGCTGAACGTCCCCGCTAAGGCTGAGCTGTCAGTGTGGCATTGTGAGCGAGTGGTGGAATCCTTGACTGGTGGGATCTCGTGGGAGATTCTTACATTATTGGAGGTACACAGTTGGAGGAGACTGTGGGACCTTAAATTCTCTCCTTTATGCTCTCTGGCTTTCTTGACACCAGGTGAGCAATCTTCTTCCACCACAACCTCCTGCCATGTCATAGGGCCAAGTCAACGGTGCCAAACGGTCACGGGCTGGAAACCTTTAAAACTGTGAGTCAAACAAACACCTATTCTTTGTAACCTAACTCTCTCGGGTAATTTCTTATAGTGATGGAAAGTTGACTAATGTATACTATGAAGCAAATAAGACAATGTAGCTGGTGAGGCAACCTTATAATTGTTAGAGTGATGTAATTGTAGGAAGCCAGTTTATTCTGCCCAGGCTGGCCTCTCTGAGGAGGTAATATGTATACTGACCACTGGCTATTAGAAGCCACTGAAGGGAGTTAGTGGTGGGAGACCCGGGAAAGCAAGCCAGTGGACGGGTGTAAGGATGGGCATAGCGGTAGGCATTGTGATGGGGATGCAAGACGTGTGTGTGTGTGTGTGTGTGTGTGTGTGTGTGTGTGTGTGTGTGTGTGTGTGTAGCTTGGGTCAGGGGAGACATCCTTGGAAGCATGAATTTTGAGTCACTACCCAGAAGTGAAAGACATCATCTGGGCCTGGGGTCCTACGATGCATGGTGTGTGTGATAATGCCAGGTGCCACACAGACAAGCACATCAAATTGTACTGTGTCCCTTTTTAGTGAATTAGAAACAAAAATGCTGAAGCTGGAGGGTGAATGACATCACACATGATATGGAAAATTCATAAAATATCTTTAAACAATTATGCTTTCTCTTCAGCGTCTTCCTAGGGTGGCACCAATATTTTCTTTCTTGCTCCAATTCTCCCCCTTAAAAAGGAATGAAAATTTAGTTTTTGTGGTTACAGTCATCCCTGGGTGTCTACAGGGTATTGGCTCCAAATCCCCAAATCTGCAGATATTCAAACACCTTCTATTCAATAAGGTAGCATCTCATACAATCCAGCCACATCCTTCAGCATTCCTTAAATCATCCCAAGATTACATAGACTACGTAAGGCCATGTAGACACATATCATGTACTGTATCATTGTGGTAACAATGATAGTAAAACTTAGGACAGATGTATTTTTTCCCCAATATTTTGGAACTCTGTTGTTGCTTGAACTAATAGATGAGAAAACACAGATAAGGAGGGCCACATGTAGGTTTTTTTTTTTTTTTAAGACAGGGCTTCTCTGTGAGTCCCTTGTGTAGGGACCCATCTGCCTCTGCCTTCCAAGTGCTGGGACTAAAGACACGTGCCACCAGCTCACATGTAGTTTTTATAGCTATCCTTTATTTGAAAAGTAACATATACTTTATTTTTATATGACAGTCTCTTTTAAGCAACTTGGGAAACATTTTCAGAAATGGATCATTTATGAGGAAAACAGTATAGCTCACATAAATAATGGATCCTTTTTTTTTTTTAAAGGAATTCAAACAATTGGAGCTTAAACCACAAAGGCCAGGCAGAGAAGCCGGGTGTGGTGGTGCAGGCCTTTAATCCCAGCACTTGGGAGGCAGAGGCAAGTGGATTGTTGTGAGTTTGAGGCCAGCCTGGTGTACAAAGTGAGTCCAGGACAGCTAAGGCTACATAGAGAAACCCTATCTTGAAAAAACAAATACCCCCCACCCCCTCACCCCCCCACCCTCCAAAAAAACAAACCAACGAATCAAACAGACAAACAAAACCCAAAAAACAAAAACAAAAACAAAACCCAAAGGCCAGGCACGGAAGATGGCAGGTAAAGGTTCTTGCTGTGCAAGCGTGGAGAGCTAAACTCAGGCAACGGTAGAAGGAGAGAGTTGACTCCACAGCATGGTCCTTTGAGCATCACAACCACACACATCCTGTGCCCTCAGATTATAATAAATGACAAGTTTAAAAGGGTCTAACAGTCAGGTGTGGTGGCACACATCTTTGATTCCCTGCACCGAGGAGGCAGGGGCAGGCAGACCTCTGTGAGTTCAAGGCCAGCCTGGTCTACAAATCGAATGCTGGACAGACAGGGCTTTGTTACACAGAGAAACCCTGTCTCAGAAAACAACAAAACAAAACAAAACAAACAAACAAAAAGGTTTAAGAAAGGGAGACACTTATTTCATTGTTTTTAGAAAGGATGTTAGAAGTTGGCTAAGAGAGCTTTCTACTCTGTTTAAAGAATCTTTTGTTGTTGTTGTTGTTGGTGGTGGTGGTGGTTTTTCGAGACAAGGTTTCTCTGTGTAGACCTGACTGTCCTAGACTTGCTTTGTAGATCAGGCAGGCCTCAAACTCACAGAGATCCACCTGCCTCTGTCTCCCAAATGCTGGGATTACAGGCATGTGGAGAAATGTGTAAGGTACCAAGATCTGGTTGAAAGGAATAAAACATCCCTCCGTTCCTGGTTTCTAGAATGTGGAGCATGTAGAAGTTGGTGTTCTGAGTAAAGCAGCCGCCATTTTTCTCAGGTCAGCTGTGCATACAGTTGACTGTTCCCTCGGAGGAGGGAGCTGGAGAGGATCACTGGACCTTCATGTGAGAGTCCAGCTGTTCATCTGGGTCATGTGTTTGTAGCTCGGTTCTGCTTGTCTGGGCCTTTAGGGTCTCAGGAGGGCTGGAATATATAGGCCAGGGGAAGAGAACTGAGCGAACTCCAACCAGACAGTTCCCGGGAAGCCAGCATCCACGCCGCTCTGTACTTCCCAGGGTAGCTGCTTTGAGGTCTCCCGTGCTCCTGTCAGGAACCCCGTGCCCACGCTCTGTAAGGAAGCCTCATAAACTCATTGTTTGCCCAGGGTGAACTTTGGTTCGTCCTTGAGAGTGTCTGATGATCAGTAGACCTGGTTTGTGTCTCCCTAAGGAAGAAATTATATTTCCATGTAAAAGCAAACGCTGAAGGTTAGATGGGTTTGTTTTTTGTTTTTTGTTTTTGTTTTTAACTTGAAGACAAATTATACTTTTTCATGGGAGGGGACAGTGTATTACGTATGTGAGGTAGGGGTGAGCCAGAGGGGCAGTTTGGAGGCGAAAGGCAAACTTCCACCTTCTCTCCTTGTCTCCCCAGCACTTTGTGCTAATGAAGTCTGATGAAAAGGGAAGCCCCAAAGGAGACGTAAGCAATATGTGAAGCGAGTCCTAGTATTTACCGTGTATTTGCTATGCTTTAGGCACTTTTCATAAGAAGACTCCCTAAACCTCTGCCAAGACTGTGCAAGGAACGAATGCTATCTCCGTGCTATATAGATGAAGGCACTGAGGTCAAGGGCTGTTTTGAAGTTTGGCAGCAGTGCTAACATTCAGGACATGGGTGTTATGCTTCTTGACACCTCTTATGCTATGCTGGCATTTCAGGAAGGTCACCCAAGGGCAACCCACAGTTCAGGGTACGTGGAAGGCCAGGGGAGAGAGGAGAATGCTGTTACTTGGTAACCCGTCTGGTTTCCCCACCAGCTGTTTGCATTTGCATGAGTAACACAGATTTGTGTTTTAAATTACTACCAGAGGAAGCTGCCTGGAATTTGTTTGGCTCTTAAGAGAGATGAGTGATTCTACAGTCTGGTAGAATGACCTTGTCACCTGGCTTTTTCTCCACCTCTCTTCCATGTTTTATTTTATAGGTCACAAATGCTTGAAATAATATAACCAAAGTTTTTTTTGTGTGTGTGAAAAGGTACAGACTTTAACTGTGGGAACGAATAGAGTCTGTAAGCCTAAAGGCGATGAGAACTGCAGACCAACTGTGTGTTCTAGTTAACTCATATGGCACGGGCTAATAATTTTGAAGACACTATGCATGTACAGCAGACAGATTCAGTGGCAAGGTAGATAGATGGCTCACCATGGCAGCCAGGTGCTTCACTGTTGGACTGGGAAGCTGAAGAAGAGCAAGGGAGGCTGTTGCAAGCCGGGAGGCTAGGAGAACTTTTATCAAGGGCAAACCCAAATCCAAGGGCAACCTGGGAGGGAGTCAGTTAACCCTCCCCTTGGTGTTCACTCATCTCTGTGAAAAACTTCAGTAGGATCTGATAGCCAGAAAGGAAAATGTCTCAGAAAGCTCTGAGTCCTTATGACCTAAAGCTCTGGGGGAAGACCTGATACTCCCAGTAACCCAGTAACCCCATTCTGCCCTTTTAATCAACTTGACTGTAAAATAAAGCTGTTTTCTATTCCAAGTGAAAGAAACCAAGAGCCTCTGCGTCTCTCTCCCTCTCTCCACACATCATTTCTCCTTTCTTCCAGGAACTCCAACTTTTAACTTGTGCTACTCTGGCTGAGGCAGGAGGAGGTTGTGATTCATATGTGAAAGGGTCAGAGTTGTATCTATCAAAATAATATGTCTGGTTACATATAGAAATATATATTCTAGGGGGCCAGAGAGACAAGTTAGCAGTTAAGAGCACTGGGTGCCCTTCTAGAATTCCTGAGTTCAGTTCCCAGGAAACATTTGACAGCACATACCATCTCTAATGGGTTCTGATGCCCCCTTCTGGCATGCAGGTGTACATGCAGATGGAGCACTATCTATGTACTTTAACACCTACATAAATAAATCTTTTTTTAAAAAATGAAAATGTATATTTTATTATGGGAATATGAGACATTCTTGCTCAGTCAGCTGGGAAGGCTTAGAAGATAGTTGCAGAGAGTAAATGATGAAAAATGTAACAGAATAAAACAAATGAAGGAAAATTACAGAGATGGAAGATGGATATAAGAAGCAACAGAAGACTCTTCCAGTGGACAAAGCTGGGCAGCAGCAGGAACAGCAGCAGCGATGAAGAATTAATACTGGATTATGATGCAAAATGTAAAGAAAGCATAAGTTCACACTAATATAAGTGATTGAATAAAGACACAGGCAAATATGTTATGTAGAACAAGCCAGATCAACTTTATTTATTGAGTGAGAAAAATGAAATAAAAAGAAAAGGAAACATGACTTCCTCTCAGTATGAAGAGGAAGGTTTATTATAGATATGTGGGAAAGCATAGCCAGGGCGCAGACGTCTAGAAGAGTCCAGAGTGGACATGACCAGACTGATTATGCCATGTGAAAAGGGGAGGGGAAGGAAGAGGGGACAATCAGGATCCAGATGCAGCAGCTGGGAGGCCCAAAGGTTTAAAAAAAAAAAAAAAAAAAGAGTCAGGAAGCCACAATGGATTACATAGGGAAGCACAGCCTAGTCCCCTGGGCTGGAGAGTTCAGGGTAGGGGGTAAGGTATGCCAGTCTGGAGAATCCTTTAACAGGTAGGTGTTAAATATGCACCACACAACACGTATGATAGAAGGTTTGCCGCTCCTGCAGACCAGCTCCGGGAAGGGCGAACAGGAGAGGTGGATCCGCTGAGGGAGAATTGAGCAGGAGGTGAACGGCTGGTTAAGGGAAACCAACTGTTGGTTGAACAACTGGCTGGAGGAACCAGTTGTTGAGGAGAGGTTGAGGAACGGAGGAAAAAGAAATACTTGGAGACTTGGGCATATGTGGTGCAAACTGAAGGTCTTAAAGCCCAGGAGAACTTTTCTTCTGGCTCTCTGTCTCCATCTCTGTCTTGCTACTGTCTGTTGTTGTCACCCATCTTCTATCTCTCTGTTTGTTGTCACCCATCTTTCTAATTTTCTTGCTTGCTGTTACCCATCTCCATCTCTGTCTCGCTTACTGTCTGAAATCTCTCGTGCCACTCCCCATCCATCCGTCTCTCTTCCCGTTCCCCATTTCACTCTAGCTTACTCTCTCATGTCTGTTACTTGCTTGCCCTGTTCTCCTTGGATCAACCCCAGTATTTTATTGAAATGAAGTACATTTTTTTTCCATTACAGATGACATCATGAATTTTTTTTTCATCTTTTACAATCACTAGGTCAGTCAGAAAGCAACAGAGTAACAAGGAAATACAAAAAGTTCTGTAACCAACAACAAAGCATACAACAAAAATCAATCAATTTTCAAGCAACAGTCAGCACAACCTGACTGTTATTTTTTTTTAAACTAACACACAGGAAAGTTTAATCATAAATTCCCATGGGCTAAAACCAATGTGTTTACAAGACCGTCATAGCAACATAACTTGAGCTAACTATTTTCTAAAGAAAAAACTTGACTCACTTCCAGTCCCAGACCAACTGGTGTGCTACCCAAGCCTAGGCTAACTGCCAAGGGATCCTCTATTGTAAAATATCTGTAAAGCATGACATTTCAAGCCCACCTTCTATTGCTATCAAAGCAGATTCTAAGGAAACATTTATACAGGTAACAGGATCTAGCCAGGTACTTTTATGTCAAGGTCTTAACTTTCTTACATGTAGTTTCTGCTTGGGCGCTCACAGTCAGAGTAATAAACTCTATTGTTGTCTCAAGCCTTTGGCCAAATGCCCTCTTTCAACATTTCCTGTGGGAAAAAGTTTTCCCTGTATGATTTTCCTTAGGGCTGAAAAATAAAGAGAAAAAAAGTTTTAGGAGAAATAGATTTCTAAGCAACATTACACCTGGACCATACATAATATTTAGGGACAGTGGTGATCAGCCGGAGATCTTTGGAACTTTGTCAAGCAAAAGCCTCAATGACTTATCCTCATGTCTGCAACAAAGATTCATGGTAGAAGCATGGGGGAGAGAAAGAAAAGAGGAAGGGTGCCCCAGGGGGACAGAGAGGGCGGGGTATGCCAGCCATGCCCTGCAGCAGATAGGGACCGAGGAGTGCTGGGAGAACCTGGAGCTGTCTCTCCAGGATCTGAAGCACACCATTCCAGCCTTTTGTTGATAATAACTGGATAAGGGTGAAGAAATCAATTGTCTTTGGTTACTTCTTACTGACATCGATCGGAGTGGTGACACAGGGGCCAAAAGGCTCCACTGACTAATGTCAAAGCTATAAACAGTTAATACAACAATAACATAGCAACAGGAAGAAATATGAAGCAATTTTATCTATTTCGGATACCTTATATATCTTTTTTTTTTACCGACTTAAAAACACCTTCGTATACCCTCTAACATTCATAACTTGCATTTAATAACCTTAAAACGTCTTCCTTTAAGTTTAAACTTTTGTATCCTTATCTAATTATTTACCGTGAAGACACAAGTGATGTTGTTGTGAGCGGCCACTGTCCTTTAGCTAAACGAATGGTAAAAGGTTGCATCTGAGACCTGTCTTTTAAGTCTGGTAACAAGGTAGACGGTATCTAAACCTAACAATAGTATCTCCAGGGGTGAAACTTAAGGCCTGGTGTCCTAAATATTAAGAGGACTGAGAAAGCAGCTGAAGCCTATTTATTTCTAGCCTGAGATCTGTGAGTAAGGCAAACTTGTTTACTTTTTTTTTTTAATTTTTTTCCTCCTTTATTAATTTATTCTTGTTACATCTCAATGGTTATCCCATCCCTTGTATCCTCCCATTCTTCCCTCCCTCCCAATTTCCCCTTATTCCCCTCCCCTATGACTGCTCCTGAGGGGATTACCTCCCCCTCTATATGATCATAGGGTATCAAGTCTCTTCTTGGTAACCTGCTGTCCTTCCTCTGATTGCCACCAGGTCTCCCCGTCCAGGGGACATGGTCAAATGTGAGGCACCAGAGTATGTGAGAAAGTAATATCCCACTCTCCACTCTACTGTGGAGAGTGTTCTGTCCATTGGCTAGATCTGGGTAGGGGCTTAAGGTTTACCGCCTGTATTGTCCTTGGCTGGTGCCTTAGTTTGAGCGGGACCCCTGTGCCCAAATCTGCCTATCATAATGTTCTACTTGTAGGCTTCTAGGACCCTCTGGGTCCTTCTACTTTGCCTTTCTCCCATGATTCTCTCATCTAGAGTCCCACTAGAATGTCCTCTCCTCTGTCGCAGTTTCCTGGTAAGTGAAGGCTTTCGTGGGACATGCCCGTTGGGCTAATATGCAGATATAAGTGAGTATATACCATTTGAGTCTTTCTGCTTCTGGGTTAACTCACTCATTATGATCATTTCTAGCTCAATCCATTTATCCACAAATTTCGGGAATTCCTTGTTTTTAATAGCTGAATAGTATTCCATAGTGTATATGTACCACAGTTTCTTTATCCATTCTTCTATTGAGGGACACTTAGGCTGTTTCATTCATGATGACCAAGTAGGCTTCATTCCAGGCATGCAGGGATGGTTTAATATACGGAAATCCATCAATGTAATCCACCACATAAACAAAATGAAAATAAAAAACCACATGATCATCTCTTTGGATGCAGAGAAAGCATTTGATAAAATCCAACACCCATTCATGTTTAAAGTTTTAGAGAGATGGGGAATACAAGGCACTTTCCTCAACATAATAAAGGCTATATATAGGAAGCCAATAGCCAAAATCAAAGTAAATGGTGAGATACTTAAGGAAATTCCTCTAAAATCAGGAACAAGGCAAGGCTGCCCACTCTCTCCATATCTCTTCAATATAGTACTCGAAGTTCTAGCCAGAGCAATAAGACAACATAAGGAGATCAAGGGTATTCAAATGGGAAAGGAGGAAGTCAAATTATCCCTATTTGCAGATGATATGATAGTCTACATAAGTGACCCTCAAAATTCCACCAGAGAACTCCTACAGCTGATAAACACCTTCAGCAAATTGGCTGGATACAAAATTAACTCAAAAAAGTCTGTTTACTTTTTGAAAATAAGATATCTGGTAGTTTTAACTAGTAGTATCTAGTAGTTTTAACTAGTTAATGAATTGACTAATGAACTAACATAGTTGGGATAAGGAGCTAATTGCCTGTTCTCGATCCTGTCAGGCACCGTTAGCTTAGCCATCAATCTGATCAGAGACCTGAGAAGGATAAATTGGAGTCTAAATGAGTCTATGTATTAATCAAAATGACAGAGATGACTAGTTGGTCATGGTCCACTGTGGCTAGCGTTACCGTGTCGCCAGCAAGAACAACGCTGCACACACACACAGGATCCTTCTGCAGTAAAGCTTTAATGCATCTTGAGAGGGAGAGCATAAGCTTACAACAAGTAAAATGGAGACCCCAAACAGCAGAAACCCATCCCTTATATAGGAAACTGTCCTCCGCTTAGGATGTGTCAGTCCCTGATTGGCTGTTGCTCATCGGGCGAGATGACGCCACGGGAGAGGCAGAGCACAACAAGTGGAAAATCCCTTCGCACATGCGCAGATTAGTTGTTTGTCAGCATGGGACACAGGATGTCAGCGCCATCTTGTAATGGCGAATGTGAGCGCGGCTTCCCACAGTCACTACCTAGACAGTTGTTCCAGACTCCTGTGGTTTTCATGGCACCATGGGCAAAAGCAATCTGGCCATCAGGCACAGAAGACAAGAGGCTGTTTCTGTGGAAGAAAAGCACGGAGAATCTGACCTCCCCTCATACAGCAATATGAGATAATAACTCTCCAGACGTCCAGTTTGTCCACAGTTCAGGCTGGGCCCTAGCAGAGGGCAAGCACTCTTTGGGAGCACTCTTGCCCAGTGACTAGAATACCATAATCCATCTATGAAGTCATCCATGGTTGTGCCCAAATCTTCTTGTAGACCTTGGGGAACTATTGCTAGGATTTGGAAATCTGTTTCTTCATGATGAATTTACATATGTTAAATGTCACATTCAACAGATCTCTGACAAGCTTGAGGGTCAGAACATTTGAATTAAGCAACCTTTGTCTGTCTTTAGTTATCTGCTCTAAACTGTGTCTTGCAAACATAAAACAGAATAGTATGATTTTATTTTGTTTGACCTTGAAAATATGTATAGGAGTCTAAATGAAGATCTATCTTATAATCAATCACATTGGTTCTTAGTATGACAAAATATTTTTGAACATATTAAAGGATTTGGTCACTTATAAGATTTTAATCATTAAAGATTAGGATTTTAGGTTTCATCACTGTTAAGTTGGAGCCTTAAAAATTAAAACATAGTCCATAAAGAAATTGGAAAACTTTTGATCTTTTTATGCTGTAGCAATATGGAGCATTAACAGTTTCCTGAATGATTTAGTTTATAAAAGTCCATAGCCTATAAAAATCTAGGCCTATATTAGTAACATTATCCTATTCAGAAATCAAGGCTAAACATATTTCTAAGGCAGTGATTTTTAAGCCACTGAGAATGGAGGTAGGGCATAATAGCCAAGTGCTGATTTTGTAAACAAATGAATGTCTCTAGAATTAACATATCACAGTTTCCAGGGCTGGAAATATAGTAGAACATTGTAGAGGACTTTTAAAATTCCATTTGAATTTATTATATCAAACCCATTGGCCAGGAAGCCTGCAGGTGAACCCAGAGCAGCTGGTGACAGGAGAAACAGCATTTATTCATTCATGCATCTAGGAACTAGTAAAGACATAAGTAGTTAGAGGTACATTTTAAATTAACTTGTTTATGTAAATAGACCTTTATAACCTTGAAAGAAAACGCTATATAAAATCATTTTGAATCAGGGTACAATACACAATATATTGTAAAAAATCTATACTAATTTAAAATGAGATTTTTTTTGTCTAAAAAGAAATAAAATAAGCAATGAGTTAATTATGAATAATATGTTTTATAATGTTGTTTTATACCATGTGGTTATCTTAAGATGGTGGAGTCATTTTTCTGGCATTTAAAAACATCTGTGTTTCTACAGATGTTACAAATTTATATGTGTGTGTGTGTGTGTGTTCGTTCTAAATGATGATTTTAATTTATATTTTAAACACCATATCCAATAAGCAAATTATAAATCCTTAGATAAGAGTTTATAGTGTAATCTTAAGATTTTATTTGAGAGCAGAAAAATAAATCAGAGAGGATTTTTTTTTATTTTTAAGAGTTGGAAAGTAGAGTTTTTAGAGATAATAGTAGAGTTTATGCTTTTAAGGAGACCAGGTGTTTGTAACAGAGAGGTAATTAAAGGAGGGGAGACTCTCAGAGGACATCCTTGTCGGGCTAATAAGTGAGTATACACCATATGTATCTTCCTGGGTCTGGGTTAACTCGATAGAAGCTAGGACTTCTTATTGTGACTCCAGGTGAGAGAAGCATGGGAGAATGGGGAAAGGGAAGGACCCAGAAGGTCCCGGAACCCTACAAGAAGACCATCAAGGATGGCGGACCTGGACCCAGGGCACCCCTGGTAGGGGTTGCCCTAACAACCAAGGACAATGCACGCAGTAAACCTAGACCCTCTAATCAGATCTAGCCAATGGACAGCTCATTCTCCACAGGTGTGTGGAGAGCAGGGACTGACTCTGACATGAACTCTGGTGCCCCCTATTTGACCACTTCTCCCTTAGTGGGGAGGCCTGGTGGCACCCAGAGGAAGGGGAAGCAGGCTACCAGGATGAGACCTGGCAGGATGTGACCATATGGTGAGGGAAGGGGCCCCATCTGTCACAGACCTAGGGGAGGACAATAGGGTGAAGGAGGGACGGAGGGGGGAATGGGAAGATACAAGTGAGGGGATAACAATTGAGATGTAATCCGAATAAACTACTCAAATAAAATGTTTTTAAAAGGGGAGAGAGAGCTCAAGCTTTCGTTTGAGAGGGAGGGGGAAGGGGTGCAAGCGAGCTGTCACGTGGAGAGGCAGAAAGCCAGAGCCACTTGGTGGGTGGAATTTAGTATCAAATGTAACAGATAAATGATTCACAAATGCCTCAGCAGTAATTCGAGGTCTCTGTTTTCTTTTTGGGGTGTGGGGTGTGGTGGAGGTTCATATTTCGAGACAGTTTCTCTGTGTGATAGCTGTGGCTGTCCTGGACTCACTTTGTAGACCAGCTTGGCCTCGAACTCAGAGATTCACCTGCCTCTGCCTCTAGCCTCTGCCTCCCAAAGGTGCAGTTGGAGATGATGAGCAGGCGGCTTGCTTTCTTCTTGTTGGGATCTGACTGCTGAGTCATTGCATCCTCTGGCAGATCCTGACATAGCATACACAGGAGGGAAGGGGGTGGCCCAGCACTCTCAAGTCCTGTCCCAGGCCGGCAGCAGAAGCTATGCCTAGAAGTTGGGTCTTTGGAGGGGTGGAGCAGTGCCAAGTGGTCCTGGTTCCAAGGAGAGCTGCAAGGGGTGGTGGGGGGGGTGGTGAGGATGTGCTCATGGTATGGCAGCGCGCTGGGGACACAGGAGGGACTAAGGGACATTGAGTGTATACCTGGTGGTGAGTGAATCCTTTGATATGTTAAATAGACACCTCAGCCATTATGTCGCGGGGTTTGAAACCCAACTTTTATTTGTCTGTTTATTGTTGAGACCAGAGCTCTCAATATGTAGCCTTGGCTGGCCTGAAATGTAGATCAGGCTGGCCTTGAACTCACAGAGATGACCTTACCTGTGCTTCCTGACTACTAGGATTAAACGCATGCACCACTACGCCTGGTTATTATTTACTTATGTCAGGACTCTATGTAACCCAGACTGGTCTGGCCTTGTTAAGTAGCCAGGGATGACCTTCAACTCCTGTTTCTCCTACCTCTCCAAAGTGCTGGGACTATAGAGGTGCCTATACCCAGCTGGTGCGGTGTTGTGGGGCGAACAGAGGGCTTTGTGGATGCGTGGCAGGCACTTTACTGTAATTGGAGGTGCAGTACAGAAATCGCTGAAATGTCTGCTTCATGATTAGGGGGAAGGTTTTTCAGTGTGTGTGTGTGTGTGTGTGTGTGTGTGTGTGTGAGAGAGAGAGAGAGAGAGAGAGAGAGAGAGAGAGAGAGAGAGAGAGAGAGAGACAGAGAGAGAGAGACAGAGACAGACAGAGACAGACAGACAGAGAATCCAGAGGCACCTAGAAGAGTCCAAAGCAGAGAGAAAAAGAAGCAGATGGGAAATTGCCGCGAACCACCCCAGTCAGGCAGGTATGGGGGTCCCTGGGACGAGGGTCCTCAGAGACTTGGCACGCAAGGATTCAGAGGTGACAAACAGAGACAAACACAGAGGCAGTCTGAATCTGAGTGTACTTTGCAGGCAAGCAGTCCAGATTATTATACCCATTTTGAAGCAGGGAGTGTGTTGTGGTTACATTTTCCGTGGAATAGATTCAAGCGGGTCAGTGAAGCAATCAGGCTTATAGAATACACAGTACAAAGTACATAGTAATGACGTCATTGTTTCTAAAACATTAACTTGGCAGAGGCAGGAATCATATTCTCAAGTTGAGCCAGAGGCCGGAGACAGTCCTCGGTAAAATTAACTTTTTGTTGTTAGTCAATGTGACACTTTTCCCCCCATTGATGACCACCCATCCGTCCCCTCCCTCACACACTCCTGTATAGGGGAGAGGTGGACGAGGTGTAGTACCCAATCTATAGGGTCCTCTATATCTAGGAGGACACCAGAGACTGCCCTGCAGTACATATGTCATGCCATAGAGAGTTTTGTATTGTAGCAATTAAAATTCCGCTTTTACTTTCACTCTTGCCTGAGTTACCTTTTCCTTGAATTGGCTCTGCCTTTGGTAAAGACCCTTCATTTAATTGGGGGGATTTTTTTTAACCGCCTCCTTTTGCTGTAATTCATTGCAAAAGTTCTCCATTGTTTTATTATTCTTAAGAACTTTCAGGATGACTAATAATAAACCAGGTGCATTTCGAGGGGGTGTCTCATCCTGCGGTTTCTAGGCTGGCACTTTGTCCAGTTCACCTCCTGGCACCATGTCGTGTCCCTGGTCACCTTGCTGTTGCCTTGACTATGAGTGAGAAGAATAATAGAGCAAATAGGAAGGAATACCAGGAAGCAGGTCGCTACCAACCCCCCAAGTGAAAGAACACCATGGCCTTTTCCAGGAGACTCTCTCCCTTTTGGGGTAGTCGCCTCAGGCCCGTGGAACAGCATTGTCATAGCGGACTCTACTGGAGGTGGCGTGGCAGGAAATGCCTGGGAGAGTAGAGTAGGGAGGCTTAAAAAACATTTGCGTTATAAGGAGTATGAGTGCTTGGGGGAAAGAAGTCTATGAATTGGAGCAGCCTAGGATTCTAGGGTAATGAAGGAAGTGAGCCAGGATGCTAGTGTGGGTTTTTTAATGCATAACAAGTACTGTGTGATTAGGGACTTGAAGGAGCCAGAAGGCCTGCCTGGGCTTTGCTATGCAACCCCAGATATATATGTCAATGGAGAGCCATTTGTCCCGTTTGGCCAGTAAAGGGACAGTAATGAAAATGACTCGTTTTTGCCAGATGCACTTCACAAGTTCCTGAGGAATGAAATGCTTAGAGCATCTGCCAGCAGTCCTATAGTCTAACATGATCTGAGCTAAGGTGGCCATTTTGGACCAAGTCTGTAGGCATGCTTTTTTTTGGGATGCTTGGATTTCTCCTTCAGACCTATCATTTACCAACTGAACTATATTCTCAGCCTAAATCTGAGTCATCTGTACAGATACCCCATCTGTAGTGAGTTGTAACACAATCCTTATTTTAAAGTTTAAAATACTTTTAAGCATATGTATGCTTTGTCTGAGTGTCTGTGAGCCATGTGGCTGCCTGGTGTCCATAGATGGCTAGAAGAGGCAGAGGCCAAAGGAGGGCATTGTTTTCTCTAGAAACTGGTGTTACAGATGACTGTGCACTGCCCTGTGGGTGCTGAGAGTTAAGTCCAAGTCTGCCAGAAGAGCGGCCAGTCCTGTTAACCACTGAGATATCTCTACAGCCCCACAGGTCTTGTCTCCTGGCCCCAACCGTTTTTATGGCAAATTGTATATTTCAGATCAGAGCATGGCCCTACAAGTGTACACCTGTTAATTCATGGCTTCCTATAAAAACTGAACAGCTTCTGTAGGCTTTGAGTTTTTTCAAACCTACTTTATTTGGAGTTCTTTAATGCTTAGACCTCCCTTCCAACCCCCACCTACCCTAGAGAGGAGAGAAGAGAGGTGAATGGGAACAGGAGAAGCAGACCTTTTTTAGACTCAGTTCCTTGGAGAGATTCCGGTTGTTGTCAGGATTTCTGCCGACCTGCTAAACAGCAATCCAGCAATTCAGCAAAGGTGACTGCAACCACAGCAGCTGGAACTGGAACCTTGGCAAGTTCTCTGGAGTGTTTCTTTCCAGGAGCATCTCGAAGCAGACTGATGGACAGCCGAGTGATAGGAAGTGGTGCCAAAAACAAAAAGGCCCGCCTCTTGTTTTGCCCCCCCCCACACATCCTCTAAGAGTCTGCACTAGGATGTTTATGAGCTAGCAAGACCATGCCCCGCAAGAGGCAGATCCTCTTCTAGTGGACAAACATCATGTGTTCTCTCACAAGTCTGTTTCAGTGGACAAATGGCACACACCCTCATACAAGTCTATTCACATCCCATACTTGGAATCTAAACAAAAACATGTTTACATCCACTACTGCCTCCCTTATTCTTCTGGGAAATTCTAATAAGTTTCCAAAGAAAGAGCCAGATTCTGATTTTTAATCTCTTTTGTAGTTAGGACCCAGGTGTGAGGTCCAAATTTCCTCAGTTGGAATGTGCCCCTATAAGCCCTTGATTGGGAATTAAGGTGAGAAAACAATCTTTTAGAAGCTTGTCATTTTTGTGAAGGACATTGCAAAACCCACCAGGTACCTGATTGGTAGCAGAGTCAGTGTCAGCCATTCCCCGGTGTTCCCTAGCAGTAGTGACAGCATTTTCATCTGGCAGTCCCAACTTTGGTACATTCCTTATCAGGCCAAGTTTTTTGGTTATGAGCTTTCTCCAATGCCCTCAGAATTCTCCTGGGCCATATAGTACCCTTTTAACTCATCCTTTCCTGGGTAGTTAGTTGCCCAGAGTCATTTTCCACTGGCCAGAACTAAAGACCCTGATGTTGAAGACTCCAGTGGCTTCCCACGTATTCTAGAATTTGTCTCAAACCCTTTGCCTAGCCCAAGAATAGTCTCTTTCATAAAAATTGGTTTTCTATTACAACTAGTCACAAACCAATAGTGAGCTGACCTACCAATATTCATGCTTTGGGCTTGATATTCTTATACTGAAATGTTGGTTTGTAGAAACAAAAAAGATAGAACTAAATATATAACTTCTAGTGCTATGTCACAAAGACTTTATAGGTTTTTGTCTTGATCACCCTTGGGTCATTTACTCTGACCTGCTTGCATGTCACATTATGCAGATATACAAGCAGATCTCTGGGAAAAAATCTGTGAAAAACTGAGGCCAGTAGGTCGATGGTATGCACAGTCAAGTCTTCAGGCAGCCCCTTGCAGGAGACCTTGAGATGGAATCACCTACCTCCACTATCCCCGAGAGTTCCCAATCTACAGAACCTATGGGACAACAAATGTTTATTGATATAGGCTACTATGCTTTGGGGGACAACTGTTGTGCTGCAGGTGATTACTAATACACTGTGCAACAAAGATCAGCAGATACATGCTGTTTTAAGTTTTGCTGTAACATAAGGGAGGTAAAGGACCTGGCTTCAATTGCAAGTTTCTAATGGCAGCACCAAAAAAAAAAAAAAAAAAAAAAAAAAAAAAGGGGGGGGGCAGAGACTGTTAATCCAACAGAAAATAATGTTAATCCTACAGACTTGGAAAGAAAGACCACTGACCCAAATCATCATGGCCAAATTAATTAAAGCAAGCTTTTTTTTTGGTGTGTGTGTGTGTTTGTGTTTGTGTGTGTGTGTGTGTGTGTGTGTGTGTGTGTGTGTATAGGGTCTGTCGCTCCCTAAAGGTGAGGGTCAAGAGACTAGCATTGGACACGGGTAAGATAAAGGCTTTTATAGTTCAGGAGTAGGTGCTGGGAGCAATCGCATGCTGGATGGGCAAAAGCAAGCAAGTTCACTTCCTGGAGGGAGCCCACTCATTTATGCATGGCTGACAAATGGGTATAGCTCTGATTTTAGCAAAGCCCCAGGGATTTTGCCTCAACACTTCTTATTGTTGCTATATTGCCTTTCCATGCTTGTCTCACGGCCCTGGGATAATGCAGCTAAGGATGAATAGACCCTCACTGCCTATAGCATAATATTATTGCTCCATAGGTGCTACTCTTTCTGTTGGGCAGACTTCCTGATAAAGATTTCTATTTGATTCAAATAACTTTAAACTCTCCAGCAATATAGCAAAAACTGTTAGGAGCTCTGTGAGCCCCCATGTGAATTACACCAAGAAGGAAAACATGATTGAAAGAAATTAATCATCAAGGAAATACATTCATTCTAGGTTTAGTCCAAGGATAAGGCCCAGGTGTACACTACAATAAGAAAGACCATATGAATTTATAGAAACAAATAAATGGTTATCTATACAAGACAAGACAGACACCTGTTTCTTAGAAAAACCTTGACATAAAATACTCTTGCTTTGAACACACAACATACATTAAAAATGAGAAAAAGATAAAACTCCTGCTTTGCACTCATAACGGGCATATCGGTAAAACCACTGCTTTAAACTTATAATAAACAAAAGTATCTACTAGATATAGTTCCAATGAAAGAACTTGAAAATCAATAGTCCTACTGTAACTCCCTTTTTAATGTAACAATTGTATCTATTTTTGAATGAGGTAATTGTTTTTATACATATTATAAAAACCCAGGACAGAAACAAAGTTGCTGTTGGTTGACTGACGTTTCCCTCCATTCACCATCCACCAAATATGTGTCTGTCTGATTGTTTATGTCTTTATGCATGTTTATGAATGATCTGTGGGAGCTCACTATATTTGTGTGAATATATGGTTTTCCCTTTCTTTTCACTGAAACCAGTGCCTCCCCCCCCCCCCCAAACAGCAAGGCTATCAAGAGAGAGTTTTTGAATAGCAAGGCTGCCAGCCTGACAGTTAAGAGTTAAGAAAGTTCAGACTTTCGGCTGTGACCAGCAGCCTCAAATAGCCTGAAAGTTTAAGAGTTAAAGTACAGAAAGAAATCCTAGAAGCAATGAGCTCCTAGTCCCCATAGGCGCAGAGCAAAAGCCTTTGGACACTCTCTCCCTGACTCTGCTGCCCCACCTCAGCTACCCCTGGACCGTCATGGATGTGGAAAGCCTTGATGTTTTTACAAGTAGGGCGTTTATAAATGGGGGCATTTGGAATGCAAGTAGGCAGGGGTACCAAAGAAGAACACAAGCCAGGAACAAAGACATGGTTGCAAGGTGACCATAACAATGTGGTCATAGCAAGGTGGTCTTCACAACAGATGGTCATACAAGGTAGTCATAACAAGGTGGTCATCACAACAGATGGTCATAACAAGGTGGTCATCATAACAGGTGCTCATAATAACCTTATGAAACAAGATATGGTTGTGGTTTCCTGGAACAGCCAATACAGAACCATTTGTAGTTAAGGTTACAGGTGAGGCATAGCCCAATCCTTGAGAAACATTTAATCATAAACAAGAATGAACCTAGTTTGTCTTTACTATAAAATGGCTTTTTAAGACTAAAATGGAGTAGGCTGGTTTATCAGGATTTTCCCTGCAAAGTGGAGAGGTAAACTGTTGTGGCATTCCAGCGTACTGGGAGAAGCCAACAACTTAGGCTCGACTCAAACTGAGATTGAATGAATTCTTACTGCTAGCAGAAGGACGGCAGCTTTGGAGGAAAATTGTTTTACTTCCCTTGGTTGTTTCTTACTTTCTCTGCTATACAGTAATAAAAAGATCGTATCATCCCTTTCACGTAGTGGTAGTGAGTTTTACAGAATCAAAGGCAGCTGTTAATACTTTGTAGCCTATTAATCCTATTCTTACCTCACTTGCAGGCCACTCGGATCTCCTAGGTGTTCCAGAGCAACAGCCCTTAAGGGATGCCTGGCTCCTTACATTAACTTTCTTTAGTCATCACAGGGGACCTGCGTAAATTATTACTCAGGCAGGGCTGAGCTCTCTAATAACCGGGATAACAGTTCTGGGAATGTCAAGCCACAGTGCCGCCAGGTTAGGGGCTGTCTGTCACGTCTCCACACCGTCTGTCTGCAGCGGTCCTTCCAGAACGAAAGGTCATGCAAACCAGGATGGAAGGGATAAGCTTCCTCTCACCCCAGCGGATGCGCACTGTGCGCTGAAGCGGACTCAGCAGCGCCTGCGCCGTGAGCATCTCGCCCCCAGGTGGCGCAGTCGTGCGCCGAGCCAACCGATGGCAAGAGCAGGCGTTCGGCACTCGGCTTAAGTAGAGGACTGTAGGGGGCGTAGTCGAAAGAGAGAGAGAGAGGGAGAGAGGCGAGCGCGGGGGAATTCCTTGGACGCGCAGGCCCGGAGCTACATACAAGGCTTTCGGTTTCTCCTCGGGCCGGGGCCGAGGCTTGAGGTCCTCTTCGCCATGAGGCTGCGCGTGCGGCTTCAGAGGCGGACACAGCAGCTGGAGGTGCCGGACGCGGAGCCGACGCTCGGGCAGCTGCGCGCGCAGCTCAGCCAGGTCCTGCTCCCCAAATGGGGGTTCAGGTGAGCGGCCGCGCCCTCGGTCGTGGGGCTCGGAGGGTGGGGTGGGGTGGGGTGGGGGGGAAAGAAGGCGCGCGTCGGGAGGTCACGTGAGGCCCGGGCCTCCGGGGCGTAGTGGCGCTGATGAGCACCTCTGACTGTGACGCTCGGCCGCAGGGTGCTCGCCGCCGACCATGGCCCAGCCTCCCCCGGGTACCGCTGTCCTCCCCGGTGAGTAGTCACTTCCGGGTGTGCGGTGGCCGCCGCGGGGACGCTTGGCTTGCGGTAACACCCTCCCGATGGAAACCCACCGCAGCTCGAGTTTCCCTCGGTGGTTAGGCTGTTTTAAGTGGTTAAACTGGGAAAGCATCGAGCCCGGAGTGACAAACTTCTTGGCACCCTTAGGCCGCCATCGTTTGTGCCCCCTGCTTGGGGCTGCAGTAACTTTTGAGCACAGCTGAGCGTGCTGGAGCCAGACTCCGCACCTAACTGTAAAATGTCTCAGCTGCACCGTTTTAGGAAGTACGCGTGCGTGCTTCAGGTCAGTGGGCATTTTCTGGGCGAGATGTTGCTTTTTTTCTCATAAAACAGAGGCCTGACTCCAGAGAGCTTGCAGTTTGGTGGCAAGTTGAGACAGTAAGATTAAGTTCTGTTACTAATTTATGAGGTTGCAGATGAGGCTTCTGTGTTTCCGCAGAGGATATTTTCAGATCGTAGAGAGAAAACTATATGGGCGACCCACTTTAAGTGCTGAGCTAGAAATTTGAGCTTGTGAAGGAAAAAAAAAATTTTTTTTTTAAAGATGGGCTCTTGGGCTATTAAAATGAGAAATTCAAAAGAAAAACCCTTCCCGTTGATTGGCATTTTAAGTAAGTGTATTTCACTTTTTTTTTTGGTAAGGAATTAAGCAAAGTGAAGCCCTGTATAAATTTCTCTTACTTGCTCTCTTCCCAGCCCCCACGTTGTTATATAAAAAGTTATATTATTGTTAAATTAAAAGTGAGCCTGAGCTACACCTTTATTTTAGCACTCTGGAGGCAGAGGCAGGTAAATCTCTTAGAGTTCAAGGCCAGCTTGGTCTACATAGCAAGTTCCAGACCAGCCAGGGTTACATAGTGAGACCCTGTCTAATAAAATAATAATGTTGACCAAAACATTTTTTAAAGAGAGCTTTTTTCACATTAAAAGAATAAACAACATATTACCGTATTTTCACATAATGATGACCTACCTGCTTGTTTCTTTGTGATGTAAAACTGGGTGTTTTATATGTTGATAACAGTTGCCCTTCCACACATACTTTGAGAACTGTATTTTTAAAATATTTACAAATTGTAGTGCTTTTCAGTTAAGCAGGGCAGCCTTGAAAGAGTGTGAAACCCAGGAGCCCCAAGTTAGTTTCTCTTTCAGGCTTGTTTTCACAGTTGAAGTTGGTTAGTTGGATGGAATTTAAGCCTCAGCTTGTGAAAGTAAATTCGCCTGAAATTGTATTCATTTGGGGGAACAAAAGGGAAGCTTTAAAATGTGTCCACATGACACATTTGCTATTCTAAAAGAGCATTTTCTAAGTAAGCAAGTCAAAGATTGGTATAAAGTAGATTTTTTTTCAAAGTTGCCATTTGTTGGTGAAATTCACCGCCACTCCCTCCCTCCCCCCATTGCTGTACTTTCAGAAATATAGGACCTTGGAAAATACTTCAGAAAAGTGGGAGGGAAAACTGTTAAATTAACATTTCTGTTAAGCAGACCGTTTCTTATCTTTCTACAGAACAAATGGTTTACTTGGGGAGTTTTCCCTTTTTTCTGCCAAAGTTGACCTGGTGTTTTCATGGGCAGCTGGCAGACTTCAGCTTTTTGTTTGTCAGAACGCTTTGCGGGTAGCAGCAGAGCAGGTTATTTTCTTAGGAGTGGGAATAGTCCTTTAATTGATGAGGAAAATGGATGCATATGAAAGAAAAGGGCATCAGGCTGGGGAGATGGCTAAAGCACCTGACGCAAGAGCCTGACGCCCTGAGTTTGAACTTCCAGCACCCGTGTAAAGCTGGAAGTAAAGCTGTGAATTAAACTGATGTTAAGTTTAGGAAGGACCTCAACTTCAGTGATGCTGAAAAGTGAATGCTTTAGAATTGGTGAAAATGTAGGTATTATATGAACATATAGATAACTACTGTATTTCCCCGGCTACTAAAGTTTTAGCCATTAGAAACCTATGACTCGGGCATTTGATGAGAAGAACGAGTAATTTAGATCCCCTGCTTTTCTTCGTTACTTAGTGGTTTTTTGAGGGGGTACATAGCGTACACTTTAATGTATTCCAAATGTAGTATTTGGAATAGTGGAGTAGGTAGCTCTTACTGTGCTCACCCGTCTTTCTTGGCAGTTCTGATACCCGATTTGCAATTACCCTGAACAACAAGGATGCGCTCACTGGAGATGAAGAGACCTTGGCTTCATATGGGATTGTTTCTGGGGACTTGATATGTTTGGTTCTTGAAGATGACATGGCGGCACCTAACTTACCTTCATCTACAGATTCAGAGCATTCCTCACTCCAGAATAATGAGCAACCTTCTTTGGCTGCCAGCTCAAGTCAGGCTAACATCCCAGATGAGCAATGGAGTGATTCATCCCAAGGACAGGCCACCCAGTTCCCTGCCCGGACCGATGACAGTATGGTGGGTATTAAAGATGAAGAATTCAATACAGTTGTTGATAAGATATATTGACGCTTCAGAGGAATCCTACGCCCGTCAGGATGATTAGCATCAGTAAATTATAGACTCTGCCATTTATGAACTTTGGTGTTTTGTTTTGTTTTGGGTTTTTGAGGCAGGGGTTCTCTGTGTAGCCTTGGCTGTCCTGGAACTCACTCTGTAGATCAGGGTGGCCTTGAACTCAGAGATCCTCCTGCCTCTGCCTCCCGAGTGCTGGGATTAAAGATGTGAGCCACCACGGCCCGGCTTGAACATTATCTTTTTGACTACTAAACATCTAGACTAATGTTTCACTGGCATTCTAACATGGGTGGTTTTGCAGTTTTGTTCAGATGTTCCTTTAGATCCTATGGTGTCCGTCTGTGAGTTTCTGGTTCCTAACTTACCACGAAAGGGCTACTGCACTCATTAATATTGTACCTAATGTCCAGTTATTTCCACAGATTCTGTGTCTTAACAGTTTGGAAATGGAAATAATATGCACCAGTGGTCTGTTCTCTGCATAGGAACTCCCTGCTCTGCCCCTCAGTGGGGCCACTGAGTTCCTGTGCCTTTGACGTCTTGCAGCACAGGCTGCCAGTCTGTGTTTGTCACTCTGTCTTTTAGGCTGTCTGCTTCCTGTGTCTTCACTATGTTATTCTCGTGCTCTGCAGTAGCTCTGTGTCTGAGAGGTCTGTATTTTTTTTTAGCAAATGTCTCTAGCCCGACCATGTTGTTTTACAGAAAAGAAAGTCCCTTACTGTCGTGTAGCCAGGCTTTCTGGAAGTTGTCCTACCCCTCCTCTCCAGGGCCACTTTCTGGTCTTTTCCTGTCAGTGATCGGCTCTAGTTACTACAGATTCCTGATCATTCTCACTCTTCCGTTTTCACATGTCACATGCAAGGGCACCACACGCTGACCGTGTGACCGGTGGTGTGGTGGCCTGGCGCCCTTGCTGATCCTCCTTTTCCTGTTTGTACTGCCTGCATTCCAAGGTCCTTGCTAATTACAGTCCAGTGATTTAAACCATTCACTGGTTACCTTTATCACTTTGTAAGTTGCTTATTTTTTATTAAAGATTTATTTATGCATGTATATGAGTGTTCTGTCTTCCCGTGTGTCTGCATGTCAGAGGAGGGCATCAGATTCCAGTAATAGATGGCTGTGAGCCACCATGTAATGCTGGGACTTGAACTCAGGACCTCTGGAATAACAGCCAGTGCTCTTAACCACTGAACCATCTCTCCAGTCTCTTAGCATTTGTTTTATACTTTGTATGAAACAAACCTACCTACCTACCTTTCTTTCTTTCTTTCTTTTTTTCTTTCTTTCTTTCTTTCTTTCTGGTTTTTAAAGACAGGGTTTCTCTGTGTAGCAGCCCTGGCTGTCCTGAAATTTGTTTTGTAGACCAGGCTAGCCTCAAATGAGACAATTCTTTAATATTAACACATAAACCATTGTTAACTTTTATGTATATATTTTTATCACCTCAGTTTAATTTCTTTTGCTAACCTTAAACATAGGTCCATGACATTAAGAATAAGTAGATATTCTGAATAGGTGGTTATTAAAATACTTAATAAATTGATGTTGTTAAAATAATTTCTAGATACAATAATTTTAATTTGTCTTACAAAATCATTCTTGTATGTTTCTGCTTCGTAGGGTGATGTGTGTGATAAATAAGGATATCTGACTGCATACTTAAAATATATCCATGATTCTGTTTTTACTGACAGACTCTTTCAAAGATAAACCTAGAGAAAAGAGCCCATTCCCTTTACTTCAGTGCGCCCTAAAAATCCTCCAGTAAGATGGCGTTTTACAGCGTATTCCCTTTACTTCAGTGCGCCCTAAAAATCCTCCAGTAAGATGGCGTTTTACAGCGTGTGTAGTACTTTCATTTTTCTTTGGAAACTTTTTGAGAACCTCCTGGTGCCTCAAGGTGGTGATTCCAGTTCTAAGAGTGTATCGTTTGTCCTGTAAGTTTTCTATGGGTGAAGGAACCCTTGTTGGGAGACGAGCTTGAAGCCATAAGTGTTGCTCGGAGTCCTTGAATCTGTATGATCTGCCGGCTCAGTGTAGAAGGGAGCTGTGGAAATGGAATATACATGGATGAAAAGACTCAAAACCAGAGGCGAGGAACCTTATTGTGTAACTAAATGTGAGTTCGTTGTACTTGATGGTGCTTAGGAGCTACTGTTGACGATGGCAGGGATAACCCGTCTCCGACCTGATAGCGCTCCCGTGGCGTCTGGCCATTTGTTCTAGTTCTGTAAGTGGCCTGTGGCAAAACTGTCTAGAGGTGGTGCTCAGCTGTTGTCTGTTCTCAAGCAGGAGGGTGATGGACACTCGTATCAGAGGACGCCAGTGCTGTCTGGACTCAGGAGTGAGGTTTGATAAGCCCACAGCGGGTCTGTAGTTGGCAGCCAAGGGTAAGGCTGCTTAAACATTTCCACATGTGTTGTGCCTAAGTAGTAAATGGCCAATGTAGGACTAGTGGGGCAAACTGAAGGGGTTATTTTAAGAATTTAGACTTGATGCATTGCTTTTTAACATAGTGATTTGTTTGTTCAAAAAAAATTATGGAGATGTTTTATTCAGTAACATCTTTTAGGTAGTATGAATTAACAGAGCCCATTTAATTTTAAATTCTATTTATGAGACAGGATGTTGTTATGTAGCTCGACCTTGAACTCTCAATTCTGCCACCTCAACTTCCTAAGTGACGGAATTACGGGTGTGTGCCACTGTGCCTGCGTAGGGTTTGTGGTTTAGCAAGTGTGATCTTTCTGTAGCCAATTAAGCCTTAACTCTGCTGATTTGGAAAGAATAAAAATCTGCTGTGGCTCTAGTCCAGTCCTTCAGCCTTGTCTTATACTTTCTAACTTTAAATTCTCCTGCCACTCCTTTTTCTGGAAATCAAATCCTAAAAAAGAAGCAGCTTGCTTTGTCTTAAGAGTTGAGCACAGACTGGGGAACAAACTTTCTGCCTAAAATCAGTGTACCAACTTAGCTTTCCTAAAGCATGTTTTACATTTAAAAACCTTGCTGATGAATCTGAGGACCTGGTTCATTTCCAAGTTGTATAAGTAGATAATCTTGACTGGTTATTTTATTTTATTTTATTTTTGATTTAACAATTATACCTATAAAAAGGCACTGTCTTTTTCCCTTCTTAAGTTATATGATGATTGTAAGGGTGAATGAGAGAATACCCGGTAAGCAAAACCATGAAATGGCAGCGTGTCACCTTCCAGCTGTTGTCACAGACCCTCACTGAGTGTGTGCCATGAAATGGCAGCATGTCACCTTCCAGCCGTTGTTACACACCCTTACTGAGTGTGTGCCATGAAATGGCAGCGTGTCACCTTCCAGCCGTTGTCACACACCCTTACTGAGTGTGTACCATGAAATGGCAGTGTGTCACCTTCCAGCCGTTGTCACAGATCCTTACTGAGTGTGTACCATGTGGCGGGAACTGTATTCATTTTTTACAGAATTGATGACTTGTGTAGTCTTATACTTTACACAAACTTGCAGTCATGGAGAGATGCAGATGTGGGAATAAGTGTGCTAAGGTGCAGTAGTAAAGGCCGTGACATCCCTTGGGTCTGCTGTAGACGTGGGAAGGGAAGGGCTGGGAGAAAGCGAACAGATTTTGAGTCAGGGAGCGATGATGACGGGTCTTATGAGCCCAGATTTCTGGACTTAGTTTTCTAGGCCTGCGCTCCTCAGTCTGTCTCTGAAACACTTGTTTTGTGACTTTGTTATAAGTGCATACAAGATGCTAAGTGTGAGTGAGGAAGGCGAATGTGTTTGGTTCGTTGCACACATTACTCCTGATTTAGAATCCCCAGAGCTTTTATAAGGTTACTGCTGGATCCCGTGAATATGCAGGGTCGGATTAGATAGACCGTGGAGTGTTTCTCTACCTGACTCTGTACCAGCTTTCCCCTACGAACATCCAGGAACACAGATTGAAGGTGCAGTGATGGGAAATGCCATTGCCCGTATGAGGAAATCCTGGGACAGAAGACATGACTGGATTCTTGATTTCCAGGGGAACTGGCAGAAGCATGTATGAGACAAGACGGGGAGGCAGGCACTTTGAGGAAGTGCTGTTCCTGGAAGTCAGGAGACACATCACGGGGCCCTGAAGTATCAGCAGCGCAGGAAGCACAGTCTTGGAGACACCCAGGCACGACAGTAGTTGGAACTGTGAAGACGTCACATTTAGTACTGTTTAGTAACTGTTACGGAGTCTCACAGATGAGCTCCAGGGTTTTAGTCTGGAGTTACAGGGTTCAGGCTGGAGGTGGAGGCTGCAAGTCTCATTTGTTTAGGAGAGATTCCTTAAGATGTCTCCTATTTGTGAACCTCATGCTGTGCTTTCATTTTGAGCACTGATCCCTGCTTTGTTTAGGGTATAAAATGTCCTATGTGAAATTAATGAATTTATTATTGTCATCCTTTCTAGGAAGGGCCTAGTCAAAGTGTTGAAGCTGAGTCAGTTCAGGATGCCATGGATATGGAAGAGGTTTCTGGTTTCCATCCATTGGAACCGATGCTCTGCAGTGAGTCAGAGGAGGGGCAGGTGCCACATTCTCTAGAGACTCTGTATCAGTCAGCCGGCTGCTCCAACATCAGTGATGCCTTGATAGTGCTGGTCCATCTCCTCATGGTCGAGTCGGGCTACATACCTCAGGTAAGTTCAACCTAAATATCTTGTGAGGGGTACCACAGTCACCAGGGCATTGTGGTACTCCACTTGTCTTTAGTAAATGTGGTTGGTTGTTGAACATAAAATCTTAGACACAGGGCTTTGTCTTTTTTTGTTTGCTTGTTTTGTTTTTTGTTTTTTCAAGACAGGGTTTCTCTGTGTAGCCCCGACTGCCCTGGACTCGATTTGTAGACCAGGCTGGCCTTGAACTCGCATCAATCTACCTGCCTCTGCCTCCCGAGTGCTGTGATTAAAGGCGTGTCACCAGGCTGGGCCTAGGGCTTTGTCGTAGGTGCTCAGTAAGTGTCCCTTTCCATTGTTCCTCCTTCTACCTTTGTTTCCTTTTTTAGCGTTTAGTATTTCAGAGACAATGGCAACTGGTTAAAAAAAAAAGACAAAAGGCTTATATATGGTAATATACAGATAAAGTGGTGGCACTAAATTTGACTAGATGCTGGCTAAGCTATGTTTGATGTTCATGGCTTTGCTCTATGGTTGCTTATCTTCGTTCAGAATGTGTTTATTAAGCATCTACTAGTGTCAATGGCTTTTTAAATTTGTTTATTTGTTTTTGTCTGTTCTCAGCTCTTTGTTCTCAGGTTAGGATTAGTCTGAGATTAGACAAACATTTAGACCGTTACAGTACATTGTGTAAGTCATAGGAGAGACCTTTGCACAGCCAGAGGCCCAGGGACTCAGAGAACAGTTAGAGGGGAGCTGAGGAATATGTGGGACCGTGCTAGCGTACAGGTTCTGACTTTGTAAGCTTGGCATGGAGCTCAGCGTCTTGCACACTCCTGTACTACTGCTCTTCTGTTCCTCTTGTGGGCCGTGTGATGGATACAAAGATGAAGGATAACCCAAGAGTATTGTCTGCCTGGGCACAGCATGCATGGAGCCTCACATTCCTTAGAGACTCCACAAGTAGGATGAAAGACAAGACTAGTAGGATGTATTATAAATAATAGTGTAACAAATATGTAGCAACAGAAATGTGAACTGAATTTTAGAAAATAGGCTATAGGAAAGAAGTAATGTCCAACTTGGGGTCTTGAAAATGGCACGTCTTTGCTAGGTAGAAATGTGAGTCTTAGAAGAGAAAAATTAAGCCTTATTTCTATGATGTCATTTCACCTATTAAAACAAAAAGGTTGATAGAAAAATATTACAGCATGTTCTCCTCCTTTGGTGGCAGTATTAATGAAGTGCACATTCTGTCAAGGAGGCTGTGCATCTTTTTAAAGATGTGTGCTGGGCTGGAGAGATGGCTCAGAGGTTAAGAGCCTTGGCTGCTCTTCCAAAGGTCCTGAGTTCAATTCCCAGCAACCACATGGTGGCTCACAACCATCTATAATGAGATCTGGTGCCTTCTAGCCTGCAGGCAGAGCACTGTATACATAATAAATAAATCTTTACAAAAAAAAGAAACCCTGTCCAAAGGAAAAAAAAAAAGAAAGATGTGTGCTGTGTGCATGTGGGGGCATGTGCACACCATCTGTGGAGTTGGTGCTCCAACTCACCTTTATGTGGGTTCCAAGGCTCAGTCTTGGGTATCAGGCTTTTGTGATGAGCACTTTACCTGTTGAGCCATGTCAGCAGTCCAAGGGGGCTGCATTGTTCAGTAAGTTAGGGGTGTTGCTGATTTTCATGTTTTTTTAAAATTCTTTTTATTTTCCCTTTTTTACATATACATTTATATTATTACACATAAGTAGAATAAACTACATACAACAAGAAGAACCATGAAAAAATCAGGAATTATATAAATGTTACATTCATAGTGATTTGGCTATTCTTATTTGACAAACTTGAAGTAAACATCATTCCTATCATGGTGAGTGTAAAGTTCTGAATGTAAATCAATATCTATCATATCTCATCTCTAGCAATAAAACATCTATCTAGATCTAAAAACATCTTAACCCCTAAACAACTAAGCTTGATTGTAAAACTAAACTATCTGGTCTTCAACCTCATCAGAGACATGAGAAGAAATAAAACTGATTACCTGAGTAAACAGGAAGTGCAGGATAGCAGCTTCCAAAATGAAAAAATGGCAGAGATGGTTTGCTGCCTGAACAGACACCCAAAACTCTCTATAACGTTGGAGCATCATCTTCAGCCTTCTGGCCCAGTGTATCTGACAGACATAATGTGAAGCAGGAACTATTGAGGACTTGCTTACCCTGTCTTGGCAGAGTTTGGCCGTCGACTCTGCCTGCATCTAAGTTTGCCCATTTTAGGGCAAAATCCTGTCTGTGGCCGAAAAGAGGAATAGCACAACACCATTCTTCATTATTTTTCCTTTCCTTTCATTCCTCAGATGACTGAAGCCAAAGCAGCGTCCATGCCCCAGAAGTGGAGGTCAAGTGGGGTGTACAAGCTGCAGTACATGCATCCTCTGTGCGAGGAGGGCTTCGCTGTGCTCACCTGTGTGCCTTTGGGAAACCTAATCATTATAAATGGTAATGGAGCTGTGCAGTCATGGTTGCAGCCTTATGAATCGAGGAAAGAGTTTCTTTTTAAACATTTTGTAGCCACCTCAGTGGCTGGCTGTCAGGTAGTTCTGAGTCATTCACAGCTCAATTGCTATACCAGTGATAGCGTGCCTGAAGGGTTAAAAATATGGGGGCGCTGGTTTAGGAGAGCTCCTTTTTCACTCTTGGGGTAGCCCTTGTTTTTCTTTCTTTTAAAATGTTTATTTTATGTTTGTGAGTGTATGTATGTCTGCATGTCTGTCCGTGCAGCACATGCCTATAGTGCCTACAGAAGCCAGAAGAGGGCATCAGGTCCCCTGGAACTGGTGTCACAGACAGCTGGGAGCTGCCACGTGGATGCTAGGAATTGAACCCGGCTCCTCTGGGAGAGCTGCCAGTGCCTGTAACTAACTGCTGGGCCACTTCTCCAGCCTCAGCCCTTTTCTTTTGATGTCTCAGTCTTGGAACACTGTATTCTGTGAGAGCTGTGATAATAGGGAAAAAATGACTTTTACTGAGTATCAACTGTTTGAAGGGTTTTTGTGTCTGTGTGTGTGTGCATGTCTGTGAATGCCTTTTTTATTTACTTCTTTAAGTCTTTACCTGGGCTTATGAGGTTGGTCTAAGGTTTTATTTAGCCAGTTTGGCATCTCTGTGGCTGTGGATACACAGAAACACTGACGAGATTTTGCAGCCTTGGTATGTGCACAATTTAGCTGCCCTTCCCCATGGAAGTTCTCTGAATAAAGAACCTCTTCGCTTTCTCCTCTCTTACTAGGAAGCTTCCCTGAGGTGTACTGTCTCTGGGTTTCATGTTAGTCATGATGTCACACAGGTCCTTCCCAACTACCGCTGGTCTCTGGAATGCTCTCCTGATCTCATATGCTGGAGATCTATTTGGGTAACTAGGATCTTGCCTTTCATCCTGATCTTTTGCTTCATTTTTATATTTTTGAAATTGAGACCATGTAGCCCAGGCTGGCCTCAAATTCTTTATGTAGCTGAAGCTGGCCTTGAACTTCTGATCCTCTGTCTCGGCCTCTCAAGTTCTGGGGATTGTGAGTGAGTACCACCCATCTGAGCTAACACTCTTTATTTTTGAGGTTCTTTTTCAGACGTGTAAGCTGGTGAGGTGAGGTAGAATGTAATGTTTGTATAACAGATTGCCTTGTTTGCTGCCTCCTGCCAAGGGTTTTCTTTTCATTAATTTTTATTATAATTTATTTACATTACATCCTGATTGTTATCCCTTCATTCTTATATCCCAGTTCCCACCCTCCCTCCCTCTTCTGCCCTATTCCCCTCCCCTAGACCTCTGGTGGGGGCCTCCTCACCCACCGTTTGATCACAGACTATCAGGTCTCATCAGGGTAGCCTGCAACCCCTTCCTCCCTGTGTCCCCACGGTGTCCTTCAGCTGCTTGTTTTTCTGAGGTGACATAGGTGGAGTCCCCGCTCTCATAACACACTTCCCTCTTGTCTGTTGAGGTTCTGTGTTAGAAAAGGGTTTTTACTAAAATTTGTTTTGAAAACTAACTTACAGTATTTTTTATTTTAGAATTAGAAGGTAGCTTTTAGTCCTCTTATGTAACTTTTTCCCATTTCCTTGTAACTGCCCAGTTCTCAAGTGTGTCAGCATTTCACTTTAAAGCTGAGATACTGTACATTTGTCAGGATGTGACTGACAGCGTGAAGGCTGAGTAATGTGTTTGTTCTCACAGTTAGCTTGTATAGATTGGCCTTTTGTGCCGAGAGTGACAGTGGTCTCTGTTCCTGTCTAGTCACCCTGACTTATCGCGTCACAACTTGGACAGTGGAAGTTACCAAACGTTAATAGCGAATGTGAGGTGGTGAGCTTTATCTCAGTTCCATACAAAGGTACCTAAGGACATGCGTATAATACCTGCTCTTCACTAAGTGTTCTGATGGCTTCTTAATTTCTGGGGTTGCAGTCCCTTGTTCCTTGCAGATCAGTGACTTGTAGGTTCCCACAGGAGCCAGTCACTCCAGGCTCACGTCTTTGAAAAGGAACAGTGTCTTTAAACCTTTCCTTCACCCAGGGCACGGCTTGACGCACACGTGCATAAGCCCATCACTGCCTCTTTCATAAGCTGAGATGAAGTGTGCCTTTGTATACAAAACTAAAATTGAACCCTCTTGTGATGTCAAGAATATTGGTCTTTTGGGTCTAGAAAGTAATAGTGCTGTGAAAACTGGCAGGATCCTGTTAATGAACAAGGATTGACCATTGCCAAGGATGAAAACAAATGAGTAATGCTTTAGTGACTTCATTAGAAATAATGGTCTTCTGTGCTTGCCTGGTCCTGATGACCTTGTTGCAGATCTGTCAATTACTCATAAGCTGCTGTTGATGATACTCAGTGGGTTGGGTATGAAGACTCTCACTGTGTCCTACAAAGGTGGTGTTTGTGGCTGGTTACTTCATGGCAGGTTTAGCCTTTTGACCGTGCTTTGAGAGGAAGAATGGGCTCAGAGCAGTTCGTTTGGAATAATGTGTCCTTTAGTCTATGGAGGCAAGGAAATGCAGTCCTGCACAAGCACCAAGGGGATCAGCTCAGGAGGCGACAGGTTGCTTTATCATCTTTCTTTCTTTTATTTACAGCTGCAATAAAAATCAACGGTGGAATTCAGAATGTGAAATCAGTGCAGCTGCAGCCAGCGTCCTACGTTAGTGGAGTGGAACCAGGTGATGTACCCCTGACTTCACTTTTGGAACGAAGCTTTGGGAGGTGGTGTTGAAAAGGCTGAGTTCCCAAACAGTGTTGCCTCTAAGAATTCAGGTGTTTAGGGTTAGGGGTGTGGCTCCATGGCAGAGCATTTGCCTGGCAAGTACAGGCCCTGGCTGCCACTTCTGCACCACAAATCCAGAGGGGAGAAAAGTGGAGGGTTTGATTACAGTTTGAAGAATTTGTTTCTAATAACTCTTAAGGTCTTTGAGCACTAAATTATAGTTATCCTGTAGGAACTAACACTTGCGTGTAATTTGTCACACTGATGTTCTCTCCCAGTTCCTTGGGTTAGTATTTGGAGAGCTTTCTCCCATTTAACTGAGTCAGAGAAGATCTGTGTTTCATGGAAGAAATTCAGTACTTATTGAATGTTAGTGGAGAAAACTATTTGAATATTTTTAATATAAATTTGATAAAAATGCTAATATTTGATGAGATTAGCATTTCCCTAAAATTTGGGTCATTAATATGGCTTTGTCTGTATCCCATAAAATTCTTAATAGATTGAAAAAAGCCAGGTTTCTCTTTTTTTTTTTACTGGTTTTGGTTAAACGTACACAGGTGGGAGCAGAAATGGTGAGTGGAGAGAAGAAGGAATGTGTCTTCCTTCCTCTTCTCTGCTGGGCATGTCCTTTCCCTTCAGTCCTTGGGGGAAACTACAGTAAATATCAAGAGGCAAATGAGAGAGATGGCATTTACAGTAGCATCTCTTGGACAAGACTGGCTGGATCCAGGTTATTCCTCCCTGGGAGACTGAAGGCAGGAGGAGGAGCAGGATGTTCTCAGGGCTTTCCAGCTGCATGCATGAGATCTTGGCATTGGACCGCCTTTAGTCAGCCTGTTATTTCTTTTACTGTCATTCTTCTAAGGACTCCTAGGCCCCTTACACTCTGCTGTACAATCACTCTTTCCTGCGACATTTTCGTATCACAAATACATGCCATACTTGAGTACTGTAGCCCTTCTGAAGGCTAAGTTAGTATTTTCCAAGAACTGGCTTTTTTGCCACCTTTGGGGTGATTTTGCCCCTATTGAAAATGCTAGACTCATAAATCTGTAAATATATTTTCTGTCATGATCAGAGAACTTAAAAAAGTTCCTCAATACTATGTTTATCTTCATCCTAGGGAGGAGCTTGTCATGAATATATATTTCATGCTCCTAAGCAGGTTTTATGCTCATGCTCATGCTCATACTACAAATAAGAAAATAGCTCTAGAGAAGACAAAATCATCTCAGCATCCCAGACCTCAGTAGTAGAGGGAATCAGGATTAGGGTAGATTGTCTGACTCTTAAGTCTTTTAAAAAACAGCCTCATCTAGGGGTCTAGCTCAGATATTCCTGTTCTTTATCTGTTAAATATGAAAAGGAGAAAAGCAAGGGAGGGAGAAAGTTTTTTCCTCCGGAAAAGTTTATAGACTTTAGTGAAGTATTTTTCCTCAAGTCCTTTTGTGTTAGATAGGCATATGCTGTTTATTTGGCAAGTCATTTGTGTTGTATTGTGGCTCGGAGCTTAGAGCCCAGTAGCTCATTTTACTCTTCCAAGTTCCTAGTCAGATATTTACAAGAAGGTTTTGTTTTGAATTTTAAACAAACAAACAAACTGTATTGAAGATCTGAAAAGCAAAGTTGTGTCCCGTGCCAGTGCGAGCAAGGCTGTTCTCCACTTTCTCTTCTATCAGGTTCAATGTGTTGGGTTTCCTGTTGAGATCTTTGATCCACTTGGACTTGAGTTATGTGCAGGCTGACAAACACGGATCTAGTTGCATTCTTCTACATGCAGACATGTACTTTGATGGCACTATTTGTTGAAGATGCTGTCTATTTTTCAGTCTGTTGTTATGCCTTCTTTATCAAAAATAAAGTTTTCATAGGTGTGTGGATTTACATCTGGGTTTTCAATTCAGTTCTGTTGATCAATGTGTCTGTTTTTATGCCAGTACCATGCAGGGTTTTTTGTGTGTTTTGTTGTTGTTGTTCTTTTTGTTGTTGTTTTTTCGAGACAGGGTTTCTCTGTGTAGCCTTTACTGTCCTGGACTCTCTTTGTAGTCCAGGCTGGCCTCGAACCCACAGAGATCCACCTACCTCTGCCTCCCGAGTGCTGGGATTAAAGGCATGTGCCACCACGCCCGGCCTACCGTTTGGAATGTATTCCTACAGTTCTGTAATACAACTTGAAGTCAGGGATGGTGAGACCTCCAGCAGCTTTTTCATTGTTCAGGATTGTTTTAGCTATCCTGGGTTTTTTATTTTTCCATGTGAAGCTGAGAATTGTTTTTTTGAGGCCTGTAAAGAATTGTTTTGGACTTTTGATGGTGCTTACGTTGAATCTGTACTTGGTTTTGGTAGGATGGCCATTTTTGTTACATGGCATGGGAGATCTTTCCGTCTTCTCATATCCGTATCTTCCTTTAGTTCCTTTCTTAAAAGACGTGAAGTTTTTATCATACGAGTCTTTCACTTGCTTGGATAGAGTTGCCCCAAGATATTTTGTATTATTTGCGGCTATTTTGAAGGGTGGTGTTTTTCTGATTTCTTTCTCAGGCCCTTTGTAATTTATATATAGGAGGGCTACTGATTTTTTTTTTTTTTGAGTTAATCTTGTATCCAGCCACTTTGTTGAAAGTGTTTATCAGCTGCAGGAGTTCCTTGGTGGAATTTTTGGGGTCACTTATGTATGCTATCATATCTGCACATAATGAAACTTTGGCTTCTTCCTTTCCCGTTTGTATCCCTCTAATCTCCCTCAGTTTTCTTCTTACTGTGGCTATGACTTCAAGTACTATATTGAATAGATGTGGAGAGAACGGACAGCCTTGTCTTGTTCCTGATTTTGGTGATATTGCTTTGAGTTTCTTTCTACTTAATTTGATGTTGGCTATAGGTTTCATGTAAGTTGCTTTTATTTCATTTAGGCATGCCCCTTTTATTCCTAATCTCTCCACAAATTTATGATGAAGGGCATGTTGGATTTTGTCAAAGGCTTTTTATGAATATAGTGAAATGATCATATAGGTTATTCTTTTGGTTTATTTATATGGCAGATTATTAACTGATTTTCATATGTTAAACTATCCCTGCCTTGTAAGATGACACTTACTTGATGTGATGATGTTTTTGATGTGTTTTTGAATTCTGTTTGCAAGTATTTTATTGTGTAGTTTTTCATCTATGTTCATAATGAAAATTGGTCTGTAATTCTCTTTGTCGAGTCTTTATGTGGTTTTGGTATCAGGGTAACTGTATCCTGAATTGGGCAGTGTTCCTTCTGCTTTTATTTTGTGGAATAATTTGAGCAGTATTTGCAATAACTCTTCTTTCAAAGTCTGTTAGAATTCTGTGCTGAAACCATTTCACCCTCAGATGTTTGGTTGGAGATTTTAATGACTATTTGTGTTTCATTAGGGGTTATAGATCCATTTAAATTGTTTATCTGATGAGAAAATTGTCCATTTCTTTTAGATTTTCCAATTTGGTGGAGTACAGATTTCTAAAGGATGTCCTTCTAATTCTTTGGATTTTCTCAGTGTTTGTTGTTATGTCTCTTTTCTTGTTTCTGATTTTGTTTATATATTCTGTCCCTTTTATTTAGTTCAGATAAGGGTTTCTGTATCTTTGTTGATTTTATCAAAGAATCAACTCTGTTTCATTTATTTTTTATTTTATTATTTGTTTCTGTTTCAGACCCTACCTTGATTATTTTTTGTCATCTGCTTCTTTTGGGTGGCTTGCTTGTTTTGTTGTTGGTCTAGACCTTTCAGGTGTGCTGTTAGATACTAGTATAAGATTTCTTTCTTTCTTTCTTTCTTTCTTTCTTTCTTTCTTTCTTTCATGAATTCTAGAAAGTCTTTACTTTCTTCATTTCTGTCTTTTCATTCAGTATGGAGCTGTTCAGTTTCCATAAATCTGTAAGCTTTATTTTGTTTGTATTGCTGATATTTAGCTTTAATTCATGGTGGTCTGATAGGGTGCAAAGAGTTATGTCAATTTTTTTTTGTGTGTGTGTCTATTGAGATTGGCTTTGTGTCCAAGAATGAGGTCAGTTTTGGAGAAAGTTCCATGAGGTACTGAGAAGAAGGTATGCTCTTTTGTGTTTGGGTGAAATGTTCTGTAAATATCTGATAGGTCCATTTGATTTGTAACATGTTAGCTGTAGCATTTTTCTGTTTGGTTTTTGTCTGAAGGATTTGTCCATTGGTAAGAGTGGATATTAAGTCTCCCACAATCAGTATGTGAGGATCAATATTTGGTTTAAGCTCTAGTAGTTTTTGGTTTTGTTTTTTAACAAACTTGGCTGCCTTTGTCTTTGGGGAATAGATGTTAAGACTTGAGTGTCATTTTTCAATTTCCCTTTATCTGTGCAGGAATTATTCATGAATATTTAATACTTTTTAGACACCACTCTAGGTTTTTTTTTATTTGGTTTTGTGTTTTGACTTCTACTGTGTAACACTCTAGGGGAAAGTGCAGCCAAAGTATACAAAGACCTTAAGAAGCTCTCCCGTCTGTTCAAAGACCAGCTGGTGTACCCTCTTCTGGCTTTCACGAGACAAGGTGAGAGATGGGAAATTGTCACATACTGAAGGATTGAAAGAGTGGCCAGTGCTCAGTGTTCTCATTAACTCTGAGATCTGACTTTACCTGTTTTATTGAAATTTTGTTTTTAAAATCACTCCAGTGTATATCCCTTAAATGTTACCCACTTTGTCTTGTATATTTACCCAGAGCCCCTTTTTGTTCTCTTTCATCTGAGACAGGTACATTTCACTGTGTAGGCCGCGGAGGCGTCTGACTTGCTATGTAGCTCAGCCTTTGCCTTGAATTGTGATCCTCTTGGCTCAGCCTCCCTGCCACACCCGGTTCCATGGCAGTGTCTGCACTGTATCGTAATGGTTGACATGATTCCTTTTCAATGTAAAGTTAGTGGTGGCTTTAAAATTGTGTGTGTTAGTTGCTCTCTTAACTCAGCTAACACCCAAATAATTGAGACTGGACTGTGTTATTTATTCAACAATCTTTACAGCACAATACTGAGCATTCACTACTATTTTCAAGTTCTCTAAGCTAGTCTGGCCTTCCACTTCGCCAAAATCCCCAAGATACTTGGATTTTACGGCTTTCTCTGCTTCAGCTGCTTTCTCGTGTCGCCTGGACCTCTGCTCATGGCTCCGTCCCCATTTCTTCTTTCTTTTCTCCTCCCCTGGCTAGCAGGAAGTCCAGCCCTATTCTCTCCCCTGCTCAGCCATTTGCTGTCAAGCTTTTTTATTGACATATTAGGCAATAATTGGGGAGCAGTGTTTACACAACATTGAGACTGGCAAGAATTGCAACCAGATATGGGGCGGGGGGAGCACAGAAATCAGCATTTGAATCCTTACACAGTACACAATAACGCTAGGCCTACAATGTACGGTTGTGGCTTGAAGGTAAGGACTGTGTCTCAGTCAGTTTTGTGTTCTCATTGCCGGCCCCACAGTAGGTAATCAGTAAAAGTATGTGTAGCATATAAACTGTGTGTTTTTTCCTTAATTGTTTTTATTATTCCTATTGTGTATATGTGTGTGCACGTGTGTGTGTGTAAGTATATATACACACATGCACTTGGGCTCATACACAGAATATTCGTGGAGGTTAGAGAAGAACTTCTGAGAGTTGGTTCTTCCCTTGTGCGATGCGGTCCCAGGGAATTGAGTTCAGGCCATCAGCCTTAGTAGCGTGCACCTTTGTCTGCTAAGCCATTTACGGCCTCCATTCTTTAAAATCTTAAAAAATTAAAAAAAAAAAAACAAAAAACCTTTTATGTGATGAGCATTTTGCTCTTCTGTAGTTTTGTTCCTCATGTGCTTGTAGTGCCAGCATAGCTCAGAAGAGGGCGCTGGAGCCCTTGAGGACAGAGTTACAGATGACTGTAAGCCATCTTGTGGTGCTGGGAAGCAAACCTGGTGCCCTGCAAGAGCAATACGTGCTCCTAACTGCTGAGCTGCCTGGCCAGCCGTACTCTTCATTTATTGGGCACTAGATATTTTACCTTGGTGAAGTTGACTATTAGTAACTTTGAGGTAGATTTTACGATGAACGTTTATGGATGATGAAATAGTCATTCAGCAAGCTTTATGTTTTTCGGAAGGTCTTTTATCAGTCAGCTCTCTCCCCTCTGTGTCATAGTGAAGCACTTATTTCTAGTCATGTGCATGAGGGTTTGCTTTGCCTGAAGGAGTGACCTGCATCAGGAGCATCTGTGTGAGAGCCAAGCCATGCACTAGTTCTCAAAGACCCGGTGCTGAAGTCCAGTACTTTGCCGAGAGCGAGTCAAGTGCAGTTTGAGGTAGCGGAGAAAAGCGGTGGCAGCTTTGATGGCCGTGTGGGAACCTGGGTGCTCTTTTTCACCCGTTAACTCCTGATGCTGCCTCTTCCCCATCTAGTGCTGAACCTTCCAGATGTATTTGGGCTGGTCGTCCTTCCGTTGGAGCTGAAGCTACGCATCTTCCGACTTTTGGATGTTCGTTCTGTCCTGGCTCTGTCTGCAGTCTGTCATGACCTCCTTATCGCATCCAATGACCCACTGCTATGGAGATGTTTGTATCTGCGGGATTTTCGAGGTGATTTACATAATGACCTGTTGATGGGAGAAAGGCTCCTTGTCACATTGTTGCTATGGTTTTACTCAGATGGCTAAAGTTTTGAGTGTAGGTTTGTCCCCTGCTGTTTTGTTTTGATCTACAGCTTGTTGAGAAGCTTTTGAGTGAAGAAGCTCTAAGCTTCCTAGTGTTAGCCTGTGCCACTAACACTTTCTCCACTAATATTTTTTGCACTATAAACCAATAAGCTGTCATGTCAGGATATAAAGTAGAAGACAGGTTTATTCCTTCCCAAAGAGTGTTTTCAGTCTGTGGCTTAAATGAAGAGCACTTCCACCCACTGCCTTGAGGGACCAGTGTCCCCTTCAGTGTGCTACTCGGATGCTTTATCTGCAGCGTCACATTTGTGACTGGGTGGTCATCGCAGCAGGGATGGGATGTTAGACCTTGTGCACCATGATTTCCAGACCAAAACCAGAAAGAGCCTGAGTGTGAGCTGCTCTCTGCCAGTACTGACGTGCCAATGATTTTGAAGCTACTGTTTTGACTGTAGGGTGGGTCATGAAATAGACTCAATGCATCAGTTTATAAAACAGGCAAAGAAAACAAAATCACAGTAGAAAAACAAACGTGAACTCTATCAAGTTGGTATTTACTGCACTGCACACACTTGCTATGTGTTTCCTGTCAAAAACACTTCAGTGAAAATGTGAACGTGCTGATAACATACTACCTTAGCTGTGGAAATCCAGTGGGTAGATCCCTCCCCTTAATAGAATATCATAGAGTCATTTCAAGTCTTAAAACTGGGGTTACTTTTTTAAAAGTGAATGACCTTGATCCTTCCTTTTCTTCCTTGGTTCCTAAGGTCCTCTAAAGTTAGTCTGGGTTACAGAGTAAAACCTTGTCTTACAGAAAGAAAAAAAAAATATATCAGACAAGTAATTAAAAACAAAACAAAAAACCCCATAGTGATCAGCATACGTTCAACAGCTGACAAGAAAAAGCCAGCTAGAGTGTAAACTGTGGGGTGGATGTCCTCTCCCTGTGCATCTGCCTGCCACTGTGGGGCACAGCCCAGTAGTCAGCTGAGTATGTGTAAACGTTGTTTGGGAGCTAGAGCCGTGGCTCCCAACCTTCCTAATGCTGCGGTCCTTCAACACAGTTCCTCATGCTGTGGTGACTGTCAACCTTAAAATTATTTTTGTTACTGCTTCATAACCGTAATTTTGCTACTGTCATGAGTCATAAGTCATAATATAAAAATCTGTGCTTTCCAATGGTCTTAGGGGACTCCCATGAAACGGTTGTTCAACCCCCAAAGGGATCATGACCCACAGATTGAGAATCGCTTTTATAAACTTCCTTAGCTAGCTTATAACTTTCAGAGAAGATATGGCCAGCTTCTTCCTGAACTCATTAGGCTTGAAGTTGACTGAATTTTTTTTTCTCATTTCACATATTTTAAGTGCATTTAAAACAGTTGTGTGTATGGTCATATTCTTGGTGATCAGCAAGTATGTAACCCACCTACAGAAGAGAACTCGGTCAGCTTGACTTCAGGAATGAGCACGGACTGTAATCCAGATACATAAGAGACACTCTTGGGCCAGGTCATGTACCTCAAGACACAGCTTTGAAGCAGGGGCACATGCCGTCGCAGTGTCCCGGGTCACTGCCTGAGTCCTCAGGTCATGACAAGGCAGTGATGAGCACTTGACTTACTCAGGAGAGTAGTGACATGCAGTGTGCGCCTGCAAGTGCCTCATGTTCTGCTCTGTTCAGTACTGGGTGCGTGAACAGTCCTTCAATCTTTACATTTTTTTTCCCTTCACAGATGGTGCTGTCAGAGGTCCAGACACAGATTGGAAAGAAGTAGGTATTTTAAATACAAAGACTAATGTTTATGACTCAAATACCGATCAAGTGAGTAGTGAAAGGCGTGTTTTCCCTTTTAGTGTGATGTGATGAAATCAATTAAAGTTAAAGTTATTGTTAAATATTGCTAATGAAAATGTTTCAACTTTAGGCTTAGTCCTTGTTTTCTTATAACTACAAAGTGTATTAAAATGTTTTTCATTGAAATATAGTAAGGGTTATTTTTCTTGCACAAAAATAACTCTTGTCATGGTGTTTGGGTAATGTAAAGCTGTTAGATAGTTAGCACAGTGCATTGTGAAAAGAATAAGGTGCATGATTCTGTTTGTAGATTGTGACAGTAAAAACCACTGATAGGCCCGAGGAAGGACTGATGAAAGATAATTGAATGAAAGTCCTCAGCTGCCTGCAGAATATACAGTATTGTTCTTGAGTGTATGTCCTGCCCTTTAAAATTGCCACTTGCTTGATGCTTTAAATCGAAATCGAGTAGGGATGAAAAACACGAGATTGCCTATAGTACCTGAATGTTATTTATAGCATGATGTTTTCAACAAATACTTAAATTGCACGTACAAAAGGCTCACTTAAGCTTATGTCAGCCATGGAGCACTAGATTGCACTCGTAAAAATACACGCCACCGAGTCATCCCTTGTTTGGACCTTCTGATACCTCACATTAAGCGGTCACTCTTTGGCCATGTGCTCACTTGGCCCCGCATCTGGAGCTAAGGCTCTTCATGTGGTAGAAGCCCAGGAGCATTCTATGGCCTGTCTGCCTTGGTTGCCTACCCCATGGGAAGGAAGGGTGCGGGGAACAGCTTAGAGGTTGGATTACCTCCACCACTCACCGTATCTTGTCTCCCTCCTTTTTCTGCAGTTGTATAGGAAGAGGCACATACAAAGAAAAGAGGCTTCGAGTTTGCGATATGAGCTATTCCTGCCGCCGACATGCCGCCATACCCCATTCTGTCCCATTCCCGTCTACCCCAGGGCCCTTCCCACCTCGCTGCTTCCTCCAGGAATCATTGGTGGTGAATACGATGAGAGGCCAATACTGCCCAGTGTTGGGGACCCGGTCACCTCACTCGTCGTAAGGCCTGGGGAGCTACCTGCCTATTTTCCTCCCCTCAGACCACATTTTGATCCTGTGGGCCCACTTCCAGGGCCTAACCCCCTCTTGCCAGGAAGAGGTGGCCCCAACAACAGACTTCCCTTCAGACCCAGCAGGGGTAGGTCAGCTGACAGCCGCCTACCATTCATGTGACCAGTTTGGAGACTGTTCTGAAACCATGGATGCTGTTTCCTCGGATGCCGAGCTCTACTGTCAGTTTCTGATTCTGAAGGCACCAAGCACAAGGTTGCTCAAAGCTGGGTTAGCTTTGGGAATAGGTGACTGCTGGTGTCCCCGCTCTGGAGTCACCTCTGAGATGGAGCTTATGGGACTGATAATGTTCTGTGCTAAACTAATAAAAGTAAAAATTAATGGTGGTCTTGACTTTCAGTAAAGACATAGTAGTCACACCTTATGAAAACTATCAGGGTACTTCTTAGTGTGAGGGGATGATTGGGCACAGGAAATGTCTGTTTTTGTTTCTCAGCAGGGCTCATTCGGTGAAAGCTCAGGTGATGTCATGATAAACACTGAGCTGGTCTGCTTGAACTTGGAAATGGATCCACCCCTTTCCTTTCTTAGCAACATTTCTGGATTCTACAAGGAACTTTTAGGGCTCGGAAGACCTTTGGGCTGACTCATAACCACGAGGCCCCCCACCCCGTTGTGTCTTGATGTCTAGGGTGGTAAGTCTTAACAGCAGTAAAGATACTTGCTGTCGGGTACTTGTTCTTCAAGGAGAGCTCCCTCTTACTAAGAGAACGTTGTGGTTTTAAGACTTACAATACTCAAAATTCAACATTTATTTATTCTACAACAAGAAAAAGCCCAAACACAAATGAATCACACAAATAACTATAGGAACATGCTGTAGTGACATTTAAATTGGAACTGCTGCACAGGAATAAAATGCCGTTAGCATCTGCAGGAAATAGGAATAGTGCCAATGTCTTCCTGTTTTTAAAAAACCTGTTTTGCATACTAGGAAATGGCTTGAAATATGTGCTGCAGGAATATTTTGAGTCCTGTGTGCCAGTGAGAATTTGCTACATGTGTGTTTTGAGTCTTTGTATCACAGTGAAGAAACTTCAGTCTGATATATCTAGAGACCATGTGACCTTTAACACAGAAGAGGATTTGGGCAACTTACGTTCCTTTGATCTATAGGACAGTCTTAATGTCCACTGTATTCCACAGGGTTCATTTGGGTGTGGCTAACGGGGCCACCCTGAAGTTTTGATTGATCTAGATTCCACCAAAACATGTCTTTGTGGCTAGATGCTAAGTTGCCTCGTGTGTGTGTGTGTGTGTGTGTGTGTGTGTGTGTGTGTGTGTGTGTGTCTGCGCTTGTGCATATGTGCATGAATAGGCATGGGAAACAGTGAAGACCAGAGCACCAAATACAAATTTTCAGAACACAGTCATTTCCAAATGGCCCATGGGAAGCCCCTGATGGTGCTGGTGTCCAGCCTCACTGGAGATAACTGGCAGATGTTGCAAGTCTTGAGTTAAAGATAATTGGCAGAGTGCTCTAAACCTAAACTTAGGCACCTCTCAAAATTTTTATTAAGGAGTCCTCAAAGCATTTCCTCTTGTCTAGCAGCTAATGTTCTATTCAGAAGCTTAGAAAGTCTTGCCTCCTTGTCATTAGGCTTTTGAGTTTTTATGTATTGCTGATGACATAGTGAGTGAAATCATGGCTTGGCAGCAGCTTGTTGGCAACATGGCTTTATGATGTCATCTCCATGCATTGTAATGGGAGCAAGACAGCCTAGAAGCCCATGGCAAGCGCTTAAGAATGACAGCCTTCATCTTTCTCAGCCCCTTAGGTCTCCAATAGTCACCTTTTAGTAACGGGAGCTTGATTTCTCCTCCCCTTACCACTATAAACGGAAAATGCCCATTTGTCACGGCTGGTAATTCAGTCTTGGGAAGAACCCTTTCCGGCTTGTGGCTCCCTGTGTGAAATCCTGAATTCTGTAGCTCTGCTCTTAGTTCTTCTCAGTTGCTGAGGCCACTGCTTCATAGCTCCATAATTCTTCCTGGGTGGAGCTGGATGTTCCTCCTCTTTCTTTTGTTCAGAGTTTGTCCTGAGGTCTGTTTTCTTCCTATCTGTGTATTTGAGCTTTGGAGAAGAGTTGGGCAGGTCTCTGCTGGGCCCTAGTGCTGGCAAAGGCTTTGTGTGGGTAAGGGTATTGCAGTGTGCTAGGCAAGTCATGTAAAGACATGTAGACACATTTGTCTCACTTGGCCCGGAGGAGCTCTGATAGGCCGACCAGCGAGCGGTTGAGCCCTTAGGCTGTACCTGTCTCTACGTCCCCATGTTGAGATTACAAGTGCTCATCACTATGCTCAGCTTTTCAGCCCTGGTGCAGCTCCTGCAGTTAACTGGCTGAAGTGCATCTCTCCAGCCCCTGAGGATTTTTACTGATGCTGACTTGTTTTCTTCACTGGGAATCCCAAGTGAGTTGTAACACTTGCTTCTGATATTCCAACGCAAAATATAAAGTGTCGGGTGTAGAAAGTGTAAGTTCTTGAGACTCAATGAAAAGCTGTGAGTGTTTTTGTTTTCTTCTCTAGGTTTGCCAGGTAGATCTGACTGTTGAAGCCTGGCTGTGCATGTTTTATCAATCTGGGTTTTGTGGGAACAGAGAGCCTCTGTGCCTTTATGCTCCTAAATGGACCAATTTGGTTTGCTTGTCACCCATCCTTCCCATTTGTCTTCTGTCAAGTCCGAAGTGCTGCCTCCTATTAAAGTCTAAATATTAAACAGTTTAATTTAATCAGCTATCTGGGTTTGGGACGGCATTTGACACTTACCAGCTCAGTTGTACCGGCTGGCTTGGCTCTGGGATTAAGAAATTAGAGACACGTGTGCAAGGGCTCTTGCAGCCAATGGGCCGGTCCCCATGAGCATCAAGTTACCACGTGTATGTGCAAGGCTGGCTTAACCAGCTCCTGGGACTAGCCTGCAGCCATTCATCACTTCTGAATGAGCCACCAAGCTGCTTCACGAAGCTGAACAAAGCACAAGAGGTTGGCCTGCTGCTGGGAGCTGGTGCACACTGTCCGGGGACTTGTTTACAAAGCGGAGTCTGCAAAGCTCTCACGTAGAAGGCCACTTCCGTTCCTGGGTCTGGGCCCTTTGCAATACTGAGTGTCAGCAGCACGGTCCTGGAGTGACCGCTGCAACCACCCATGCTGGCCTGGGCAACTCCCTGGCCTCCAGGAAGTTGTGAGCCCCAGGAGTATGCTCCCCAGGGTTTGTGTCTCCATCTTATCTGTCCCCCTGCAGTGCAGAGGATGACTTTGGAGGGTTAAATGGGAGTGAGGGGTGGGGGTGGGGGGTGGGAAGGTGGGGGGAGGGGAAAGGGGAGAGGGAGGAGAGAAATTGTCACTGATCACTGTTGTTAGCATTTTCCTGTTTTTTTTTTTTACTGATCTTTCCATTGGTTTAATTTCAGGTAAGTGACTTCCTCAGTGACAGGCTCAGGAAAACGTCCCTTTTCCAATCTTAATCTGGCACATACATACCTTTAGTTTCCTAACTTTCTAGAACAACCTAGAGAGTCCTGAGTACCTAACTGCCGCTGAGCAGCTGCTCCAAGCCCCTGTGCCAGATCGCAGATGCACAGCCAGCCTGCTTCCCTGGTCCTTTCTCAGATACTCACATGGGAGCTTCGTGGAGGACGTGGCTAGTCAGCTACATCCAGTTTTCAGCTGTCACGTCTTTTTCCTGGGGGGATAGAACTGACTGCATCCTAAGAGTGGGCGCAGCAACCCAGAAGCCTTGGGGAACTAAGACAAGAGAAATGGTGTGGGTATTCTGTGCCTTGAAAGCTGACTGCACACCAGCCCAAAGGTCATCCAGCAGCAGCTGGCCGTGTTGACCAGCAGGTCTTGGGGGGAAGCTCGCTGTGGGCTGTTTTAAGGTGTTCTTTGGGGCTGGGTTTGCAAGTTCCTTGTTCATTGTGCCCACATTGAATGGGTTATTGTATTTCAGCTACATGAAGTCAGCTTGGAGGAAAACTGCTATTGTTTGGGTCAAAGCTGTAACTGAGCAAAACCCAGTAAGGATAACCTTTCAGAATCTATTTATGTGACTCCCCCCTTTCCTTTTGACCTTTTCCACCTCTAAATGTCACAGTTATTGAAGGTTAAGGTTTTGGGAGCAACATGTACTAGCCTATGGGAGGAAAAAACAATCCATTGGAGAGAGACGTGATTTCTATGGAACCTGAATATACCCTTGAGCTCTGTTTTCATTCCCAGGGTAGTTGGAAATTAGTTAAAAGTGCTGCCTACAGTCTAGTGTTACACCGTGGATCTAGACATGCGTGCATGGTTATTAAAAATCAGGATGCCTGGCCTGATTTAGACTTTGAAAGGAGTTTGTGCTACTGTTGCTGGATCCTGGAGGGATGTCATTGAACGCTGAGACATTTTTAGGGACAGAATGTAAGTGAGAACATTTTGGCCAAAGGGCCATTTAGGGAGCCACTGGGTGTGTCCATCAAAGGGGCAGGTCCCTCCCTGCCCTGCTTCAGAACGGCTTCCAGAACACTCAGGCTGATGCAGCTGCGGCTCTGAGCCCTCAAACTACACGTTCATCGCCCATCGTCTGACGAAAGCCTCCTCTGCCTTCATAACCAGTTCTGTCCAGGGCCATGGCCCACACTTTGAGACACTTCCTGCTGCCAGTCGCCACTCCACTGCGTGCCAGGAGCTGTGTTTTATTATTGAGACATAGGTGAGGCTGCTGTGAGTGATGGCTGCCAACTGTGTTCCCCGTGTTCTTAACCACCTAAAGCCTGGCTTGGGGTGCTGGCCTCAAGCCCTCCTCTTCCCTCACCGGTGTGGGGGGGAGTTGAGAACGCACTGACAGTTGTGCCATGTGTCTCACCGTGCGCTGGGTCATCCCTGCCTCAAGAAGCATTCTGGAAGCTTCTGCCAGCGGCATTCTGTGGTAGAGGACCAGCTGAGCCACTCGGGGAGATGCAGGCAGGATGAGTGTAGGTGAGCCCCAGGGACTGTCTGACACATACTGGATTCTTAGAAATTAGGAATAAAAGAGGTTGGGCTTCCTTGGTACTGGGAGGGTACAAGGCCTTCAGCAGGTTATGCCTAATATCACGGCACAGCGTATTTTCTGTTGATTCTTACTGGTTCCAACTAGGCCTAAAGCCCTGCATCTCCAGCTCCAAATTATGGCCCCACTGGTCACTGGACCTACATGATCTTACGTCACAGCCACTGCTTATCATTCCAAACCAAGGATATGGAAAGAGAGGCCAAGCAGGGCTTCTGAAATAACTCCAGTCAACTTGCTGTCAGTAATTGACTTGACCATGAGGGAAGTAAAAGGCAAGAAGGAAGAGGATGACCGTGAGGGCCAACTGGCTCTCTGCAGCCAGGGTTAAAGCTACCATGTCTGATGCTGAGCAGATCATTGCTGGGAACCAGCTTGAAGGTGCATTCTGCAGGACATGAGCCAGGACATGAGAGGGTCTTTACACTTGGTTCTGCTGCTCCAGCCTGGGCTGGGAGGATGGAAAAGCGACGAATGCTTGCTTTCTGGGTGCCGTGTTCAGGAGTGTCATCTCAGCACGTGGGAGGCTGGTTAAGCAGGGGAACTGCTGTGAATTTGAGACTGACGTGGGCCACGTAAGTTCTAGACCAGCCTGAGTTGCTGAATGAGACTGTTTCGAGAAGACAAACTCTGCCCGGAAACCACAGTGACTGCTCCTATGCTCCTGGACACTTGAGGATGCCTCAGATGATCACCAAGCAACCTGTGGAACTTGAACAGAAGCAGAAGCTGCTTCAGTTAACCACAGCCCCCCCGCCCCATTACACAGCGCAGGGAAGGCACACCTCAGTAGCCAAGGGAGCTGTACAGAGAAATGCATACGTTCTGATGTCTTGGGTCTTCTGGGGGCCAGGAGGCTGCTTCGGGCACCTCCAATGTTTCTAGCACCAGGGGCTTGGTGATGTGAGATCCTGGGAGGCAGTCTGGCACAAGGGAAGGAGCACAGCAAAGAGAATCAGGAGCATTTGCCTAGTCCTGCAGCCAACATGTTAGTCATACCGGCTAGGCTGAAACGAGGTCGGAGTGGAACTTTTTTTTTTTTTCCTGGAAAAAAATTCCAAAAGGCTTCAAAGTCTCCTGAAGAAAAAAACACATGCATTGCTTTTGAAGGCTGTCCCACCGGGAGACCTTCTGTAAATGGAGTGGTCTTACTGACACCTTTTTTCAGAGCAAGTAAAACGCTGAACCCGATTCCCATCACTGTGTCGTCTTAGCCTATGACAGGGAGCTGTCCACACACTCTGGCTTCCCATCTAGCCTTTAAGGAAGAAGAACAGATTCTCTGTGGGGTCAGAGAGGCACAGTCCTCCCGTGACCTTCTCCCCAGGGAGTGCTGCCTCTCTCTGGATTTCTGCTGTTGGCTCTAGGCTTGGGTGGCGTTATGTGGGTGTCCTTTTGTTCTGTTCTGAAAAAAGGCCCCACTTATTGCATAGGGTCTGTCTTCTTTCTGTTGACATCAAGGTCCCTGTGAGGGCCAGCTGTGTCGGGGGTGGGGGGGTGGGGTGGGAGGGGGGGGGGCTTTGTCAGCCCGCTCCCAAGCAAGGCTGGCACTAGCTTGCTTTAGGTGAGTAAGTGGGCTCCCAGGCTGGCCTTCCCCATTTCTGTTTGCAAAAACACCATTAAAAAAGTATTGCCTCTTGTGTTGCTGAGGTCCAACTACAATGTATACATTTGATGGGGGTGAGTCAAGGCCGAGAAGGGGGCCTCTGCCCAAAGGCAAGCCGAATACTAATAAGAATGCAAAACAAAAACAAAAACAAAAACAAACCAAAAAAACAAGCCACACAGACATCTCACTTGGAAATGGCGGCAGGGGGAGCAAGCATATGGTAGGTGTAGTGATGCTTTGTCTGTCTGGAAGGCCTGTGTTGAGGAACCTAGGGGCTCCTAAGGCTACTGATGAGTCAGACAGCATTGGAATTGTCATGGTCAAAGAGATGAGAATGCATGTAGACCACCAGTTCCCAGGTCAGAGGCATGTAGGAAGCATGTTTCCACCAGGAAGCAAGGCTGAGGAGGAGGGACCCAGAGAAAGGCTCCGGGCATTGAGTCTTCCTGCCCTCCAGCCTGGGTTGGTTGTTGCTAGTCAGAGAAGAGGCTGGCAAAGGACTTCCTCAGGTTGCGGATGGTCTCAGCCTTGGCCTCATCTTCACTTGGGGTCCCACGATGGGAGGCATCTGACGTGCTGAGGCTGTTAGTCAGGGACTGAGATTTGCTGAAACAGAAAGTAAGGGGTTGGGGGGATGGTCACGGCTGGAACCCCCATGGAAATAAATCTGGGGCTGGCCTGCAGCCTGCTGGCTGAGCCTAGCCATCAAAGGATGGTGAGGCCAGAACCCAGGCATCACTGTGTGGTGTGTACATGATACTAGCCCAGAATTGGCAAGGTGGGAGGTACTGCCCTCGTTTTCTTAGGTATAGAGACTAGGGTTCCTACAGACAAGTATTTGGCTGTGGTAGGCCTTCAAGCAAGAAGTAGGGTGCATGCACTGCTTACATTTCCCTCCGTCCCAGGCTGCTCTGTAACATGTGGGGCTGTGTTAGCCACAGTGGGCTAGACCAGGCTCCAGTGGTTCTGACAGAGTTCCCAGCATTAGCCGAGAAATCTGGCAGTCCCTGTTCTAGACCCCTTGTCTCTGTTGAGGGATTGCCCAGATCAGAGAGGCCCACAGGCATGTCTGTGGAGGACTGCTGTGGTTGTTAATTGACATAGGGTGGTCCAGCTGCTGGATGCAGCACCATTCCCTGGACAGGTAGTTTGGGGCTGTGTGAGAAAGCTGGCGAAGCATGAGTCAGTGAGGAAGTCAGCAAACGGCATTTTCCCATAGTTCCTGTTTCAACTTCCTTTTTGAGTTCCTTTCTTGATTCTTTTCAATGATGAACTGTGACCTGAAGGCTAAAACAAAGCCTCTCCTCCCCTAAGTTGTTTAGAAAATTGTTTTTTTTTCTTTTTTAAGATTTTATTTGTATTTTCTCTGCATGGGTTTTTTGCCTGCATGTTATCTGTGTGTGTCACATGGATGTAGTGCCCACAGGGGCCAGAATGGAATTACAGACCATTTTTAGCCACTAAGTGGGGACTGGGAATAGAACCCTGGTCCTCTGGAAGACCTCTCTTAACCGGTGCTCTTAACCACTGAGCCATCCCTCCAGCCCCTTCTAAAACTGCCTTTTGCCAGAGTATTTTATCACAGCAACAGGAGGGAAACTAGAACCACCAGGAAAGTTTTTCTTCGGCCGCATAAACTTGGGTTTGTTTGATACATAGCAACTGATGACTGATCCAGGGACACGGAGGGGCCTAATCTGTACTCCCAAATTGCTGGTCCCTGCTACACAAATGTCACCCTAATAGGACCACTTCCCTCTAGTTGAATCCTAGGCAAGGCCTTGCTGGGTTCCTTGTCTATGACTTAATTCCTGGGCTTCAATCAGTTCATCTCTGGACACGCTCCATCTCTACACCCTTTCCGACTGTCAAACACTTACTTGAGGTGTGGGTGAGGTGATGCTGGCTTTGGGGGCTCTTCGCCCTGCTGGGAGGTGCTGCGGCCCTGTGCAGGTGGCCGGGGATGTGAGCTGAAGCTGGCACTTGGCTTGGAAGCCTGGTTTGGAGAACTGCCACCAGATGCCCGGGCTAGCTGTGGAGAGCCTGGTGACCTTTGCTGCTGTGGAGATCCTGACTGGGGGCTCACAGGCTGCTGGCCTTGTGGGGAGAGCCTCTGTTGGGATGGACTTCGAGATCTGGGAGGCTGAGGTGACTGAGCCTGACGAGGGCCCCCTACAAGCCAAAGAAAGAGTTCAAGTCTAAACCGAAGAAAGAGTTAAAGTTCATTTTGTTTGGGGAATAATGTGGCTGTACACTTAGCACATGTTTATAGAAACATGTTGTTTATAACTGAAAACAGTAGAGATGCCAGATCTCAGGGAGTGCTTGTCTAGGATGCTGGAGCCCTGTAATTGATTCCCAGCATGGTTAGGCATGGCGGTGCATGCCGGTAGTCCCAGGATTCAGGAGGCGGAGACAAGAAGACCAAGAGTTCAATGTCATCATTGATGACGTTGAGAATTCAAGGCCAATCTGGATTACTTAAGACCCTGTGCCAACAAACAAACAAACAAAACAAACAAACAAACAAACAAAAACTGCTGATTTTCACACGTTGTGTTGGGGTAACATTGACCGACCTGTTAACAGTATATGCCTAGGATACACCATGAAACAGAAAGAAAAAAGGCAATTTTATAAGATAACATGGATTTGGTTTTGTTTGTTTGTTTGTTTGTTTTAGTGCTAATGTATATAGCCATGCAATAAAGAAACACTGGAAAGCTGCACATTAGAAGAGGCAGGCCTCACACTCCAATGTATGAATGGATTTGTGGGGTGATTGTGTCAGGAGAGGGATTTGGCATGCTGTTATAGATAGATACATGCTTTCTTCTTTTCTTTTTTTAAACTTTAAAAAAAATGATTACAATTTATTAAGATTACATCCTGATGGTTATCCCCTAGACCTCTGACAGAAGGATCCCTCCTCCCCAACCATATGGACCACAGCCTATCTGGTCCCATCCAGATAGCCCGCTTTCCCTTCCTCTGTGTGCCCAGCCAAGGGGAAGTGATCACATTGGGGGTACCAGAGTTCATGCCAGAGGCTGTCCCTGCTGCCCCTACAACTGTGGGAATGAGCTATCCGTTGGCTAGATCTTAACAGGGGTCTAGGTTCACTGTATGTCCTTGGGGCAACCAAACATGTTTTTTTAAATTCAAATGTCGATACCCTAACCATCAATGCGAACATATTTGGAGAAAGGGTCTTTAAGGAGTAATATAATTAAGGTAAAAGGTCATAAGGTGAGGTTTTGGCTCAATAGGGTTGGAGTCTTATATGAAAAGGAAGAAGTAATTTGGAAGGTGTATGGAGTCAAGCATGGTGACCCACACCTGTAATCCCAGCACATAGAAAGTCGAGGTAGGAGGACTGTGGCAAGTTTGAGGCTAGCTTTGGCTATACAGGGAATTCAGTCCAGTCCGTGTTTAGAGTGAGACACTATCGAATACAAAGACTTAATTCCCACTTGGTGTAAGACACAGTTCTCACTCTCTTTCTAAAAAGAGTAAACATAAGGAAAACACCAACGGGTTCTTATCACTGTGGAAATGAAGGGATGAGCAGGGCCTGAGGCAAATGGCAAGGCCCTCTGTCACCAAGGGGGCATATCCCCTACTAACCACCAGGGGGTGCTAGGTAGGAAAATAGGTTGAGTGCTTTCCAGAGAGGCTAAAAATTGACTGGGGGGGGGGGGGGAGGAGACAAGATAAAATCCAGATGTTTAGGTAAAAGCTTTATGATTTTTGTATGCTGACTACTTTTTTTTTCTCAACCAAGTGCAAGTCGTACAAAACATCCTTTTTCTTCTCCTTTCGTCTTAATTCGTCTTAAGCTCTCCACCCCCACACCGGGGTTGATAGGATCTTGGAAAGTCTGTGTCCTGGTTGAATAACTTATTAACTATTTCTTGTGTTTCTATTTTACCAATGGGATACATCAAGAGACACTTTGGTTATCTCTTACAGCTTTTTGGCAAAGCAAACAACTTAGTATTTTTTATTTGATCTACTCCCTGCCGCCTGATGTGTGTGTGTGTGTGGTCTGTCTGTCTGTGTGTGTGTGTGTCTGTGTGTGTGTATGAATGATTTTCCTAAGCCCAAAATTGACCCTAAAAAGATGAAGTTCACAAAAGGAAAATTTGATGTTCTTGAGTTCGAAAATAAGTTCACAACAAGTTAATAATGTGATCCTGTTATTTATAGAAGTTGGTGAAAAATGTTTTATAATCAGCCCTGTTATATTTGGTCTGAATGTTAATTCACTGAGCGTTCCCTTTAACTACCTTAATTGGTTCTCGGTTGATTATTTTTCAACTCATTCACATGGTGTTTAGCCACATGTTCCTTAAAATAATCTCCCTATCAAGCATGCTTTTCCTCTGGGCCAGAGAGGGGATCAGAACACACTAGTGCCATTCAAAGTGGTTTTAAAGAGTGAGTCCCGAGCAGACTGGGAAAGGAGGGAGCAGGGCCGGGGGGCTTGGTAGGGTGGTGAATACAGAGCTTGGGCTCATTTGTTCTATGGTGGTATTGTCAGGCGGGAGGGGAGAAGGGCTATGTAGGTCAGAGGGTTGTTAATGACAACCATGAAAAAGCAATCTGTCAATTAGAGTTGCTGGCAAGAGAGCAGGTATTAATAGTAAGCCGTGTAATTGTCATTAACCACAAACTACTAGTGAACACTGGAGTCCTCTAAATCACGCCCCGTTGTTGGACCCCTTTCTAACGCCATCAACAATACCCTATAGACGTGGAAGCTGTTATTCCCTCCAATGTCACTGTGGACACTGAGGCTTAAAGCCGTGTGGCCAGGTGGCAAGACTGGACCTGGCTGGAGTGCGTACATTACCTCCAGGAGAACAGTAACTGGCCTCAGTGATGACCTTCATCTCCACGTCTTCAGCTTCAGGATTTTAAGTACACTGCCACATCCAAGCTTGGTTTTTGTTTTTGTTTTTAATATGGGCACTAGAGATCAAAGTCATGTCCTCATGCACTTACCGACTCAGCTGTCTCTCCCCAGCCTCCCACTCCCTTTTTTGAGACAGGATTTCACACTGTAGCCCAGGCTAGCCTGGCAATGAGCTCACTTGGTAACCCCAGGCTAGCCCCAAACTCAAAGCAATGCTCTTGCCTCAGCTTCTTTCATGCTGGGATTACAGATGTGGTTTGTTTGCTTTGTTTGCTATATTGTGAGAAGACTGACCACACATACTGAGAATTAAAATGCCACCTATCTCATATTTTAACCCATGGTTCAGTGTAATTTTGATTACTGTTTATACATTTGGAGTATATTGGGGGCAGTCAATTTCAAAGTCATTTATATGAGGAATTTAAGCTAATCTGGAAGGTTATGTTAAATAAATATGGGGGAAGGAAAGAAGGAGAGAGAGAAGGCTGAAAGGGAGGGGGGAAGGCGGAGGGAGCTGCTTTCCCTAGAGCTGTGGAAGTGGAAGCCATCTGGTACCCAAGGCCCATTTCCCCCAAGAAGCAACTAATCTGTCGCTTGAATAGATGTGACTAGAAAGTTCAAGGCAGGATGGAAATGCCTTCTGTGAAGATTGCAAGATCTCCCGCCTTGGCGTCTCCCTGCCAAGCCGCTCTGAAGACCCAGCTGGCCCAGAGCAGCCAGGCTGAGTGCACTGATGGTGCTGCAAGGGACACGCTTGCCTGGTGCTCCTCTTGAGCCCATGTGTGGGAAACCCTCCACAGCTCACCTTTCCTCCAGCAAGCCGTTAGTTAGCTAGTCTCATGAGTTCTCTTCCTCTTGTCGTCCAATCCGCCCCCCCCCATACCCACCCTCTAAGAAGTGGCGGCTCTTTTGGAACGGTGCAGGGATGGTTTTGAGGAAGAATGCCAGCAGCGGCTGAGGGAGTAACGTTCTAGCCTTCTTTTTTCTCTTTCTCGCTCTAGCTGATTGGCTCACAAATGTATACCAAGGCACCACTAGGAGCTAGAAATAACATTTCCCAGAACGTTTGGAAGTCCAGGCGTGAGAAGCTGCTATCTTCTCATTGTGCCTTCCTGGGCATCGCTTCAATTTCCTACTTTGGGAAAAGGGGAACACGGATGCTTCCTCTGCAAAGCGACCAGGAAGATGAACATGGAAGGCTAGAAGGGAACAGCTCCAGCGCGAGGCCCGGCATGCTAAATATGCTAAATACTGAACCATCTTTCTGCTCTCTCTTCCCAGCTCCCTCCCTGACCCCGAGAGGACATGAGCCCTCCTCGGGTCCTTGTCCTGCAGATGGATGGATGGAAATGTGCATGGCCCAAGGATAAAGGATTAGGATGCATTGTTTTTCACAGCGGTTCTCAACCTCTGGGTCGCAACCTCTTTGGGGGAGGGAGGCAAGGGACCCTTTCACAGGAGTCGCCTAAGACCATCAGAAAACACAGATATTTACGTTATGATTCATAACAGTAGCATAAGCACACTTATGAAGTAGCATCAAAAATCATTTTATGCTGGGGTTGGGGGAGGGTCACCACAACATGAGGAACTGTATTAAAAGGGTGCAGCGTTAGAAAGATTGGGACCTGCTGCGCTAGACTGTGTCCAGCAACACATCCTTACTGATTTAGTTATTAATTAATTACCCTGTGTGTATGTACACACCCTTGGGTGTGCAAGTGGAGGTCAGAGGACACTTAGTGTCTTTCTCTATTGCTTTTTACCTTAGGTTAGGCAGTTTAGTGATTCCCAGATGTTTTAATGCTATGACTCTTATTTATTTATTTATTTATTTATTTATTTATTTATTTATTTATTTATTACACAGTGTTCTGCCTCCATTTATACCTGTACATCAGAAGAGGATACTAGATCTCATTATAGATGGTTGTGAGCCGCCATGTGGTTGCTGGGAATTGAACTCAGGACCTCTGGAAAAACAGGCAGTGCTCTTAACCGCTGAGCCATCTCTCCAGCCCCAACGCTACGGCTCTTTAATACAGTTCCTCATGTTGTGGTGACCTCCAACCATAAAAGTTATTTTGTTGCTACTTTTATAACTGTCAATTTTCTACTTTTATGAATTGTAATACAGATGCCTGATATGCAGGATATCTGATGTGTGACACTGAATGGGCCGTGACCCACAGGTTGAAAACCACTGCTGCAGACTGTGTCTCTCACTGAACCTGCAGCCTGCCATGTCAGTTAGACCACATGGGCAGCCACCATGGTCCTCTCTTCCCCTGGTGCTTCAGTTTCCAGCATGTTTGGCTATGTCCAGCTTGTTTACCCGGGTGCTGGGGATTTGAACTCAAGTCCTCATGCTTGCACAGCGGAAGTCCTTACCTGCCGAGGCACCTCCCAGTCCTTGGCACTGTGTTTTAATGTCCTCACGGGTACAATGTTTCTCCGTGTCTATCCTGTGTCTTACCTTGTGGGGGTGGCCTTGGCTGCGGCTGTCCTAGCTGAGGTCCCAGCTGGCCTTGCCCTGGAGATTTTGCAGGTTTAATCTGAGGACCCTAGAACAAGAGAAGAGAAAGCAAGCCTGTGGCTACAGCATTTCTGGGTGGGAGGCAAGGCCTTATATAGGTCTGTTTCCTTTAAAAAAAAAAAACACTAATATAAAACCCGTGACCTCATGATAGAGTTTCAGCACAGCCAAGGAGGAGTCTGCAAATGCCACACCCCCTCCTCTCCCAGCAGCCCCTTGAGTTTAACTACTATTCCTGTGTCTATGAAGAGATGTGTTTCTATGGGATAAGCAGAGATTGGGGCTGGGGGAAGATTTGAAATGTGCTCTCCCAGAAGGCTTGCAAGCTAGTCCTTGAAGGGTGGTGTGGTGGGGCCTGTGCAGGGCAGGGGTGGGAGCTTGCTGGGTTGGGGGATGGTGAAGCGGGAGACACAAGTGTCTCTATTGACTCGTGCCTTGGGAACGCAGGACATATGTGTCCATGTATTTCCGCACACACACAGATGCACACACCTATGCTCAGGTTCAAGATGGAGATGCCGGGAAGAACACTGGCAAAGTCTTACCAAAGGCTGATGGAACAGGAGCTTTCTTCCTGGGGGATGGAAGGGGGAAGAGCCCCTCCAAGGTCTCTGTCAGCCTCTGTCCCCACCCCATTCGCCTACATGATGCCTGCCTGGGGTTATCTCCGTTGGATCCTGAGGGTCTTCGTTCCAGAGTGACCCCCCCCAATCTCTTTGGTTCTCAAGCGAGCCTTACCCAAGGTCTCAGGGGTGAGGGCACCGTGCCCCCTGGCACCAGGAGTTGGCTCATCTTGGAGATGACAAGGTCAGCTATTAACTGCTTGTCCTCTTCCACGTGTTCTCCAATCAGGGGCATTGAACTGTCCATGACCTAGGGGGAGGGAAAGGGGGGGCGGAAGAACCCTGCGTTAAGCCGGCTTGGCCTCTGGGCTTTGTGTTCCAGCAGTGTTGACACTGGCCTCAATACGGAATGACCACCAGATGGCACTATCCTCCACGCAAAGGGCTCAGCGGGGTCCTTCCTGTCGTCTGGGCCCCCAGCAGACAGACATCCAGTTCTTTCCAGTTCTTTCCCCCCCCAACAGATTCCCTGGCTTCAGTTCAACTCAGCCTCCGCAAGCTGGAGTCAAAGCAACGTGACCAGGGTGGGGGAGCACGCGCTGACCTTTTCTATACTTTTCTTTGGGGCATTGGTCTCTGCCCCCTCGTTTCCCACCCCACCTTCCTCCCAGGCTTGGGGCTGGGCCCCCTTCCCCGCCCCCCCCCCCCCCCCCCCGCTCTTCTGACCCAAGGTTAAGGATGTCCTCAGAGCTGGAAACTGGTGAGGGCTCAGGCATAACAACAACTCAAAGTTTGACACAGGCTGGAAGTGACCCGCCCCCAGCAGGACACAGACCAAAAATGAAACTCATTTCGCTGAGAACCAGGCTGGTCTTAAGGAGGAAGCGGTTGGAAGTCCTGGCAGGTCATGTTGGCCCGGTCTACTTTTGTAGTAGATGGGGAAACTAAGGCTCATAGATGAGAGCCGGTGAACCAGGTGGTACACCCGTGACAGAGCTGTGTTGGTCACCTCTCTCCTCTACTACAGGGAATCCAGCCACTCCCTGTCACCTGCTTCACCCTGTTAAACCCTCTTTGCCCTTTGCCCAGCTCTGGGGCAACCAGACACTGTCATTTCCAGATCCTGTACCCAGCTGTCTCTGGCCACCCCTCACCTGGCTGCCTCCTTATCCAGCATCAAACAGTCAGCCCTTCCCGAAAGCCCTCTAGGGCCTCACAAGTTCCCACGAGAGACCCTTTGTGCCCGTGTCTTTGCTGAGCTCACGTAACTATCCCTTTGGACAGCTTAGACCCAGAACTGTCATTTACCCACCAAGTCAGGGTGGCCTGTGTCCCGGAGGAAGGGGAGGGGATGTCCCTGCGGTAAATAAGCCCTGCTCAGCATGGGAAGGGCCTGACACTACAGTTTCACTGAGCACTAATGATAAGTGGGGACGCTATTCTAAGAATCACGTAGAGATGACGTCTCAGAGCAGTACCTTGGCAGGGCTGGAGATGTGACTAGAGTGTTCACCTTGCGTGAGGGGGTGGGGTGGGGGGAGGGGTGGGGTAGGGGGGCGGCGCTTGGCTTTCACCCTGGCACCTGTAATTCCAGCATTCAGGAGGTGCAGGAGAGGCATCAGAAGTTCAAGGTTTTCTTACATACTGAATTTGAGGGCAGCTGGGGGGGGGGGGCTACATGGGACCCTGCCTCAAGCCAACAAGTGTTCAAGGCAGGCCATATGACTGTTATGGTTAGCCTCATCCGCGTGATGAGGAAACCGACTGGCAAGTTCTACAGCAGCTGGAGCCTCCTGACCAAGCACTGGGCAGCTCTGTGGTAAGACTTCAAATGAGGTTGCCAGGGTTCCAGGCCTGTGTTGTGTGACTGACTTGCTTCGGGGGAGTGGGGTGGGGTGAGGGGTTGGGGGGAGTGGGGGATGGGGGTTGGGGTGGAGACTCTTCTCTTCTCCAGGTCTATTTTTTCTGTCAACTGTAAACCAAGGGTTCAGGCAGCGGCTAAGACCCCTCCTGACTGTGACTTTCAGGGGACCGTGAGTACAAGCACCCAGTGTGCCTCGGAAACCGAAAAGCAAACTAGGGTATGGGTATGATCTCAGAAGGCCCCCCGTAAACTGTCCTTACACGGCACTCTCTGGGGTCACAGGCAGTTTCTGGCTTGGCAGTCCCCAAAGCCCCTGCCTGGGCTTTGAGCACCCCGCCTGTCTGTCGCTCTTCTCTCCAGTCCAGCCCACTGCTCTCTGTCCTGGACCACTCCCCACATCCTCTGCAGGGGAAAACGGCCACTGCAAGGAACCTGAGGTCAGGAACTGGGATCCCCACAGTGGATATAGCCAAAGGAAGTGGACTGTCACTCTCCCCAGGGAGACATTTTTTCCTAGTGAGCAGCGTCATCCCTTGGGCCAGGTCAGAGAGGACGAGGCCTAGGCTGTTTCCCCTGAGCACCCTCACTGAACATGTATGCCACACAAGTGTTTTCACACAGAGTTGGATGTGAGGCAGTATTTTCAGATCTCTGCTACCTTTTTGCCCCTTACTGGGAAAAATACATTACATATTCCTAGGAGCAAGCTCTCTCTCTCTCTCTCTCTCCTCTCTCTCTCTCTCTCTCTCTGATCCCACACCAAATCCAAAGGAAAACAATTCTTTAATGTTTCTGAGGAAAAAAAGAATCTGACCCCTCCCCCCCCCCCCCCCCCGCCTTCTCTTCCCTCTCTCTCTTTTCTAATATTTTTTTTCTTAAAAGTTATTTTCTTATGTTTAGAAGACCCAAACTGGCGCTTTTGTTTGTTTTTAAATGCGAATCATCTTTCATTCCTGCCCTCTACTAGTGTCTGGAGCTGGGGCCTATGGGTATAAATGACGTTTTATGAAAGCACAGAGATCTCAGAGATCAGAGCTCACAGGTGTGTGTATGTGTGTGTGTGTTGCTGAACCAAGAGAGGAGGCAACCAGTCCATCCATATATATGTAGATGTATATGTATATCTATATATCTTTTTACTTTTTAAGATCTACTTATTTTATGTGTATGAGTATTTGCGTGTGTGTGTGTGTGTGTGTGTGTGTGTGTGTGTGTGTGCGTGCATGTTCTGCACAGCTGCAGGTCACTATGTGGATGCTGAGAACCAAACCTAGGTCTTCCACAAGAACAGTGAAAGTTCTGGACTATAAGCCATCTTTCCTGCTCTCTAGTTCTCGGAATAGCAGCCCTCTCCTAGTCTCTTGCCACCTCCAAGCACTGTTCATCTGGTTTAGAGCCTGGTGCCCAGAGTGAAGAAGTGTGTGTGTGTGTGTGTGTGTGTGTGTGTGTGTGTGTGCATGCATGTTCTGCACAGCTGCAGGTCACCATGTGGATGCTGAGAACCAAACCTAGGTCTTCCACAAGAACAGTGAAAGTTCTGGACTATAAGCCATCTTTCCTGCTCTCTAGTTCTCGGAATAGCAGCCCTCTCCTAGTCTCTTGCCACATCCAAGCACTGTTCATCTGGTTTAGAGCCTGGTGCTGAGAGTGAAGAAGTGTGTGTGTGTGTGTGTGTGTGTGTGTGTGTGTGTGTGTGTGCTCAAACCAGATTCATGTGTAGTGCCCTAGTAAAAGCAATGTTGGGTGGTTTGACAGGTACTACTGATGTCCCAGGTGAAGTGACCCTCAGCTCACCTCTGTTGTGGTAAGTGTTAGAGGGAAAGTGGTCCCCGACTTGAGACGAGGATGAGGTCCTACAAAGAGATGCCACTCACCTGGGGGTAGCATTCTGCTTTTCTGGTGAGCTGACTAGTGAGACTGTTGCCCTGGGCTCCTGGGAACCCCCTCCTTGATGTGGTATACCGCTTCCGCCATGCCATACTCTCACCCATTCAGTCACCTGGTGTTGTTTGCCTGTTGGTCCCTGAGCAGTGGGGCGGACACGAGGGACTGGACGACTGGCTGGCTACTGTGGGAATCCCAGCCATGTGCCTATCATTAGTTGGCCACACTCGTGGGAGAGGCAGCTGCAGAGGAGGGGTGGCCACAGGGCTCCCCTCACGTGTCTTGGCCTGGTGCTAGCTCACTCTTCCCTTATGGGCGGAGAAGTGAGCGGAAAGGACCCCACGTGACTTGTGGAGATGGGTAGCTAGGGTAGGAGAGGGCCCTGAGGCCACAGCGGTGTTTCGGGTTAAAGCTGTGGAAGTGTTGGAGGCTGGGAGCTGGAGAAGAAAGGATAGGAGAGTCCTGACGCGTGTCGGAAGGGGTTGCAGAGGGAAGAGGCTATTATGGGATGGAGAGGTGAACGGGCCTGCCCATCTGGCAACATCTCTTATATCTGGTGGTTGAGTCGGTCCCTCCAGCCGCGCTCTGTACAAAGGTGTCCCTTTGCTCAACAACGCTCTGTCACCTTCTCTTGCAGCCTGCAAATCCTGGATCTCCTGGGTCCTAGATGGTGCCTCAGATCTCCTGGGGCCCACGCTTGTTGAAATCACATCAGGGTGGGACCCTTGCACGGTGGCAAGGGGAGTGTGCTCACTTCACGCGTTTGACCGATGAGGACAGTGGCACAGAATACTGTGGACTCTTGGCCTTGATGGGCTGGGAAAAACATGTACCCCGAGGTTTGAACTCTGAAGTCAGAATGCTTGAGCAGGAAGGCTCCCCACCATTGCTACAGCTGAGGTGGGTGCATGAAGTACGATGGGGGGGGGCAGTACCTGTGGGGGTGTCTCCCTACGCCCTGCACTCACGCAGCAGGCCATGGCTGCAATGCTGGGGTTCAGTTTAGAGTTGTTCCTGCTTTGGGGGCGGGGAAGGTGGTCCAGTCTGGACCTCTCCTGCTTTATTCCTTACCTCGATGATATAATCTCTGCCATCCTTGCTGTGGACGGCCTTGACAGCACAGATGTCTAAGCCGCCGAACATTTCTGAGCAGCTGTCCACCCAGAGCCTGTACCTGCAGAAACAGATGACTGACAGTGAGCGAGCGTGCGGGGCAAGATGCAAGGACAGAGGCCAGGGGGAGATGGGAGAGTGCAGGCAGACCAAGGAGGGGAGTGGGGGATGGGCGGGCGGGAGTGGGGCATCTCAAGGTAAGAGGCAGGGAGAAAGAGAGCCAGGATGAAGGAGAAAAGGAGTGAGAATTGGGAGGTCTCAGAGATTCGTGGCCACACCCCTTTTGCTGCCCCAGGACCTTGGCTCTGCAGCAGTAGGAAGCTTGCCTCGCCCTCACCCAGAGCCATCCAGATACCCAGACATCCCTGCAGCCCTTTTCCCTTGGGAAAGCTGCTGGAAGGGCTCTAAAAAATCCCTTCAGGCTGTCCTCCCTGCTCAGGGCCCCAGCCAGACAAGAGCCTGTAGGGGGACAAAGGACCTCATTCTCTGGGAGCCAGGGCATGGTGGTGGTGGGGGGCGGGCAGGGGAGCTCCTTCAGACAGCTCCTGACTTGCCTAGGGGCCTGGCCCTCTGGACCAATTGCTTTTGTTCCTGTTCCAGTGACAGACAGCTGCAGGGCCAGTTTGCTTTGCTGGGGACAGATCTGGGCTGTGAACTTTGACCTTACAACAAGGGGTTGGTTGTATCTGGGGAGATCTTCTGGGCTCGCACTCGGCTTCCCTTGAGGACTGGATTTGAGAGTCAAGGGGACTTTGTGTCAGTGTTCCTGGTTCTTTCCCCCACTCTCTAGGGTCACACGGGACACTCCAGCTCTCAGATCTATTTGTGTGTTTGGGCCGTATGACCTGGAATAAGGCGGGAACGCAGCTGAAGATTTCTAAGAACACGCGTGGGCCCACTGAGGCCTAGAGAGAGGGTCTCTCTCTGAAGTTAGGCAGCAGGGCAGTCACAGTCAGATTCATCTAGATATCCCAGACCTGGAGCCCAAGCCTAGTTCTCCCATCCAACCACAGCCAGGAGCATGCTGGGAAAAAAAGAGCCACACCCACTGGACGCCAACTATGTGCCATTCTGTGCCCGGCAGGATGACTCCTTTTTCCTTCTCATCTCACCACAAATTGATCAAGGAGGGAGCTCTGGGCTCATCTTTCAGATGAAAAAGCTGAGGCATAGAGAGAATAATAAATAACATTGTGGCTTCCAGCCCCAGAGTCTGTGTGTGGCCAGGTTGTAATCAAGTTTCTCTCCCTCTCATTTGGAGCCTGCCACAGTGTCACGTGTCTGTTTTTACTTGGCATGAAGGAACTGGAGTTTGTGTGTTCGAGCCCATGTGCATGAGTGTTGGCTAAGACCACATATATGTATGTATGATCATCAAGAACCAAAGGCAAGCCTGAGTGTTGTTGCTTTTTTTTTTTTTTTTTTTTTTTTTTTTTTTTTGGTTTTTCCAGACAGGGTTTCTCTGTGTAGTCCTGGCTGTCCTGGCCTCGCATTGTAGACCAGGCAGGCCTTGAACTCACAGAGATCCACCTACCTGCCTCTGCCTCTTGAGTGCTGGGATTAAAGGCATGTGCCGCCCCCCCACTGCCCGGCCAGTGTTGTTTCTTAGGAGCCTTTCACCCCATTTTTTGAGACAAGGTCTCCCACTGAACATGAGACTTACTGAACAGTGTGGGCCTGGCTGGCAGGCAAGCAGCAGGATTCCCCCTGTCTCTGCCTCTCTGGTGCTGAGGTCACAGCCACATGCTGCCATACCTGCCTGGCTTTTTTTTTTTTTAATTTGGGCATCTGGGAATCGAACTCATGCTTGTGTAGCAAGTGCTTTATGGTCTGATCTGTCTCCCCGGCCTGTGGCCTGAATGCTTGCTGTTATTTCCTTAGTGATTTGGGGAGATCCTCTTCCTCCTGATGGCTCAGTTTCCCCTGATTCTTCCTGTGGTTGGGACATACAAGGACAATAAAGGCCACGTGCAGGTAAATGAGCAGCACCAGGACTCAGCCTCTACCTATTATTTTTGCTGCTGTTTTTTTTTTTTCTAAGACAGAGTCTCTCTGTGTAGCCTTGGCTGTCCTGGACTCACTTTAGACCAAGCTGGCCACAAACTCACAGAGATCCACCTGCCTCAGCCACCCGAGTGCTAGGATTACAGGGCCACTACACCCACCTATCTCTACCTACTCTTGATGCGTCCTACAAGACTCTGACTGATGCGCAGCCCCGCGTGGCAACAACTTCCATTCTTGGAGCATTTGAGAGGCTTCTGGGGGCCGGGTGTCAGAGCTACCGTATTTGGTGCTGGTGGCTGACTCATGGGACACAAGACGCTCAAGGAACACTATGCCTGAGACACTCCTGAGTCAAGGTTCTTCCTGTGAGAGATAGAAGTCTAGACTTATGGCTGGAGGCGACCAGACTCCAGAGGCTGTTTTCAAAGGGCGAACATCCAGGTTATCTGTGCGTATCACCCCAGGGGCCAGGAAATGTGAAGAAGGTTCCCTTTCAACCAGGCAGACTAGCACTAGACAAAATGCATGAAAATCGCCCAGGAGTCAGGAAACCCAGCGAGCCTATGAACCATGGAGGGGCTGGGCCTGCGTAAGGGTGGCCAGGCACTTTCAGACTATAGGAGTAGGAGCAGGGAGCTCCATCCAGGCCATGAGTGTGGCTCTTGACTGCATGAAGGACAGTGCATGCCAGGCTGAGCAGACAGACCCTGTCCTGTGATGGTTCATTTTGGAGTCATCTTTGTGATTTGAGACGGAGCAGCCCCACATGCAGGACGGTGGCATGGTGGAGACCTCCATGGTAAACTTCTGAGGCAATGGAGGCTGTTGGACTTCCAGTCTGGGGAAAGTCATGAAGAAGAGGTCACTAGCTGTCCATGAAGGCTCCCTGGGGGACAGGTGTGCCTGGCACCTGGCACAACTCCTCCACAAGACTAGCTGGTTAGAAGGAAGTTCCAAGAAGAAGCTGTAGCCTCCCACCTAGGCTTGCTGAGAAGGGCAGATATCCACCCTGGCAGGTGTGTGTGTGTGTGTGTGTGTGTGTGTGTGTGTGTGTGTGTGTGTGAGATGCGGACTCATCTATCGCTGTGTTCATCTTCCTGCTGGACAAAGTTCAGAATTGCCCGTTAACTTAGCTGGAAGGGTTGGGGCATTCACCTTGGTTCATTTGGCTTCCTGAGATGACAGCCCCTGAACTGGAAGGTCCACATGGGCAGGGCTGATGCCTCTCCCCCGCCTCCCTGTTCTCCAAGGCCCAGCTCTATAACTAGCCCACAGTGAGCGCTTAGGACATAGTTGCTGAGGTGGAGCAGAAGCTGGCTCCTTCAGGCTCCCACTCACTCTCTAGGAAGGAATTCTGGAATCCCCCTTCATCAGGAAGTCCTCCCTGACCTCTTCTTCCCTAAATTTCACTGGGTGCTCTTTCTCCTTGTTCCCACTGCAAGTATTCAGGACATTGGGTGCTTTTTGTATTGCAAGTATTCAGGGCTCATGTTGTCCTAACATTACTGTATTGGGCTGCAGCTGTCTCCTTCCTTAGAGAAGAAGGGAAAGCTAGCTGTTGTTAACATAAGTGAGGCAACTACTTTCCCTCCTACGAAAGATGTCTTCTTCTTCTTCTTCTTCTTCTTCTTCTTCTTCTTCTTCTTCTTCCTCTTCCTCTTCTCTTTCCTCTTCTTCTCTTCTTTCTCTTCCTTTCCTCTTGCCCCTTTTATTCTTTTTTTTTTTTTGGTTTGTTTTTCAAGACAGGGTCTCTCTGTGTAGCCTTGGCTGTCCTGGACTCACTTTGTAGACCAGGCTGGCCTCGAACTCACAGTGATCTGCCTGCCTCTGCCTCCCGAGTGCTGGGATTAATAGCCTGCGCCACCACACTCAGCTTGTCCTTCTTATTCTTATTCTTACTCTTACTCGTCTCTTCTTTCTTCTTTGGTTTTTTGGGACGGGGTTTCTCTATGTAGCCTTGGCTGTCCTGGACTCGAATTGTAGACCAGGCTGGCCTCGAACTCACAGCAGTCCGCCTGCCTCTGCCTCCTTGAGTACTGGGATGAAAGGCGTGTGCCACCACACCTGGCTTATAAAGACTTCTTAATATACAGCATTACGTCCCTCCCTGAGACTCAGTCGTTGTTGCTACACACTTGACATAGGTTTAGTTAAACGCAGCACTACAGCCTTCTCAGCCAGTGATTGGCTCAGAGAGGATCATGTGACCCAAAACCTGGCTAGGCAGCTGAGTAGGTTCCGTGGCAGGGAAGGAGGCGTTCTTTCTGTCAGTCTTGACACTGCGGCTTTAAGCCTGGTGATGCTATGAACCAGTGTTGGAGAACACAGTGTTGGAGAGCCAACGCAGCCGTGAAAGACATGGTTTCAATAGAAGGGGTGAAGATGGGGGTCTCTCCCGAAAGCATGCCTCTTGAGCTCTCATCAGCAAAAGTTGACAAATCCCCAAATCACAAACTGATGTACTATGCTGCGAGGCAGCTGCACCACAGTCCCTAGAGGAAATGCTCAGTGCACTTTACCTTGGCCTCTTTGCTGCTCAGTGCACTGTGGTGTGCAGCAGGCTCTCAGTGTTTAGTGACCCTAGAAAACACGTTCTGGCCACTACTGGTGACTGGTGTGGAGAGCAGGTGCCCAACCCTCCCTCAATGAGGAGGCCAAACGCAGTCATGCTTAAAGGGAGAAAGACCTGTAGGCCGGGCCCTCAGCTACAGTGCACTCTGAAACACTCACCATTTAAGGAGAACTGGCTTTCCCCTCTTCAGTCTGAGGAAGGCCCACCTTCATTTGTATTATGTTTTAATGAAACTGCTTTCTTCCAGTTATCTGCAGAAAACTGGGGACTGGTGAAGGCTCCTATCTCTCTTACTGAGGTAGCAAGGCAAGACCCAGAAGACTTGAAGCCAAGGCTTCAGTGTTCCACACTCAGCTCTGGAACATGAGGCAAACCACTTCCCTTCTCTGAACTCCTACCATCTGCAAATGTCATTTTGACTGGTACCCTGACATTGACACTGACCAGACAGGAAAGCAAGATGAGAAGTGCTCTGCGGGTGGGGGCATGCTCATGGATGCTGGTGTTGCTTCCCACCCACCCTTTTGTCTCTTACCTTTCTGTCATGGCCACCTGCTCCAACATGGCAGAGCCTGTATTGGCCTTCCAGTTGCCAGAGATGGAGGTTCTCCTGGGTTAGAACAAACCACACGTTGAGGACATTAGAGATGCTGTTACTAATCTGCTTTCCCGCTTTGCTTTGGTGGTTAGGATATGTCATTTCAAATACCTGGCCCGAATTATACATAGTGAGTATTTTTGGCTCTGTGGATTTCTGCTCTCAAATTCATTTTCATTTCTGTAATTTTCTTCATGAACGGTGCCTGGTTTATTTATTCCTGGATGTTATGTATTGTTTTCTAAACTTGTCTTTGAAATTTAAAGGTTAAATTGTATTTACTGATGGTTTTTGTTTATTTATTTTTATTTCGTATGAGTGCTTTGTTTGAATGCTCTGCACCATGTGTGTGCAATGCCCACAGAGCCCAGAGGAAGCCATCAGACACATGGAAACTGGAGTTACAGAAGAGGCTGTTAGCTGCCACGTGGATGCTGGAAACCAAACCCCGGTCCTTGTCAAGAGCAACAAAATTCTCTTAGCTGCTGAGCCATCTCTCCAGCCCCGTAGATTAAATTTTTAAAAGGTTGATACCTCAGGTAAAATGTCACAAACTTTGGTGCTACAGTGTCTCCACACCAGATCTCATATGTAAAGGCTTGAATCTTAGCATCTTATGAGGCTATTGGGAGGTGATGCCTGGAAAAGGAAGTTAAGTCATGCCCTTGAAAGGACCCTGGTACTTCTGGTCTCTTTCTTGGCTTCCTGGCTACCATGACATGAGCAGTCTCTATGAATATGTTACCACAGGCCCAAAGCAATGGGGACATGTAACTGTGGGCCAGAACCTCTGAAACTGTGAGCCTGAATAAACCCTTCTTGATTTTAAGTTGATTGTCTCACGTATTTTGCTATAGTAACGGAAACATGACTCATATGCATGACTTCTTGTTCTTGAGAACTAAACTAGGGCAATGTACCGCCTGGTGATTCTGGAATTGTTAAAGGTGTAAATGTAGGAAGAATGATCTTAGGGAGGAAGTGATTACTTTCCCACGGTGAGGAGTTCAGAAGGCTTTGTGATCTCTGCCTGCCTTGTCGCCCCCTCTCAATGACTTTTCTTTTGGACTTTGTTCTGTCTCAGTCATGGCTGTCTTCCTTCTTAGTGCTTGCCCATGCGTGGCTCTCGCCCTGGTTTGAAGCCTACACACTCACTTTCCCTCTTGGCACCAGCAGCCTTTGTTACTACCATTGCCTTCCTAAGTCCTTCCTCGACCTTCAGGCTTCATTTGAATGTGGCTCCCTTGAAGTGCACCTTCCTGGACTTATATGGACTGCTCTGCCTTGCTTCCCCCTCCCCTCCCCCTCCTCTCCCTCTCCCCTCCCTTCCCCTCCCAGCACTTTGCTCAGGAGTGCTCATCTAACCTGCCCTGACAGAGGAGAAGCCCTAAGCAGTGTTTCCCTTCATCCCCTGGGCACACCATTCCAATGGGACTCAACATGTAGTAGGTGTCCAGTAGCTACTGACAGGATGAGGGATGCTGTATGCTGGGGAGAATCCAGGACATGTTTGGAGCCCTGCAAGCAGCTCCCCACCCCCTAATTAAATGCTCTATTATTTTTTTAATGGTATCTCTTCACAGCAATAGAACAGTAACCAAGACACAGCTCATCACTGAGAAGATCCAAGGCAAGAGCTGAAGCAGGAATCTGGGGAGCAGAAACTCAGGCAGAGATCATGGGAGATGCTGCTTATTAGTTCGTTCTCTGGTTCACGTTCGGTTACCTTTCTTATACAGGCCTACCTGGCCAGAGTTGGCCCCACCTACAGTAGGTTGGAGGTTGGGTCCTCCTCCATCAATTAATAATCAAGAAAATGCCTCATAGACATAACACTATGGCCAATCTGATGGGGGCAACTCCTCAACTGAGAGTCCTCCTTCTCAGCTATGCCTAATGTTTGTGTCAAGTTGACAAAAACGATGACAATTCTCACAGGGGCAGTCTATGGAGGGGGGAGGGGCTGATAAAACCACACACTTTTTATTCCGCTCACTTCCTGCCTTTACTACCTTTGAGACAGCGGGCTGGCATTGGTAAGTTAGCGATGGCTATGAGCTCCATGGAAGCGAAAGCAATTCCAAAGTCACTGGATATGGTCCCACAACGTATCTATTGAGGTGGGTCTGGGCAAATGAACAGCATTTAGCATAGTGAGCTGGTAGTGAAAGAAGGTAAGAACTGATGAACAATGTGGTTCTAGCATTTTCTAGTAATATACCACAGGCAGCATCTCCCAGTCTTTAACTCTTTCCTTGGTAAAAAGTGGGAATAATAAAGGGATGACCTCAGTGGGGCCCGCTGCAAATGAGAGCGAATAGACTCATCAACATCTCAGCACAAATGGGATGGATGTACTGGTACTTTCAGTGAGAAGAGATAAGAAGAGAAGGCATTCCGAGAGCCGAAGCAACAGGAACTCAAGCCAGTTTGCTCTCTTTCCAAAAGGACAATGACTCGCAGAGCTGAGGATTGCTTTGGGCATCTGAGACGTATGTCCAAGGGCTTTACAAGGCTCGGCTCCTATCAGCCTCACAGAACTGAAGGAGATTGGCACCAGCATTATCCTTCTCTCTTAACTGCAGATGCCCCCAAAGCTGTACTCTACAAAGCCTCAACTCTCCATACAGAGCTCACAGAGCTCATCCTACATGTATGGAAGGGTTGCCCTTCATCCTTGACTTGAATGGGATGCAGCCAGTGGGATGAAGGATGGGATGAAGATAGCGGTCAGAGCATCTGGCTGTACTATAATTGCCTTTATTTATCTTGGTTGATGTAACAGAGGACCACGAACGGTGTGGTTTATAAACAGCAACTCATTTCTTGTAGTTCTAGAGGCTGGGATAGCCAAGCTCAAGATGCCTGAAGATGCGTGTTTGGTGAGGGCCCATTTTCTAGTTCTCAGACTGTGCCTTCTTACTGTCCCTTCATATAGTGGAAGAAAGAAGGGGTCCTTTTGAGTTCTTCTTTCTAGGAATGCTGCTTTAAATGTTAGTTCGATACAGCCTAGAATCATCAGAAAAAAGCATCTCAGTTGAGAGACTGACTAGATCAGACTGGCCTGTGAGCCTGTCTTACTGTTAATTAACGCAGGAGGACCCATCCCACTGTGGGTGACACCATTCCCTAGAGAGGTGGTTCTGGGCCATATAGAAAGCTAAGTAATGATGGGTCTATCAGTCAGGCAGCAAATAGCTTTCTTTCTTTCATGGTCTCTGCTTCAATTTCATACTTGAGTCCCTGCCCCGACTTCCCTTAGTGATGGAATGGAAACTGAAATAAATTCTTTTTCCTGTAATTGCTTTTGTTCAAAGTGGTTTTTTTTTTAACACAGTAAGAGAATGGAACTAGAACAAGCATTGAACGGTTTCTGGAAGGTTCTACCTTGATGGTATAATCCTCTCTTTGAATCTTCTTCCTAAGATTACCACTTAAGAAGGGATGGACTTTCAATATGAATTTGGGGTGTTGGGGGAAATAAAAGACCCAATGTACAACCTTGGAGATGGAGGAAAAGCTTCTGGCCTGAGCAACTTTGTACAGAGAGTGACGATATTAAGACTGAAGGTAAATAAAAGGTATACTTTCTATAAGCATATGCTGTGGTTGGTAGAATTGTTCCCCTCTGGGCCAGTAGGCACAGGCTGAAACTGGTTACATGGATAAGAGTCAAGTAAATAGCTCAGTGAGTGATGGACAGTGGGGGCCAGCTTTTTATTGTCAGACATAGAAAGTATAGCAAAGCAATCTGGGAAGGCAAAAGTGAGCCGCATGGTACTGGATGAAAGTCCAGACACAGTGTGACTCCATTTAATGTACTATACACGCAGACAGACATATGGAAAAATAATTATGGATGCATGCATATGAGAGGGCAGATATGCATCTATATGTTCTGGTTGCCTATGCTGAGAGAATCTAAAGGCAGTCACACCTCAGTGGCAGCAAGCAGAAAGGCCTGCGTGCGGAACAGGATGTGGTCCAGAGGAGGTTGAATAGCTATGAGCAGGGAGGACATTCTCAGCTGAAGTGTGATATTAGCCCCATCCCTTGGATGTGGACCAAATGAGGGTCCAGGAATCTCTGTAGCCAATGACAGACTGGAGCTGTCAGGCCAGAGAGACTCAGCTTGAAGAATGCAGCAATGAGGTAATCCTCTGTAAAGAAACTGGGGCAAGGTGACACCAATGCCAAATGCAAATTCTTACAATGAAGGAGGAGGAAAACGATGCCTGTGTGGTACCTCAAGCATGCACTGGAGCACCTCGCTGGGATGAGCGTAGATGACACAGGAGTGGGAGATCTGATTCCTGAGACATGTGAGAGGACAACTGAAAACAGTAATTACTCTGCCTTACCCTGGGGGAAAGAAGAGGGTGGTTAACTGACAGAATGGGGCAGAACTATCCCTTGAAGACTGGCTTTATCTTTTTTCTAGGACTATGTCCTCCTCCATCAACTGACTTTGTTTCTTCCAGAGTCCTAGGCAACGATTGTACATCTGCAACCAACTGCATGGGTCTCAAAGCTTAAGATCATCCCCAGCCTTTTATTATAATAGTATTATTTATTTATTTATTTATTTATTTATTTATTTATTTATTTATTTATGTGTGTGCATGTGTGCACCTGTTGAGGATGGAGGAAAACCTGGGGTATCATCCTTAGAATACCATCTACCTCCTATGCAACAAGGTCTCACTCTCATTGGCCTAGAGGTCACCAATAAGAATAAACTGGCTGGTCAGGGAGTCCCAGAGAGCCTGCTGTCTCTGCTTATCTAGTGCTTGGATTACAAAGAGCATATGAACATACCTGCTATTTTTGTTTGTTTGCTTGCTTTGTTTCATTTTTTAAAGACAGGGCCTCACTATGTAGACATGGCTGGCCTCCAACTTGCAGAGATCTGCCTCCCTCCCAAGTACTGGAGCTAAAGACATACACTACCATACATGGTCTCACACATGGTATTTTTTTATGTGGGATCTGGGGATTGAACTCGGGTTCTTATACTTGGAAATCAAGTGCTTTAATCATTGAAATACCCCCAGACCTTCATAAACACACACACACACACACACACACACACACACACACACACACACACACGGGAGTGTGGAAGCCAGAGGTCAATCTTGGTGTTGTGCATCAGAATCTATTAGCTTTGTTTTTGAGACAGACTCTCTCACTATGACCCGAGACTTGATAATTATGTTAACTTAGCTGGTCAATGAGCCTCAGGATCCTTCCCAGGCCTGGGATTATAAGTATGCACCATCATATCTTTTTAGGTGGGTGCTTGGGAACCGAACTCTGATCCTTATGCTTGCACTCTACCCATTAAGCTATCGCCCCAGTATCTACCTGGCCCTATACATTCTCCTGATGGCCTAGGCAATTCCATGTGATGAAAAGTCATGGCAGATGATGCATTTACGAATAGCCACAGCTTTGATTGACTTGGCCTCTTTATAGAAGCAGGTGACAGCTTGGCTTGCCCAAAGGATTCTCAGGCAAAGCCATGCTACACAGAATCACATGGACATACAGACAGACTGTACTACTGTCCATGGTCAGTTATTAAAGTTTCCTGATATGGAGCTATGCCCAAAGTCAGTGCTACATGAAGGTGACAAGAGGGCCAACATTTGGCTGATGGGTCTTACCATTTGAAGTGGAACCAGCAGCAACATTCCAAAGTGAGGAACACTATTAAAGTATCTTTTATTTGCCTGATATAATTGTCATCTTGGAGGCTTACTGACTTGGCCTAGTCCTGGAATCTTCTAGCCTCCATACAATTTAATATAAGCCTAGAATGTTTTCAGCCTCTGAGACTTACTGCTGAATAAGCTCACCCTGTCTAGATCTTTCTGAACTTGGCTGGCTGGTTCAATTCAGTGTTCTGGCTCAAACTCCTCTCCAAGCTGACTGATTTCATCTGGCTTCTCTCAGCTTCTGACTGAATTGCTCTGCTTGGTCTCAAACTAACCCTAGCAATCTTCTCTAATCTTCTGACTCCTTCTTATTCTCTGGCTCATTCTGTCTTCACCTGTGTCTAGCTTGTTCTCTCTTTAATCTCTCCCAGTACAATTGCCTCTGAATTCCATGAAGTGAAATGTCATGAACTCAACTCAACCGCACTGCCTCTCAACTCACTGACTCCATGTAACTCAACAGAACCCACTACAACTCAGAGATCTGCTTGCCTCTGTCTACTGAGTGTTGGGATTAAAGGCATCTACCACCATGCCTGGACCTAAGCTTTTCCTTACCTGAAACTTACTCTATACCAGGCTGGCCTTGAACTCAGAGATCTGCTTGCCTCTGTCTCCTGGGATTAAAGGTGTATCTGCATTCCAGCTGGATCACACAGACCTAGACCATGTTCTGAAGTAAAATTCCTCTACAGGGCACAGAGACCCAGAAGGAGGTAAGGCCTCTGCAGGGAGAGCCTTTCTATGTACTCTAGGGTCATACTGAAACTGATGGGCCTCAGCCCCAGGTGAGCCCAGCCTTTGTTTACTCTCGTTAGAGCAGAGGCAGGGGACTGCCTCTGTCCCATACTCTTTCTTTAGAGGCAGAACCTACATATTCACCAGGCAGTGATCTTGCTCAAATTGCCTGCCTTCCTGCTGGGGCTCATCATAGGGGTTTTCTGCCTTTCTCTAACCAAAATGCAAATGACACTCACACTCTGAGATAGCAAAAGACTATGGTGGGTTCTTCACCTATTGGCTCCATGAACATCAGAAATTACTTCTGATTCTGTATATTCCTGGGGCTGCCCTGATTCCCAATGCTTCTAAAATCGGTAATTTAGTGGGATTTTGGTTTTGCTTTAGTTTATTATTATTATTATTATTATTATTATTATTATTATTATTACCTGCTTCATAGCATAATTATAGCCATTTTGTTTTTTTAGTATCACTCTTGATTATAAGGTGAAATTAAGTTCAAGTTTTTAGGCTCTGCCTTCCAATGACTATGTCTCTATGGTTTCATTTCTCAAACTTTGTATACTTTGTTACTTGGATATGCTGTAGGGTTTCCCCCAACTATCGAACCAATCAAATTAAAGGTCAGTTAGAAACACTTTGTCTCACTAGTGAAAATAATGTAGTGTTGTTTCCTATACCTGGATACCTGGTCGCCATTTTGATGGCTATTACCTAGTTGTGGTTTTATTGGTTGTTACCTGGTTATGGTTTTGTTATCTGGTTACAGTTTTTCTTTCTTTCTTTTTTTAAAGATTTATTTATTGTATATGAGTGCTTTATCTGGAGAAGAAGGGCATCAGATAACACTGTAGATGGTTGTGAGCCACCATGTGGTTGCCAGGAATTGAACTCAGGACCTCTGGAAGAGCAGGTGGTGCCCTTAACCACTGAGCTATTTCTCCAGCCCAAGTTTTTCTTATAAAAAGCCTACCTTAGAAGCAGACCAATGTCATGGTTAGGCTCCCGAGTTCTTTCTGTGTCCCTGATCATGACCAGTGTGGGGTGTGGTGTTCTGATAAAACAGTATCTCGCTGAGATTCGTGCTCAAATGGTTTGAATGGCAATTCTTCTATTATAGCATTATTTTTTTATTTTGGTTTTTAGGGAGAGGGTTTCTCTGTGTATGCTTGGCTGTTCTGGACTTGCTTTATAGACCAGGCTGGCCTTGAACTCACAGTGATCCACTTGCCGCTGCCTCCTCGAGTATTGCCTGTACAGGTCTGCACCACCACACTTGGCCCCAGCTTGTTCCCCCGCCACCACAAGCTGGGTTTTAAAAGTTTCTGATCACCCATGTTTTTTATTGAATTTCTTTAAAAACAAAACATGTAATATTCCAAAGTAGTTTCTGTTGCTTGCAATAGGAGAATCTGATGTGTCTTCCAAATGAGTTTTGTTGGTTTCAGAGAATAACAGATTGCTGTTCCATACATACACACCAGACTGTACATCTTTCTCTGTACAGAAGAAAACCCTCACCATTCAGTCAGCTACTCAAGGAGTCATTGATTTACACAAAATGAGAAGGGATGAGGGACAGACAGACAGACAGATACACACACACACACACACACACACACACACACACACACACACACGCACACAGAGAGAGGGGGGGGAAGGGAGAGAGAGATATCTTTCTGGTGAGATCTACCCTGCTAAGGTGCAACAGAGGCAGAGGTGAGGACATACAAAGAGTCATGGTAGAAGGAAGCAGACTCCTCCCACCTTCCTCCCAGCTCCTGCCCACTGACTCACATGTATGCCTTGTAGTTGGATCCAATCTTCTGGATTCGGATGTCATACTTGGAGTCGATAAAGGCCTCAGTAGTGGCATAGGTTTTGGCCATGGCCACCACACTGGTGATGTCTTGGTAGTCATGATGGTTTTCTACTTTGATCTGTGGGGTAAGGAGGATATGTGAGTGCGTCTATCCACCCAGTGCCCACTGCACACCTGCCAAGACTGGGACAGGGTACTCCACCAAGAAGGTCACCTGTCTCGCAGGGGACACAGATAAAGGAGGTGAATCATCCCACTGCTTCTCTTTCCAAGGAAGAAAAGAGAAAGATACTGGTTCCAGCTGGGAGCCCAGAGGCCCTTTAGAGAATAAATGAGCTCTGAAGGGGTTCAGAATGGTAAATTTTTTTTGAGACAAGGTCTCTCTATTGTAGTCCTGGAGAGTCCTATGCTAATCAGGCTGGCCTCAAATTCACAGACATCCCCTTGACTCTGCCTCCTAAGTGCTGGATTGAAGGTATACACCCCCATTCCCAGCCTGTGAGTATACATTCTGAGTGTGTGACTGGCTGATGACACGGGTGGGTTGGGGGCAAACCATGAGGAAATTCAAGCCTCTCAGGAAGGGTGGCTGGCCACTTGGTTGCTGGAGGTAGGAAGGTGGGGGTAATAGCTTGATGGCATTCTAGGGGACAGTTCATGAAAAGTCATGATGGCTCTGATCATATGCTCATATGAGCCACACTGGAAGCCACTGGAAGAGAGGTGGGAGTTTAAAATGAAAAAGTATTTTAATTTGTGTTTTCAGGGCAATCACTCAATTGCTTAAGGGGTTGAATGGGAGAGTGTGGTGGGCAACAGAGAAACCAGTTAGAAAAGAGAGAGAGAGAGAGAGAGAGAGAGAGAGAGAGAGAGAGAGAGAGAGAGAGAGAGTGTGTGTGTGTGTGTATGCATAGGTGCGTTGTGTTCACATGTGTTTAGTGGATGCTACATGTGTGGTATTTTTTGTACATTTGCATGGTATTTGCTGTCTATATCTGTGTTTGTGCCTGGTGCTACTGTATGTAAACATTAGTGTGTATGAGTGTGGATGTGTGCATCCAATGGGCAGGCTGGCGTTGTAGTTCAGAAGCTCAGGGGAGAAACTTGCTCTATTTACTGGCTTGAGGCCCAGACCACAAGGTCTTGACGGAAGGATGAGGTCTTAAGAGAGCTCCCAACACCAAGGGCAGGGTACATGCTCAAGGATCTGTGGCAGTGATCTCAAGACAGTACAGATGCTGGATCCCAGAGTCCATGAAAAATAAGATGGAGTGCCCCTTCCAGGTGGACTCGGGGACCCTGTTTGTCTAGAATGGCACTCTTTCCTTCTTTTCTCATTGTTGACCGTGGACTATTCTGACACTGGCCCAAAGGCTGGTAGAAGACCTAAGGGCTGAGTCTGGAGCAGTCTGGGTGGAACTGTGACAAGAGTAGGGCTGACCCTCAGGGTGTCTTTGTTCTCACATTCCTTACCTTTTGCATCTAAGCTCTGATGTCAGATCAGGGAGTCATAGGATGAGGGTGGGGAGGCAGAGAAGCTGGCCTGGAATAAGGTGAGGTTGAGGCATGTCTAAATCTCCTCCTGAGATCAGCAGACCTGCATGTCTTCGTATACATAGCCCTGTGGCCCCATCTTTGTCCCCTGGAGGAGGTCATATAGCCTGGTAGCCAGGTTAAACTTCGTCTCTCCTTACAAGGTCATGTCTAGCAGCACCTGGGATTCCTCCTTATGCAAATGAGGCATCCCCAGCACCCTGGCCCTGGCTAATATTGTACACTCACCCCCAAAGCTCCTACCCACCACAAAGGTTTAAGTAGCCTTTGTTCATCCCATTAAACAAACTGCCGAAGCTGCCTCCTGAGAGTCTGTTCTCATCCTGCTCACAGATGCCTAAGGTCTCCTCCTCTCCAGGGCCCATTCCTGCTTCACTTCCCCTTCGTGCGAGCCACCAGTCACCGTCTCTGGCCATTCAGGCTGAACAGCAAAGGGGAGCCTAAAGAGCGCTCTGATAACACCATCTCTTCCACAGTGCTGTCCGTTCACATTTGTACCGAGTTCACAGCGGATGAAAGGCACCCCCAAGGGGCAAGGCGTGCAAGCTACACACTGTGGCTCCTCTACAGACGTGGAAACTGTGTCGTCTTTATCTAAAGTCAGTGCATCAGAGCCCAGTGCCTATAATTAAAACCCTGACCCAAGGGTCCGCCTCTGTTACTAACCAGCTCAGGGCCTTTGCAGGTACAGACTTCTTTTTACCATGAGGCATATAGGTATGCTAAGCCTTCTCTTTGCTTCACCCTTGAGGAGCCCAACCTCCTAGGAGTGATGCTCAGGCACGTGCTTCGGAGAAAACAAGGCCAACCAGAGAGAGGTCCTTATGTTCTATGTATTTTCCATCTCACAGGACGCCTCTCTCCTTTCAGCTGTAGCTGAGGGAGATGTGTGCTCCCCCCCCCCTTTGCCTTAGGTCTCTTGAGGCTCTCTGACTGTTGGTTGCTCCCATTCCTTTTTTTTTTTTTAAACAGACAGGACCCTTCAGTTTAAGCTGAGCACCTGGTCTCCAAGATACAGATGCTTTTTCTTCTAGTGTCCTTTCCCTGTGGACATGGTGAGCTCTTCAAGGTCTATCCAGTAAAAAACAAGTAGACGTTGTGTGAACCACCTCTTGGTGGTTCCCAAAGCTCAAGAGACCTCCTGCCTTTTCTTTCTTGCTCATGGCTGCAATGTGGGGGACGTGGTAACGTGAGAAGCATCAGTCATCTTGGACTATGAGATAGCCGTCGTATGTTGAGGATAGCATGGTGGTAACATGGAGGGAACCCAGGCCCCAGCATGGTAACCTCCCCTCAGTATTCAGCACCTTTAGATTCCTGAAGGAGAGAGCAATGAACCTTAACTTGGTTAAGTTGCTGTTGTTTTGGTCTCTGTTAAATGTGCGGAACTACATTTTTGTCAATTTATTTTTAGATTTAGTTGTGGATTATTACGATGGAACAAGTCAACCAAGTGCTATCTGCTGGGGCACTTTGGGTTCTCACCATTCTGTTTCTACTGGCTTCTGTTAGTCGCCGTCTTCAGGCTCCCCTCTCTTCCATCACATTCCGAGTCACTTTGGCCTCTGCTTTACTTACACAGCTATGACAAGCTACCTGGCAAAAGCAACTTGAAGAAGGAAGGGTAGGTTGGTTTTGGCTCACAGTTTGGGGGGAAACAGTCCATCATGACAGGAAAGGCATGGTGGCAGGAGCTGAAGGTGGCCAGTCCTATCCCATCCACAGTCAGGAAGCAGTTATGCATGCTGTTATTCAGCTTCTTAGGATGGCTCTTTACCCACTAGTTAACCTAATCCAGATAATGTGCGCCCAGAGGTTTGTCTTCAAGGTGAGTCTAGATCGTGCCAAACTGCCAAGCAATTAAAAAAAAAAACCCACCCCAACCTCTTCAATGGTGAATTCTGTTGAGTTCCATGGGCTGCATCCTGTTGTGTCTCTGGCTAACATCTGGAATTGGTAAGCCTTTGAAGTTTTGTTCACACACCACTGTTTCCCTCCCAGTTGATATTGCTTTGTCTTTCTCCAATGTCCTTTGGATGGCATTAGGGTTTCACTTTTAGTTAGCACATGAGCTTGGGTGCAGGGATTCAAAGTTATCAGAATGAAAAAAATCTGTTGCAGGGACAGTAAAGCACAACCATGCTTCTGTCACAAGTGGCTTTGGGAAGATTAGAACTTCTGTTCTGAGGCTTCCAGACCACACAGTACACACGATAGGCTGCCTGAGAGATGTCTAACGTCCGTAGCGCCCTTTCTCCATCTGCAATATCTTCTGACCTAGGGACCCATGGCCACCAGAATAAATACTACACTTGCCCTTTCCCCTAACACCGTAGTGTGGTCATGTGACCACATTGTGACACTTTGATGTGATCAAAGAAGGGCTGTGAACTGCAGGGAAGAGCTGGGCGTTCCTCTTGCCTTTGGCCTTTTCCTGTTGACTGGAATGTGGCCCATCGTTGGCTTCATAGATGACAAGTGGGTGACTCACATGATGGAAGGACACTGGTCCCATGAAACCAGGGAGGCTCCTGCCAAGCCTGGGCTTCTTTTTACTCAGTTATATTAGGGGAAACAGAAACCTCTAGTTTGTTTAAGCCATTTTGTTTTGACAATCACGCTTTATCTCAATCACAATCTAAGCCTTATAATGCATCTGAGATTTTTTTTTTTAACTGGGGACAAAAGGGAACCAAAAGAGGAAGTACAGATATCACAGTTTAATCAGTGAGCTAATGCGTCAGCCCACCTTCCTTTGGAAGTCTCCTGAATCTAAGTAGTTGTGTGTGTGTGTGTGTGTGTGTGTGTGTGTGTGTGTGTGTGTGTGTGTGCCCCCTCAACAGCTAACATAACTCTCCCATGGGCTATTAAAAAAAAAAGCGAAATGTCCCTAGCAACAGGATGTTGTTTTCTTTACAGAAGGCTCCCCAAATTATATAATACTGGGGCTCCATAAAATCCTGGCTCTCCCCTGGATCTGCTGTGCCCGTCTTCCTTTAGAAGCTCAGCTTCTTGGGGATGGAGATGGACAATGGACTTTGTTCTAAACCATAGCATTCATTCCTAGCACACTGTAGGTGTTAAAAGGTGTTTTCTGGAATGAATGGAAGAAGCTGGATAGAGACCAGCACTTGTGGCTGGGAGATAGTCATGGTAGTGGAAGATATAAATGAGCCAGAAAATGGCAAAGGAAGTGTGCTTTGGAGATGTGCATTTCCCCACCAAATTTCTTCTTTTTTCCCCTCTGTCTATTTTATTTTATTATTTTTTTTTCTTAAATATATTTTATTAATTTCTTCATATTACATCTCCCAGCTCCTCTCTTTCCCTCTTCGCTTCCCACCCACCACTAGGCGAGTCGATCTCTCTAGCGCTCTCCTGCCACCATGCACTGCTTCACCATAAGGCCAAGCAGCCAAGGACTGGAGCATCCGCAATCGTGAGCCGGAATAAACTTTTGTTTGTTTTTTTTTAAAGTTGATTATCTCAGTAATTTTTTTTTGACCATAACAGAAAGTTGACACACAGCGTTTAAGCCAATGAACCATCAATGGTGCGAGAGAGAGAAGAAGGGAAATGATGTAGAATAAAGCAAAGCAGGGTAGGAATGCTGAGTGAGAAGAGGGACCATCTGAATGGCGGGTGAAGACGAGCTTGACAGAGGCCTGAGTGAAGTGACGGGATGAGCCATGCAGGCTAGAGAATGAAGGCTTGCATGGCCAGAGCCTGTCAGATGTATTCCTGACAGGGAGTGGCCTAAAGCCACATTCAGACTATGCTGAGTGATATGGGCCTCCCCATAGTTTGAGATGTTTTAAGACATTAAAAGCATCCAGAGCTGGAGGCGGCTTATATTTGGGGAGTGTCAAAGAAGAAAATGCCACACGCCTTTCTCCCTAATCAATAATAGGTGCATGGGACATGGCTCATACATATTTGTTTAAGTCAGACAACAGCAACTTAAGTCAGCAGTAACTATATATCCTTGATAGAAAGTATTTAACAAATTCTTCAAATTGAATAAGAAATGTAAATAGATTGATATTCAATGACCACATTGTGGGAATAATAATGGAAAGGCTATTTGAAAAGGTCCACGATGGCAATAATATCAGCATTATTAGGAGCCAAGATTCTCCCTTTCCCCCTTCCTACAATCCCTCCCTTCCTCTCCCCCTCCTTCCCTTTTCTTTTCCTGCTTCCATGTCTGCCAAGTGCTACACCACCCAGTCATATCCCTAGCCCTGAGTGAAAAAGAAATACAATTTGAAAATCAAAGAAAATAAATTAAATCTCTCATATCTAAAATTTGAATTCAAAATGTCAGTGTAGGTTTATGATCTACATTTTCCCTATGACCTCCAAAGGACATAGAAGAAGTGGCCAGCAAAACAGTGACAAACATGCTTAGCACTTTAATTATGGTCCTTAGAAAATGCTGTTATCCCAAAGGAAGCCAGGATCTTTGAGGGATGGCTGATTCCAGAATTTAGAGCGTCTCACCATGGTGAGAGGAGAGGAGCAGTCACATGAAGACCATGAGTCTACCTGAAGACCCCCTAGAAACCAAAGATGGACCATTTCAGTGTCAGAAAGAATAATGAAGTCAATAGGTTCAAATACATTGAAGTGTTAACAATCCATGACTTAGAGATAACAGCCTACAATATGTGCAGGGATAAAGATAGAGCAGAGATTGAGGGACTGTCCAACCAAGGCCTGGCCCAACCTGAGACCCACCTCATGGGAGAGAGCAAACTCCTAACACTATTAGTGATATATTCTGCTGTGCTGGCAGATAGGAGTAGAGCATAGAGGCTCTACCCAGCAGCAGATTGAAACAGATGCTGAGACTCACAGCCAAACACTGGGTGAAGTGTCAGGAGTCTTGTGGAAAAGTGGAGGGAAGGATAGAACGACCTGGAGATGACAGCGGCTCCACAAGAAGACCAACAGAATCAACTAACCAGAGCCCAGAGGGACTTGAAGAGACTGAAGCACCAACCAAGGATCATGCATGGATTGGACCTGGCCCCTTACACAGATGTGGCTGATTGGCAGCTCAGACTTCAAATGGGTCCCCTAATAAGGGGAGCAGGGGCTGTCTCTGATATGGACTCTGTTGCCTGTGTTTTTGAGCACTTCCTCCTGGCGGGGCTGCCTTTCCAGGCCACAAGGGATGAGGACTTGCTCAGTTCTGATGGGACTTGATGAGCTGAGGTGGGTTGGTGGGGGAGGGTGATCCCCTTCTCTGAGGAGCAGGGGAGGGGGGAAGAGAGAGGAAGGGTGGGGTCAAGAAGAGAGGAGGGAGGAGGCTATGATCAGGATGTAAAGTGAATGAATGAATGAATGAATGAATGAATGAACTACTTAATAAAAGTGATTGTCATCTTTTTGAGGAAACAAAGATATATCATTATTCTGAAAAGGATGATGAAATGTTCTTTTCTGATAATGCATGGAGGGATGTGGACCAAGGAAGGCATCTTTTGGTAAACCCCACAGCAACAGTGCATCCAGGCAACAGTGGTAGATGCCCAGACTGTTGGGGAAGAGTTGATGGGAACTTCCTAAGGTAGAGGTCATGAAGACAACACCTGAGCTCATTCGTCAGTTTAACATGAAAAGGGAACTCTCCAGACAGGACTGTGCCTCGGGAACGATGTGGGGATAACGTCCTTACCCATTCAAGGAGTGTGCTCTCTTCATCTTAGGACCTGGTTTCCATGGCTTCTTGGCATCTGCCCTTCTAGCTCCCAGGGAAGACAGTGACAGCACCATGGGTTGTCACCTGCCAAACTTGAATGTAGGAAATTCTATAGAAAAGTCCCCTATTTCCCAACCAATAAATAAATGGCCTACAGGAAAATACCCAGTGACAACAGAAGAAGAAGAACTGTCATAGTCATGGTAGCTGTGTGAAGTCAGGCTTTGTGTGACTACAGCCAGAACAGGGGGCCACTACCATGGTGGTGCATGCCTGTAATCCCAGGACTTGGGAAGGCTGAGGCTGAATTAAGGCCAACCTGGGCTACATAGTCCATACCATGTCAACAGCAACAGCAGCAGCAACAACAACAAAAGATCCAAATAAAAAGAGAAATATTGAACACCTACTGTACAATAGATGGTGGATTATTATGTTTTGGGTGTAAGAATCACATTCAGCTATGCTACAGAAAGAAGTCTTTCTGTGTTAAAAATACATTCCTAGCTATTTCTGGATAAAATGACATGCTAGCAGGGATTTGCTTTGAAACAATCTAGCAAGCCATAGAGACAGAAAGAAAAGGAGTGGCTGCCAGGACCCAGGGGAAGGGGGTTGGCAGTGACTTCTGATGGGGAATGGAGCGTGAAGATGGGATTCCAGGGTGCTCATGGCTTCCAGTTGGGCAGATACCAAGGAAAAAAAGAGTACTGAATCACATACTTTAGAAGGAGAACTTGTATGAGAAGCAGATCTCAGCTTGTAAAAATGAAAATGTATCTAGTGTCTGAGAGGAAATGAGTGTATGTGCGTCTGTGAAACAAAACTGGCCATGACTAAAAACTAGTGGGAGCTGAAGATTGACTATTTCTCCTTCTTTGTGCATGTTTGAACATTTCCATAACAAACGTTTAAAAACAAGTAGGAATGAGAGAAAAAGACAAAATGGATGAGGATATAAAATTAGTCAGAAGGAGGTTAAAAGTGCAAGTGGCAATGTCTGGCAGCAGGTGTGGCACTTTCTTTGCGTGTTTTAAACAACAACAACAACAAAAAGCAACTTGGGCCAAACATGATCCAGTTCTTCTAAGAGGAAAAGGTTTTGGGGAATCAGCCATTCCTGCCTCACAAGCAATGTGGCATTCTTCCATGCTTTCCCCAGCAGGTGCTGGGCTGGCAACCCAGCCCTGATCTCCAGTGCCCACCGAGTTTCCCTGTAGGTGGCTGTCTTCCTTTGTTCAAGTCTCCAATAACAGAACGTTGTATATTGAGGTTCAAAAAGGGCAGACGATTGATTATTCTCACAGCTCTGGGGGCTGGGACATCTGACATCAAGGTGCTGGCATGGCTGGAGGGTCCCACCCTTGGCACATCAAGTAAATCTCTCAAAGACCACCATCTGCAAATATTATCATGTGGGGGTTGGAGGTCTGTCTGAGTCAGTCAGTCAGTCAGTTTGTTTGTTCGTCTGTCTGTCTGTCTCTGTCTCTCTCTGTGTCTCTCTGTCTCTGTCTGTCTGTCTGTCTGTCTGTCTGTCTGTCTGTCTGTCTGTCTGTCTCTCTCTCTCTCTCTCTTCCTCCCTCCCTCCCTCCCTCCCTCCCTCTGTTCATGTGTGTGGAGGTGCACATCTGGAGGTCAGAAGGCAAGCTCAGGTTTTCTTCCTCACAAGCATCAACCTTGTTACTTTGTGGCAGAGTCTCTCAGAGGTCTGGGACTCCCCAAGTAGGCTGAGCTAGCTGGCTAGGGTTCCAGGGATCTGCCTGTCTCCAGATCTTCCGAGTGCTGAAATCACAAACAGGCACTACCGTACTTGACTTACTACTATTTAAAGTGGGTCCTGGGCATTGAACTCAGATCTTCATGCTTGGTTACTGACTGAGCAGTCTTACAGCTGAACGTGAACTCTCCTGTTACATAATTCAATCCAACGCATCTCATATCCTCATGTCTTTTCCTCAAAGCACCGTTCAAGGAGAGCAGCTTTCAAGTGATCAAGGGAATGAGGTTTTGTAACCACTTTGATCCGCCTTTTGTAAAATGCACTTTTTGTAGTTGGAAAAGTATTACACATATATGGTCTAATAAGAGCTACAATATAAATGAAAATCTGGGGGGGAAAAAAAAGATAAAAGGCTCCATTGTCCTTCTCTCAACCCTAAGCTGTCACCTGCTGATAAGACTTCTCTGTACTTCATAGAAATGTCTTTGAAGATGCTAACTCAAGGAAATATAAAGCAGACCCCTCCTGTCTGGGTTGGAGCTGCAGAAAGGGGAAGAAAGGTGACACCTCCCAGTGTGCACTGGGACAGAGAGGCCTGTGTGGCAAACAGCTATGTGGACACATGGCTCTGAAAGCTGGAGAGTAGAGACTACGTGGAGAACAAGGTGACCTGTTCTCCTACCTCCCACGGCGGCTGAGGTCTCCAGTGGGGACCCCAGCAGAACCGATGTGCTGTGGGATGGAGCTTGGGGGACAAATGTGGATCCCTCCTAGGCCACCTGCAGGGGAGCATCAGAGCCACTGGAAGTAGCCTGCACCTACGGTTTATCTAGGCTCAAAATGTAAAGCCCATACAGTTTGATTGAGTCTCCCAAAGGCTTGTGGGTGGGCAGCTTGGTCCCCAATATTTTATTAGGAAGTACTAAGGGATCTTAAAAAAGCGGAGCATAGAAGGGAGTGATGGAACCACTGGGGGATGTGTCTTCTCTCATGTGACCAGTTCTTAGGTGACATGTGGACCAAAGGTTAGCATCTGGAGACGGGCCACTGCACTGGTGTTCCTTTCAAGTTTCATAGGCAGGGATGAATGCAGTTGTTTTGTGGCAGTGGTTGGTTCTCGAGCAGCAGGGGCCTCTCCCTGCTCTCTAGCCATGGATCCCTGCCATTTGGGAGTCATCTGCTCCTACCATTAAAACCTTAGATTTGTGGTGACTCTTTTTTTTTTAAAACTGCAGTTGAAAAGTGGATGGACACACTTCATGGTTTTGCCAGGGAAGCAGGACAATAGGAAGTCTGAAATCAGGTTCAGGTTCAAATCTCAGCCCCATCACTTACTTGCTTTAGTGACCCTGGAAAGTTAATCAACCTCTCCAGGCCTTACTTTCCTCATGTAGCAAGATACAGGTAGCTTACTGTTGGGCTGTTGTCAAGCACTGTAGTTGAACATTATGCAAGATTTTACATGTAAATGGTCCGAAAGACCACTTGGCTCATCACAGGCATCCAACGATGACATCATTATTCTCCTTATTCCACCGTATACCCTAACCCAGCTTAGGGTCTGGCACAAGGAGCATCTGCTGAAGAGCCAACGAAGGGGCTACTACTGGGGACTGTGGGGTGAAGGGGTGCCTGGGTGCTGAGACCCACAAACCTTCACACCCAACCCATCTTCCCTTGGAGATGAAAGCAGAAAGAGGATCTAGACCCTCCCTAGAAGCATGGTGCATGGTGCATGAGCACATTAGAAGCCCACTGCACTGTTTTGGAGCCTTCCAAAATCTTTATAGCAAGTGCTGGTCACCTGCCCACTCTAGCTTGGTACATCTTCACACGTCTCCCTGGAAGACCAGGCTTAGCACATTCTCCCTCCTGCTAGGGCCAAGGCACACTTAAAAAAAAAAAAAGATAAACACATGAGGTAGTTTACTAACCCAGGTTATTGACCAAGCAGCTAAAAAAAAAAAAATCAAAGGACATCTACCAATAACAATATCCATTTCTGGGCAGTTGCTCTGTGATCTTTCATTTTGGCAAGGGGATCTGGAAGGCCATTTGGCTACTCAGGCTTTGACATAATAGAAGCATAGTCATGGCACATGAATGGAGACTTGCTTCCTGTTTTTGTAGCAGGAAGACAGGCATCCAGTTCATTTCCAAGCCACACCAACTTACTAAGAACGCAGCTAGATGGGGTGAAGGGGTCAGGCTTTGTGCTTACCTCCTACGAAGGTTTTTAATGACTCTTGCAGCAACTACACTTATAAGACAGGGGCAAGAATAGGTTCTAAGGACCGGGGAGATGGTTCTGTCCAAAACTGCCTACTGTGAAAGTTCGAGGACCTGAGTTTAATGGATCCTCAACATCCATACAAAAGCCAGGCATAGTGGCACACGCTTTTAATTCCAGAGTGGGGCCATGGATCTTTGCGGCTTGCTGGCCAGCCCTGTTGCCTAATCAGCAAGCCCCAAGTCCCAGTGAGAGACCTTGTCTCTGAAGTCAGGGCAGATGGGCTCCTGAGAAACTGCTTCAGAGGATAACCTCTGCCCTCCACATGCGTGTGCACCTGCACATCCGTGAATACACACAAGCTCTCTCTCTCCTCCCCCAAGAGGATTAGGTTCTGAGTAACACTGCTGTCAGGCCACACACACGCTTTAGTGCAGAACCAGCCCTTGCGCTCTTCACCCAAAGCTTAGAAGAAATACATAGAAGGAAGTTACAAAAGTGCTAAGGCAGCGGTTCCCAAACTTCCTGGGTTTGTGTTGCCCAACTTAGGTGTTTTGAAAACAGCATTCTTATGTCAAAAAGTTACCAATTTCCCTGATGAAGGGATTAAGGCTAGTTAGCTTAACAATTATTTACATCTTGAAAACTTGAAAGCAAGAAATCCCAAGGAATATAATATTTCATCAACAAAGATCTTACAATTACCAGCAGGGGGTATGAATTTGTTGGATACTGAATGAATTCCCAAACCACTGGACACTGTCCCTCTCACCTCCTGTCCCTCACTGATTGTCACATGGCACGTTTATTTAAAAAACAATCTCAACAAACTCCCACTAATCAAAGATACAACGCATTGGGAGGGACATGGGATCCAATCTGGATGTTCCAAGCTACCTGGCTAGTCACTTGCCTGGTGTCTATTCATTTCGGAGAACTGTGCTTTCCTTGGAAGCACAGAATGCACTGTGCTGCCCCCAGTCTCCCAGGCTGCCTTGATGTGGTATGGGAAGTGTGACTTCATGTGATTGCTATTCCAGATTCTTCCCTAATATCGAGCAGTAGAAGTTTCTGGAAGAGTGTCCACTGGAAGCCCACTGGAAAAACTAGCCAATGAGCAGGATGATACTTCAAATCAGATCACACTTAAGATCACGCTCTCCCTTTTATTTGGAAAGAGTCTTGCTCTGTAGCCCAGGCTGGCCTCAGCCTCTTGAATCTCATAGCTAGGTTCCTGATGGCTGAGATTACAGGGATGTGCTGAAATTACTCTTCAGAATATAGTGTAAGCTCTTTTCACGACAAAGGCAACTAGGACCACGGTGTTGGCGTCTTTTGTGTAAACAAAAGTGGCTCATGAGAGTAAGCTCACTATTTAGACTAATCCTTGAGCATATTTCAAACACACACACACACACACACACACACACACACACACACACACACACCCTAAGTAGTGTGTTAGAAATAATTGAGAGAGTTGGGTATGGTGTTGGATAACTATAGCCCAGCACTTTGCACGAGGACCAGGAACTCAAGGTTATGCCTGGTTATATGCTGAGTTCGAGGTCAATCTGGGCTACAAGAGACCCTGCTTCTAATAAAGAATGGTTTCTATTCAGTAGACGGGAAACCAGCACCACTGAGGCACCAAGGCGGGATGCTTTGGGCAGGCAGCATATGGATTCTGAACTCCTTAGAAGGCTTCCCAGAGAGCCATGCACCTTGGTTCTCCTTGAGATGATTACAGACACTAAAGGGCTCCAAAATGAGTCTCCTGACAGGCCAATTTCCCTGCTCTCTAAGTGGCAAGGGGAACACAGAATTCAGCCTGCAACATACAGTCCCTTTCTACGATGCTGGAGAGAGTTGGGTCTGAGTCTGCACTGGCCTCTTCTACAACTTTTTTCGAATCCTGGATGGGGACCAAGACAACGAGCCACATGGGTCATCCAGGTCACTCATTTTGGATTCATTAGTCATCTATGTTTAAGGGAAAAATCCCATTAATCTCTTACATTATGTTGACTAATAATACTTTGTTTTGAAGAAGAAATGCCTAGGGAGTATAAGTCAATGACAGAATAGGAGCTTGGCATGTGTGAGGTCCTGAGGGCTGTGTCTGGCACTGCAGGGGAATAGGAGCTAAATAGCAATGCAAAGTGAGTGTTGACAGAGGTTGACACAGAGTTTCACAGATATCAGTCTTTTAATATTCATTATTTGAAAAGATCTTCCTTCCTTCCTTCCTTTCTTCCTTTCTTCCTTCCTTCCTTCCTTTCTTTCTTTCTTTCTTTCTTGTGTGTGTATTATATTGAGTGCTAACTATATGCCACAGACTGTACTTGCAGGAAGAGACTCGACTCTTTTACACGCACAATTGCAACCTTCAGAAACAGTCTTGGAGGTTTCCAGCCATCACGTAGCTGGACAAGCTCCATCTCTGTAAACAACTATAAAGCTGGAACGATCTCTGAGGCAACTGACTGTAGGCGGTGGAAACAGGCCATACGAGGAGGCTGCAGTGCCTAAGAGGAGGGGCTCTCTGGATAGGAGCCCCATCTTGGCCCAGCCTCCTTCGGCCCTCCTTTTCCTACTATGCCCTGTGCAGAACTCTTGCGCAGTGTGCACCTGCCATTCCTCAAACCATTCTTTGGAGTTTTGCATTTGCAACTTTGCAGTTCTCTGCCTGGAAAGTTCTTCCCTCTTGTTTAGGGCAGTCTCTTTCTTCATTCTTTGCTTGGATGCCATGACTTTAGATGCTCTTTCTGGTAGCTCTACTGTATCTCTCTCTTATTCAACAACCTATTTCTCCCCTTCCTCAAACTGAGTCAGCTTTGTAATGGTTTATTTATTCATTTATACATTGTCTACTTTCCCCCCAGATGATTGAAGAACTTATTTGAGGTCATTTAACTTGAATTCTGTACCTTGTACCCTGTCCTTCACGTTTCTCTGGCTTGAAGCAGGTGATTAAGGTAACTTTTCTCCTTCCTACCCCTCCTCCATTTACCATGGTTTGCATATCCATGACACAGCACAGTATGCAGTAGTTGCCCAATAAACAGCTACTGATAAAGTGAAGAATGGAAGGACTCAATTGTTGCCCCTCATTGCTGGGGGGTGGGGGGGAGGGAGGTTTAGGAGGAACATGAGAGAGGAGAATTTATTCTTCCTTTTTACAAATATTACTTGAAGCTAGCAACTTTGTAGGCCTGAACTAAGAAGGCTTCATAAAGGACTTGGGACTTGAAAATAGTGTATGTTCATATGGTGTGAATGCGAGCCTTTTTCTCACACACTCATGTGTTTGTTTAAACACTTGGTCCCCAGCTGGTGTCACTGTTTTGGGAAGTTGTGGACGCTTTAGGAGATGGAGCCTAGGTGGAGGATGTAAAACACTGTGGGAAGAGAGGTGAGTCTGGACGGTGTTGGCTAGGGCTGGACTTCTCCACTGAGCTCTCTCTCTGTTTGTTGAACCACTGAGATGTAACTAACTGTGCTGTAAGCTTCTGCTGTTAGGGACTGAGTCTTATCGGCCAAGCCTTCCCTGGATATAGTGGGTGGAAGGGTAATGGCCCCCTCCACAGACTCAAGTATTTGAGTGCTTGGTCAGCACTATTTGAAAGGATTAGAAGGATTAGGAGGTGTGGCCTTGCTGGTGCAGGTGTGGCTTTGTTGCGGAAGGTGTGTCACTGAGGGTGGGCTTTGAGGATTCAGTAGGATGTACATTTTCAGTCCCATGCCTGCTTTCCTGACTCTGTGCTTCCCGCCATGATAATCATGGACTAACCTTCCGTAACTGTCAGCAAGGTCCTGATGAAAGTCTTTTTTCTAAGAGTTTGCCTTGGTCATGGTATCTCTTCACAGCAATGGAACAGGACACAAGGACACCCACCATGGTGGGGGAAAATTAGACTGTGAGCCACAACAAACCCCTGCTCCTGTAAGTTGCCTCTGCCAAGTGTTTTGTCATAGTAAGGAAAAAAGTAACCAATATCCATTTCCACTCAGCAAATCCTGCTGAAACTCTGAAAGGTCCGTGTTGTCCTTTACACTTCACAGATGAGGCCCAGACAATCAAAGAGCTCATTTGAGGTCATTTAGCTTGAGGTCGGAACCTTGTGCACTATCCTCCATATTCCTCTGGCTTGAAGCAAGTGACTGAGGTAACTTTTCTCCTTTCTATCCCTCCCCCCCATTTACCCTCATCTGCCTCTTCTTTTGCACACTGCACTAATAGACAGGCTTAATGTTGGCATGGTGTAACATCCGAGAGCTTCCTGGGGCAGGTGCCCAGTCTCTTCCTGGAAGGACCAGGGAGGTCACTCTCTGCCAGCCAAACTCCACTGCCAAGGCATCCTCCAGCTGGAATCATGGCCCTGATGACTCAACTCAAGGGTCCCTTGGCCAAGGCAGTCTGTGCCAGAGGACCCCAGCATGGCTGAGGCTCACAGCTGACTCATAGGGCAGGCTGCCACCACCCAAATTACCCACTCCACCTCTGGCTGGAAAGGAAGGCTGGGGACACTGGGGTGGGACTCTGGTTTGGGGCATGTGACTCAGCCTCTGTATAAATAATAATAATGACAACGGTTATAATAACATCAATGATGGATGGTGACAGCTGTGCTTAGCGAGTGGTTTTCATGTGCCAGGCACTAGTCTACAAGTGCTATAGTAATTCACTCAGTCTTCCTAAGAATCCTATGGGGTGGTACTATTATTCCCATTTTTGTGTGTTAAAAGGATACATTACTGGCTGTGGGGCTCAGAGCTGGCACATAGAAGCGCTGACCTTCCGACCCAAGTCTGTCTGACTCTAAGCCCCAGTTATTCATTGAACAAATATTTATGGAGCCCCAATTACAAGCCAGGCATTATTGTAGGAAGTGGGGGTGCATTAGTGGGGCTGGATGGGAGCATCGCCGACAAATAAATACATGGTAGTTAGGTGGAGATGAACATGGAGGGGAAAAATACAATTGGGCTGAGGTGAGTAAGGGATTCTTAGGGGTCAGAACGGGGCTATTTCCTGTGTAGCTGTTTGAAGTCCCACCCCCCAAATAAGGAGACATTGAACAGACACCTAAAGGAAATAGAAAGGTGAGCTCCATGCCTCTCTGGTGGATCTTGGCAGAAAGCACAGTGCTGAGGTCTGAAGCTGGAGGTTTTGGGTAGACTTGCCAGCCAGCATAGACACTGGGATGGAAACAGCGGAGGGGACTCAAGGAAGAACGGCAGGAGGCCCATCAGACAGGTGAGAGGAGGTCATGGTGGGTCTCAGAGCCCTTACACAGATTTAAGGTTTTTCTTGAAATGACAGGGTCAACCACAGCCATGGATGTTTTGGGTCAGGAACTGACACGATCTTTATTATGGTGAAAAGGATGACTTTGGTGTGAGAAGGCTAAACCAAGTGCTGAAGAGTAGGGAGATGGGTCAGAAAGCTAGCTAGCTAAATGACACAGGGAGAGATGCGGTGGGCTTGAGCAAGGAAGGCAGATTCTAGAACTATTGTGAAGGAAATATAAGAGGGTTTTGTTGATGGGCAAAAGACGTGGCACGAGAAAAAGGGCAGATATGAAGGATGATGCCAGGTTTGAGTGGGAGCAGCAGGAAGGACAGATCTCTTCTTCTTCTCTCGGCCCTGCTCCAATGAGACAGGCTGTGGGAAGGGAAGGTTAGGGGGAGGAGCTGAAGGTAAAACAGGGAAACGTGGTCCAGTCTCCTCTTCTCTTTCCTTTTAATATCTGTCTTTCCCATGGGGACCATGCACTGTGCTTTTCTTCCTCAGATCAGCCTTGTACAGCGGAAGCTGACCTGCAGGCTAGCCTTGGCTTGGTAAAACACCGTAATTATGGTGAGATGGAAAGTTGAAGATAAAGAGATAACGCCGTCTTGGCATATTTAGGTTCCTCTATAAATGTAGCTATATACTTTTAACCTTTGCATCTACCTTAACATTCTCCCAACTACTAGGTAAACCCAAACCTATCTGACCTCTGATTCACTTACCCTAGACTTTCCTGTAGATACTGGGTGGGATCTGATCTCCCTGACACTTAGAGGAAATTACTACTCGCTATCGCCCACAGACTTAACACCTCGGCCAACAAATAGGCTGTTGAGTGTATTGACTTACGATCTCTACTCTGTGGCTACATTTCACAAAGCTCCTTCCAATGGGAACACATCATCTGGGGTATATCTTGAATTCCACATTCCTGGGTCATTCGCATTCTTATTTTCTTTGAATGACACGTTTTCCTCTTTCCTTTAAGGGGAAATTTGGCAATTTTGGCACCCAACACGGGACCCAAAGAATATCCGCATACACAAACGAGGTTTCTGTGGTTGATGCCAGAAGCTCATTGTGTCTCCTGACTATGATGCCCTTTCGTGGATGCTGGTGGTTGTTTTCTGTGCCCCGTACTTCCCTTTATTTGATTGCTGGTCCTCTAGTTTCTGGAGGTGGCTGTTGTTATCTGCCTATCCTTTTGTTTCAAAGCATTTATCAGACTCTTTCCTAACATTGCTGGTTTCCTCTTGCCACCCTCTATTACCTGAATTTCCTTTCTTTCCCTTCTCCTGATGTTGTTTATCACAACACTCTCCATAGCACAGAAATTCCATAAGGCCTGTTCATAAAGACACTGGTGGTAAGATGTTTTTGCTTCCTGCAGACCAAGGGAGTATGAAAAGGCATGATTAGGTGACAGATTATTTCTTTCTAGGGCGATGTTTATATTGTCTTCCCTAGAAGTTTGGTAGAATTCAGCAGTGGAACTTGGGGTGCAAGCTGGTGTATTCACCGTGAAAGTCATTGAGTGTGCACATACGAACACAAACAAATAAATGAATGTCATAATTTTTAAAAAATATTATTTTCTTTTTAATTTTTCCTGGCCGCAATATTCTCTAGGGTTGGGATGAAAATGTCCTGGAGACAGCACTGTAAGCATTTCATTCAAACTCATCAAGGTGAGGACAACTTGAAGGGGTCCTTCCTTCCACGTGTGAGTTCCAGGGGCTGAATTCGGGTCTTCAGGCTTGGTGGCAGGCACTTTCAATAGCTGAGTTATCTCGCTAGCCCAAGTAGTTGTCCTTAAATACTTTTTTACAATCTGAGCTCTAGTGGCCCTATTAGCGAGCAAAGAGAAATGTCCCATTTCTGTTGATAACACAACATTTCCCTCCACCTATTAACTCAGTGTTTCCTTCCAAAAGACTACGCACTATGGGTAATATCCTGGACTTGGCACAACTTCCCTGACCCTAACTGGAGCCTGCTTCCTATCCTTTCCCACTCACTGGCCCTCTGTGGCCGCTGGCCTTGCAGGCTCTGTGAAGAACTCCTCAGGCTGGCTTGTTCCTTCCCGCAAAGCTAGCCTTGTTCAGTCTCCCCTGGAGTCCGAGAATTTGACCCTCCAAGCCAGGAATCCTCTTGGGCAGATTGGAGAGGCATCATCCACCCCTGAAATAACCCTCTAGGATGGACCAGGTTCTTTGCTAGCACTTGCCTGTCTGGTCTCTCATGGGAGTGCCTGGCACTTGAACAGCTCTGTTCCCTTCCAAGACTCATTAAAGCTGTTTCATACTCCTTCCTGTCCTGCCTGATGGATGGGAGGATAAAGGCGACTCAGAGCCTCTTAGGCTGACTTCAGCTTGTTTGTAATAAAAACACAAATAAGCAGAGGGTGGCAGATGTTGGCCTGAGTTTCATTTAGGACTTTTCATTGCCTCAGGCCACATCTCTAGGTGGCTGTCCAAGGCCTTCCATCTGGGGCATCTACTTTGGCTTTTCTGGGAAGACCAGAGGACCCAAGAACATAAGACCACAAACACTTAAAGTCAGAGGCCCCCTCCATGCTCTGGGCTCTTAAAAGTTAACAAAATCATAAAAGTTTAGGTGGTAAAAGCAAATCAAGAACGGGGACGGGGGTGGCTCAGTGGACTAAGGCTATTGCCTAGACTTTGCAAAGACCTGGCTTGATTCCAAGCACTAAAAAGAAAAGGGAAACCAAGTGTGGCCTCCCAAAGCAGCTCACTTAGCTTTGGGCTGCTACGCGTGCAATGAGGTAGTGGGCTCCTCCGCCATCGGTGGACTTGGCTACCTCTGTCCACCTGAGAGGTACTGCATGCCTTAGGATCAGCTAAGGAATCATGTGTGGTGCTCAGGGCAGGGCTTAGTACATAGCACATAGCATGCAGCCAATAAACCCAGGGAGGGAAGGAGAGTCATGCCAGCTGGAAGTACCCAAGAGGGCAGCGGATAGAGCCCCACACTGAATATAAGCCGTTTACACAACTTTTGAGAAACCTGGATAGAAGTATAACCACCAACTCTCCCAAATGAGCCAGTTTCTATTGGCAATGAAGCCTTGCAGGAAAAACAAAATAACAAAGCACAAAAACCATAGCCTGAATTAACCAGAGGCCAAACACCAGCAACCACCCTAATGCTTTGTCTCCATGCTTCTATCTTATAGTTTAAGACAAACATCTGCCCATGTATGTATGCGTGTGCATGTTTGTGTGTATGCATGCATGCTCACATGTGTGCATATTTATACATGTGCGTGTTTGTGTTATGTATGTGTGTGCAAAGGGCATAGGTGTCATCTTCAGTAATGCTGTCTTTTTATTTGAAACAAGTTTCCTCATTTACCTGGTGCTCATCAATCAGACCTGGCTGGCCAGCCTTGGGCCTACTTCATAAAAACATTGTTATCAGCTTTTTTTTTTCTTGGCTGTGACAAAATTCCTGACAGAAGTGGCTGAAAGAGGGACGATTTGTACCGGTCCGCGATTTCAAAGAGTCACAGTTCAACATGGTGGTGAAGGCATGGAGGCGGACGCGGGTTGGTCTGTGGTGAAGACTTCTTTCTGTTCACGTGACATGTGCTGGAAACAAGTGCTGTAGAACTAAAGGAAAGTGCGACTTTCAAAGGCATGCCAGTCAGGTGCCACCTGCTAAGGGCCGCACAAGCTTCCACAGAGCCCTACAGCTAAAGCCTGAAAATTCCAAATAGGGGCCTGTGGGGGGAACATTCCATAGCAGCACCAATGTCATTCATCATGAGGCATGTAAGCCCCATGACGCAGTCCCCTTTCAAATGCTTTCACCTCCCAATACTGTCACCTTAATGTATGGTTCACATATGTAGGGATCACAATATGAGCACCTAGACCATCAACAGACAGCAAGGTAGGCAGGTATCAGGCTGCCAGGCTGGCAAAGGACACGGCGGCAGGAGAGCAGTGTTCTGCTGGGCACTGCTCGATGCTTAGTGAGCTCATCAGCCGGGCCAGCTTGGTGGAACTGCATTTAGTGCATAGCTACAACTTTCCAAATTACCAAATTACCAATTCCACTGGTAAGAAGGAAGTCAGATGAGGTTTCATGTGGAGCACGGTGAAAGCTCCAAGCTCTGGGTGAAGCCTGTTCAGATTCGGATCTCAGCTTTCCTATTTAAATACTGTAACCTGGAACGAGGATCTCTCCCTCCCTCCCTTCCTCCCTAGTTCCCTCTCTCCCCCTCCCTCCCCCACCTCATCATCCAAACTAGTGGTTATTACACATATGAAAGCTTCAGAAAACATGGGTTCTCCAAGACCAGAAGGCACTGATGTGAACATTGGCCTGGGTATCAGGTCAGTATATGCTGTGCACTGTGGAACTCTGGGAATCTCTTCACTCATCTACATCTCACTTTTCTCGTTTGTAAATGGAGTTTATCATTATAAACATGCCTCCTGCCGTGCTAAAGATACAGTAAAATCCAATATGTCCACAAAACAGTGAGTGTCAGCTGTCTGTCACACCTCAATAATAAAAGCTCTCTAGAGGTTGTTTATTTGTTAGTTTGTTTATTTATTGTAAAGTCCAACGCACACTGAAAGCAATAGCATCTAAGCCACTTTCTGCATTATCTTTTATTGGCATGGGCCTCTCTCTCCTGGTCTTCTGTCTGAAAGTGGGTGGTACTAAGGATGTGCTAGGTACGGCAATACCCAGAGCTATCTCACCTTGAAGCTTCTACAGTCAACTGAATACGGTAGTTAAACCCTTCCCACATGTTTCCCTGCCTTTTAGGGAGTTAGGGAAAATATGCTGACTTGCATAAGAAAAATGGGAGGGTTTGTCGACAGTCAAAGATGGACAGTGGCATGGGAGTCCCTCCTTGCCCAGTTGACTCCCCTGAAAAGTATGGGGCTATAAAAGGCCATGTAAACATTTTTGAAAAACAATACTCTCTCTCTCTCTCTCTCTCTCTCTCTCTCTCTCTCTCTGTATGTGTGTGTGTTGTGTGTATTGGGATGTGACACACTGCACAAAGTTAAAATGGTTGAGATTGTTACATCGAGGTTTGGAGAAATTGGAGGTCTATGGTCAACTGAGCATGGTGGTTGAGCCCTCCCTACATATTTACAGGCCTTTTAGGGGGTTAGTGAAAATATTATGGACTTGCTTAAAAACGTTTCTCCTGCCTCTCTGACTAAAGAGCCTAGTTTGAGTTTAGAGCGGTCTGACTTTTAGACTCGGTCTTCCTATCTCAGCTTTCTGGGCACTGAGATTTCTGACATATACCTACATACTCAGCCTCCAGTATTCTCTTCATGGATTTATATGGCTGTCATAAATTAAAAATCATTTAATCAAAGCACAACAAATAGGATACTACTTGTACCTATGTTGCTGTGACTATAAGGTATAACATGTCTCTATGTCATAGTAGGCCCCCAGACCTTAGCACAACTGACTCCATGATGGAAGTGCCATTCAGGCTACAAAACAGCATATAGTCAGAACCGCCAACCAAAACAAAGATTTAATTCATTAAAGTCCATAGTTATGGCAAAGTCTCTAGGTGCACTAACCTTGCCTTTTGGTTTCTGTAGTTCTGAATTTTGCTAACTGAAGTATGCCCACCCAGAACATGGCTTTTTTTGTGTGTGTGCTTAAAAGGTCACCCTGAGAAAGGCTCAGTACTACACCGGGATCCCAAACTCCCAGGTGCTGGCCAGCTAATAAAGACTTTCTATTGGCTTAAACTTATGGCCCAGCAATCTTCTCTTGGTGGATACCACACAGTAGTAGGTTCCATGTGGGGTTTTGTGTGGAAGGAGAGTTCTGATGTGACCCAGTCCACTCAGCCCCCTAGACTTGAAGAAGGAGAAAGTGACCTGAGGTCAGGGTACAACTGGGGCAGGGGAGGGAAAGGAGGAAGGAAAAGGTGGGATGGGGAAAAGCATTGTGCTTAATGAGTAAGACCCCTGACCTCCCTGCTACCCCATAAAGGGCCCTTTCCTTGCTGAGGAAGGGGTGTGCTCAAATGTCATTATTCAGAGGGGAACAAAAATCCCTGTCTGGTTAGCACCCAACTAAAGCCCACTCTGGTTGCCCAGATGCACAGCCCCCAACCTTCCAGGGGAGGCAGGATGTGGCTCTGCTACATCCCTGACCTTCTTACTCCCACCCCTTCATTGTTGCCCAGATTCTAGAACTCATAGGGCTCCATGCTGCCTGGGGCTACTGCCCTCTCTAGCCCCTCGGCTGCCAACACTGTTTCGGTAGATAGTCCCGTAGTCAGCTGGCTCCTCATTTCTTCTGTGGTCCCTGTCTCCTCCTCAGAGAAGCCCCCAGGGATCACCTAAGAAAAATCAGCTCTGCTGCCTTCTGGTTGGCTCCCAGGCTTTTTTTTTTTCCTGCACTCACTTCTCCTTCAGGCTCTCTTTCAGCTTTTCTACCCTCCAATAACCATGAACGCAGGCTCTTGGCTGATAAATACACCACTGCATTGCTTGCTCTTTGCACTTGGAAGGTGGTTTGGACATATTTACTCAACAGCAAAATTCCAGGGACTGACCACGGCGCGGGAGTGGGCAGCTTTCTCGAGCGAAGAAAGTGGTTTTCAAACTGAACTCCCGGGTGGTTGGGCATGGCAGTATACACACTAAACCCCACAGCTACCGGGGATGGGGAAGGCAGGAAGTACGGAAGGTCAAGGTCAGCTTTGGCTTCTTAGTGAGTTTGAGACAGGAAGTACGGAAGGTCAAGGTCAGCTTTGGCTTCTTAGTGAGTTTGAGACCCTGTCTTGAGAAGTCAAAAGCTTAGAATGAAATTGGATTCCAGGGCATGGGTGGAGCCGTGCGAGATCAGTTGCGTGGTTCTAGACCTCAGCCTTTCTCCAGGGCGGAGCCTCCTCTGGGTTCTTTTATATGTAGTGGGCGCTTTTATTATTCACTGGACAAAGAGCTGAGGGGCCAAAGGGTGGGGCTCCAGAGCACTGTTAGGAATACTGCGAGGAAGGCAAGAGTTCATGCCTTTACAAGTCCCCTTGGACCCTGCAACTTGTGATTCCAGGAAGGAGGCAGACACAGGAAGCCTTGGGATTGAGAAACATGAGGTACAGGACCTTGACAGGCAATGCTATCTGGGGAGCCCCAAGGATGGGGCCTCTGTGATCATCCTCTGCAGCAGTGCTCAGCCTTATCCCCGAGCTCACCAAGAAAGCAGCCGTCTGGCTCTCTGTGGACTCAGTGAATGAATTCAGTTTCCCCAGCACTCACGGTCAGAGCCTTCTTAGCTCCTGTCCCAGCTGTAGGGCAGCTTATACTCTGCACTGATCCTTTATATTGTTGGCATGATTCTCCCCTACCACCTGACCTTTCTCGTCTCCGATGCTCAGCTCACTCCAGCACAGGCTCCCGACTCGGGGCCATGGTCATGCTACTTCTCTGCCATGGCCAGGAAGAACATGCTTGCTGCAGCACTCCGCTTCATAGCCTTTTGTCCCATGTGACACATCGCAGGTGGACTTGTCTATTTCGTCACCTGCCTTCCCTGAGAATGGTAGCATACTGCTGAAGTCCCTGCTGCAACTCTGGTGTCTAGAATAGTGCCTTGCATGTAGAAAGCAACGTATAAATATTCCTTGACTAAATTAGTATGATATGATTTGTAGTGAACCAGTATTTTCACACTGTGGGTTTGAAGTGAGGCATGCGGTCAACTGAATGGGCCATGAGCAACATTTTAAAAACACAGCAGAACAGAAAATATGAGGTACATAGTGAGGGCAGGTGGGGGTCTGACATACCTCAGTATCTTGGAATCAGGTGGCAGGGAAAGATGTGTTAGTTATTGGGGTCTGTGCTACTAATTTTTGAAAACATATTGTATTAAGCCAGGGATTACTAAACCTTATAGATTCCAATAGTAAATATACTAGACTTTTAAGGCCATGAAAACTACTCAAGTATGATAACACAGTGCAAAAACAAGCTCTCCACAGTATGTTTATCAGTAGGCAGGGCCATGCTACAATAAAACTTTATTAACAGAACCCAGAGAATAGCATTTGGGTTCAGTAGCAGTTTGCTGAGCCTTGCAGTAGCCTTGCATTTGTGTCTTATTAGTGTTTGGATCCAAAATGCCTCCCACAGGCTCACGTTTTGAATGCTCAGTCCCCATCTTATGGGGACATTTGATGGCAGTGGATCCCAAATGAGGTGCGGTTTGATTGTCAGAAAAAGGCCTTTTAGAATGGGCCCATGAAGATTGTAGTTGCTTCTGGTTTTTGACCCCACTTCCTCAGCTGTCACGTGAGGACTATCTGTCCCAGGTTCCCACAGCTTATGAGCCCATCCTGCCTTGATGGGCTGAGACCTTCTAATGCCAGGGGCCTCCCTCACAAATCCTCCCTTCCTTAAGTTACTTCTGTCAGACGTTTTCTCACAGTTGCAAGAGAAGTGACAAAATGTATCTGCCAAAAATAGTCACTAAACATTCACAGAGGCCTCAGCTTAAAGTAGCTGGGCAATCACATCAATCAATAGTTGCTGGATGGTTTCAAGAGCCACACCTTAGCCGTTTGGGTTACTGTAACAAAATATCTTTGGCCTGGCAACTGATGCGCAACAGAAACCCATGACTCACAGTTCTGGGACTGGAACGTCCAAGATAAAGATGAGGAGACCCAGTGTCCGATCAGGGCTTTACAGAGAAGGCGTTTTCCTGTGTCTACATGCTGCGGAAGGGGGCGGGCCACTTCCCCTGCCTCTTTCATGACTCTATTCATGAGGGTGGTACCCTCAGGATCTAATCCCTTCCTCAAGGCACTGCCTCTGCAGCATCACTTTGAGGTATGCATAAAGGCCCAACTTAGACATTTTGGAAGTATGCCGCCATTCAGGCCATCGGGCTCAAATCCTCAAAAGCCTTTGCCCCTACTCCAAGCCTTGTGAAGTCCAGGGGGCAGAGCTCAAAGTATGTTCACACCCTTGCTGCCTGTTTGCACCCCTGCCAGGAGTGGGGAGAGGAGGTGGAGGACCATAGTGGGAAGTTTTTTTTTAAATTAATTTCTTTATTTTAATTAATTTATTCATATTACATCTCAGTTGTTAGCCCATCCCATGTATCCTCCCATTCCTCCCTTCCTCCCACTTCCCCCCTACTCCCCTCCCCTCCCCTAAGTCTGTGTCTGAGGGGGACCTCCTCCCCCTGTATATGCTCATACGGTATCAAGTCTCTCCTTAAAATATCTAGGAATAACCCTAACCAAGCAAGTGAAGGATTTATTTGAAAAAAAACTTTAAACCTCTGAAGAAAGAGATTGAAAATGACATCAGAAGATGGCGGGATTTACCTTGTTCGTGGATCAGAAGAATCAACATAGTAAAAATGGCCATCCAACAAAAGCAATTTACAGATTCAATGCAATCCCTATCATAGTGGGAAGTTTAACTGATCACGTTGGGCTCTTTTCCTCTTTTCCCTTTCATAAATCAAGTCTCCTTGTGGTGGTGATGATCACTCGGGTCACCGATTCTTCGGGTCACTTTTTTTTTAAACTGGATATAGCTCAGTGTAAGATTGAATAGAAGGGAAGGGGGGCGCCAGACAAGTGTCAGCCCCGAAGGCAACACCAGCTCCTCCCAGCTCCTGCTCTTGTCCAGGGTGAAGGGTGAACGGCCCTGGGCCATGGTCTAGGCATGGAGAGAGCTGAAGACAGGGGTGCATCTTATATATGCCTGGCTGGCCATTTGGCAGGTGAGAAAGAGGGTCAGACTCAGAACTCAGTATGGTCGTGGACATAGCTCTGCTAACTTATACCTGAGTGATAAGACTGGCCTGTTTTGATGCAGGGGCATAAGGACTCAGGGAATTGGTACAAGTCAAGTACAGTGTTTGATACCAGCTTGGGAGGGATGCGTATATCACAGCTCTGCCATGAAACCAGAGATGGCGTCTACATTTTTAAATCCCTAAAATAAATAAAGGCAAACAGTATTTCATGATATATGAAACTGACACAAAGTAAACATTTCCTTGTGTGTGTGTGTAAGGGGGATACACATGCACACGCTATGTGTATGGGGGTAGGCAGTTATGCAAGCATATGCTGTGTGTGCATATAGGTATTAGATCACAAACTTGGTTGTCTTTCATCAAGTACAGCCCTCCCCCCTTTTTCAGATAGAATCTCTCACTTTGACCTGGGGCTTTTTTTTTTTTTTAAAGATTTATTTGTTTATTATTATGTATACAGTGCTCTGCCTGCATGTATACCTTCAGGCCAGAAGAGGGCATCAGATCACATTACAGATGGCTGAGAGCCACCATGTGGTTGCTGGGAATTGAACTCAGGACCTCTGGAAGAGCAGTCAGTGCTCTTAACCACTGAGCCATCTCTCCAGCCCCGACCTGGGGCTTATTAGTTTGGCTAATCTAGCTGGCCAGCGAGCCACAAGGATCTGCCCATCTCCCCCTCCCCCGCACTGGGATTACAAGTGTGTTTGCTACCCTGCTTGTTCTTCTGCTTGGTATGCGCCAAGCACTATATGGTCTGCACTATCTCCTGGCCCTGAAATTAAAATTTCAGTGTCTGCACATGACGTTCTATAGGGAGACAGCCATATACATTCACCTACGCATCATCTATGGCTGCTTAGCTCTACAGGGACAAGTACCTACAACAGCGAACATACGGCCACTTGGAGAGTAAGATGTAAGTTGCTGACCTTTGACCTAGATTATGGACTAGAAGTATTGACATCACCTGTGGACTCCTTAGAAATACTTAAGTCCAGGCAACATCTCCCAACCCCCACCTTAACCATCCACCCTGGTAATCACAAGACAGTTTTGGAAGCAGCTCGCCTCTACAGGAGGCAAGTCAACATTTTCCTAATTGTTTATTGCCTGTGGGAAAACCCCTCGTCCAGTTGGGGAGGGGGGGTCCTCATTCACAAGTGAAGAAACAAAAGACCCCAAAGTTAAGTGCTTGCCCAAGAATGCGAGCTGGCACTTCACCTCTCAGATCCATTGCACAACCAGAGGTGTTGGCCGTTAGGCTCTGCAGCCCTCAGCAAAATGAAGGCTGCATGTATACAATATGAGACCCATGTCTATACTATGAAACTGGAGATATCAAGATGGCGGGCCAGGGCTGGAGAGATGGCTCAGAGGTTAAGAGCACTGTCTGCTCTTCCAGAGGTCATGAGTTCAATTCCCAGCAACCACATGGTGGCTCACAACCATCTATAATGAGATCTGGTGCCCTCTTCTGGCCTGCAGGTGTACATGCAGGCAGAATATTATATATATAATAAATAAATCTTCCAAAAAAAAAAAAAAAAAGATGGTGGCCCAAGATTTAAGGACTTCCTGATCTCCCACAGTTTCAAGTGGGGCTGGATCTGAGTTGAGCCATGCTATCTGCTGGTATGGTCTTTGTCTCTAAGTTACTGATACACTTGCTTGGGTTCCTGATTCACTGTGGAATTCCTGGTCCCTCGGGCCATCTCAGATAACATCTCCTGGTCTAAAACCATAGCCATGCAGAACAGTATTTGCTGGACACCTTGTTAGGACATGATGCTAGCGGAACAGAGGTGTGGCAGGCCTGCATTCTGCATTTTTAAAAGGCTCCCAGTGTTGCTGCTGCTGGTGGTCCTCCTACAAAGCACCCTTAATTGGCAGGGCTGTGGAGGAGCTTGGGCCTGTCTGACTCCCGAGTCAGACCTACTTGGGCTGTCACCGAGCACATCCCAATAGACCCCAACTCTGCTGTCCCTTGTCTCATAAGTGTTTGGGAACCCCAGAACCTACCCTTCAGCTTCCAGTGGACTCCCCATATATGCCGCCATGTTGAAGTACCATGATGTGGAAAAGAACTGGGTAGCATTTGTCATCTCAGTCCCGAGCTTCCCTTGCACTTCAGGCCTCATCCTGGAAGGGGTGTTGGTGGGATAATTCTCAGGGCTGAGGCTAGAAGTCAGGGAAACAGACACAGGCTCGGCCACTGCTACCTCAATTGTCCAGAAGCTTAGTGGCATCTGATGGTGAGAATGTGCTTCTCCCAATATCCCAAACATGCATGTGTGTGCGTGTGCGCGCGCACACACATCCCCACATTATATCTTTCTGTCCTTCCTGGACAAACAAACTACCAGCTTCCCCACACGCCAGCAATTTCCAAGAAGCCAGAGATATGACTAGTTTCCCCTCCAGGAGGCTTGCTGAGCAGCTGTCAGTGCTGAGACGCCAGGAAGGCAGGTGGTTGTCTGAGGACATCGCTTCTCCTGTTGGCTGACTATAAGGCTGGACTCTTCCTGAGCATTTGTCTAGGGAAGGGCTCCACAGACACCAGGCTGTGTTCTATATAGGCTGGTAGAGCTTTCTGGAAACATCAATGATCTCCTTGAACATGGTCACCAGAACACAAGACAACAATGTGGGCATGTCATGTGCAGCCTTGTGAGACTAATGTCTTCTTGGTCTCATTTTATCTCACCTATAAAATAGGTTTGATAGAAATATCTGCCTTAAGGGTCTGCTCAGTTGTATTCTTTCTATTTTGTTCTATTCTGTTCTATTCTATTCTATTCCGTTTTATCTGCCCCCCCCCCTTTGTGTTATGCACATGCATTTACATGTGTGCGGAACCCAGAGGTCAGCCTTGGGTTTGTACCTTAAGAGTCTTCTGCCTTGGCACTGGAGAGATGGCTCAGAGGTTAAGAGCACTGACTGCTCTTCCGAAGGTCCTGAGTTCAGTTCCCAGCAACCACATGGTGGCTCACAACCATCTGTAATGTGACCTCATGCCTTCTTCTGGCCTGCAGGTGTACATGTAGGCAGAGCACTGCACACATAATAATAAATAAATAAATAAATATTTTAAAAAGATGCTCCTGCCTTGTCTTCTGAGATGGATGGCCTCTCATTAGCCTGGAACCAACAGATTCAGCTAGACTGGCAGGGCAGTGAGCCTTAGGGATCTGCCTGCCTTCTGTCTCCCTGGCACTGGGATGACAAGTGCATGCTACCACACCTGGGCTTAAAAACAAAACAAAAGCATAGATTCTTGGCCCTCACATTTATAAGGCCAGCAGTCTGCCAATCGAGCTACCTCCGTGGCCTGTGTTCTATAATTTCTCTATTATCTATGACTCTCGGTGGTGAGGAGAGTGGGAGCCAGCTGGCAATCGCGCTGAACTCCTCTTTCTCAGGCCACGAGAGAAAGGCCTCTCCTGGCTTTTGTTACACACAGTGTCAGGATGGATGAGCAGACACTGCCAGGGAAACAGAAGAGAAACAGGGACTTCTTGGCTGTTCCAGGAAGGTTTTGTTTCTTTTTGGACACGATGCATTCTCTGGAGGGTCTGTGTGTGTGTGTGTGTGTGTGTGTGTGTGTGTGTGTGTGTGTGTGTGTCTGTGTCAACATTTATAAGAACTGGTTACTTATACTTAGTCCTCCCATAGGAGGCTGGTGACAGGCCTCTGTCCCTGTGACAAATACGGCCTGAAGGTGGTAGAGCACACACCCTTTGAAACGTAGGCTTGACAATCATCAATCCCTTCTGCATCCTCTTGAGATGGATCTTGTTGATCTTGTGTGTGAGGCCCGGTGTGAGGCCAGTGGAGCAGAAAATCAGGGCCAGTCTTCTTTGAAAGGTCAGTGCTCATCTCAAAGGTACCTCATGCTCCCCAGTGGGGCTTTGAGAAATCCCTTTATACATCTACGCTCTGCTGAAGCTGGCTCTTCGCCTTATCTTGGGAAGACTTGGTTCCACCAGGGTGTCCCTTATGCTCTATGACATCACAAATGATTTAATCTATCTAAGGAAATGGTTATGATCATGTGTGTCAAAGTATTTCCATATTGGGTAAAACAGCGGTCTTTCAGGATATACCCTGCTGGAGAGACTTCACTGTGGTTAAAGACTCCATGTCCTAGGTGGGATTAAGTTCTTTCTTTTAAGTTCCCTCATTCAGCACATAATCTTGCAACATGTCCCATGCATAAATATTGTATATTTATTTACTTTTGAGATATGGTCTCATTGGTCAGCTCAGGCTAGCCTTGAACTCATGACCTTAGCCTCCTGAGTACTGGGATTATAGGTGTCATCACACCTAGCTTTATCTTTCCTTATATAGGAGATGATCTCCACAATATTTGAAGGGCAGGGACTGGGTCCTATTAATTCACTCACTCCCAGTATAGACTAGGCATTTATATGTGGGTGTACCACAGGAGTACATGTGGGTGGGCCAATGACTGTGCCCACTGGGTCCTGAGTGATCTTTGTGAAACACCAAGGTTATTGATTGCTCCTTACTAGGCAGCAAGAAGAGGAAGCCGTAAGACCCGTTGACCTTGATTCTGACCCTCTTGTGTATGTGTGTGTGTACATCTAGGTGTGCGCCCATGTAGAAGCCAGATGCCAATGTCATATGTCTCCCTCTACCAAGGTTCCTCCTTATTTTTCAGACAGGGTCTCTCACTGAACCTGGAGCGCATTGTTTTGGTTAGGTTGGCCTGGCCAGTGAGCCCCTGGGATCCACCTGTCTGCCTTCCCACAGCATCGCTGTTGTAGACGGCTGCCATCACACCTGGCTTTTGCTAAGGATCTGAACTCAGGTCTTCACGCTGACCCAGCAAGCACTTTACCCACCATGCAATCTTCCCAGGGCCTTGCCTCTGGCCTGCTGCTAACCTGTGGCCTTGGCAAGATGACCCCTGGGGACCTGTGCAAAGCAGAGTGCGGATCTAACTCTCAGGGAGGCCTGGAGGCTCGGGGGTGGGGGGTGGGGGGTAGGGTGAGGTGAGGTGGAGGGGAGCATTCTGGCACATAGCTACAACTGTGAACGTGCTCTCTCCCTCCTCCTTTGCTCACAACCAAAATCTGCCCTGGGCTATCTCAGCGAGGCCGGAAGTCCTGGGAACTTAAGACATTATCTCAAGTTCCCAGTGATGGCAGACTACAGAGGCAATGGGCTCACAACTTGAGAATACTGGAGCCAAGATCCTCAACAGCCCTCCTACCCACTCTATGGTCACATGCCACTCTCTGCTTCTGGTGCTGTTGGCCTTATTAAGTCTTCACGTGCCAGATAAGGAAAACCTAGGCCCGTGCACATACAGGAAAACTGCCGTTTATGTTTAAATGACAGGCCACCAGGAGCAGTGCCATCTCTAAAAATGGAGAGGCTGGCAGGACAATCCAGGTTTCTTGAACCAGGGCCAAAGCTCTTTCCAGTGTGAACCATGGGCGATGCGAGGATGCTGCAAGTGGAAGACAAGATGCCACAAGCGAAGACCGTAGCCCTGAATCCTTGCTAGAAAAATCAAGCTCCCGATCTGGACAAATGTGCCTCCAATGACACATAACAGGCTGATAGAGCCCTAGAATGCTGTTCCCCCTGGCTCTGAGTGTTTAGAAGGGTAGCACTTTAGTATCCAAAGGCAGAACCAAAAGCCAAGAGTCTATAGGTTATGCGTGTGTTCACGTGTGAAATACATATGGACACAGATATGCAATGGATTACCCTGTTCATGGAAGCAGGGCCCTCATCAATCTTCTGCATGCTGCATCACTCAACCGCTACCGGCTTCTTCTGACCACAGAACACAGATGATTCTCCTTTCTGGCAGGCTCCCAGTGGCAGAACAATCTTTTTGATTTCTTAACTGCTCCCCTGGGCCCTATTCCTCCACTCCGCTTAGTTACTCCTCCTCCCCCTCCAGCATGGAGGTCTAGGGCCACCTCCTCCCACTTCAAGAGCAGACAGCACTGGGAAAGCTTGCTACGGGAGGGGGGGGGAGGCTAAGGGATCTGGGTCCAGGTTGCTTGGAGCTGATGCTGGCAGTGAACTGGAGCAAGTGGGAGTGTGTGAGATGCTGCTGCGGCCGCTGGAGGCACCGCACCTGGGGCAGACGGCTGGTCCTGTGGACCCGACAGGACTACTGCATGGTGCCTTAAACCTGTCACTCACTGCGTGGGGCTCCTTTCAAAGGGCAGCGATGTGTATGCCGTGGGAAGAGTTAGGACGTCTAGTTCTCTTAACTTGTTATCATCTCAGTGGTCATATACCCTTCACTCCTCTGAGCTCAGCCAGACTGCCTTGCCTTGGGATGGACCCCAACTCCAGCAGTTACTGCCCATGCCTCAACTTTCCCATCTGTAAAATGGAGGTCTCAAACAATAGTACTTGCCTTACAAAACTGTAATAAATGAATCAAAAAACCTATCTATCTATCTATCTATCTATCTATCTATCTATCTATCTATCTATCTATCATCTGTCTGTCTGTCTGTCTGTCTGTCTAATCTACCATATATCACTTAGATCCTGGACAGAATAAAATCAATGTGACATTAGGTTTTTTAAAAATACCATTATTGTGATTGTGATAGTCTCTCCTTACTCATGTTTCTCTCATCCCCACGACTATTTGAAACATGAAAATGTCAAATGGAAAATTTCAGGAATAAATCATTCTTACATTCTTGCCACATGCCATCCCGGAGAGAATGATGGAACTGTGTCCCAGCTTCCTCCCAGCTGCTCCTGGTGTGAACTATTTCCACGCCATATATGCTGCCTTCCCATGAGGCATTCAGTGGTTCTCAGCTCTCAGAACCACCATCTAGGTCAGCGTTTCTCGACCTGTGAGTTGTGAGCCCTTGAGACCATCGGAAAACATAGATATTTAGATTATGATTCGTAACAGTAGCAAGATTACAGTTATGAAGTAGCAATGAAAACAATTTTATGGTTGGTGGGGGCAGGGTTCAACACACCATGAGGTCCTGTGTTAATGGGGTTGAAACACTAGGGAGGCTGAGGACCACTGGTCTGGGTATTGCTGTGTTTGGGGGTCAAGTGACCCTTGTTCTACTTTATGATGGCTCAGAAATATGCAAGAGTTATCAAGTTGCATACGCAAAAAGGAAGCTGCAAACATAGGGTGGGCACTTTTTGTAGTCTCGGGCCTCCTCTGGGGTCGGGGTGGGACAGATCATTCCTGGCTAAAGAAGACTCCTGCATCACCATGGTTAGGATTGCTATCACAGCGACTCCATTTCTGTCTCAAAAGTCTCAAGGGGGCCAAATAGCTCAACTCTGCTTCTTGGTTTGGGGGAGATTTGATTGCTGTGTGGCCTGGGCAAGGCCCTGCTCCTCTCTGAGCCTCAGGTTCATATCTTTTTTGTTTGTTTGTTTGTTTTTGTTTATTTTAGGTTCATATCTTTTCAGTGAAGTGCTAAGACTCAAGCTCAGACAGGGAGAATCTGTGAAAGCAAGCAGGAGGCGATTCCCAGGGTCGGGTTAGCTTGTGCCGAAAGCTGTTTCCTTTCTTTTAAGAGTTTACCCAAAACGTAATTAAACCCTCCCTCCCCTTTTTATTTGTTCCGAGCAACTGCTTATTTCAGATCCGTAAGTGGTTAATCAAAATAGTGGTTTATAATTGCAGTTGGGCTTTGGAGCTCTCTTGCAGTAAACGTCTACCAGCTCTACCAGCTGCCACCACCCTAAGCATGAACTGTTGTATTTATTCTGTTGTCATTACAGCCCCAGGTGAGACTTTATTGTCTCTGTGTTAGAGATGTGGAAATTTAAGTGCATATAACCAGTGCACAGGGAATTCAGGGTCAGGTTAGAGACCTGGTGAAATATTCTGCATGCTTTTCTCCATACCATATTTGGGACTTAGACTTGATCCCTTGGTTGTTTGTTTTTATGAAACTGGGTCTCACTATGTTCCCTGGGTTAGCCTCTGATTCCTAGGCTCAAGCCATCCCTTTGCCTCAGCCTCCCCGGAAGATGCCTTGAACCTGGCCTCTAAGGCTACACTGACGCAATAGTGAATTTTCTCAACGCTGTGGCAGAAACGTCTGATGTAATCTATGTCAGCAAGGAAGGGTTTGTTTTGAAGCTTGACAAAGCTGCTCACTGTGCATCCACAGTCAGGAAGCAGAGAGAGACGTGGGTGATGGTGCTCAGCTGGCTGCCTCCTTTGTATTCAATCTGAGACTCCCATCCCAAGGCATGGTGCCACTCACGTTCAGGGTGAGTCTCCCTGCTCTAGGTAAACCTTTCTGGAAACACCCTCAAAGTTACATCCAGAGATGTATTTTCCTTGGTGATTCTAAATCCCTGATTTGAAGCTGATAATGAAGAGGAACCCATCATGAATAGTGGTATATGATGCCATTCCTTTCAGTTGACTAAACCTATAGAAACATCAATGAAGCAATATAGGGCTCTACCTGAGTTTTCTTTTCTTTTTCTCTTTCTTTCTTTCTTTATCTATTTTTGAGAAAATGTCCCACTACATAGCCCTGCTAGGTATAAAATAGGCTAAACTGTGTAGCTCAGTTTATCCTCTAATTTACAGCAATCCTCCTGCCTCAGCATCCCTGGGATGGGGATTATAGGCTTGAGCCCTCAAATTTGGGACAATGGTGTCTTCATGGGGAAGTTACCTGTGAGAAACAGTAAACAATTTGCACCTAAAGATTTGTCTCAATTTTCGAGGTGGGGGGAGTCCAACATCTGAGGTTAAGACACCAACCATGCTTTAAAGACACCACCTGAAGAGGATGGACGCTCTCCAGTGTTTTTAGTGCAAAGCTGCTCCTTCAACAAGCCTGACCTTCCCTGCCTTGCCTGCTAGATGAATGTAGAATCCACCAGGTCTAAATTTCCTTGTCTGTGCTTCATGCCTTTGAGCAAGCTGCTTAGAGCATCTCTGGTGCTCCAGGACCTTTGTTAGTTGTTTTTCACGCACCAGTGCACCACCTTTTTTTTTTCTTGAACTCCTAGAATTAAGGTGCAATCAAGAACTGACCACATGCTTCTAGCTGTGGACTTTTCCTTTGCTCTGCATATCACACATCCGTGGCTATATCCTCAGAGACGGTTACTGTCCAAAAGCTTGTTTGATTTTGAAATATAACACAAATACGGAAAAGGACGGACAGCACAAAGGGTGATTCTCTGAGTAGATACAAAGCAAACATCTCTGTAGCCATCATTCCAAGTGAAGAATGTGACCTACATCTGCCTCAGCTCTGTGAGCCCTTCTCCTCTGACTTGTTTGCGGTGCAGTTCTGGAGATGAACCTGGGGTTGTTCATGCCAGGGAAGTAGGCAAGTACTAAGCTCCAGATCTGCCCTTCTCAGGATTCCTAAAACTTTTATCACCTAAAAAAAAAAAATCCCTGTTAACTTATAGTTTCCTCAGGGCTTTCAACTTCATGTGAGTTAAATCAAAATCAGCATCCCTTGGTATGTGACTTAATTCTTTCCATGGTGTGTTTGTGAGAGTCACTCACGCTGTACGTGTGGTTTAGTTCGCTTGTGTTGCTGAAACATCAAGCTTGAATGAATACACTGTGATTTGGTCTACTGTTAACAGACAGACTCCTCTGTCTTCAGCTTAGTAGTCAGTAAGTTCGGTGTCCTTGCCAACACTTAGTGTTATTAGTCTTTTCATTTATAGCTACTCTGGTGGTTATTAATTTCATTTTCCCAACGAGTAATGCAGCCGAGCCCATTTCCATTCACGCATGTTTGGCATTTGCTGGGGGTGAGCTTTTGGCAACATGATGCGCATTTGACTGCATACTGAGCTTGCAGCCAGGTGAAAACTCTGACAGCTGATGCTGTTTAGTTACCTCTTTCTTGTTGACTTCAGTTGTGGGTTTGGGGGTCCCCAGAGCAGGCTCAGGCATCTCTCATACTATTGGCAGCTAATATCCACTGGCCGCCCACGTGCTGCAGGCACTGACCTGGAACTCCACGCGCAAACTTTCTCTTAATCCTCACAACCAGTACATGAGGTTGAGATTATCATTATCTTCACTTTACAAAAGAAGGGATGATCGTGGGGGGGGGGGGCCGGGTAAGGTAACTGGACCTACAGTGTCACAACACACGGGTGGTGGCACCTAGATCCAAACGAATATTCTCAGCTGTAACACGCTGTCTCCAAAGAGGAAAACATTGAAAAATTGACACTGCAAGCACGTGTGTCTGTGAACGCTCATGTGCCTTGAATAAGATGGCATAGTAGTTGCGCCTTCTGTATACACCTGCTGTGTATGTAGCACAGTGAACACACCACTTACCACACACTTAGGGAATAGTGGCAAGAAAACAGACATTTTCAACACAGAGGCAATTTTTTTTTCTTATTCACTTCAGGTCTGCTCTTGGTTGGCCCCACTGATATGGAGTCCCGTCAGGCTTTTGAAACACTACAAGCGACTAGACGTTAAAGTCTACCATCCCCACTACATCGTCTGGTTTCCAGTCTTGTAACATGTGCAACGGAGGAAATAAAATCAATTTTATCCAAATGCAATGATTTTTTTTCCTTCCATCTGACACTGCTGGTGTTCAGGACTCTGTACAGAGCTTCATTGTGTGTGTGTGTGTGTGTGTGTGTGTGTGTGTGTGTGATGTCTTGTGCATTGTCAGGTATTTATCAGCACCCTGGCTTCCTCCTGGTAGGTTCTAGAAGGACCTCCTTCTTCCCCCAACTGTAACAACTATCATTGATTTCCGACACAGCTCTGTGTCCTCTGGGAAGCCGATCCCCAGTTGCTTATTTAGCTTGACTTCTGGCAAGCTCATGGTGTCCCCTCTGTCCTAGTTTTCTTTCTATTGCTGGGATAAACAGCATGCCCAATAGGAATTTGGGGGAAGAATGGGTTTTTTGGCTTACATGTCCCAATCACAGTCCATCATGAGGTAAGTCAAAGCAGAAACTCAAACAAGGCAGGAAGCTGGAGGCAGACGCCATGGAGGAATGCTGTATATTGGCTTTCTCCCCATGGCTTCTCAGTTTACTTTCCTTATACCACCCGGGGCCATCTGCCTGGGGTGGCACTGTCCACATGGACCACTAGTCAAGAACATGCCCCCATGGACTTGTCTACAGGCAGTCTGATGGAGCAAATCACAAACTCTTCCCGGTTTGTGTCAACTTGACAAAAGAACAAACAAGCCAACCAAAAAACTCTTAAGCACACCCACATGCCCACCCTGCTTGTCTAAGCACCCCAAACCACAGTGTTCTGCTATATTTTAATTCCTTTGCCTCATGGTACCTACTGTTCCTCGTTTTAACGCAAGAGGCTTTGTCTATCTCTTGTTTTGTTCCTCGTTTATTGGGTTTCCTCAACGTTCCAGGCACAATCTATCTAGTGCGGCTTTCTCATGCTTTCTTGGCAGCTTGATTTTGCTCTTCTCCTTGGCACTCTCTTACTCATCACTACCATGGATCACTATCTAGTTGCCTTTCTAAACCAAGTGTCATCTCATTCAGATGGCTTCCCCATGTGGTTTGAGAGGTGAATGGCTTGTGAGGGCTGTGACCTTTATGGATGGATTAAACCATCTATTGGATTGTTATGGTCATGCTGTGCCCCGCTCAAACTATTTCCACATTGGGTAAAACAGTGGTCTTTCAGGATATGTCCTGCTGGAGATGTTCCACGGTGGTAAGAGACACTATGCCCTAGGTAGGATTAAGCTCTTTCCTTTACATTGCACATTCTTCACATAGTCTTCCATCATGCCCCATGTGTAAAGATTGTATATTTATTTACTTTTGAGATAAAGTCTCATTGGTCAGCTCAGGCTGGCCTTGAACTCATGACTCTACTGCCTTAGCCTCCTGAGTACCGGGATTATAGGTGTCATCATACCTGGCTTTATCTTTCCTTACATAGGAGGTGGTCTCCACAATTTTTTGGAGGGTGGGGACTGGACCCTATTAATTCTCTCACACCCACTGTAGGCTAGACACTTGTCTGGTGTACCACAAGGTAGGTCAAAGACTGCACCTACTGGGTCCTGAGCAGGCTTTGCAAAACAACAAGGCCATTGATACCTCCTTAACAGGTGTCTTAAGGCATGCTCTCCCTGCGAGCCTTCAACCACCCATCTTCCTTCTTAGGAGAAGGTACAAGGACTATAAGGCACACATGTTGCGACCTTTACTTTCCCAGCATGAACATGGGCTCCTTGCTCAGTCAGCCTTCAAGATTGGTCCACATCTGACAAAGGTCTAATATCCAAAATATATAAAGAACTCAAGAAATTAAATACCACCAAACCAAATAACCCAATCGAGAAATGGGGCATGGAACTAAACAGAGAATTCTCAACAGAGGAATATCAAATGGCTGAGAAACACTTAAAGAAATGCTCAACCTCCTTAATCATCAGGGAAATGCAAGTCAAAACAACTCTGAGATTCCATCTTACACCTATCAGAATGGCTAAGATAATAAATTCAAGCGACACCACATGCTGGCGAGGATGTGGGGAGAGAAAAACACTCCTTCATTGCTGGTGGGAATGCAAACTAGTACAACCACTTTGGAAATCTATCTGGTGCTATCTCAGAAAAATGGGAATAGGGCTTCCTCAAGACCCAGCTATTCCACTCCTTGGAATATACCCAGAAGATGCTCCAGCACACAACAAGAAAATTTGCTCAACCATGTTCATAGCAGCCTTATTCATAATAGCCAGAACATGGAAACAGCCTAAGTGTCTCTCAATAGAAGAATGGATAAAGAAACTGTGGTACATATACACTATGGAATACTACTCAGCTATTAAAAACAAGGAATCCCCAAAATTTGTGGATAAATGGATTGAGCTAGAAATGATCATAATGAGTGAGTTAACTCAGAAGCAGAAAGACTCAAATGGTATATACTCACTTATATCTGCATATTAGTCCAACGGGCATGTCCCACGAAAGCCTTCACTTACCAGGAAACAGAGACAGAAGAGAGGACATACTAGTGGGACTCTAGATGTGAGATTCATGGGAGAAAGGCAAAGTAGAAGGACCCAGAGGGTCCTAGAAGCCTATAAGTAGAACATTATGATAGGCAGATTTGGGCACAGGGGTCCCACTCAAACTAGGCACCAGACAAGGACAATACAGGCGGTAAACCTTAAACCCCTACCCAGATCTAGACAATGGACAGAACACTCTCCACAGTAGAGTGGAGAGTGGGATATTACTTTCTCACACACTCTGGTGCCTCACCTCTGACCATATCCCCTGGACGGGGAGACCTGATGGCACTCAGAGGAAGGACAGCAGGTTACCAAGAAGAGACTTGATACCCTATGAGCATATACAGGGGGAGGTAATCCCCCTCAGGAACTGTCATAGGGGAGGGGAATAAGGGGAAAATGGGAGGGAGGGAAGAATGGGAGGATACAAGGGATGGGATAACCAATGAGATGTAACAAGAATAAATTAATAAAAAAAAAAAAAAGAAATCCGCAAAAAAAAAAAAAAAAAAAAAAAAAGATTGGTCTTTGCAAGTTTTCTAATTTCAACCAAAAGGAGAGGGGGAAAAAAAAAGCTCTTTCCTCCATGTCTGCATTCTTGAAAACTTGTGTTTATTTTGGTCTGTGTCACCCTCTCATTTGGGGGATTGACCTCTTGACCTTTGGGACATCCCTCTTGCCTATGAATTGTATCCATCTCTGTAGGCACTTCCTCATTTCCTCTTGTGGATTATTTTAAGTTTTAAGGATATAACTAAGTCCTTAGATGCCCCCCTAACTTTACCAGAGCTGTCTGAGATGGTGACAGCGGACAGGTGGAAAGGAGCAACCAGAGAAACAGGGTCAAGTGACAAGAACTTGGTGACCATTTGGACATGGAGGAGGCAGAGGTAGCTCTTATATCTCTGAGTTGTTTGTGCTCTTTAGCTGTGCCGGAAATGGAAGAGACCTCAGGGCCTGAGATATGCTAGTCAAGCACTCTAGCCCCGAGCTACCCTTGCCCTTTGATTACAGTTTCTGTTGCAGATATGGAAGTCACAGGACAGGAAGTAGATGAAGGGGAGGTGGGGAGATATTGGACCTTGTTTGGGATGTTTCCATGGAGACAAGGCTGCAAAATACAGGAGGTAATTGGAGATAGGAACTTGATTGCATATATAGGAACTGTGACTCAGGAGGCTGTTGACATGAGGATGGCAGCTGAAACTGAGGGAGTTAGTGAGAGACAGCAGTGTGCTTATGGAGCGGCCATGGTCAGGGATGACACAGGAGAATTTGTCCTTGAAAGAGACTGAAGGTATAATAATATAATAATGAAACTGAAGAAGAGAGCCGGGAGAAGAACTTGAATCAGAGACCACTAGAGGAAAAGTCTGAGGATAGAAGGTTTGCTCAGAAAGCCTAAGTGATGAAGAGACATCAGTTCAGGATGGAAGAATGCCCATGAATTAGCATGAAGGCCATTGGGAACTCAGGATGGAAGAATGCCCATGAATTAGCATGAAGGCCATTGGGAACTATGAGGAAGGCACTTTCAGCCCAGAGGAGGAAGAGGAGGAGGAGGAAGCTACAGACAGATTGTAGAGGTGGTGAAGAGAGTGGGAACAAAGGAACAGGCTTTTTGAAGCCTATTATCGTTTTTGTTCAAAGGAGGTATCATGGTTTGGATATTAAATGTCCTTCCCAAACCCAAGCACTGAAGGTTTGGTCCCCATTGTAGCAATTTAGAAGCAGAGGCTTGTGTGTGTGTGTGTGTGTGTGTGTGTGTGTGTGTGACTGGATCAGGAGGGCTTAGATCTCATCAACGGATTCATAGCTTAATGGGTTCCCAGGGGTGGGCTGCCTCTGTTACACATTCTCTTCCTTCTCTCACTCCTTCTCAGTTGCCATGGCAGGAACAGTTTTGACTCACCACACCTGGGCCATGATGAACTGTTCCAGCACAGGCGCCCAAACAGGGCAAAGTGACCATGAATCAAAAATTCCCAAACAGCCAAAAAAACAGACATCCAGATAACCTTTCTAGAAGCCGATTTTCTTATGCATTTTGTTACAGAGAAAGGAGGCTGAGTCATGCAGAAAGACTCATGCTAGAGGCTGTTATGAGAATCATCATCTAACTGGGGAGGAAGCCTAAAAAGGCTAGTTTAGAACTTGCCCCACACTAGCCTGCCTCACCCTGACCCTTTGACCTTCTCCTTACACAACCAGAACGGGAAGAGCAGAGGCAGGAAGAGATCTTGGGGCAGGAGAATTGTAGGCTCACTTTTCTTTCTTTTTCTTTTCTTTTCTCTTTTTTAAAAAAGATTTGTTTATTTATTATTTATATACTAGTCTACATGTACATCTTCAGGCCAGCAGAGGGCATCAGGTTACATTATAGATAGTTATAAGCCATCATGTGGTTGCTGGGAATTGAGCTCAGAATCTCTGGGAGAGAAGCCAGTGCTCTTAACCTCTGAGCCATCTGTCCAGCCCTGGGCTTAATTTTCTTAACAATTATATTTTATTATGAACTTGTTAACGTAGAATACCTCACTTATAACCTGACTAACCTAAACAATAGGAAAAGAAGATTGAAGAATGCAGTAAAGAAACTGTAAGGATATCAGTTCTGAGGAACAATTCTCCTGGCATAATCAGCAGGATTTCTTCTGCTGGAACCTGGTGCAATCAGAACCCAGAACCTGGTGCAATCAGAACCTAGAACCCAGCTGGAGTCCCTGAGCCCCGAAGCCTTCCCTTTTGAGCGGTTCTCTCTAGGAGCGTCTCAAAGTGGAGTGCTGAACAGCCAAGACTATCTCAAGTCTCCAAAGGCTCCACCTCCAGTTTTGGGTTCACATTTATACCTCCTCTCAGATTTTGTTCAAGGATGTTTTTCAGCTGGTTAACAACCAATCTCCCCCACATGGTGGTTCGACTTCTAAGGGGATAAACATCACCTGCTCTCTCACAAGTCTTTTTCTCATCCCCCCACTTGTGATCTAAACAAAAAACATGTTTATCTCTCCCTCAGGGAAGGATATAGACCAAAGAGCAGAAATGTCTGGCTGTCTAAGCTAGTCAAGACACCCCCCACCCTGTCACTTAGCTTGCCCTGGGGCCTGAGAGGTATGATGTAGTAGCTTTCCACTGCCCTAAGTCTAGGGTTGGAATTTCCTCTTCACTGGGGCTGACCCATCCCTATGTCCCACTCACTGGTGGCAGGCACATGAGCCCAAGCAATCTCCCATGAGATATGATACCGGAAAGAGAGAGGTTAGCCAGTGGTCTGATGGCTTGAACAGCTAGATCAGCGTTTTCTCCAAACTGAGTTGAGCTTTGACACTTGCAATTGTGAGGACGACCAAGCCATTTCCCTGGATGTCATCTGAGACTGTGTAAAATACACTGTTTAGTCTGGGGGAAATTGGCTGACTCCAGGGACTCCAGGGGCTCCTGCTGTGTAGCCCTGCTTGTACCTTTGTGGTGCTGGCCCAGGAAGTGATGGAGGGATGAATAAGACAGGAGCTTACAACGCAAAGAAGACAATAGTAGCTACTGGGGAGAAAAGAACCTTTGTCAGGAAAAGGTTATCCTTCATATCTCTTAAGCTATGATCATGGACAACCGTATGCTATCAATTCAAGGTGATGCTCGGAGCTCAGAACTGTACGCTATCAATTCAAGGTGATGCTCAGAGCTCAGGCTGACAAGTTGGAGACAGTGCATGCAAAGCAAGCTCAGGGGAATATGAGTTGGGAAGAAGGATTGTGGAGTCCTTCTGACACTCTCTCCTGGGGGACTTTGCCAAGTGGAGAGGGGCAGCAGATAATCTGGGCAAGCTGTGGTTGTATCCACTATGTGCTATGTGCGTTCAAAGTCTTCTCCTACCTTTCCCATGCCGGCGTGGGCATGTCCCAGCTTGATCACCACGGGGAAGTGTGGGGCCGTGAGCTGAAAGACACAAGAGGAAATCAGTTACTGGTCATCTCAGAGCATGGCTGCAGAGAGCCCATGGGCAGCTGTCTGTTCTGTATGTTTTACTCATAGCATGCTGTCAGGGAATCCCCACAGAATGCTCTGCAGCTGGTCACCCTGCTGTGGCTCCAATACGCCTTTGCACATCTGCACTCCCAGGACCAGCATGCCTGGGGGCACCCGACAGTCCACAGAGACAGATGTGTTCCAGCCAACCGATTTCAGATTCAGGCTTTCACCACAGTGCGGATCCAGCCAAAACATTATACGGATCCATGCCTTTTTTTCCTTATCTGCAAAGTGGGGAAGATGTATACCAGTGTTCAGGCGGTGGGACGGCCCAGGTCCTCTAGAAGATCCATCAGTGTTCGCTCGTAACTGCTGAGACGTCTCTTCAGTCCCGTGTCAGGAATTCTAAAAGTGTGAGTTCAGAGACCAGCGGCTTCATTGTTCCTAGCACACTTCTGCCTCCAAAATTACCTGAGGTAGCTGGAGAGTCTCGTTTCCTGCTCTTAGCCATCTTTTAGGCTACTGCAGAAGTTTATGTCCACTTCTGCTACCAGCATCCATCAGCTATACCTCACAGGCACTGTGTTAAATAGCCTCATGGCGTTAGCTTCTTTGGATTCCACTGTTTTTGCCTGGTACCCTGTTGTATCGGCAGTCTCTCACACACTTCCGATACCAACACAAGGCTGAAGACAGAGGCCATGCTTCAATCTGTTCTGTCAGCAACGTTTTCTCAAGGTGTGTACACATCCCTCCCTTTCATAATAAAGGGTGCTGGGAGGAAAGATTTTGAGAGGAAACCAGAGTTCACGCCCGAGCTTTGATTTATTTCTTTCGCGTCACTCCTACGTTGTTTGGAGGGTGTTTGGTTTGTCAGAGTCTATTCTGGCTTGCTTGAGGTCAAAGTGTATCTGTCCTTGAGACATAGTAATGGTGTCAGTCTCTTCCTTTTGGGTCAGTCTGTCCCTCAACAGGGTCATCACATCCCCTTATCTAGGATGTACAGATAGTGGTCTGTCACCCTGTCCTGGGTTGTTGCCAGCAATGCACTTGTCCTTATGTAGAGGGTCCCTGAGGAATTCCTCTTTTCCCACTGGGTGTTACAATCTTGCCCAATCTTGTCTGTGGATCACAAAACTATCGAATGGACTCAGTTGTTAACTTGATTGGATTAAGAAACACGTAAGAGACCATTGGAGCACACTCCTGAGTGTGCTTGTGAGTGTATTTCCAGAGGTGACTAGCTCTTGCGACTTTGACCTAATGAATGGCTCAATTCCTTGGTGGCTTCAAAACAGGATGGCACAACTGGGAGGTGGTAAAATGTCAGAGGTGAAGGTTATGTTCTTGGGGACTATGTCCTGTCCAACCTGTTCCTATCAGTGTGCCATTCTGCTTTCTCTCTACCATGATGTGAGCTGTTGCAGCATTGCCTCCCCAGGATGGACTGACCCATTTGAAACTGTGAGCCAAAATAAACCCTTCTTCCAATATGTTGTTCATGTCTTTTGTCACGAAAATGGAAAAAAAGCAAGGTATATATCATCACATTACACTTCCACAATGGCCCCTGAGTCAATCTGGGAAGGTTCTCATTAATAATAATAATAACAATAATAATAATAACAATAATAATGACAATAATAGTTATTATTATTATTATTATTATTATTATTATTATTATTATTATTATTATTATTACTACATTTTACAGATAAGAATATTTGCCAGCCGAGGACTGAACTTGTATTCTGTAAAACCCAAGCTCACTTTGGATAAATTATCCCTTAATTCAGACTAAATATTACTATACTCCTTTTCCAAAGGTGAAGCAACTTATCTTCTTTACTTAAAAGTAAAGAAGTAATACTTGACCAGGTGTGGTGGTGCACACCTTTAATCCTAGCATTCGAGAAGCAGAGGTAGGGGGATCACTGTGAGTTCGAGGCCAGCCTGGTCTGCAAAGCAAGTCCAGGACAGTCAAGGCTACACAGAGAAATCCTGTTTCAAAAACAAAACAAACAAAAACCCAAAACAACAACAACAAAAACCAAACAAAGAAGAAGTAATATTTGATTGTGACATGAAAAGCAATATGCAATTTGGAAACTTCAATAAATATATATAAATATATATATATATAACAGTTGTCCTATATTATCGTCTGCTAGTCTGAGGGGGGGGGGAGGCCCTCTAGTTGTTTTATAATTTGTTCTGTTTTTATGAAATTGAGAGACTAGCACACATCCAATCTTATTTTTCCACCTAATGCTCTTTCCACCTAAATATTAAATGACGAGAATGTCCCTGGTGGTTATTGTTTGTGGGTTTAACAGTTGTAAAATATTTCACAGCATTAGGACGTCAGGTTGATGAAACAAAACACTGCCCAAGCAATGGAAAGCCGTGATGTAATTCTTTCCTTGATGCAACCGGTTCCCTCCCACCCTAGAGGGAGCCAGTGTATGCATTCTGTGTTGATTCTTCCCCCGCATTTATTCATAATCTTACTATTATGTAATTCCTAACACACGTCGTTCATCTTTAAACTTCTGGGTTGGAGCTTTAAAAACATATTCTTTCATGATTTCGCACACACACACACACACACACACACACACACACACACACACACATAGTTTGACTATACTACCCCCTGTTTTTATCCTCTTCCCTTCCTGCTCTTTCTATGTGTTTGTGACACGCTGCATTTAGTTAGGGTTGCCTGCGAGAGCGTTGGTCGGGGAGCCATTTATTTGAACAAGGCTCACCTGTGTCTGCACCACTGCGGAATGTGCCTCTCCCACGCCCAACCTTTAAATGCCTACAGCTCCTCAGGGAGAGGTAGGGCCTCACCAGCCTCTCCTCGTAGCTGTCCATGATGGCATGCTGATGGCCCCAGTCTTGTGCAGTATCTATTGCTCCCATGAGCTCATAGGGGTGCAACAGTCATCATCATGTCCATCTTTTCACTTCTCACTGTCCTCTAGTTGTTACATTCTTTCCACCTTCCTTTCTGCCATGCTCCCTGAGCCCCAGAGAGGGTGACATAGCTGTCACTTTTAGGACTGAGCACTCCACTCTTATTCTTAGCATTTGCTCATTGGTGAGACACCCCCCCCCCCATTGGTTGTCACCCACTGTAAACAAAAACTTCTCCAACCAAGACTAGGGGCTTGATTGGAGAACACTGATCTATGGGTATAAACATAAATATGTAGATGACAGCTTGGCATCGTGTTCATATAACAAAATAATTGTGTTATATTCTCCCCTAGGATCTAATGACTTCTCCAGCCGTGGGAGACTAACATTTTATCCATCTGACCAGTGTGAAGCACTTACTGAGTGTATTCTCATTAGGGAACTTTTGTTACCCGGCATAGTCATCACACCCAGACATCATTGCAGACTGTAACAAACTCAGCAATTGAAAGATTGGAGGCTTTGAGGGGAGGGGAGATGGGTGTTCTCTTCTCTCTGCCTTGCCCATACTGGTCACAAGCTGCACCGGGTGGGACCTGGAGAGAACATGGCATGCTACTGGTACTGTCACTTACTCTCAGCTCAATTTTAGGCCAGATATTGGTTTTCCAATCTGCAAAAGGGGCTTATTGTAATCAACTTGTAGAGCTGTTAGGCAAGGGTGTGGCAAGAGGGAGAAATAAGTATAAATTACTTAGTTGAAAATACTAAAATTACAAGTTCAAAAGTAGAAGAGAGGGGAGGGAAGAAAGGACTAAGTCTGGAAGTAAGGGGCGAGGCACAGTAAAACTGAGTGGTGGAGAAGATGTGTAGAGGCTCTAGTCCCACAGAACCTTCTCATCCAGGATGGAACAAGCTGAAACCACAATCCAGGAGGAACACCGTCAGGGGTGATGACAGTTGGGCAACGTCAACGCTAAGACCTTGATTGTGATGGTTTGTTTCAATAGTGCTCATGAATAGATTGAGAGACACCACAGGGATCAGCAAAGCACACCTCTGGATGTATCCGCGATGGCATTTGCAGAGTCAGTCAGATTACAGGGGCTATGACCGACGCAATGCTTAATTAAACTGTTGACAGGTTCAGACTTTGAAAAATATTATCTAAAGGCAGCAGAAACTATGGAAGATGGATGGTGCTTGGTGAGAGGAAGTGGGTCATGGGGGTGTGCCTCTGGAGGTCATAGCTTGTCCCACGTGGTGACGAACTCATTCTGTCGCATGCTCTTAACGCCATGTTGTTCTACCTCACCAAAACCAAGAGCTGTGCATGAAAATCTCTGCGACTGTGAGCCAAAGCGAGTCCTTTCTCCCTTAAGTTGTTGATGTCAGGAATTTTGTCATCCTGTTGAAAGGCAACTGAGTGACACACCAGTGAGTAGCCATACACAGCCCCTAGCGCCTACACTATTAGTGTGTTTTAATAAGCATATTTCTAGTAATGCCCCTTACCATATCACATTGGTTTCAGGTTGATGAGGTAGGAGTTATGACACTCCCAGGAGCTATCTCTGTTATAAGTGACAGTTTTAAAATTAAGATAATAATATTGAAATGATCATAGAAACTCAAGACAAGGCGTCTCCTCCCAGCCTCCCCGCCTTCACCTCCTCAGTACTGAGGGCTGAGGACCTTGGAGATGGTAGGCAAATTCTCTACCACTGAGCTGTATCTCTGGCTCAAGATGAGGATTATTTACAGCTGTATCATTTATCCATCTCTGTGTCTAATTTAAAAACCCAGGTATTCTACAACAATATCTGAGAATTTTACATCTATGCCTTTCCACTTAGTATTCTATTGTGTTTTCTTCTTTGTGTGCATGTATGTGGTGCATTTGTGTCTACACGTGTGAGCACTGACGTCTGTGCTTGTAAAGGTCAGCGATCTAGGACAGATGTCTTTCCTTATCGCCCTCCACCTTATTTCTTGAGACAGGGTCTCCCACAGAACCTGGACCTCACTGGTTGACTCGGTGCTGGCCAGTGAACCCCACCGATCACCCTGTCTCCTTCTCCTAGTGCTGGGATTACAGGGTCATGCTGCTACACCCAGTATTTATGTAGATACTGGGGATCTAAACTCTCATTTCCCATGCTTATGTACCAAGCACCTCACCCATTGAGCCATCTTCTCAGCCCATCTTTCTGCTTTTGTTAGAGGGTTTTATTTCCCCCCTGACATTTCTTGCTTCACTCCATTTGTGTCTTCTCTAACCTAGGTGACCAATCTCACCTGCCTGGTGTGCTTCTGACCCTTGGTCTTTTTACACGCTTGTCTTTTTATACACTTGTTGCACACAGATAGTTGATGTTTGCTTTTTTTTTTTTCCAAAAATAGCTCTCATCATTTGCTTTTGCAATGCTGGAGATGGAACCAATGGCCTGCTTTGCCACTGAGCTGCACCCTACTCACACTTTAGCTCTATATACTGTATCGTGCACATTGCTTCCATGGTGACAGACACTGTCCCAACCCAGTCACTGCAAGATCTGCACCACATCTTGTGCATGCCAGTCCTGTGAAAGAATGAATATGTATGTGGTTCTCTCTCTCTCTCTCTCTCTCTCTCTCTCTCTCTCTCTCTCTCTCTCTCTCTCCATCTCCTCCTGCTCCTTCCCTTCTACTGCCAACAAAATTCCACTTAACACTTCTGTGCACACACCCCTTGAAAATAGTATTTCATCTATTTGGAGCTTTTCAAAGGGACATGGGCAGAATTTGGAGACTTTGTGATAGGTTTCTACAGTTTGATCTCCAGAAATAAAAGAGGGTGGCCCTGAGTCGGCATCTGGGAGTCCATCCATGATGTCACCGCCCAGACTAAGAGTGATGGTTTTCCAAGGGTCATGTCAGAGCTGGGAATGGAAACAGCGACTTCTTGTGCAATGTGCCTTAGCATTCTTTCCTCCCCCAGCACTGTAGATAAGAAAACAGGATAAGCCACTCACTCGAGCTCAGACAGGTAAGAACAGCAGCACAGCCCCATGGCTACCTATCTCTTCCGCCCTGTTTCCTCCCTTCCATACTGTTTCTATGGACTCTGAGGGCCATTCCTATTTCTATTGCTTTGCCATAGACCAACCCCTCCCAAAACACAGACAGGTCACAGAGGACAGAGAACATCTTGTTGGCTAGGCTATTTTTTCTCTTCCCTTTGCAACAATAGCTTTATTTAGTTTCCTTGGGGATGGTTTCTCAGGGACCCTTTTCCCGGTCCCATGGCCCCAGACACTCCAGAGTTCATCAGTGCCCTGTGGCAAGAGGCCTGACATCCTGTTGGAGGGGCCAGATCCATATTTGAAAACAGATTTCCCCACCCTGATAAGGCCTTATTCAAAAAGTACCCAAATAAACCAAAATAAGTGGAGAGGCCCTGTGTTCTTGCAGGGTGTTCCCCTGGGAAGATCAGAGTCCAGCTGGCTGAGCCAAGGTCAGTGTTCAACCAACCCCATCCTCAAGCTGAAGATGGAAATGAAGCTACACATTGGGCACTTGGGGATGGTCCTGTGCAGCTTCCCACCCAAGGTGTTCCCTCTCTTCTCCGGGTAATAGGGATTTCAGTAAGTGAAGAACTAGATCCTGGCTGAACCATTGCCATGGTCTGAATATGTCTCTAAGGGTTCATGGAGGATGCCTGGACTGTCCAGCTTTGTGTCAAGGTGGCAGGACCTTTAATAGGGGGCCTAGTGGGAGTTGGTTAGGTCATTGGAGGGGGTTCTAGTCAGTTTGGGTGGGACATGGCCAGCTCTGAAACAGTGAGTTGGTATAAGAGCTCAAACCAGGGGCCTTCCCCACTGCTTTGGCTCCCTGACTCCCAACATGATTACTCACTGTGGTGATTAACGTGTGTGTGTGTGTGTGTGTGTGTGTGTGTGTGTGTGTGTGTGATGTGTATCTGACACAAACTAGAATCATCTGGAGAAAGGGAGCCACAACTGGGGAGTTGCCATCTGTGGACAGAATTGTGTTGTTGTGAGGACGAGGGCCTTCTTTTTGTTTGTCACCATAACTGTAACATACAAGGCTTGGTCTATAATGGACGTAGGATTCTCTAGAACTAGAGTTATAGGTGATTGTGAACCTGCTGGATATGGATGCTGAGACCCAAACTCCAGTCAGCTGGGAGAGAAGCAACTGTTCTCAATCACTGAGCCATTGCTCCAGCTGCTTCTTCTTCTTCTTCTTCTTCTTCTTCTTCTTCTTCTTCTTCTTCTTCTTCTTCTTCTCCTCCTCTTCCTCCTCCTCCTCCTCCTCTTCCTCCTTCTCTTCCTCCTCCTCTCCCTCCTCCTCTTCTTCCTCCTCCTCCTCCTCCTTCTTCTTTAATTCTCATTTTATATACAAAGAAATGAAGCAAAGATAGTGGAAGAGTTTTCTAAATGTCACCTAGGGAGAAAACGAAGCATCCTGGACCCACCAGAGCTCTACACCCTTGCTGCCATGTGCGAGTGACATCCTTGGATCCTCATGTTGCCTGTCACCAAGCACTTTCTGCAGTGGGTTGGTCGATGGAAGCCAGCAGACCTGTGAGGATACGTCCAGTGGCTATAAAATCTGAGCAGTGTCGGGAAAGGTGGTAGAACCAGGAACCCTGGAGCCAGGAGGCTTCAAGTTGATGTCCAGCTTCTAGCCTTAGGACCATGAGCTGTTGGCTGAGTCACAACCAGACCTGTGACCCAGTTTCCTCCCTGTCCAGGAGGAAACTCACTAACATCTCTCCAGTCCATCAAGCTCCCTGATGTCTGTTGTTGATTACGGCTGAGGCCTGAGGACTGTCCCAGGAATCTGTCCTGATGATCTGGCTAGGAAGCCCCGCAGACACTTGCAACTCAACCTTACAGTCAGTGTGGTGTGACGTCCATTCACAAACAGCATTCTCCAACCTCACTCACTTGTCCTGCCATGGACCTGGGTGCCTAAGATAGACACGGCACTGGAGCTGCCTTCCTTGACTCTTATGCTACCCCAGGCCCAGGGCTGGCACTTGGGAAGGCCTAGGCCATGTTTGCTGGGAGGCCTGCGGCCTCTCTGCCCTGATAGTTCCACCTCCGTCTCGCCCCTGCTCCTTTAAGTGTGTCTTGGAAAAATACTGGTAGTAGATTTGGAATAATTAAACTGATCATTTCCCTATCAACAAGCAAGCATTCCTTTCTCTTACATTTCCTGTTTCCCTGAGAAATGCAACAGTCAGAAATAAACATCCTCACAGGCTGGTAGCATTCGCCTAGCGGCAAGCTTCCTTGTCCTTGTCTGTGAGAACAGCAAGCTCAGGCTACCAGCCTATGCTGTTAACCCCTTGGGGAGTCTCCAGGTGACACTCACAGGGAGAGGACACCCTCAGTGGAGGAGCTGTTCTGGAGAGAAGGCCAAACAAGCCTGAAAGGTGCGGTACAGGAGCCCACCTTTAGGCTCCTGAAGAGAAGCCACCTCAGGATCCCAAAATTCGTGGGCTACACTTCTCCTCCCTTCCCCCTCCTCTTCCTATCCTTTACTTTTATCTACTTCCTTTTAAAAAAAAGTTTATTTATGTGCTTTATTACATTTATTCTTATCTGATTCATTTTAAGATTTTTTTTTTCTTCAGACAGGGTCTACCTACATTACACATGAGCCCTATCTTCCCACAGGAATCTCCTTGGGCAGGTTTCTTGGCCTCTGGGGTGGTTTGAATGAAAAAGGCCCCTATAGGCTCATAGGGAATGGCACTGTTAGTAGATGTGACTTTTTTTTTGGAGTAAGTGTGTCACTGGGGGTGGGCTTTGGGGCTTTAGAAGCTCAAGCCAGCCCCTCCCCTCCGCACCCCCCCCCCCACAACCTTCCTGCTGCCTGTGGATCCTGATTTAGAACTCTCAGCTGCCTCTCCAGTACCATGTCTGCTGCAGGCTGCCATGCTTCCCACCATGATGATGATGGACTAAGCCTCTGAATGTAAGCAAGCCCCAATTAAGTGCTTTTCTTAAAAAAAAAAAAAAAGGAGTTGCTGTTGTCACAGTGTTTCATCACAGCAATAGTAACCCAGCTAAGACAGCCTCTCACGTCCCAGGAGCTTTGTAAAGGGAAAAAAAGCGCACGTGCGCGCACGCACACACACCAGCTTCATTGTTGTGGGATGTGAGTCAGTATGTGAGGCGCACACTACCTAGATCTATATCCCAGTTAGTTCTCTGTGGGCAACAGAAATGGCATTCACTGGACATCAACCCATCCCAAACACACCAACCTTACCACCCATTACAATTATGGATATTGTTTTAAAATATTTTAGTTTTGAGACAAGGTCTCTTGGTCTGCACATAGGCCAGGTTGACCGTGACCTTGACACCTAGCTAAGGATGACCTCTTGTCTCCACCTCCCCACTGCTGTGATAACAGGCATGTACCATCATGCCTGGCTTGATATTTTTGCAACATTGAAGGTCAAACCTGAGATTTCTTGCGTGCTATCAAGTGCTCTACCAACTGTTACAGCCCTACTCCAAATTCATGCTTCTTGTGTTTCTGTATTTGTCCTTCTTCTTCTTCTTCTTCATCTTCTTCTTCATCTTCTTCTTCATCTTCATCTTCTTCTTCTTCCTCCTCCTTCTTCTTCTTTCTTCTTTCTCCTCCTCCTCTTCCTCCTCTTCCTCCTCCTCCTCCCTCCTCCTCCCTTGCCTCCCTCCCACCTCCTTCTTCTCCTTGGCAATAATGGGGATTGAAGCAGGATCTTTAAGCATTTGAGGCAAGTACTCTACCACTTAGAATCAAACACAAGGAAACCCTCATGATTGGTGTCTACTTTGCATATGCTCACAAGATTCATCCACATTGTAATATATGTCCCTTTTATTTCATTGTATAGGTGTCTAACACACATACACACACACACACACACACACACACACACACACACACACACATTTGCAGTAACCACTAGGCAAGTTCTCTCTCACTGAATTACACCCCAACCCCAATCCCAATATAGGCTGGAGTGTCTCAGTGTACATTTCTAGCATCTACAGACAGACCTTGAATGCAGTTGAATATAGGAAATCTCAAAACCACAGCTAAGACGGTCAACATCTCATCTCCGACATCATCCTAGTAGCCCACTAGCTTGTTCTGGAGGTCTGATCTTTGAGAGGGAGGAGAGTCTTTCCTGGCTAAAATGAACTTGGGATGCTTGCAGCTGTGTGTGTTGCACCTTGCCTGATCTACTTTCCCTCTGAGTCAGCTCTTCAGTTCAATTGTTGGGTCCTTCTTGCTAACATTATCATCCCAGAGATGCTTAAAAAAGTGGCTAGGCTCAGAAGGAGAATGCTGGGGGCTTGTGTGTCCCTGGGCCAGTGACTTCACTTCTTTGTGCTATCAATTGTGTAGGAAGCAGTAGGCTCTACATCCATTGGAATAATTCCCCATGGAGCCGTTGGCTGGACACACAGGGAGAGCAGGAATATTGCTGGTTCTTGGAGTTATTAGTCAACTTAACATGATTCCTATAACTGCAACTGTCTCCCCTTGCCACTTCACTTAGCTTTCTGAGGTGCAACCTACCAGGAGGACCCTGGATTTCCATGTCAGAGGTTATCAGGGGTTCTCTAGGACTATGGGACCATATGCCTACCGTGGGCGAACACATCTTGGTAACAGAGAAAGGCTTCAGAGAGTATGACTCAATTTCAAGAGAAAGTTGGACCAAGGTTTCTGTGGCTTTTGTCAGGCAGCTATGCTTAGACACAACAGAGCTATCTGACAACCTCTGAAACCCTCAAGTTTTCATCACTTTACCCCAGTGTCTTCTCAGTGGCAAGGCAGGGCATAGCCTGTGCTAGCCGAGGCCAGGAGGCATGGTAAGGGACACACATCCATCAATACAAACTTGTTCCTTTACTAAATGAATGAAAGTGAGGTGGGAGAGGCAGCGGAGATAGCCAGAGCCCTATTTCCAGTTAAAACCACACCTCAGTCTTCACAGCTATTAACGAGATATGAGATATAGATGGCAGTCCTTGCTTTATAAATAACGGAGGAGCAAAGCTGCTGAGTTAAGCTGGGAAGTGAGCCCGAACCTTCCAAATCCAGACATCCGCACCCCGGGTCCAGTCCCCAACCCCCAAGCAGCTCCTGACTTCAAGAAGACTTTCATTCTGCAGACTCCAGATGAGCACCAAAGAGATGGGCGAAATGGGGAAGAATGAGTTCTAAGAAAAAAAAAAACCTCACAGCCCCGCTGAGTGCTGAGGATAGGCCTCTCATGCCCCTCATCACTTCTCTGGGAGAATGGTGGATATTGGGTAGGGAGATGTGCTTTGGAGTGGGAGGACAGATACCCAGTGTCTGTAGAAGACCCATGGCTCCATATCACCACAATGGCACTTGGAGGTGGTCGGATCGATCTCTGAGGGAAACACTACTCTCTATTCCTACCCCTTTGCAGGAAGTAGGAGGATGCCTTGGGAGAAAGGGCGCCCGTGGGCTAGGTGGGTGGGTGATGCCTCTGGCTTTTTCAGGCTGACTTATGGGGACGGATGGGCTGAGAGCAGCGCCATGTCCCATTCTGAGCTGGAGCTGGCCTGATGGATGACGTCTGTAGAACTATGTCTTGATGATGCCTCTAGGCAGGCTAGATGGAAAGGGGGTGCTTCTTTGCGGACAACCTGGGGCTGCAGGGGCACAGACATGTCTGGTTTCCATGCTAGGGATCCTGTGGAGGCGGGATCAGGGTCCCCCCCGCCCCGAGGGGTTGATCTATAGCACATAGAGATTGGAGGTGAGAGAGGGGCAGGGACCACAGGACAGCACGGACGCAAGCTGTCATATGAGCCTCCATAGCAGGGTCCTGGCTCAAGCCGGAGGGCACCCTTTACTCTGTTGCACGGTGAGGAAGCTATCAGGACCCAGATATAGGATAGGGCCGGTGCTAAAGGGTCAGGCAGATCTATGGGAATGGGCTTTTAAAGAGCAGAGTCCATGAAGACGTCTTGCAGAAGCTGTACGGGTTCGGTGCCTCCACACGGCCAGCTGTGCTTTGCTGCAGCCTTCTAGCAGACACACCCCACTTCATTCCTGTGGGCCCATCACAGAGGGGTTACTTCTGGTTCATGAGCCAGAACCCCAATACCTAGTTAAATAATCTTTTTAGCTGATGCTAAAGCCAAACATATGCTTGGGGACCAGACTGTCTCTCATGCTGGTCTCGAGTCATAGAGATGACCCAAACCCGAGTCATAGAGATGACCCAAACCCGAGTCATAGAGATGACCCAAACCCTACTCTATAGAGGAGAATGGGATAGAGAGGCGCTGTAGCCATTACAAGAATGACTTCAATTCAGCCGCATAGTCTGGCTTAAGAGGAAGATGGTAGTGAGGAGGGTACCACAGACAATGGGCAAGGTGACATTTGTACTGGGTTTTTGCAGATATAGTCAGTTTGCCAAATAGAAGAAAAGGCACTCCAGGCAGATGCATCCATGAGGGCAGGACACAAAAGTGTGACCCCAGAGGGTTCAGGGAACATCAGAGCCAACCTTGAGGATGGAGGGAAGTGCTGGGAGGGAGAGGCTGGCCGGCATCCACGCTCTGGAAAGATCTCACTCTGCTTCCTGTTCTCTACAAATGAGGGTAGACGCAAAGTCACTGCACTCTCTGCATGTTCAGGGGCTGTAAGCTAAAAATATCAGCTTATACAATGCACACACTCAAACCCAAACCACCAATTTGGTCATTCTGTTTTGGCTGCCTTACTCCGCAAACATGGAGCTTCCAAGAAATGAAGGCTTCACCTCTCCTTTTAGAAACACATGCTGAAGGGTTTTTCAGATGAAAGGACAGAACGTCTTGAATTTGCTTTAGAAGAACTCCGTGTAGTCTGGATGTGGAAGCAACCCTGTTGTGGTCACCGATGGGGTCTGAGCTGGAGCTGAGAAAGGGGCACAGCATGTTGCTCATGCTACTTTGTGTTCATGAGTGTTTGGCCATTTCTATCACAAGCCATTTATGTACATATGTGTGTTTATGTTTGTGTATGTGCAGGTGTGCACTTGGAAGGTGTCTTTTTTTATGCTTTTGAGGCAGTATCTCTTCCTGACCCTGGGACTCACCAATTTGGTTAGACTGGTTGGCCAGTGAGCTTTAGGGATTCTCCTGTCTCTGCCCACTCAGGTCAGACATGGTGTGTGCCCTCATGCCTGCCTTTGGCATGGATGCTTGGAATCAGGCTCAGGCTCTTAAGCGTGTGTAGCAAGTACGGTACCAACTGAACTACCTCCCAACCTCCCAGACCATTTCTTTTGGAGGCGCTCTCTCTCTCTCTCTCTCTCTCTCTCTCTCTCTCTCTCTCTCTCTCTCTCTCTCCACACACACAATCACAGAACATCCATCATAGTGAGATGGAAGTGTAAATGATGGAGCAGGGGACCACAGTACTTGGAGTGCATCCTGCAGGTGGTAGGCACCAAAGACAGGGCTGCTACTATTCAATTTTCACTCAGGACAGAGCATGCAGAGTGCTCATTAGAAGGAAGGGAGCGGGCTTGGGTAGGGGTAAGGAAGGGCTGGAGCCAGATAAAGGATCCAGCCTGAGGCCTTCGGAGAGCAAGGCTACTGTGAGTTAACTTACAAGTGAGCTACCTAACTTGCCCTGTCCTTCAGATTGGACCGAGGTGGGTTAGGAAGGAAGGATGAAGCCCCTAGTGTATCTTTACACCATCATCTTCCCAGTAGAAATAGTTTTCAGAACCAATAATTAGCAACTGGGCTTGATGCCACGGTCCTGTCATCCCAGCTTCTCCTGAGGTAGGAGAATCACAGATTCAAGGCCCGGACTATGGAGAGACAAGGTAATGACTTGAGACTGTCGGTTCCTGGGGATTACCTCCTGGCCAGACTAGGTGTGTCTGTCGTCTCCTTGCCTCCTCGTCTGAGCCTGGTGGCAGCCAGCTCCTTGTAAATAACAGAACACAGGGAAGCAGAGGCTTCCTAACACTTAACGAATCTTTGCCAGCTGCACAGAGTAAAGCTAGCACAGGTCTTGACCCAGCCTGGAGCAGCCCCCTTCCGTAATTGTCTGCAGGCTGAAGGGAATGGAAGTGCGGTCACACCGGTGTCCAAGGAGAAGGGGTAGGGGGTGAGGGTGGGGGTGGGGGTGGGGCCTCAGTTCTCCCCTAGGATAAAGCCGTTTCCTCTTAGCTCCAAAGCTTCAGAGAGGCATGTCTTTCCAAGCTGAACGGGGCTGGGCAGAAACAAACCGAGCACAAGGTTTCTCCATTAATATGTCAGCCCTTGAAACTTATGTCTCCATTTTTCTCTCTGCTCCTTCATGTGGGGTTTCCTCCTTTTAGATGGATGGTGTGATTCCCTCCACTAGGAAAAAAAAAAGGGGCTTCTAGATGCTTTTAAATCAAGCAAATGAGTAAGGGCTCCCCCTGTTTCATTTTGAGGATGTAGGGCATGCCAAAAGCCCTCTGGGCTGAATATTCAGTGGCTGCACAGTGGAGGGAGGGAGGCTGCCAAGCCCCTAAATCACTCACCAGACAGGACAGTCTCAGCAAATGGGACTTGGAGACCCTCTGGCAATGCTGTGAATTGAGTCACCAACACATGGAAAGATGGCTGGGAATAGGAGAGCTCAACAAGAAAGGAGGCTCACACCTGAGGACCTGCTGGCTCTGAGTGCACCTCAATCCTTTGAGCTCACCTATCTGAGTTACTCAGAGCTGGAGAAAAATTGAGCCCTTGCCCCTACTCTCCAGGGGTGTGGGTTCAAATGCTAACCACTGCCCTTCTGAAACTCAGCTAATCCATTGGTAGAATAGTTTTGAGTTGGAGGGCTACAAAAAACATAGTGTGGAGGATGGCCTGCCAATGGCCTCAGAGTTGGTAGGTGTGCTGTCTTTTATCACTCATATTTTGTTTATCAGTTGAGATTTTCCTGTCTTTGGTAGTCTTTTTCTACAGGCCCCTTATCAGGAATCCCTAAAGTCTAGAGTGCTCTTTCTCTTTCTCCCTCCCCCACAACTTGCATGTTTGCATTAAGGGTGTGGGGTATGTGTCCTTCCATGAGCTTGTAGAGGTCAGAGGTCAACCTCAGATGTCATGCCTCAGGAAGCTGCCTACTTTGTTTTTGGAGACAGAGTCTCTCCTTGACCTGGAGCTTCTCAGTTAGGATAGGCTGCCTGGTCAACAAGCCCCAGATACCTGCCTGCCTCTGCCTCTTCAGTGCTAGGATTGTAAACTCTTTTTTTTTTTTTTTTAGTTGTTTTTGTTTTTCAAGACAAGATTTCTCTGTGTCATCCTGGTTATCCTAGAACTTGCTCAGTAGACCAAGTTGGCCTCAGACTTACAGAAATCCTCCTGCCTCTGTCTCCTGTGTGCTGAGATTAAAGGCATACGCCACTACTACCCAGCTGCAAACTCTCAGAATGTGGGTTCTGGGGATTAAGTCTGTGTTCTCTTGTTTGCATAAGGAGCACTTTTATGGCTGAGCTATCTCTAGCTCTAGAGCTTTGCTTTGCAAAGTATGATCTTATGATCAACATCTCCTGGGCTCTTGTTAGAGATGCTGAGTCTCTCAATTGCACTTCAGTCTGAATGCTCACTGCGTGCAGGCTTGAGACTACTGGTCTACCTAAGTAACTACGATGGTAGCTAAAACTTAATACTTCTGAAATTAACCCTTTTATAAAAGAAAAAGGATTACTCAGAGAATTGAACTCCTACGAAATTTGAAGCCTGTCAACCCCTGAGTGAAGGCTCGTTTCTAAACTTTATTTTTAACCTTGTACTTCCATTTTCTTACTTACACAATGACCTCCACCTTAAAAAAAATTATTAATGATAACTATGAAGGCACTGTGAGTGAAAACAAAGGCTTTGAACTGGAAATGGCACCCTGGTCACAGTCTTGGGCCTCGGTTTTCTTCTCTATGGCACTAAGGAGCTCATTGTGATGACTGATGTGGGCGTCCCTTCCTGTGCCTAACTTCTTTGGGTAGACTTCCCATCAGGTCAGGTAGGGGACAGTTCTCAGCAGCTCTGTCTAACTGGAGGCCCAACAGTGCTGGAGTAGCTTTTGTCTTTCTTCTCCAGCAGGCTGAGAGTGAGGGTCTCAGGACATCTGTCCCTGTTTCCAGATCCCACTCACCCTGTGCACACTTTAGGGTCTACTCACTTATTGTACCTAGTGACTTATCAAGGTAAGTATTGTGCTGGCCAATTTCAGATGGGAAACCAAAGCCCCCCCACCCCACCCCACCCCACCCCACTCCACCACCCCTCGCCGCCGCCAAAAAAATAAATCGATAAAGTCAAGTTTGGTCTAGCTAAGAGGTGGCAGAGCAAATATCCCGACTAAAGCCTCTGAGAACGTCCTGAGGCACCAGGACCTAGCAAGTGGAGCTGATGGTGGTAATGTTGGCTTCCCCCCCCCCCCCCACCTGCTTGCTCCAGGCACTTCAGTGACATGCCTACAGAAAGGCTGGAGGGAACTCTGTCAGCACAGCACTGGGAGTGGGAGTAAACCCCCTAAAGGCCCTGTTTGCACAGCTGGGCTGGATTAGGCCAACTTTGTCAATAGCTTTGGAAAATCAACCAGGCTGAAAAAGTCCTGAAGAGGGCACCCACCCAGGCTTATCTGGGTCCCTTGCTCTGTCTCCCCAAACTTTTCTATTTTATGGCCTCAATAGAAAAAAAAATCACTTAGCAAAGCCTTTCTCACTTCTCTATCTGTAGCAAAGTCTTAAAGCTCCAGGGTGGGGGAGAGAAAGAGAAAGAGAGAGAGAGAGAGAGAGAGAGAGAGAGAGAGAGAGAGAGAGAGAGAGAGAGAGAGAGAAAGAAAAAGAAGAAGGAGGAGGAGGAGGAGGAGGAGGAGAGAGGGCCAGAAAGAGGAGAGAGACAGACAGACAGACAGACAGACAGACAGACAGACAGACAGACACACACACACACACACACACACACATAGGTAGGAACAGAGAGGAGAGAGAGACAGAGAGGGACTGGATTTTTTTTCCCCATCTCATTCTCATTTCAAGGAGGCCCACTTTTCCTAGCTGAGGCCTTAGGTTTGTGTGTGGACCAGTAGCTGCTTCCTTCCCTGAGGTAGTGGAGAAGATAGCCCACAGTAGCCACGAAGCTGGTCAGCTAGAATGTTTTCTCAAAGCCACACATTGGCAAACATTCTTTAAAAGTTGAAGCTGGGATAGACTTACGGATAAACAGCTTCAAAAGGCTCTGACCTTAGGCTCCTTGTTCTGGGCTGCCTGGGGGTTGCATTCAAAATATCCCCCCTATGTTTGAGAGGGCTTCTGGCTCACACAGGGTGGCTCCTGGCTTTCTGCTCTGGTTCCTACACCTTCCTTCCTCCTCTCTTTGTCTCTTTCTTGGGAGTGAACAGAGGGTCCCATGTTTGCTTAGCAGGTACACTGGCAAAATCCTACACTCCTTGCCCTCTTTTTTATTTTGAGACAAGGTTTTAACAAGTTGCTCAGATGGACACTGAGCTCACTCAGTAGCCCAGACTGGCCATGAACTTTCAGTCCTTCAGCCATCTACTCCCATGGATGAAGGGCCTTCACCACTCTGCCCAGTTTCTGTCTCTTGAAGTGAGCTGCGGTGTTCTTGAGGAAGGTTTAGAACAGTGGAAATCTCTAGTTTATGCTGTAGTTTATGTACAAGGGGAAACAGGACTGGGAACAGACAATGGGCAGGGTTCAAGCTTTGAGCACAGCAGAAAGCTCCTGGTCATCTGTTTGGTCATCATTGATTGGTTTCTCAACTCAGTACCAGGGATACAGGGTTCTAGGAAGGAGATTTGTCTTCAATGGATGCCCTTCTCTGGAGTGGGGTATCTCTCCCAGTTCTCACTTTGGCCATGGAGCATTTAGGTCTCTCACAACCTCCCGCTGTGGGTCTCCACATTTGTTCCCATCTGCCACAGAAGGGCACTTTTCTGATGACAAATCCTGTTTTCCTATACAACCCAAGACTCCCTGCTGAGGGGTGGTACTGCCCACAGTGATCTGGGCCTGCTACATTAATCATTAATAAAATAATAATAATAATAATAAAAATGACCCCACAGACTCACCCACAGGACAATCTGATGGAGGCAACCCCTCTCTTGAGGGTCCCTTTTTTTCAGGTGACTCTAGTTTATGACAAGGTGACAAAGATTACTCATCACACTCACCCGACCTGGCTACCAGGCAGGACCAGGTGAGAACCCAGGGGTCATCTCTAGACCCCTGGAATCCATATGCGCTACAGCCCTGCCCACTGTTCTTTGGTCCTGACCAGCCATTCTGCTCACATCGATTGGCCTTTCAGCGGAGTGCCAGTGATACATCAGTGAACTGGCCCCTGCCTTCATGGAACTTGGTCAAATAGACCACACCTGTGACATCTTTACACTAGCAGGCGGGGGCTACAGGAAGGGAGGCCTACCCGCCCCCCAAGTTCCCCGAGAGGATCCTGGTCATAGTCATTGTTTTTCTGTCTTAGCACGAGCCCTGAGACCCCTGACTCCAAGGACATGGCATCCTCCTACATCCTTATGTATGCTGCTCATGTGAATGCTAGCCGCCCTTCTCTGAGGCAGTCCTTGCCATGAGGAGTTGTCTGGCCTTTTGCATTGCAAAAGCAAACCTCTCCCGAGTCCTGCGATTGCTTTTCTCAAGTACACGGATGACGGCATTATTGCTCCCTCCCTGGCTGGAGAATTTGATGGTCAGTATGACGTCAAGGCTTGGAAAAGTGCCTGCTCCTTGCTAATGCCTAGGGAGACCTGGGGTGGGTGTCCTGGAGTGGAGGAGGCTGGTGTGTGTGTGTGTGTGTGTGTGTGTGTGTGTGTGTGTGTATGTGTGTGTGTGTGTGTATGTGTGTGTGTGTGTATGTGTGTATGTGTGTGTGTATGTGTGTGTGTATGTGTGTGTGTGTATGTGTGTGTATGTGCATGTGTGTGTGTGTATGTGTGTGTGTATGTGTGTGTATGTGTGTGTATGTGTGTGTGTGTATGTGTGTGTGTATGTGTGTGTGTATGTGTGTGTGTGTATGTGTGTGTGTATGTGTGTGTGTGTGTGTGTGTGTGTGTGTGTTGCAAAGGGCTGAGCTGATGATCGGTGGAGAGGCACCTGCCCGCCACAATTGATTGGCTTACTTGTGGGGGGTGGGGGGTGGGGGGTGGGGGGTGGGGCTACCCTCCTGGTACCTCTGGGCTGATTCTATACAGCTGCTATTATCTAGCCCCTCCTGGTACCTATCCAACACCCCCTATGGCTTGGTGCCTGGGTGGCCTCATAGATAGTTTGACTATACTTCCAGAATGAGGTATAGAAGTCGGGGTGGGGTGGGGTCAGGGGGGAGTTGGGGCTGTCTGGTGGGTAGGCATTTTCTGGCAGGGACAAGGTATATATCTTAGGGTCCCACGGGTAGATCCTGTCCATGGGGAGTCTCTCCTGCCACTGCCACTGTACAATCAAGCGTATTTTCTGTGCCGGAGGCTGGCCAGCGCCTCAGGGGCTATTCCAGAGCCCTGCTGGGACTTCCCAGGTGCTATTGTTTGATATAAAATGTCCCCTACAGGCTCATGTGTTTGAGCCCTTGGTTCAGAGCCAGCAGCACAATTTTGGAAACGGGGTGGGGGGGATGTGATGGTGGTTGTGGAACCTTTAGAAGGTGGGGCCTCGCCAAAGGAAGTGGATCAATGGGGAGGGGGCAGGCCTTACAGATTTCCACTGAGGTCTATCCGTGTTGTGGCCTGGTGTTACCAACTTCTGTCGTGGAAGGGGTCGCCATGCCTTTCCCCCCGCCCCCCCCATGATGGCTCGTATCCCCTGGACTGTGAGCCAAAAATAAACTCTTCCTCCCATAAATTGCTTCTACCAAATATCTTGTTACAGTGAGAAAAGGAACTAATATACCAGCCTCCAGACTAAACCTCTTTCCTTTATAAATCACTCAGTCTCAGCTACTTTATTATAGCAACAGAAAAGAGAGCGCATTCACTGTCTCATTCATCAAATTGGAAGAAGGCCCTCAAAGGACATATCTGTGCCTTGCACAGGCTTCGCATTCCCATAGAAGGCGTGCCACCAGCTCCCGATGTGGGGTACAGTGAGCTTTGCAGTTGCTTCTTGTTTCCTTCCTCTGGGGCATATTATATAAATGGGTGGTGGCAGCCACTGGGCTGGTGGCTTCCTGCTGCAGCGGCAGGGCTGGGTATGCAAGCTGCCAGCGTTCAAGTTCACCACAGCGTTCTGAACATTTGGGAACACAGGAAGGGCTGCAATTTTTAAACTCTCTTTGTTTGCAAGAAGGGTCTGGAGCCCATTGGGAGGATGAAAAACACAAAACCAGGAAAGCAGATGACCTCCTTTACAGAGGCACTGTGTACCTTTGCTATGGTTCTGTGAGCCCAGTTCACCCCTGCTCCTGCGCACGTCTGTCTGCCCATGGCCACAGGCAGGACACATCATCTCCTCATGCAGGCCATCGGTATCCAGGGATACAGAAAGACAGATGCTGAGGTTTCTGTACACAGAGGCACCACACGAACCTGATGACACAGGGATATCCAGATACATAAACAGGGAGATGCAAACCACACAAAGGCACGTGGAGCTAGCCATGTGCAGAGACAGCTAGCCATGTATCACCACACAAAGACATCCACACGAGTAGACACAGAGACTGACACTCATTCTTGGGTTAAGAGTTTCAGGCACGTACACACACACACACACACACACACACACACACACACACACACACACACACACACACACATCTCCCCAAGGGGTCAAGCAGCCTGCACGTCAGCAGGTTTTGTCCTCAGTTTTAGCCCTCAGGAGAGAGTGAGCAGGCAGATTGGATTATTTTATGAAGCAAACAGCTTATGGTTAAACAGTGAGGAGAGGCCAGGCATAGTAGTGCACGCATGCTTGTAATTTCAGTACTCAGAAGGCTGTGGCAGGAGTTCGAGGTTGGCCTCAGCTACATGCCCAGACTCTGTGACAGACAGACAGACAGAACATGTAAAAGGCCTCAGAGGAAATTTCTACCTACATGGAAATTTATCCCCGAAACAAACAGAAAAGTCAAAAGACACCCTAATGTCTGTCTTCAGCTCTGACCTCAGATTGAGGTTGCTGGGAACACGTCTTTCCTTCAGTGTGTTCTAAGTTTCCTAATTTTATCTGAGGAGTGGCAGCCTTCTCTTTTAGGAAAAGAGAAGCTACGGTGCACCCAGGTGAGCTGAGGGCTCTGAGGAGAGGAGCACGCAGACCTAGAAAGCTCCTCTTCCCAGTCAGCAGGAATCGCTCTGTTTTGCTGGACCCTTGGACTCTCCAGGCAATCAAGGAAGCAAAAGCAGCTGGGAACCTGGGCTGAGGAAGACACTTGCAAAGTGCTCTGTATGCTCCTTAAATCTGCAGTGAGATCACGCAATCAGGAGTCACACAGTGTTTGGACGTAGAACTGTCCATCTAATGAGTGACGTTGGAACTGCCGTCCTGGAAGCCAGGACGGAGCCCTCATCCTCCACTGGGAATTTGCCCAGACCTGAGGAGATTGTGAAGTGCACCAAGGTCTCAACAAGTCACATCTAGGTCTCAGGCAGGGGAGGAAGGAAGCCTGGCTGCCATCTGGGCCGCATATGGGAATGAGTTTGCAAACTCCACAGCACCGTGAACAGAAGACAATCTTCCAAGCTCCTTGTAATATATACAAGTATATATATATTTATATATATTTACAAGCCCTCAGCAGAACGTCTGTGTCAAGCCATTGGGTGTGAGGCTAGAAGAGGCTCTAAAGGGCAGACTGTGAACAAGCCCTGGGACCACCAGCTCAGGTTCTGTCAGAGTGGGTAGCACCCTGTGAACGGAGGATGCTGGCGGGCCGAGTATGTTTCCTGGGGGCCGAGAGGCAGCGCATCCTTCGCTGTATTTCCTGTTACCCCAGGATTGATTTAGACACCTTACGAACTTTTTTTTCCTTTGTTCTTCCCACGGGGTTGCTCTCTAGAGATCTCTTCAATATTCCTTCCTAGTCAGTTTCTAGTCAGAAGCTTCTCTCTCTCTCTCTCTCTCTCTCTCTCTCTCTCTCTCTCTCTCTCTGTTCTCTCTCTCTCTCTCTCTCTCTCTCTCTCTCTCTCTCTCTCTCTCTCTCCATGTTCTCCTTCCATGCTTCTGAGCACAGATGGGGCTGCCTGGAGGTAAGGAAGGCATGTGTTCTGGAGAGGCATAGAGCAGGCATATTAGAGTCAGGACTAAAGTAAGGAAGCCATTAATTATAAAAATGAATAAAATAAAATTTAAGAGGACACTCCCAACTCACTAATGTAAACCAGCCTCTCTCTGTCTCTGTCTCACTCTGTCTCTGTCTCTGTCTCTCTGTCTCTGTCTCTGTCTCTCTGTCTCTGTCTCTGTCTCTCTGTCTCTGTCTCTCTCTCTCTTTCCTCCCTCATCTGTCTCCCTGTCATTCTTTTCTGACAGAATTTCACATCACCCACATTGGCCTCAAACTCCCCACATAGCCAAGGATGACCTTGAACTTCTGCCCACCCCCTCACCTACCCCCCACCCCCGTACTTCCAAGTGCTGGAATTACAGGCATGTGCCACCACACCCAGTCAAACATCACATTTTCCCTATGTCAGTATCATATTTTTAAAAGGTGGAAGTAAGTGCCAATCAATCTGTGGTGGAGAGAGAACACAGCAACATTTTTGAATGACAAGATCTGACCGACGCATCTGCAATGCTGCCTAGCTCCAGGCTCTCCAAAAATCAATCATCGATCTGGATCTCAGCTCTATTTCTTAATAAGGCAGGCATGCTTTCCCCAGTTAAACGTTGGTGTGCAGGTTTCATACAGTAAAGTACACATAGCTAAATAGTGTACACCGAGAGACATTTTCCTACATTCATAGCTTCCTGTAGAATAAAAGGAGTCCACAGAAGGCCCAGAAGGAAAAAAAAATCTGATCACCCAATGCTTCACCTTGATAGCAGCAAGCACTCCCTGAAGGCTTCTAAGACATTTCCAGCAGAACAGGAAGGTCCCTCACAGGAACACCCTCTTCCCTCTTCCTGCTTACAACACTTCCAGTGGGTGTTCTGCCCCGTCCTGGGCTCCCTACTCTTCCATGGGAACCCAAATACAGGTGTGCTGGGCCCGAAAGCTCAAGCTGTCTAGTTCATACACTCCAGGGCCTCTTTGGGGGTGACCTTTATTCTGTATTTGACACCCCCCTCCATTTCCCGCCAATATCCCCAGTCTATTGCTAACGCAGTCAGAAGGCACTGTCCAGCTACTCCCCACCCCTGCTCTACCCCCCAGCAAGGAAAAGAGAATAAAAATTCAACCACGGTCCAAAACAATCCAAAACCAAACCAAAGCAAACAAACCAACAAAAACCCTCCACAGGGTTTTAAGCCCCTAGCTATGACTGTGGGCTTTGGAATAAGGACAAGGCTGGAGGGTCTGAACCTTCTCTGAGCTTGCTGCAGTAAGCTCGCCTTTTGTTGAAGAACTGTTATGTATAAGGCCCCATTGTACTCCGTGTTCTACTTAATCCTCCTTTCATCCTGTAAGGTGGGGTCTATCAGGATGTATGTTCCATAGATGAAAATACTGAAGGTCAGAAGAAAAAAAAAAAAAAAAGATGGACTTTGCCCCAAACCAAATAGCGACAAGTGGCAGTTCAATGCCAGACCCCTGGGTGACCAGATTCCAATTTGTGCAGTGTTAAGCCTTATTTGTATAAGCCAGAGGCCTTCTTTTTTTTTTTCTTTCACCAAAGACAGGGCATGAATATGAGGTAAGGAATGTGCTTTGAGCTCTTTGATTTATTCCCTAGGAAAACAAGTCAGATAGCAAAAAGGTCATGTTTCTGTCACCCCCTTCTGTTGGTTTGCCAGGCAGAGAGATGCTGGGGCCAGCAGATACGGAGAAGCTGTGCTGGGAAGATAAGGATGTTCTTGGACCAGTGGCTTTGTTGTACGATCCAGGAATGGAGGAGGAGGGTCAGTGCCCGATCCCATATCCCCAGACCCCGCATGTCCTAGCACGTCCCATCCACAACCAAGACGTGGCGTGCTCGTGCAGTGCAGTGAACAGGAAGCAGTAGTGTGATATTGGATGACACGCCTTCCCTTGGCGACCTTCCTTTTTTTCATCTGGGGATTAGATGGGACAGATGAAGTCTGGAGTTCCTTCCTGCTCTAAGCTCGATGACGAGGAATCTGTTGTTCTTTGCTTCGGGGGTTTGGAACAGGAAGAGTTCAACTTAGCTTGGGGGCAGAAGCCCTTGGCAAACACCTTCCTCAGTCTGTCCCCTTTTATTTATTTCTCAGCATGGCTCAGGGGGGCGGATTGCATTACTGGTAGAGAAATAAACCCCAAATCCAGGGAAATGGCCGTTCCTGGTGTGTTTTCTTAATCTTGTTTTCTATTGATTGATTGATGTAATGCACACAGGAGTTTCAAGGCTCGGGGCAACTGCTGCAGACAGCTTTGGCTCCTGCCTCCATTAGCTCATCAGGGGTTACAGGCAATGCTATTGAAGCTCATCTTTTGGCCAGCTCCCAACACTTTCTGTAGTGGTCCAGATTGTTCATTATGACATCACGGCTTTTGAGTTCCAGTTCGGCTTGTTCTCAGAGAGCTGTGTGCCTCCAGGCAAACCTCTACCTGTTTGTTCTTCTGGGCAAGGAGAGAAATGATAGTCTGCCTCGCACAAGACTCTTGTAAGGATTAAACTGATTCGACATCCTCTACACTCTTAGTGCTGGGACCAAACTCAGAAGCTAAGCATCTGCTGAGACTTTCGTGAAGCACTGAATGCTCCTTTCTGTTCTAACCCCATGGCTCCATCTGATGGGTGAGCTTTTATACTTATGGAATGACTTGTCTCCAGTCGTACAATAGGAGGCAGGTTACTCAACTGCTACTGTAGGATTTTTCAAGCCAAAGCCAGGCCATTTTCCACCCCTACCACCATACCCCCCTCCCCCACCCCACGCCATGTCTAAATTCTACTGATCAATCAGGACCTCTTCAGGCATCACCTCTTCCCATCAAGCCAACTTGGCTTCCCCAATGCTAGCTTCTTATTGGCTGTAGCTTGAATGCCTGTTTTGAATGCATAATTTGGAGACTCCTGTGTTTGAATACTTGGCCCCAGATGGTGGCACTGTTTGGGAAGGCTGTGGTACTTTTAGGGGGTAGCACCTTATTGAAGAAAGTGGGTCACTGTGGGTGGCTCTTGAGGTATAATGTCTGATTCCATTTCCTATGTATTCTCTGCTTTCTGAGTATGGATGCAATATGTCCAGCTAGCCTTCTGTTCTCACTACCTTGTCTTTCTTGCCTGCTGCCATGACTTACCCACTATGATGGGCTGTGCGAGCCAAAATAAACCCTTTAAGTTGCTTCTGTTGTGGTGCTATATCACACAGCAACAGCAAAGTAATGAATACACTACTGAATTCTTTTTGCCCACCTCTACTCACCACTCTGGGTAGAGATGGTAAATGCAGGGGATGGCCATATTGTTCTCTCAACTCCTTCCTGTCTATCTACAATCTATCATTTATGTATCATCACCTATCACTTACCATCTCTAATAAATATTTCAGTCATTCAAGTATCTGTCCACCAATCATTTATCATCATTTATCTCATATCTGTCCATCCATCCGTCCATCCAATTTATTATCCATTTTCACAATCTGGTATATATTCATCATATATTTAGATGGTAGTTGAAAGAAATGAGGCAGGATTCCCACAGCCCATGACAGGAGGATTTATTTATTCATGGGTGAACATGGGGTCAATCCACTGACTTCGCTTGCTTTCTTACCCCAAGTCAGAACACATCCACATGACAAATATTTGAAATAGGGACATCCTAGAATATTGAAACAAATATTTGACAGATGCTTTAAAAACTCCTGGTGCAATCCTGGCTTTCAATGGGTGTTGAATTTCCTGGCATCTGGCTCAGCACCTTGGCAGGGGTGATAGGGAATACAGCAATTTGTATTTACCATGTCTCAAGTGCCAGACCCATAGCCTGCCCAGTTGCCATTTTAAGGGTGCTCATTAGTTTCTACCATCTCTTGGGGATTTCTCTTGTTTTTCTAGTGCTTGTGAATTAAATCCTGGCCCACCCCTTTTCTCTGGAGATGTCCTCAGAGCCTGTGGCTTAGCACTCACTGCATTGAATGCTGTTTCATGTGATGTAAGGTCCCATCCCCTTCCTGTTTGACCCTGGTCCACCTTTTTTCATTTCACACCCTTCCTGCCCCTCCTTTCTATGATCTGGGTGTTGTAGAGACATAAATCTCATGCCCTGTCTCCCAAACAGGCAGCTTCCTCTTGCCTTTTTACCTTTGTTCCCATAGATCCTTTGCCTGAAATGCCATCAGCTTCCCTATACTGTTTTCAAGTCATAAGTGTTCATCTCCCCCCAGGAAGCCTGCTTGGTATTCCCAGGCCCTCTGACCACACTACTACAGCATGTATTCTAGACCTCCATGACAGAGTGTGAACAACCAGGGGTCAGAGACCTCCTTTTTTAGGCTTTGGTTTTGATAGCTTTTAATGGCTGAGCTATCTCTCCAAGCTGGACTGTGTCTTCTGCCTGTGTACCCAAAACCTACTAGAGTTGTTTGACCCGAGGCAAATGTTTAGAAACTTCTGATGACTCAATTAATGACACATTATTAATCCCATTTAGATGAAAATCTATGACCTAGACCTCTGAGATGGCTGCGTTTCAAATTGTCATTCAGGGATGGAGAACTTCCGATTAAGGGGTTAGAGGGGGCATAGTTGAGTGAGAGAGCCCCTCTCCAGTCTTCATAGTCACTTTAGTCTTTTTCAGGATGCTTAGGTAAGAAAACGGCCATGGATGGGGTACTGGATGAGCACTGGGCTCAGATCAGAATGCGCTGGCGTACTCCTGCTTCCATCCCGGCTGACTCATTTCTGTCTTTGAAGCAACAGCAACACGGTAGCTCTGTGGTGTGATTACGGACATTGGATATGATGATGAGGCGCCAGACATATGAGAAATCACTAGATAAACTGTGCCTCACTGTTGATAATGATGCTGAACTCATGAGCACCGAGGCAGCGGTGTGAGATCTAGACAGTGAAGCTCCCGGGATTAGAGTGACTCTCAGTCCACTGCATACTTCAGAATCTCCAGAGCTAACTGTCCATGGAGTTCTCTGGGCCTGCCCTGAGGGTCTGACTTAAAGGGTCTAGGGGCCCAGGAATCTGCATTTTATTCAAATGCCCTTGACCTATAAATTTAACCCCTATCTCCTCAAAACCATGAAAATGCAATGTCTACACAAAATTTCCTCATGAATATTTCATAAAGGCATTTTTCATATTAGCCAAGATACAGTAACTGCCTAAAAGCTTATCAATTGATAAACAAGTACTCAAAATACAACCATCCATACAAAGGATTTATAAAAAAAGGAATGAAGTCTTGGTATATGCTACACATAAAAGAACTTAGAAAGAGACACCAGATATAAAGACTATGATTCCACTTACAAGAAGTTTCTAGAATAGGCCAACTGTAGAGACACGAAGCAGACTATGGTCTATAAAGTGCTGTGGGCAGACGGAAAGGAACAAGGTCTAAGAGGATGGGCCTGGGGGTGACTGCCTACTTGTGGGGATGAGGAAAGTGTCCTAAAACTGTAGCTAGTGATGGGTGTCTGTACGTGGGAACAGGCTAAGCACAATTGCACTGCACCGTTTAAAGGAGGGCTGTGAATTATATCTTAAGAAACCACGACAGAATGATTGCCCTCAGGCCCCATTATTTGAAAGACTGTCTTCAAGGAGGCAGATTGTTCCTTCTCGTGCTCTGAAGATGGGGTTCCCATTTTTATAGCATGTTCTCTGATGGATAAAAATCCTCTCCATTTTCCAGGAAGGGTTTTTACGAACACAAAGCTGTGAAGGATCCTATCCTGAGCCCTCTTGATCAGATGTCTTACAAAAAAAAAAAAAATGAGAATGTGTTTCAGTACATAAATATTTTTAAAAATACTCAAAATTGTATTTATATTACTCCAAGATATGCAAGATGAAACACCTGCAAATCACAATTATAAAGTTTAAGTTTAAAATTATTACTTTAGGCTGGTCACGTGGCTCATCTAGCACTAGAGAAACTGGGGCTGCAGGATCATGAGTTCAAGGCCAGCCAGGGCTACCACAGCAAAAATCACATTTCAAAGCAAAGCAAAGCTCAAACCAAAAAAAAAAAAAAAAAAAAAAAAAGCAAGAGAAAGAAGAAACAGTTGATGGAGGATGCCTTCTGTGCAAGAATGAGCTGCTGAGTCATATTCCCAGGGCCATTTTTTTTTTAAATCCAGGCATGGCAGAATGCATCTGTAACTTCAGTGTTTGAGATGAGAGGGGGGAGGGGCAACAGAGACAGGAGCGTCCTTGCAGCTAATTGGCCTGCTAATGTAACTCAACTGCTGAGCTCCAGGCTCAGTGAGAGACCCTGTGTTAAAAAGTAAGTTAGACACCAATCCAGGAAATGACCTGACATTGACACATGTGCACACACCGACATGATTATGTACACCGACATGATTATGTACACTGCCATGATCGTGCACACATAGAGCATAACGGTTAACTGGTCCTCATCCTTGCTTCCTTGATGCCTACATATCTTGGTCCACACAGTGGATTAATCTCAGTCTTCTGCTCAGGGGCCAGAGAGTCATTGATGGAGGCATGGCTGGCCATGATGGGACGGGGAATTATGCGCAGGTATATGGGTGGGCAGAGCAGGCAAGAAAAACAAGTATAAACAGAAAATAGAGGAAGAAGATAATGTTACAGTAGAAAGACACTAGGGAAAGAACAAAACAGTTCAGACTCCAAGATCCTAAAGTCCCCTCATTTTACTATCAGTATGAGTGTGACCTTGAGCTTAGCTTTCTCCTTTGCATAATGAGGACAGCCAGGATTTCCTTAGATCCCTGCCAGGGCCCTGAAACAATGCTCTTAAGGATAAGACAGGTGACGGGAGGGAGGAAATACTAAGGGAGAAAAAGAGGAGATAGAGCCATTCTATAGAACACACTATCTACTGAATTCCAGAAACTTCTAGGCAGGGACCAAGAGCTGGAGTTCACCATGTCTCAAGGAGCCTACAGTTAAGTGCGGGGACAAGACAACAGTCTTAGCACAAGATCACGCACGTAGGGCCAGAGATTGATGGGCACAGAGGAAAGAGAGAGAAGCTGAGGAGGAGGGAGGCTTTCTTCATCCCTGAGGCCATGAGTGAGAAAAGAGTTTTCTTTTTTTCTCTCTCTCTTTCTTTTTTAAATATATTTTATTAATTTATTCATATTACATCTCAGTTGTTATCCCGTCCCTTGCATCCTTCAATTCCTCCCTCCCTCTCATTTTCTCCTTACTCCCTTCCCCTATGTCTATGACTGAGGGGGACCTCTTCCCCCTGTATATGCTCACAGGGTATCAAGTCTCTTCTTGGTAGCCTGCCATCCTTCCTCTGAGTGCCACCAGGCCTCCCCATCCAGGAGACATAGTCAAATATGGGGCAACAGAGTTCGTGTGAAAGTCAGACCCCACTCTCCACTCAATTGTGAAGAATGTCCTGTCCATTGGCTAGATCTGGGTAGGGGTTCGAAGTTTACTGCATGTATTGTCCTTGGCTGGTGCCATAGTTTGAGCAGGACCCCTGGGCCCAGATCCGCCCATCATAATGTTCTTCTTGTAGGTTTCTAGAACCCTCTGGATCCTTCTATTTCCCCATTCTCCCATGCTTCTCTCACCTAGAGTCACACTTAAAGAAATGCTCAACCTCCTTAGTCATCAGGGAAATGCAAACCAAAACAACTCTGAGATTCCATCTTACACTTATCAGAATGGCTAAGATAAAAAATTCAAGTGACACCACATGCTGGCGAGGATGTGGAGAGAAAGGAACACTCCTTCCTTGCTGGTGGGAATGCAAACTAGTGCAGCCACTTTGGAAATCTATCTGGTGTTATATCAGAAATTGGGAATAGGGCTTCTTCAAGACCCAGCTATTCCACTCCTTGGAATATACCCAGAAGATGCTCCAGCACACAACAGGGACATATGCTCAACCATGTTCATAGCAGCCTTATTCATAATAGCCAGAACCTGGAAACAGCCTACGTGTCCCTCAGTAGAAGAATGGATAAAGAAACTGTGGTACATTTACACTATGGAATACTACTCAGCTATTAAAAACAAGGAACTCCTGAAATTTGTGGACAAGTGGGTTGAACTAGAAATGATCATAATAAGTGAGTTAACCCAGAAGCAGAAAGACTCAAATGGTATATACTCACTTATATCTGGACACTAGCCCAAGGGGCATGTCCCATGGAAGTCTTCACTTACCAGGAAAGTGGGACAGAGGGGAAAAGGTTTTTCTAAGTGCCAGGTAGCAGTTCTTCTGACTTGTTGGGCCAGTGTCAGGGACCCTGGAGCAGGCGCTGGCTCCATGGAGGCCTCTCAATGAACCTCTTCCAGCTCAGACAAGCACGGAGCTTGCCAGACAGGCTGGGGACAGGACAGACACACAGACACACGCACAGGAAACGGAGCCAATGGTCACAGATTATTTTAGTTTCTCCCTCTCCAGCGGCAGCAGAGCCATCAATAGCATTCCTTTCCCTCCTAACAAACACAGTTTGTGTTCTGGAGACTGCCAGGAAGTGAAGAAATCCCCTCTGGGACCCACTGGGCCCCTTCCTCTCTCTCTCTCTCTCTCTCTCTCTCTCTCTCTCTCTCTCTGCCCAAGAAGGAGACATGAAGCCTTTGGAGTTGCAGCCTTTGATGACTTTCTCTGCTGTTTCTGACTGTTTCTGGGAAGAGGAAGGAATAGCCCAGAAAGTTGGTTGAGGCCTTGCTGTGCACATACAAGGAAGAGCATCCCAAGCTGGGGCAGAGGTGAAAATGCAAAAGAAAACAAATGAGTGTTTTATGATGTTCTTTCCCTTCAGGACATTTTTATTAGAAAAATCAAGAAAAAGAAGAAAAAGGAAACAAACAAACACATAATAAAAAAAACTCTACAAAAATAGAAAAAGCAAAACAAAACAAAAAACAAGAAGAAAGTCATATCCTCCTTTAAAGCCAAAGGATAAAATGGAGATAAAGGTCTAGGGACGGCAGGAAATTGTCCATCTATCAAACTCAGTTGTGTAACCATTTACTCTGAAAGTCTCACATGCCTGTGTGTGTGTGTGTGTGTGTGTGTGTGCATGTGCTCCTGTATGTATGCTTGTGTATGTGTATGCAGACGTGTGTGTGTGTGTGTGTGTGTGTGTGTGTGTGTGTGTATTGAACACTTTCACTCTGCAGTGTCCTTGTCTTTCCAGCCATGTTGCTGGGTCACATGGCCAATGTTTTGCTGCCCTCCGTTGCTCTCCAGCATTTGCTTTGAAGACCCTATTCCTTATGAAAAATAAAGTGACTTGACACAGCAGAGGACAGATTTCAGAGAAATGCTCACACTCAGCAGAAGGCCCCTCACTTCTGTGATGGGGAACTAATCCCTTAGATGTGGGAAGGGGTGGTGTAGAGGTCCTCCTAAAAGGAGAGTTTGGGAAGGGTTAATCTATGGGAGATGTAGCCTGGTTCAGGTGCAGACGCCCCAGTGTAGGGAGGAAATCCTTTTGAAGGACTTGGGTCCAAGGAATCTGTGCAGTGTTTTTCTGGGTCACTAGAGTAGCAGCAAGACTCTGGAGAGGAAACGGTTGCCTGAAGGCCTGGTGGGCATAGCCTCTGGTACATCCCCCAATGCCCAGGGAAGCAAATGAACTGCAGAGAAGTCTGCACACTGGGAGAGACATCTAGAGCAGAGCATGTGGCGGGGGCAGCGGCTCACTGTACAGCAGTCAGGAAGCAAGGACAGAAGCAGGAAGTGGCCAGGGTCCCAACATCCCCTTCATGGATATGCCACTCATGACCTAACTTCCTGTCTCAGGCCTCACCACTTAAAGCTATCATCTCTCAGTAACATCACAGGCTTGTAACCAAGTCACCAAGTCTTTCTTTTTTTTTTCCCCTCCCAAGACAGGGTTTCTCTGTGTAGCCTTGGCTGTCCTGGGCTCGCTTTGTAGACCAGGCTGGCCTCAAACTCACAGTGATCCTTCTGCCTCTGCCTCCCTGAGGGCTGGGATTAAAGGCGTACGCCACCATGCCTGGCTGTGACCAATCCTTTAACGGAAGGGGGAACACTGTAAATCTGAACTACAGCAATGTGTTGGCTTCAAATCTTTTAGTCATGAGAAAACTGGCCATTACCATGGAAGAGGTCACACAGACTACTCTTCAGTGGCCTGTAAGGACTCAGTCGGAGGAGGGATTGAAGGCCTTCCAGAAGGTTCCTGGAGTCTTTCCTCAGAATCAGCTTTGGGCTCTTCCTCCAAAGCCATTTGCATATGAAGCAGAGCCGCAGTTGCTGGTGGCCTCTCCAGCAGCTCTTGGTGACAACTGGATATATTAATACACTGGACCGTGCGATGGGAGCACTGTTCTCTTTTCAGTTAACTTCCTAACCTTGAGAAGCCACCAAAGGTGTCTTAGTTTAGAACTAGTTGAATTCTGCCACGTCCCTCGTGCATGCAAACAGCTATCTTTCTCTGGGAGCTTTGAGCTATAGCAAGCAAGAATATCCAGTTTCAACCTAATAAAATTTGCTCCATTTTTGAAAAATCTTTATCTTTTGAAACAGGGTCTGGTGGATCTCAAGTTGCCTTGGAACTTGCTATGTAGCCGATGACTATGAAGTTCGGATCTTCCTGCTCCTACCTCTGGAATGCTGAGATTACTGGCATATGGCACTGTGCCTAGGTTTTTGTGCATTTGGGGTTCAAACCCAAGGCTTTGTCAGTGCCAAACAAGCCTCTCACAACTGAACTACATCCTCAACCCCCTGTTTCTGTTTTTTTTTTTTTTTTTTAATATGGCTGCTTTGTCTGTAGAATGAGCTATTGATAGCCATCATATCATGGTCTTCACTCATATGCAGTTTCCTTTGAAATACATTTATTCAACTGAACATGGAAAAGTTAAAGAGCAGTTAATAGATGAGACATAGCGCAGACATAAATAAGGTTAAAACTGTAAGCAGTGCATCTGACGTTTGACCCAACTCGGTTTGAAGTCTTGGTCTGAGTGCTGGCTCTGACATTCCCGGTTTGGTGAAAAGAACACAGCGTTGCTGTAACCCACCTGCTTGCAGACCAGGCTCAGTAAATCGCTCCTTGGGGCATATTACCTATATGACCTTGGGCATGTGGACATTGCAAAGCCTCAGTTTACTCAGTTCAGCCAACTGTGGCTGAAATGATGAGGTGGTTTCATATAGACTGAGGAAAACCAAGTTTAGAGAGTGGCATACACACTAAGGTGAGGAAGTGTGACGTTTGAGGTTACCACAAAGACATCTTTTTTTAACCCCAAGGTCCTACACAAGCTATTGGTCATGGATGCCAATACACCAATTGAACGTTCTCTCCTCAGGGTGAGTTTCGATGGGCACGATGGGAAACAAAGAGGCCCAAGTATATGTTGGAGACTTGGAAATGGAAACAGCTATTTCCTGACCTGGAGCACTAGATACTGCTCCTAATTCACATCTCTCTGCACCTGTGGAGCACATGGACCGTGCCACGTGCAACCGGCGAGGGGGAGCGTGTTCAAACCCCGGAAATCTCAAACTTGATATCGACGGGTGCAAAAACCGCTCCCTCCCTGTTCTGAGCCTGCACGCCCTGGTGCATGTAAGCCGGTGACCCCCACCTCTTCAGGTAGTCATGCGGCTGGCGCCTGGATGCAAATGGAGCATCGTCAGCATGCCAACCACACCCAATGGAATGTATTCACCCCAAAACTCCTCCTTGCTCCCCAAGGTTTATATAGTACTTATTCACCACAGAATAAACGGACAGACACGGCTTCACTAATGAGGCAGCATAAGCCGAGGCACCGAAGAGCGTCTAAGAGTAGTTGTTTCAGTTGAGCTGTAATGCGTGAGCATCGGGATTCGGAAATGGCCTTTTCTCTCTCCGGACATTCACGGCTGCATCCTCGGACCTGCCCACCCAGCGGCCTCGATGGAGATCTGAGCTCCTGCCCGCACACCCAGCACGGCAGAGGCCGCCTGACTGCTCCTCAGCCCTCTTGGTGAAGTTGCTATAATCACCCGGAAGGGCTATAATACTCCTTAGAGAAGGCTTTCTCCCTCCCACCCCCTCACTACTACCCCGCAGCCCTAGCTGGACCCGCATCCTGCAGACCCCACCTGTTCCAGGTTCTGCTCCGTTCTTCCCGGCTCACGGAGCAGAACGCGGAACCACACACATCAATACCTTTTGCAAGTGCTTGGGATGGTGTTTGCACCCCCTGAAAGCTTGTACTAAATCTGACGGTAGGAGGGTAGTGGACTCTTTAGGAGGGCAGGCCTCAGAGCTGATTAGGCCCCTGTGGGTGCGCTCTAGGCTTGCCATAAAGCAAATTTGCTTTTCTAGGCCTGTGCTCCTGCTTTACGGTTTGCCTTGTGACCTTTTCTTTCATGAGCCTCTGTCTCATGATACCCTCTGCCACAATGACCTCACCAGAAGCCATGCATGTTCCTTCCTTCCTTTCTTTCTTTCTTTCTTTCTTTCTTTCTTTTTTTAATTTAAAAAATATATTTTTTTTGTCTTTCAAGACAGGGTTTCTCTGTATAGCCTTGGCTATCCTAGACTCTCTTTGTAGACCAGGCTGGCCTCAAACTCATAGCTATCTGCCTGCCTCTGCCTCCTGAGTGCTGGGATTAAAGGCGTGCGCCACCTCACCCAGCGCCATGCATGTTCTTAAACCTCTTGAACTGTGACCTCAACTGACCTCTTGTCTTTACATTGCATCCAGTCTCAGGGATTTCATCACAGCTACAGAAAATAGATTAAGACAGAAACTTCGCCATTTCTCCAATTGGAGTGCACAGCCCTCTTCTTTAATTTGGGGCTTGCTTATGTCCCTAGTTTGGGGCAATGAGATGGAAACAGTACTTGAAAATGTACTTGGACATCTGGGTATTGTGTCCTCTTGTACTTCTACCGTTGTCACGCTGAAAGCATGTCCTGATGAGCTGCTGGTCCTCTTGGAGGCAAGCATAAACCGACCAATTCCAGTGTGATCCATGAGAGCAAGGATAAAGATACAGCAGGGAAGATGCTCAGCTGGTAAAATGCTTGCTTTAGTTTAATCCGAGGAAGCCAAGTAAAAATCCAGGGAAAGGGACACAGTAGGATCACAAGAGTTCACTGGCCAGCCAGCCTTGCCTAATAGGTCCAGGCCAGTGAGAGATGCTGACTCAAAGGAGAGTAACACCTGTAGTTAGGCATACACATTCACGCACCCATGTGCACATGAATGTGCACGCGCGCGCGCGTGCGTGCACACACACACAAACACACATACACACACACACATTAAAAATATTTTAAGCTGTTGAATTTTGGGGTGGTTTGTTATATGTCATACTTAAGACAATAGATGTTACCCCCTACTCTGTCCTGGGCACAGGCATTTTGGTATAGTCCAATTTAATCTCTGCACTGGCTAGTTTTTAATATCAGTTTGATACAAGCTGGAGTTGTCAGGGAGGAGGAAGCCTCAATTAAGGAACTACCTCTGTAAGGCTGAGTTATAGACAAGCCTGTAGGGCATTTTCTTAATTAGTGACTAATGTGGCAGGCTTTAACCCATTGTGGGTGTGGCTATCCCTGGGCTGATTCGGTTCTGTAAGAAAACAGACTAAGCAATCGATGAAGAGCAAGGCAGTAAGCAGCACCCCTCCGTGGCCTCTGCATCAGCTCCTGCCTCCAGGTTCCTGCCCTATTTGAGTTCCTGTCCTGACTCCCTTTGATGATGAACAGTGATGTGGGAGTGTGAGCCAAAGAAACCCTTTCTTTCCCAACTTGCTTTCTGGTCATGGTGTTTCATCACAGCGATAGAAATCCTAACTAAGACAATCTGCAAATCTTCCTCTTTACCGATAAGTAGGTTGAGAGTTTGAACGGCTTCTCTTGATACGAGCGATACAGAAAGGAAACATCAGAATGTGGAGGTTGCCCTGTTATGACTCCACTCTATCACGGAGGAATAGGACAACGGGACGCAACACAGTGAGAATAAGTCACAGCTGGGCCCGGGGCCAGTCTCATCCATAGTCAATCTCTGAGACCACAGCAGCCACCGTGACAAATCCGGGACAGTGACATCACAGGATGACTCAGGCTGGAGGCGGCAGGGCAGGGAAGCCCTGATGGGAGCCCTGGTCAGCTATAAAACCTCAATCTAAATAGGGACAGGGCGGTAACATTAGTAGGCAAGGATGGGCCACAGAGTTGGGTGGCTTGGACAAATAATAACTCAAAATGTGTTTTGGAAAAATATTTTCCCAAGTGTCTCACTGAACCCTGTGGGAATGAGGAATGAGCAGGGAAAGCCAGCGGGGGAAGTCAGACATGGCTGAGAAAGGGGTTTCTGATCAGTGGGCTTAGATCTCATGAGACCCAGAGCACCGGATATTCCTGGGGACAAGACCTTACTCACCCACCCAGGTCTCTGTGTGAGTTGTCCCTGCCTAAGGCTGACTCAATCTGCAACGCCCCCTACTCATCCCCAATGGTTGCGACAATAATCCATCACCGACTAACACGTGCTAAGTGCCACACCCTTTTAAACGCCATCCATCTTTAGTGACTCAATTCTCACAATGACTTCAAAGGCATCTGTTCTTATGGTCTCTATTATATACCGACAAAGGAGAAAACAGAGGCACATAAAAAGATATAGGCTATGTCTTCAACTCAGAGAGAATGTTCTGGATCACCGTGCTCTATGTTTTACTGAATATCACCGTGCTGGCTGACCGAGGTGTGTTATTAAATGAGCTAATGTCCATCAATCACAGTGGTCACTGCCAAATATTTATGAGAGGCTGAAATATCATCACAGTAATAATGATTCTGGGCTGATTTGCACGGCTACAAGGAAACACCCTTGACGAAAAGAGGCTAATTTTGCTTTGTAATTCCGGCTCAAGGGTGAGGGGCTGTGGTGATAGCCTTCTTGCTGGATGTGTCCTGACGTGGTACAGGACACTGTATGTCAAGAGACAGAGGCATATATTTATTTCCACGTCTTGCCTTGTTCTTACGAAACCACCAGCACTGCGTTATGATAACTTTATCTAACCCTAGTCTCTTCCTAAAGGCCTCATCTCTAACCACAGTCAATTCAGTTTCTACTCTCATAACAACTGACGGGATGGAATGCCAACACAGGAAGCGCTGGAGGGCACTCCACCTCCATCTAAACCAGAGCACTGCATATCGTTTCACTGATACACATCTTATTTTATTACCTTATGGAAGCTCCTTCCATGGCCCCGCTTAGGGAGGGGAGTCTCAGTGGGGGAAATAGTTTGGTCCATGATGGAACTAAAAAGTGAGTTTCTGAAGACTCAGAGAGTCATAAGGATCTAAGCCATCATGGATGTCCATAGATAAGAAAACAGAGCCATGGCCAACATCAAGGGGGTTGAAAACAAGAAATGGGAGAAGGGGGGCGAGGGGGGGCTTGTGGAGGCGGCAACAAGGTTTCTGCATCCTGAAGTGAGACCTGCCTCTCCGGGGTAAAACATCACCTTTGGTAGAAGAGCTTTTTTGTGTTTGGGGCATGGAAAGCAGGTGCACCTGCCAACAGTGATGTGTTGGGTTAGTAACCATAGGAACAAGGAACCTAGAGGCATAAAATTCAGGAGAAGAGGAGCCAACTGATGGTTGCCAAAACTCTGAGAAGGGCCAACATTTTTTTCTTTGGATCCTAAAAGTTCTGGAGGTCTCCAGGTGACATCAGGTCAGGATGCTACTGTCCTTGTTACCCTCATTTCCTCTTCTGTACGGTACTGAAAAGACTGGGAGAGTTGGTAGGGATGGTTTCCTCAGCTCGGCCCCTCCAGGTCAGCTTGGTGGAGAAAGATTTGAATGAGGGTGGTCACCGCCTAAATGACATCATTTCTGCCCTACATGATGCCCCTTGGGAAGGTGCTGTAGGCACTACAGCCTGTTCTGGCCTGAATCTTGTCTGTGCCATTGACCATTGATGTTTGTCAATGTCTAGAGATGTTCTTGAGGAATAGCTACTGACGATGTAGGATGAAGTCAGGGCTGTGTCCTAGGCATCAAGTGATGTGACCACTGGAAGACTGAAGAATTACCCTGCCGAAATGTTCATAATGCTAATGTGGAGATGTGGCTCACTAGACTGCATGGTCTACTGCATCTGCCCTAGACATTGGCACGGTCAGGTGCACACACACACTGAAGTTCCCGACAACTGGTTGGAATCTTGACTCTGCCGTAAAGTGACAGGAGAAATTGATTTTACTATACATATAGTCATGAAGAGGATTCAACTGGGTCTGTTTGGTAACTAGCCTCTACTATCTACCTCCTCCTACCACACAAACTCAACGCAGAAGAGATAATCAGATTGCCACACAGTTGGGAGACAGACCTTATCAGAGCTCAGGTACCTCACAGATCCCTACTAGGTATGAAGTCAAGCATGAAGATGTGCGTTCGTTGTCCTGGGAGCCAGGCAAGAGTTCAGGATGTGAGCACCTTCTCTGCAAGTGACTAATTGTTTTTGCTTTAATTATCCCATACCCTAGGAGCTTAGTTTCAAGGAATTATGCAATTGTCAATGCAACAATGAAGTAAATGGAATTTCTACCCAAATGTGGTTTGACTAAAGGCCATACTTGTTGAGTGGGTGGAGGGAACCACCGCTCGAGTCTGAGAAACAGAATCTCTGGCTGATGAAATTCATACCATAAAAACCTGTTGCACATGGACAGATCCTCAGAGTGGGAAGTGACGTCAGAGACTTTCTTGTCAAAAAAAAAAAAACCCTCATTTTACATTTGAGGAACACGTCCACGAGGGAGGAGAAACTTCCTTAGAGTCACACCCTAGTTATTAGCAGAGAGGATACCTCAGATACCACGTCTATTGTGCCTTGGCACACTGTTGTCTAGACTGAGGTGGGGTCCCTCCCAGGTTAGATGTCTTAAAAATATGATTTCCTAACTTTCCAGTTTAAACTCCACAATGAACCAAGAACCTGAATTTCCGAAGCTAAGACTGACAGTAGGCTTTGCTTGTCTTTTCTCCGGGCCTAGAGGCAATATTGAAGCAATTTCCCTCTGTGGGTGCCTTGCTCTGAACGTAAACACATGTCTACCGTGCACACACAGGCACATACATTTGTTATCCTTTCCAGGAATGACTTAAGGGTTTCCATGTAACCAATATGTTCCAGCTGTTGGCTTCCTCTTAGCCAGGCCCTTAGAAAATCATCTGTTATCAAATTGCCTTTCCATCCATTTTTTTTCCCCAACCAGGAAACATTTTATTCCATTTCTCTTAGAAAAAAAATATTAGAGGAGGCCAAGAGGACTTCCTTAGGCTCTAGAATTTTGGTATCAACGGCAAAGATGTCATACAAAGAATCCCTGCCCTGTTATCTCATAAAGTTTGATCTATGCTTTCCAATCAAAAACAAACATCAGAATTTGAGTATCAAAAGCACACAGAAGAGATAAAAAGGAAAGTGTGTGTGTTGGGGGGCGGGGAATAGTTTTTAAAAAGTAAAAAGAAAATTCTAGGTCTCTACACTCAACCAAAGATACAATTAGTGCCAGGGGAGGATCTGGGAGGATGAAGAATCTGAGGGAGGAAAAAGCTACTGATAGAGAAATTTAGATTTCTCAGGCCAGGCAGATAGCATACGGTTGGGAGATGCAGGAAGTGAAGTGTTGCATGCATGGGTGCATGCATGCGCATGTGCATGTTTGTGTATGAGGGGAGGGGTTGGCGCACATGTTCAGAGGTGGGAAGTCGGACTTAGAGAAGATGTGCTTAGTAGTCAAGGTCAAATATTAGCTGCCATTTGCTCATTTTATGACCTTCAGAAAATTGATGGGTCTCTCTGAAGCAAAGCTTTAAATCTGTAGAGTACGTTTCCTCTTTGGGTGACTGAGGGCTGGAGCAGGTGCTCATTTTAAACGTATGCCTTTGCTTTGTCCTCACTTCCTTTTCAATTTCTTCTGTTTTGGCTCATGGGCTATAAGAGGTACGTGTGTTGGGGAATACTGACTGCTGTAAGGAAAACAAAAACACCTGACAGGAACAACTTAAGGAAGAAAGGTTTAATTTGGCTTACAGTTTCATAGGGATTTAGTTCACCATGCTGGGGAACATACATATAGCTCTGACCTGCTGCAATTCCAACATGGGCTGGCTTATCCCTCTTTGGGCAACATGGTAGTCCCCTGCTCCTTGGAAGTTACTATATTGATGGTGAACTTAATGAGCATATGATTGACATAGCACACCACAGCCAAGAACTTTTGGACTCAAGGGATCTTCCTGTCTCAGTCTTCTGAGTACCTATGGCAACCCGGGTGCAGCACCACAACCTGACAGTGTGAGCAGATTTGTATGCCCACGGTGATGGCACTTAAACGGTAAACAATCTGAAAGCGGGTCCCACCTTCTAAAGACTCTGCATCCTTAAAACAACACTGCACCCTATGGCCACGGCTTGAAATCATGAGTACCTGTCCCTCACTATCCTGTCCTGACCTGTTCCGTGAGGGACATCTCATTTTCAAACCATAACAGCCATGCTATACCATTGGTATCTCCGGGCCTTTGTTCACACGTAGGCCAGTCTCAAGGGTTTCCTTACACCAGCAAAAATAAATTGCGATGGAAAGCCAGCTCTGCCACTTTTTGGCTATCTGGTGATTACTGACATTTTTACACCCAACTGCCTATTCCACCTATATAAAGAGGACAGGGGTTGTTGGGAGGACATTACACCAAGAAGTAGTTGCTCTATGCTTGATGTACAAGCACTGGGATTCCCTCCCCCTGGGTAAGTGGATTTTTTTATTATCTCACAAGTGCTATGGTTTGGATGTGGTTTGAGTGTCCCTTGGGGACTCATGTCTTAGTGTTTCATCCCAGTGTGGTATAAGGAAGGTGTATGTTTAATTCATTTACTGTATCTGGAGGTGGGGGGTGTTTCTCGGCATGTCTAGGCTTTGTATAAATCATCAGTGTGGGGTCTGCCACTCGTTTCTAAGAAAAGGGAGTGAGAACAGAAGCTACACACTCATGTCCTTGTCTCTTGCCATGGGGTAACTTGCTCTGCCAGGAAGTCATCATCAGATGTGGGGCCACTGACCTTTGACCAGAGCCATGAGCCAACACTGGGCTCTTGTCTTTGTAATGTGGCTAGCATGTGGTCTGTCATTACAGCCACAGAAAACACACATCCACAACCAGGGGGCTACGTGAGCCTTGCATTTCTGGAAGGCAAGCCTCACGTCCTTCTGCAGTACAGTGGGTATGAATCACACCTACACCTATTAGGGACTCAATTCTGCCTCTCGTGCACTTGACACCAGACCCCGACCAAGGAAGGCTCAGTTTGTTAGAATCCACCTCACTGACTGTCAGAGAGTTAATCAAAATGCTCTGTGTCAAGCCCATGGGAGTACTCAATAAACATCAGTAGCTGTCAGCAGATTGAGCATTTTGAAATCTGATGCAAGATGTTCTCTCCTTTGCCTCTCCAGGCATAGAAACTTGCTTTGAGATGCTGGTCACGTGCTTTTCTTGGGGAGGACAAGGCTTGTGATAGCCAGCAAAGACAGGATCAGTGACGGTTAACTGCTGACATTCGGAATAGGCTTTCCAACAAGATTTTTTTCCTTAAATTTTAAATATTTGCGTGTGTGCCTGCGTGCGTGCGTGCGTGTGTGTGTGTGTGTGTGTGTGCATGCCTGTGAACACAGACAAAAGCCAGAAGAGGGTGTTGGATCCCCTGGAGCTGGAGTTATAGGTGGCTGTGACTTGCCTGATGCTACATGCTCTTAACTGCTGAGCCATCTGTGTGGTACCCAGAGTGGGCCTTTCTGAATCAGTGTAGGATGCTTGTTTCAAGCAAACTAATTTCTCAAGTGTTTTGGCTCCTAGTGATGCCCAGAGAAGGAGATACACAAATGCAGGAGAAAGTTTTTTTTTTGTTTTTTGTGTTTTTTTTTTTGTTTTTTGTTTGTTTGTTTGTTTGTTTAGTGCATAGAGAGATGTCTGTTCTCATGGACATCTCTCCATGAAGCACAAGGAATGCACCACCATATTCATTGAGAGTAATTAGCATTTAGGGCAAAAATTCAATTAATAACAGTTATATAGTAAAAGCCCACGGGTGACATGCTTGATAGTTGTGAAGTCATTTGATTCAGCCGATGACACTGTGAGTTAGAGACTGTCGCCCCCAATAAAAATATGAAGAAATGGAGACACAGAGGTAGGAGACGCTCATAGATACGAAGCCAGGGAGCGAGGGGGCCAGGTACCCAGCTTAAGCATCAGGTCCCTCCATCATGGGCACCTCTCCATATTTCATTACTTAATCCTAACTACCATGTTTGGGGACATGGGTCCTGGCACTACTGAGGTAGGAGGGAAGTTAGTGTGCCAAGATCACACACAGCTGGATAGTGGCACAATCCATAGCCCATTCCTACCTCTATGCCATAGTCCTGTGTCTAAGCCGAGGCCTGTACTATATTAAATTTCATTCATGGGTGTGTGCGCGCGCGGGTGCCCAGAGGTCATGGATTTAGCTGGACTGACTGCCCAGGGAGCTCCAGAGATCTGCCTGTCTCTGCCTCTTTGGTGCTGTGATTCTAGACACATGCTGCCCACTCTGGCTTTTTACATGGACACAGGTCACCTGAAACCATATCCCCATGCTGGCACGGCAAGCACTTTAGCAATAGCGCCATCGTCTCAGTCCTCCTGTTTCTGCTTTTTGTCCGATCCCACCCCCCACCCCACCCCCCACCCACCGTTTATGCCTCTGGCTGCCTCAGGGACCACATATGTTGGCGTGCTACTTTATTCCTAGCAGCTACAAGTGTCTAGCACTCGGTAAGAGTGCTCCACTTGTGTGGTATCATCCTTCCCTGATATCCATAGAAGATTAATTCCAGGGCCACATGCCAATACCACGGTCTGTAGAAGTTCCAGTGCCTTGTATAGAACAGCACAGCATTGCGTATAACCTGTGCACAGCCTCCCATGTGCTCCAAATCATCTTCGCGCCACTTAGCCCCAACACAACGCCAACAGCTATTATGCTGCATTGTTAAAGGATGAAGGACCAAGGGAGTGGGGCCCACACATGCTCAATGCAGACAGGATTTGGGGGGAAGGGAAGGGTATTTTAGATCTGTGGTTGGCTGACTCTGTGGATACAGAACTCATAGACAGAGGGTGCGGCTGTATTTACCTGTTAAAAACTTAAGGGTCAGGGCAGCAAATTCCTAGAGCTTGTTTCTCCAGGCTCATCACAGCTTAGCCCCTTCCGGCTGTGCTGTCTTGAGCAGGTACCTCTGAGGACCTCTTTCTCACCGAACTGATGGTACCAACAACTGTATCCTCACAAGACAACGTGATGAGCAGGTGACTTGAGTACAGACCAGACACTCAGAAAATGGGGCTGGTAGCAAGCAATAGTACTGGTATTGCTTTGCTTTCTTTTCTGCTCTCTCTCTCTCTCTCTCTCTCTCTCTCTCTCTCTCTCTCTCTCTCTCTCTCTCTCTCTCTCTTTCTCTCTCTCTCTCTCTCTCCCCCTTTTTCTTTTTCTCTTTTTTGAGGGGGGGTAGTTTCAAGACAGGGTTTCTCTGCATAGCCTTGGCTGTCCTGGACTCCCTTTGTACACCAGGCTAGTTTTGAACTCACAGTCATCTGCCTGCCTCTGCCTCCCAAGTGCTGGGATTAAAGGCGTGCGCCACCACCGACCAGCCAGATACTGCTACTGCAACAGACCCAGCCTTCACAGGCACTTGGACTCACGTGAACATACTTCTTCCTCCCCCACCACTCACACCCACATACTTGAAAATAATGAAAACAGACCTTATAAAATAAACCAACAACAATAGATGAGACCTTCCATTGCAATCAGTCCAGGGGAGGGTTTTGCTAGCATCTTGTCTCATTGCGCCTGCCTTGGATATCTGACCAGCGGAAAGATGATACATGACCAAAATAAACGATGGATTTGCTATTCGCTCCAGTCAGTCCGTGGGCTGAAGAACAAAGGAGAGATCCTGCAGTCCTGGGGATAAACAAAGACTGTCAGCAAAAGCGCTGTGTGGCCAAAGACAGCCCTCAGAATGTTTCTGCCCTGCCAGCTGCTAAAACACAGCGTCATACACTTGGGAACAACACAAGTATATCTTTCACAGTCCCAGGAGCTAAGACATCAGGGTCAAAAAGCTGGAAGAATCCTTGCCTGTCAAGGACTGCTTCCTGGTTCGTTGGTTTGCAGATGGAGCCTCAAATCGGTGTGTTCTCTGGTGGCCGGAGAGGTGAGGGAGCATTCTGGGATGTGTGTGTGTGTGTGTGTGTGTGTGTGTGTGTGTGTGTGTGTGTGTGTGTGTTCATATGTGGAGGTTGCATATGTGTGCGCTGGTGTGCGAAGGCCAAGGGCCAACACTGGGTGATATTCCTCAGGAGCCCATCCTACTTGATTTTTGAGAAGGGGTCTCATTTGTACTCAAAGCTTGCCAGTTACACTTGCCAGTAAGCCCCAGGATTCCTCTTCTCTTTGCATCGCTAACAAGTGCTGGGATTACAAGTATGCTTCACTATGCCAGCTTTTTTTCACATGAGTGCCGGGGAACTGAGTTTAAAGATTCACACGGTGTGTGCACTGAACAATCTTTCCAGATCTTCTTGCGGACTTTTTATAAGGGCGCTACTCCCATTTGTAAGGGCCTCAGCCTCGCAACTTAGACATTTTCCAAAGACTTCACCTCAAGTCCCCTCTTTTTGGAGGGGCATAAGGTGTCAAGATATGCATTTGCAAGAGACAAAGCATTTGATCTGAAACAGCTTAAGGAATCCTGGCTCACACTCCTCTCTGCATCAGATGGGTCTCCCATCCTGCTGTGTACTGTGCTATGAGAGTCTGACTTGCAGGAAATGGTGCCTATTTTTACTTTTTTTTGTTTGCCATGTAGGTGGTGGCATGCCTTTAAGGCAAAGTTCTCTATGAAGTGGAGACTGTACAGCAAAGCCCCCACCATGGCAATGTGCTGGGGAATTCAGAGGAAGAGTTCAAGCATCTGGATTCTTCCAGGAAGTGAGCAGCCCCTGCCCTCTCCATCCAGTACAGTGCTTGTATCTCATCCATCTTGACTCTCCTATAAAACCTCGCAGCAAGCACGTGGTCCTAACAATGTCTGATGAATTGCTAAGAGGTGAATTGCTTGTTAAAGTCCCTGAGAAGGATTTGGGGAGCAGTGACAAAGATGTGGGGAGAAGGGAGCAAAAAACCAGGGGCGGGGTAGGAGATGAGAAGGGACGGTTCCATTTTTGTTGCAAAGAGGGTCTGGGGGAGACAGACCGAATAAAGGCAGAGGCAAGAAGGAGGTGACAGTAGGGGAAGCAGGGGTCGTTGGGGCAGGGGACAAAGGGCTCTGGGTGGGCTGACTGGTTATGCCCTGGGCTTAAGCACGTGGCTTCCCTGAACTCTGTCTGGGTGGCTGAGTGGGTGAAGAAAGCAGCTGTCAGCACCTGGGACACCTGAGGAAACCAGCAGCTCTGCAGAAGAGCAGGGCTTGTGTTTTCAAAATGGAAGAGTGTGTCCTAAAGGCCGGTCTCCCGGTTAAGGCCACAGATGAGCATTCAGCAGGTCAGAAGCTTCTACAGTTGTCAAGTACCCATCTCCTATGCTTGCCAGGGCTTTGCAACTTATACGTTCTAATTGTGAAGTTGCTGGTCAGAGGCATCCTACAACCGGCAGATGCCACTGCTCACCTTTGACGGACAGGGGTATTCAGGGTGCCAGTAAGAGGGGGGTGGGTGAGAAGGAGACAGATCTCGAAGACTGATCTTCAAGAATGAGCCTTATCTGAGAAGGTAGAGAGGGACTTAGGGCAGGGAGCAAGGGAGCATGGTACGCGGAGCGACAACCCCGTGAATTACTGCTAACACCCGGCAGGTAGATTTAGATTACTTGCTGGGTGATGCTTCGAGGGCCTTGTATGCTGCACTCCATCCATCCTCACAACAACGCAGTTTGCGTGCACTGCTGGGCTCTCCTTCTCATGCATAAGGAAATACAGGCCCTGGGAGTTCAGGGTCATCTTTACGTTCACAGAAATAATGAGTGGTAGACCCGGGACAGGAGCCCACACAGAGCATGCATCCGTGTGATCCAGACTAGGGGTGGAGGGGTGGGTTGAGGTGAGGCAGCAAGGCAAAAAGACCTGGAGCCTGTGTGGAGAGAGGTGGAAAGGAACAAGGAAAAGGGAAGACATTCAGGCAAGAGGGAGTTACTAAAGGTCAATATGTTCATTCACTGGCAGAGATCCTAGCAGCTAGCTCTCCCACAGGGGAAGAGATGATTCCTGTCTCCTGGGTTGTCTCGCCACACTCCTTATTTAAGCAGCACCTGACCCTGCCGGGCAACCCAGGGCGAGCCAGTTGACAGACCCCTCCAGTCCTGGTTCTGAGATGAAATGTGTGACCCAGGCTAAGCCACCAGGGAAAAAGGCAGCCATGCCAATCAATACAGACATCACCGAAACTGGCCTCCCGCAAGCCTTTCTTGTTTAAGTGCCTGCTTCGTTCACCAGTTCAAGGGTAATTCATACGGCAAGGGCAATTAGAGGGGTTAGGGATCTTGAGACAAGATTAAAATGTGGCTCCTCCTCCAAACTAGCGGCTTCTTCAAATCCACCTTAAGGGGAGACTGCAGCCATCTGAAAGCAGACAGGGGCGTTGGGCGCCACTTGTAGGCTCAATTTTCTTAACCAATATATTTTATTAACAACTTAATGCCCAACCTATAAGCATACGCCACTTATAACCCGACAAACCAAAACAATAGGAAATGAGGATTAATGGACACAATAACAAAACCTTAAGGATATCAGTTCTGAGGAACGATTCTCCGGGCGTGAGCTGCACAATTTCTTCTGCTGGAACCTGGGGTAACCAGAACCCAAAACCTCAGCAGGAGCTGGAGCCCTGAAGCCTTACCTCGAGCCAAGCCGTTTTCTCTAGGAGCGTCTTGAAGTACAGCGATGAACAGCCAAATCTATCCCAAGTCTCCAAAAAGCCCCACCTCCAGTTCTGGGCTCCCAGAGTCTGTTCACAGGATCTTTTCAGCTGGCAACAATCAAGCTCCTGCATGAGGTGGTTGCTCTTCTAGTGAATTAACCTCACCTGTTCTCTCACGAGACCATTCAATCCCGCACTTGGGATCCTAAAAACCAGGTTTATCTCTCCTTCACAGGGGCTTCTTAGAAGTTTCTCATTTTACCTGTTACCTGTAACTACCAACCAATGATCAGGCACATCAATACCAGTTTCCGTTTGGTATTGCTTCCAGGTCACCTCCTCTCTGCTTAAGTACCCCCAGAACACCTGGTTCAGTCGGCCCACCAGGTGGCGGCACTCCAGCACTTCCCCAACCTACAGAGGTTGTTGGGACAAATGCCCTCTGTTGTCACAGAAGAGAGATGTCACTTCACAGCTTAATGTGGTGAGTCTTCTCTCCAAGTCAAACAAAGGCCTTCAGAAAAGTACATCAGAGTTAGGGTGGTAGGAGCAAAGGAAAATGACATGACATGACTTGTTGCCTTATACAATGCAACAGAACTTTCTAGATCCCTTCTCTGGACTCTCCCCAGCCCCAGGTCTGCATATGTGATTCCCCTGGAACACCCCCTCATAACATTTGCCAAACTTGATTTGCATCATCTGTTTGCCTGTATCTCTTACAACTGGGACTGCATCCATTTCCTCTTGAAAACTCTGGTGCCTGCACAGAGTCTGGCCCAGAGAAAGGACTGAAGTTCTTTGATGAAGGAACTAAACTTACTCTACAGACAAATTTAAAACAGATGTACTTGGGCACCAACGCCCTGGTGAGAAAATCCTGGACCACTTATATCCTCATCCTCAGACATGGAAATTGCATGGGAGAGATGCACTTAGGGTACCCTAGTGTGAGCCACTGAAAAGAGGGGCCAGCATCGAATTCAAATCCAACTCTGCCCCCTCAAAAGATGTTCATTTTACCTTTATCGCACAGAGTAACAAGATAGAGAAGATGGTGGGTCTGGACTCAGCTGAGCCTGGAACCCATTGGAGATGTCTCTAACAAGGGAGGAGGACTTGAGTTTTAAGGTCCACCCCCTGGGACAAGCAGGTTCAATCTGCTTGTCCATTTCCTTTATTCAGTGTCTCCCCGCCCCCCACCCCGCTGTGCTGGCAGAGAGGAAAGGCAGTGGGGATGCACAGAGGGGGCCCAACTTCCTTGTGATCCAGTCCGGCTGAAGCCAGCCCAAGAACAAGCGAAGAGGAAATGAGTCAGAAAACACGATGGCCAGGCGGCCACTGTAGTTCACACACATCAGTAAGGGAATTATGAGCAGGACTGGGAACACCAGCAGCTCAGAATCACATGCTTTTCATCAGTGGCTTGGGCGCTACCTTGAGAGATCAAACCAGATAGAGGAGGGTCAGGATATAAGGGGAACCACGGAAGATGCGTGCTGGTGAGGGTGGGTGTCTCTTTCATCACATCTTCCTCGTCAATGCCCACATCTCTGGATGAAGTGGTCAAGGAGAAACTTTAGATCCGGGAGAGAAGTTGAGGGTGTGCCTCTTCAATTACTTTTGTCTAGCAGCAGGCAAAGTGAGGCCCTAACAGAGGATGGATGTGCCTGCCATGTGTCCAACTCAAGTTGTACCTTATATCTGGCTGCAGAGACTGTCACTCAAGACTTCAAACCAGGACATTTTGGACAAAGCAGAAATTCTTCCTCCATGAGTTATAAGACTAATAGTTTAATACCCACTGACTGTTCTCTCTTTTTCTCTTTCTCTCTCTCTCTCTCAAAAAAGATTTATTTATTTGTTTGTTTGTTTGTTTGTTTATACATGCAGTGCTCTGCCTTCATGTACCGCCTGCACACCAGAAGAGGGCATCAGATCTCATTATAGATGGTTGTGAGCCACCATGTGGCTGCTTGGAATTGAACTCAGGACCTGTGGAAGAGCAGTCTGTGCTCTGAACCTCTGAGCCACCTCTCCAGCCCTGTCCTTTTCCTCTTATTTCCTAGTGGGAGGAGATGGTCCTGTATAAAGTCATGCATAGAGGCATCTGCACAGAACAACCCCCTCCCCACATGCTTTTTGCAATTCTCATCTGATTGGCTGTCTCTGTAGAGTGTGACACGGGTGTCCATTAGCTTCTGAGTACCTCACTCTATTTTCCCTTTCTACCTCTCCATCTTCTCATTCCTTGCATCTCTATCTCCTACTTGGGGCTCCGTCCTAGGCCCCCTACTCTCCACACACCTGAATTCATGGAGTTGTGATTACACGTTCGTTCAAGATTTCTACATCTCTTAGGCAGCCTGCTCATCTTCTCTGAGAGACAGATGTGAACACACACCTGCACTGATGGGCAACACGTTCTTGGGGACCCCAAATGGAATTGGCCATTTGCCCTTAAAGCTCATTGACCACTTGAGTTTGCTGCTAAGCAGCCATGTGTCCTGTACAGGGAGTGTTTGAAACACCACAGAATCTCTGGAATCTCACAGATCTGGAACAGCCTGAGGCCCAGAGATGTCAAAACGTACTGACCAAGTTACTTAATGCTCTGGCTTCTTCACCTGCAACATGGGGGTAGTAAAAACAAAACAAAACAAAAAAAACCCCACCCATATGTAAAGGCCCTCATTAAGAGGAAATGGGTAGCTATAACAGTGCTAACAGAAAGCCTGGCACACGGCACAGGCTCAGGTCCTGCTGAGCTGTTGTTTTCATGTGCGCTTTGGCACACCTCCTGCTTGAGTCACACACTCTTGCCACTTCCCAAGGACAGCAGTCATTTGGCTTCAGGCTACTCTCCTGGTTTAGGATGGTCTCCGTACACATCCAGAAGTGAACGCCTACTAAGTGCTCAATTGGGGGGGGGGCAGCTATGGTTCCTCTTTCGGTTCCTGGGGAGCTTTATGTTACTGCCAAGGAGTTGATAGTACTACATCCCAGATCCCAGCAGGATCTCCCGTTCCAACATCATGCTCCGCTCCCCCTGCACATGCCTGGTAAGCAGGCCACGCTGGCTGGGATCATGGTACTTTTTTCATATCTGCTTCTGCTTCCGTCTGCCCCCTCTCTTTCTCCTCTCTCTCTCTTTCTCCTCTCTCTCTCTTTCTCCTCTCCCTCTCTCTTTCTCCTCTCTCTCTCTCTCTCTCTCTCTCTCTCTCTCTCTCTCTCTCTCTCTCTGTGTCTCTCTGTCTCTGTCTCTTTCTGTCTCTGTCTCTCTGTCTCTGTTTCTCTCTGTCTCTCTATCTCTCTGTCTCTCTGTCTCTGTCTCTGTCTGTCTGTGTATGTGCTCGCGCGCGCGCGCGTGCGTGCGTGCGTGTGTAGAAACAATAAAAGCACACACAGGCATGTGTGTGTATATAGCCAAAAGACAACCTTGGTTGTCATTCTTCAAGCATTTTCCACCTTTTGCTGGAGGAAGGCTCTCTCCCTGGCCTGGAATTTCTTTACGTAGGCTAGGCTAGCTGACTAGCAAGCCTCTAGGAATCCACCTGCCTCTGCCTCCCCATCTCCCCATTACTGGATCACAGATTTGTACCATGGCGCTTGGGTTTGTATGTGGCTTCTGGGCATTGAACACTAGCCCTCTTGCTGGCAAGGCAAGCACCTTGTCAACTGAAGTGTCTTCCTAGAGTGGAAGGCCTTCTTTTTGGGGGGCATGTTTTCCTCTCTTCTCTGTACTTTCTCTGAGACACCTCACTGGGAATCCTAGGCTAGGTTACTTATACCTTCTTAATATCTCCAAAATGTCTTCCGTGAGATTATGTAGCACTCCATCTTCCGGGTCCCACTGGCTGTTGTCTCCGTGAGACCCCAGTGGTTTTTTCACCACAGACCTTCCCCCAAGCACGTGCTTCAGCAGGCCCTGTGCTTAGAACTCAGTAGCATAAGGAGACAAGAGAACTTTAGGTTCCAGGAGCTATCTCTCTACAGACTATGAGCTACTTGGGGGCTCTCTAGAGATGCAGAATGGCTGAATCAAATGAACAGGCCAGAAACTGCCACGGAAAACCCACTAGTACCAATGGGCTAAGTGTCAGGCAATGGCTTGACTTTGTAGTAATATTCATTCTAGAATGTTTCATGAGCACTGTGCTTTGTAGTGGGTACTGAGCAAGATGAGAGCTGTGATCCAGTGTGGAAGACAAAGCCAGCCCTGGGGGTGGGGTGTAGTGCAGTGATTGCTGTGCCTGTTGACAGAGGGAGACTTGAGAGCAAGGCTAGGGAGTAGGCCACACCACTATGCAGGGTCTCGGTGCTCTGATGGCCTTAGGCTTGAGTGAATGCTTTGCTGTCATCACCTTAAAGTTCTTAATACATTATCCTTTGAACTTGTGTTTTGCAAGGACTGATGGGACAGTGGATCTCGTGTGCAAACAGAGGGAACATGAACAAGATGCGAGTCTGAGGCTGAAGCATAGAATTCCAGTGGACCAGTGCTGTGCTGTGTGGCGTGGGGGAGGCTAGGCAGACTTCAGGCAAGTCCAAGGCAAGTGGTATAGGCCACAGCTAAGAAAGCAGGAGTGCTGACAGCAGTGAGACCCATGCTGTCTGCTGGAACAAACTCACCTCAGAGGCAAGAATGGCACCCTAAGAAAAGCAAAGGACCCGGAAGCCCATTCGGCATTCTTACTAGCTGCCATGCTGCGGTGACAAGGGCAACAGAGAAAGGGAGGGAGGGTGGGAGAGTGAGAGAGAAAGAAGGAGGCAGGGAGGGAGGGAGAAAAAAAGAGTAGGAAAGAGAGAGGCAGGGGGATGGATGGATGGATGGATGGATGGAGAGAGAGAGACAGAGACAGAGAGAGTGACAGAGAGACAGACAGAGACAGAGAGAGGCAGACAGAGACAGAGAGAGAGACGGAGAGAGACAGACAGAGAGACGGAGAGAGACAGACAGAGAGACAGAGAGAGACAGAGAGAAATAGAGAGAGAGTGAGAGAGAGAGAGAGAGAGAGAGAGAGAGAGAGAGAGAGAGAGAGAGAGACGGAGAGAGAGAGAGAACGGCCAATCTTTTCGGTTTGGCCCTTCTTTGCTCAATAGTGATCATGAAACAGTGTGGGTAAGATGGACGGGCCAAGAGAAGTGAACTCCAGATAGCTGACTTAGCTTTGTGTGGTATTTCTGCTCTTCTGGTATTTGAGCTATGAAATACAAATGATGTAATTTCATCGATTCCATTTACAAGTTCAAAGTTCTTATATCTGCATTTAATGTAATTTGGCATAGTACAATATGAGTGGCAAAATTGATGCTAACGATGTACCTTTTACTTATTTATGCCATTTCAAAGGACACTAAACTGCACGTTAAAACAAACAAACAAACAAACAGGGGAGGGCAGTAAGGGGAAAATGGAAGGGAGGAAGGGAGGGAATAACCATTGAGATGTAATATGAATAAATTAATAAAATAAAATTAAACAAACAAACCACCATAACAGGTGAAAAGAGACGTTTGAGAAAGTAGCAAGCATTATATTTTAACAGTATTAAGTGAATTCCTCCTCCGCACTTTGAGAAAGGGCCCTTTAGATTATATCGGCATGTGTGGCTGAGAGAGAGGAAAGTGTCTCTGAGTGTAAGACTTACACAGTGGCTGTGAAGTCTCTCAGCAGAGCCCTGGGAGGCTCTCCTCTGCTCATGAGCTTTTGAGGAACCTGAGCACCAGACGGGGTGTGAAGACCACACAAGGAACAGATGGCTAAGCCCTGGTTGGAGCTTGGCTAGCCAGACCCTATTTCTTCCTGATCTAGCCGTCTACTTGCTGCCTATGCCTTCTGCCTGGACCCCAGCCTGGGATGTTGCAAGTAGGATTACACCTTTGCAAGTGAAACCACACCATGAGCGCCGGGCTGGTAAGGTACAAAGAGCTGACTTTCCAACCAAAGGGGTTAGAGGTGATGACTATTCAGGGAAACGGAGCAGTGCTGTGGGAGGGGCATTCCTCTTCCCTGATTCAGCAATAGCATTCTTGCTCTTGCTCTTCGACACTTGCCTCTCTTGGCTTCTAGGATCTTCGGTGCCTGCCTGAAAGTCACATTGGCTCATCCCTTCAGTTAATTTCCTCACCCATCTCAACACCTATCCTATGTGGGTGAGTCACCTATGTATACTCGTAGCCCAACCTCTCTACCTGTTGTCTGTTTACACATCTTCACTTTGTGGTCCAAAAGGATCATACAACTAACAGGTGTTCCTAGCACCCCAAGTCTCCTCCACCCCTTTCCTTTCTTTCCTCTCCCCTCATTCACTTGGCTCAATCCTACAGGATGTTCTAGTCCAGAATCTAGGTGGTCCTGTCTCCTGGTCTTCCACGCATCCCCTCTGCTCTATGAGCAAACTTTGCATCTTTCACAGATCTACAAGCTAGCCGTTCCTAACACCATGGCTATTCCATCCCTGTCCAAATCACCATCATTTCTCACCTGGCTAATAACCCCTGACCTGCCCGCATCTTGTTGGCCCTCATTCACATTACTCAGGATGCTAGGGATTACTGTTTAGTAGGTGGGAAAAAAATTAAGAAATTAATAGTGTACATAGCACTAAGCTAGTGGGGAGGATACAAGGGAGGGAGGGAGGAAAGGGTGAGGATATAGGAGAGGAGGGAGGAAGAAATATTAACTTATTCTAAGATTTCACTATAAAACAAAAATATGCACATGATGAAAACTATCCATGAAAATTCCTGATGCCATCTGTGGTTGACCGTTCCTCGCTGTGAGCGAAACCCCAGAGCCAGCCACTGCTCTTCATTCTGAGTGACAGCCCAGAGCCCCCCACTCCTCAATGTGAGTGACAACACAGAGCCAGCCATTTTTCAATGTGAGTGACAGCATACAGCCAACTAGTCCTCGATGTGACAGTACAGAGCCGTTCTTCAGTGAGTGATGGTACAGAGCACCCCACTCCTCAATGCGGCAGCACAGAGTTTCTCTCCTTGACGTCTTTTTCTACTAGTGGAAGATATTGTTGATGTTTGCCTTGAGCACTGGAGAAGGGAATGGTGGGACTATAATTTGTGGCCAAGCTTCATGAACACGCTTCCTGTCATGAACACTGGCGTGCCCTTAGTTGGACTCTGTTCCTGGGGAGCAGCAGACATGCAACCCTTCCTGTTCTTGATGTCTCCTCTGGAGCATGCATTTGTGTGCTCATGGAGAAAAAAGGATAGAGGGGCTTCTGAGTGTTTTGGGGTTTTGTTTTGTTTTGTTTTGCTTTTGAAACAAGATTGCATGTACCCAGGCTGGTCTGGAGCTACTAACCCAGCCAAGAATGACCTTGAACTTATGACCCTCCTGCCTCCGCATCCCAAATGCTGGGATTGTAGGAATGTGCCACTGAATTTGGTTTTATGTGTTGCCAGGGATTGGACTCAGGCTTTCTGTATGCAAGGCAACCACCTTAGCAGCGGAACCGTGTCTCCAGACCTTCCTAAACTCCTTAAGCAGTGTGTCTCGTGTCTCTTGTCTCCCTCTGCTTTTCCTCTAAGCACAATGAACACATCATGTGACTTCACCACCTCCACCACCTGAGTGCTAGAAATCTTCAGTTTCTCCGTCCCTTTGCCTTCTCTCTAGCATCTCACCATCAGGCCAGTGAGAGAATGTAACATTCACAAGCCGTGGCTGACACCTCTCCTATTGGGTTCACTGTAGGGCTACACTTGTAGGGTCACCTATGTCTAAGAACCCCAGAGTTGAGGGCTCACCCTGGGATTTACCATGTTCAATACAGTCATAGAACATGGAGGCACTTCATGAAATTATTGGTCATAGATGTCAATGAGCCAGAAGACACTTGAGTCCTGAGGTCTTCATGGAGCAGAACCATCATGCTACCTCCAACTGCCTACTCCTGAACTTCAACACGCAAGACGAATGTTCACCACGGGCAAGGGGGCCCAGCCTTGGCTCTGTGTTACTAATTAATACACATCATCATGTTTTCTCTGAGGAACTTGGTTGGTTTCTAATTTTGCCTCCAACTTATATGATTTTCCAGTCCTTTTGTTCCTAGACAGGAGTTAGAACTAACTAGAGTTCCTCCATATTCCTTGCTTTTTATAATACCACATGGTACAGAAGAAGATGAATAGAGAATTGGGACATGCATGTCAAATGGGTCTTTTTATATGCTACCAAGTATAAGCCCTTCTACCAGGAATAGGGTATATCTTTTTAGCACAATGGCTAAAGGGGTCCAATAGATTCCCCTCAAAATATTTCATGCTATTGCCAATGTTACTGGTTACCCTAGACAACTTGATGGTAAAATCCTATTGGTGAAGACACTATATACTTATGTCATAGAACATGGAGAAATCTAGCTGGTGCTCAACTGGAAGTCCCATGCCTCCTGGCTGGTGTTCACAGTGTTGGAAGGTGCTGTGCATGCTACTGGAAGAGAAAGTAGTCAATGTCATGCATCTATAGATCCTTTGAGCTACAATAATGTCCTGTCTGCAAGATATGCTCACCGGTGCAAAAGTGCCATAAATGTTACCAGAGTAACCCATCACCTTTTAATTGGATTTAAGGCCCTCTCCAGGGGACAGAGCTCATACCTGATAGATTTGAAGAGGCTAAGAACCTGACACCAGATATGTCATGAGCCCTAGAGGAAAACAAACTATTATTCTGTTAGATAAATATAGCAATAAAATGACTTCTAATGTCAAGTTCCTATGCCCATGCATCAGTGCATCACGTAACCCTTATAAAAGGAGTTTCTTCTTGCAGAAGATGGTAATGAAGACAGAGACCTGCAACTGAGAACGTGAAGAGAGTGAGAGACTTTGGAGTGCTCAACATTAAATGTAAAGCCTTTTACCACACCCTTCTCCTTAAGGCTTAGGGTCTATGCGAAAGATGCTGTAGAAACATAGCAAGGGCCGGAGGTGGTAGATGACGCCAAGGACCTAGCACATATGAGCTCAGTTTCTGAATAGAGAAAATCCACACCAGTTCAAGCCAGATAACTCTTACCGTGAAGGAGGGGAGGGGCATAAAGTCTTATTCCAATTAAGAAGCTATCTGTAATTGATACCTGCTGAGAGAGGGAGGATCAGTTTTTGTTTTTCTTTAGCAGAGTAACACTAGGTTTATCCAGTCTTCAAGGCAAGTTTCACACTCAAAAGTAATTAGTTCACAGAAATATGACTCGGTGGGTTTTTTTTTTTTTTTTGGTGTGTATGTTTGTGTGTGCTTGAGTCCTTTTCTTTCTTTCTTTCTTTCTTTCTTTCTTTCTTAATGGTTATTTCAAGTATTTTTTACTTATTTTTGATTTTTGATTTTTCAAGACAGGATTTCTCTGTGTAGCCTTGGTTGCTCTAGACTTGATTTGTAAACCAGGCTGGCCTTAAACTCACAGCGATCCACCTGCCTCTGCCTCCTGAGTGCTGGGATTAAAGGCGTGCGCCACCACCACCTGGCTCCAAGCATTTTTAAAAGAGAGAACAAACGTGAAGTTTGGAGGTTAAGAAAGAGGGAGGGAGCTGGGAGGAGCTGGGAGGAGGAGAAACAAAATATATTGTATGGAACTCTCAAAGAATAAATACGAACAATTGAGAAATAGGCACATTATTTAAAGAAGATGTTTGCAATAAAATAAAAATGTATTACAATAAGGTTCAAATTGTATGAAAAACATCTCCAGGGACTATGTCTGTCCTGGTGTATGTTGGCTTTGAATTACAGGGGCGGGGGGTGGGGGTAGGGGGTGGGGAGAGCCTTTAATTCATGAACTTAAACACAAAAAAGAGAATTTACCAGTTCCTACACATCAGTATGCATTAAATAGTCAGGCAACTCGCGAGGTCATCTTTGGTCATCTCAAAGGAGCTAGAAACAGGGCTCTAGCAGGTCTGATAACTCCATGACTCTCGATTTTGAATTCAGTCTTTGGCGTTGTTGGTTTCTTCTATATCAGTATCATGCCTCCTGGCTTCAGTCATGAAGAAGCCGTGCAGACGCTCCTTCCAGACTCTGTGGTCAGGATTCTGAGGGAAGATCTCTAACTGGCTTGCCTTAGCTAGAGTCTCCCTTGGAGACCAACTGTCTGTTGCCAGGAAACAAAGCGCAATGTTTAAAGAGCCATGATCACAAACTGTGAGCTTCAGGCAGCCTGTGAACGGACAGGCACGAGTCACTTCTCCAAGGAGGAAGTTGGTGAATATATGGGGAGTGGGGAGCAGGGCTGCCTGGAGGGTGGCTGTGCCCCCAGAAGGGTGATACTGATAACCCACCCGATAGGTGACCACTAACAGGTTTTTCAGGAATGGTGAGACAATTCTCTTGGCAACAGAGCAAAGAGTAGTGTAGGGGTGGAATCTTGAGGCTTCGTTTCCAGCCCTGGCATCATAAAGCTGTCCCGGCGAGTCCTTTCCTCCAGTGGCCATGGTTTGTAAACTTGTCAAAAGAGGAAAGAGTTACTGGATCAGCCAGTTTCAAGGGAGTCTCTCTCTCTCTCTCTGCCAAGGTTCTTGGGGGCACAAGCTACCTTGGTACCAAGAATCCCATCAGGTCTTCCTCCCATGCCCTGGCAAAGACATCTTCTCTCAGACACACTGACACACTCACATGCACATTCATGACTACTCTCACCTCACCCATGCTAAATAGTTTTGTGTCAACATAACACATGTTAAAGTCATCTGAGAAAAGGAAATGCCAATTAAAATGATTCCATCAGGTTGAGTTGTAGGAAGGCTGTAAGGTATTTTATTAATTAATGGTGTGGGGAGGGCCTAGCCCACTGTGGGGGATACCATCCCTGGGATGGTGGTCCTGGGCTCTATAAGAGAGCAGGCTGAGCAAGCCATGGGGAGCAAGCCAGTAAGCAGCACTCCTTCATGGCCTCTGCATCAGCTTCTACCTCCAGGTGCCTGCCCTGTTTGAGTTCCTATCCTGACTTCCTTCAATTATGAGCAGCATATAGAAGAGTAAGCCAACTAAACCCTTTACTCCCCAACTTACTTTTTGGTCATGGTGTTTCTGCACAGCAATGGGAACTCAAAGTAAGATGTCACTTTCATACACAGTAAAGCATGTGTGTATCCTTACACATATACACACCCCCACTCATACTCAGAACACCAGGGCACTCACACATTCTTGAACATATCTACACTCCTCTGTCATACCCTTATTACCACACTTACGGGACTAGAGAGATGGCTCAGTAGTTAAGAGCACTGCCTGCTCTTCCAAAGGACCTGAGTTCAATTCCCAGCACCCATGTGGAGGCTCACAACTGTCTGTAACTCCAAGATCTGACACCCTCACACCAACACACATAAATTTAAAAAAAAAAGATATTTATTTAAAAAAAAAAGAATGTGCATTCAGTTATATATACAATCTCATTCCACTCATGATGACACAACAACCATACACTTATTCTCTCTCTCTCTCTCTCTCTCTCTCTCTCTCTCTCTCTCTCTCTCTCTCTCTCTCTCTCTCACACACACACACACACACACACACACACACACCCATTCATTTGGTTTTAGGGGTTTTGTTTTGTTTTGTTTTGCTTTTTTTTTTTTGGTTTTTGTTTTTTGAGACATGGTTTCTCCTAGACTCGCTTTGTAGACCAGGCTGCTGGCCTTGAACTCACAGAGATCCGCCTGCCTCTGCCTCCTGAGTGCTGGAAGTAGAGGCGTGCGCCACCACGCCCAGCATCATATACCCATCCATATGCACTCAGTCTCACACATATTCCCACTCGCCTTCCCCCATGCTCATGGATTGTTTTCTTTCACATCTCCTGAGGCTTGGATGTCTCAAACGTCTCTAGCAATTCCTAGCCCTGTCTGCCCCCAGCTGTCGTCTCATCTGTATATCACCTTTAAATATGTGTACATTAGGAGCACTGTTTAGCTGTAGAATATTTCTGGTTTGGCAGTCTTTTCTCAGTTAACAGTAGCCAAATCAAACAAGCTGGAGTGTCTGGGACCCGAAGGAAGTGATGGCCCTGGAGAGGTCCTGGGAAGGGCTCTTCTTAAGGTAAGAAAACAGCGAGCACCTTCTCGTCTAGGGCAGGTGTATGCTTGAGACTCGCCTGCTGCTTGGGTCATTCTTTGCTGTTCCTTTGCTACTTGGACCATCCTTGCTGTCCCTCTGCTGCTCGGGTCTTCTTTGCTGTCCCCCGACTCTCTCTAGAGGACACTAATGCCCTGCAGCTTCATGAGAAGCAGATTCTCCCGACACAAAGCCTGACTGTCTGGAGCTGGCACCTTCCTGTGTGGGAACCCAGAGGCACTTTCAACAGCCCTTTCTTTCTCCTTGAGGCCTGGGAGCTGGGTAGGCGCCAGCTGGGTGGCTCCCTATTGAGAAATTGGGTGGGGTTTGGGGGAGCTTCGGTCAAGAAGCCAGCCTGGTCTCCTCCCTAAGAATTTCATATAATGTAGACATGGGGAGAGAAAGAAAGCTTTGTGCAACAGTGCCTCGCTTCCCATCAGGGCATGGGCTGGCCAGCCAGGGACGGTGCTGTGCGCAGAGAGAGAGGCACCTAGTTGGGCCGGAGCCTGGGTTTTCTCAAGGGCCACAAATGGTATGTGAGTGGAGAGATGGATTCCTCTGGGGGAGTCAGGTGTGGTTGCCTTTATGCATAGCACAAAATCCCTGACAAGCCTTTCCACTTCCATTTTTACGGACACAGGGTTGGTTTATCGAAACGAACATGATTTCTTGGGATGGAGATGGGAGTTGGGGGGCTCCCTAGCCAAAGGCCAAACTTGGAAATGGGGTTCTGTTGCAGAGTTAGGAGCGCGGGCAGTTGGGGGGAAGAGGTCTTTGTTTACTTAGAGGATGTTGTGTTGGTGGTGGCGAAATAACCAGCTTTTCCTGCCTCACTGTCGCCTCCTGCAGGCAGGGACTCCACAACACAGAGTTACCCCTGGCACAGACAGGCAAAACATGAATTCCTACATTTTTCAACACAAAAACACCAGCCATTGTGCCATTTCACACAGAGGAAAAAGGATCATGTATGCCTTCTATGTGTTAGGTACAACGAAGCAAAGATTTTCCTTGAGTGAGAAAAGCTTCCCCTCCTCCCCAAGCAGGGAAGGAGCCAAGTCACCAAGTAAATACAGTACAACACCCTAAGGGAGCTCAGGTTTCTAGCAAGTGGGGAGCAAGGGATGGCTTTCAGGAGGAAACAGAGAGTCCAGGTGGGCTGGGGCTAGATAGTCAATGCGAGAGGGATGGATCAGAGGAACTGTGTGTGCATAGGTGAGCTGTGAGGAAACGGATGGGAGTTCTAGAAACGTAAGGTGCTGACGTTCCTATATGCACATAAAAGGGAGAGACAATGATGCCAGAGAAATGGGCCTGGTCCTGAGTATGTAGCACAGGGCTGAACTTGATGCTGGCCAGGATGGAGCACAGCAGGGCCAGGGCCAAGGCCAGGCATTAACTGGCTTAAGGAGGTGAGACCGAAGGTGAAAATACCATTCAGTGGTCCAGGGGTGAGATGGGAAGATGTGTGCATGGACACTGACAGGGGACACGTGTTATGTATCAGCTGAAGGCGGACACCAGAGGGCCAGGTGAAATATGGAGAGCATGGGGCGGGGGGAGGTGGGAAGGAGAGGCCAGAGAGGTGCCAGGCTTCCGGTTCAGTAGCTGTGACTTGTACCCTCATAGCCTGGATGGAGCCTGTTCTGCAGCCCACGTGTCCCTAAGGGATGGATCTCAAGTCAGGGCGAGGGAACCGGGAAAGGTTATTCCAGAAAGATGACGGTCTTGAAGGACTGAGCTGTGAATTCCCTGTCTGCCATCTCTATTCTCACAGGGGTGCTCATTCCGTTGAGCGGGGAATGTTATTTGAGCCGTTGCTATTGCACCCAGTTGCTAATGTCCAGGATGGGCTACAGCAGATGTACAAAGCCTTTGCCACTGGTGAGGGTGATGGAGACTGCAGATGCAGGATGAAGGGCAGTCATCACTCCTGCCATGTGGTGGAATGATTGGCTCCCCTTAAAGGCACAGAGCTGTCATAAAATGCTCTGACCGCATCATTTCTATCTTAGCCAGTGATTTTGCTGCGATACAACCCCTGAGATGATATTAGGGTGGGAACAGCTTATCTTGCCTCCAGTTTCGGAGTACTAAGTCCAAGGTAGTCTGCCTCCAAGTACAGGGGGTATGACAGGACAGCATGGTGGGTAGGAGTGTGTTGTGGAGGACTGTTTACCCCATGGCATCCCGGAAGCATCAAAGGCATGTCCACGATAGTTCATCTCTTCCAACCAGGCCCGGCCCATTAGGCTTCGAACTCACGTGTCCATAGAGTAATCCATGGACAAAGTCAGAGGCTTCCTGGCCCAATGACTCTGTAATTGAAAAGCGACCAAGGCACTGAACAGTAGAGGTGAGGACAGTAGAGGTGAGCAGGATGATTGCATATAGACGTACCTATAAATCCCTGAAGAGAACCCGGAAGCTTTATCAGTGCCCGAGGGCTCTTTATAAGGAGAAAATACTTGTCTTCAATGCTGTGTCCAGCTGTCACTGCATTGTCATTGTGTGATCATTCATTTTTCATTTCTAGGGTTCCACAGAGTTCTGAGCCTCCAGAACGGACACTGAGGAGGGAGTGATACTGTCAAAATGGGGGAGAAAACTGGCCCCATTAGGACCAGTGTCCAAGAGGAATCTCAGTGTTACCCACCCAAGGCCTCCTTAGGGAGCCTGCCCAGCCCTGCCTTGTAGCATCCTATTAAAAGGCACACACTGTTCACAGTCCTTTATCAAGCCACCCACTTGGGAGTGCTGAGTGCTGCCTTGGAAAGGAGTTTCAGTGCTGTCTACAGTGCTTGTCAATCAAGGTGTGTCGTGGGAAACGGAAGTCAGATTTTCCCATCAGCAACCGCCTTGGGTATGTGGAAAGAAGGAACAGAGCTCAGACAATTTGGCACCAACAAGATGTATCTGGACATTTGTCGGAGAAGTGCCAACTCGTCCTAGGGAGGTTCCCTATCTGCAGAAGCCTGGAGGTATGAGGAGAGGTTTCGTGCCAACCCAAATCTCAGTCTAGTGCCTGTTTTAGACACACACCAACCACCCAAGAGCTGCCATTCTCAGATGCTCCCCGTGTTGCAGGCTCTGGGCAACTTCCAGCACTGCCTGATCTCACTTTATGGCCCGATATCCATACGTGGGTCAGTGATTATTCCCCACTCCTCTTAACAGGTGAGAAAACTACCTCAGAGGCTAGTCTGTGACAGAGCTGCCACGCTACTAGTGCAATCCAAGTCAACACTGGAATGATTCAATGGCTCGGTAGGACTTTCAAAATACCCTAATATGCTAAAGCATGGGGTCTAGCGTTCAGAGGCTTGGAGGAGGAAGCGTGCTATGGTTTACTATGGTAAGCTCCCTAAGGGCTCTTGTTCCGGAAGCCTGGCTTTCAGAGGAGCAGTGTTGAAGGTGGACATTACAGAAGAGCAGCCTTATGGGAGGAGGTTGGGCTATGACTGATCTTGTGAGAGGATTAATGCTGCCATGCGGGTTAGGTCCTAAAGAGTGTAAAATTCCTCTAGTAGGGAGTTATTATATGCCGTAGGGCTAGACCCTATCTTTTGCTTCTTCATACACACATATGCCCCTTCTGTACATGGTAGGTCCCCTCCTATTTTACCACCAGATTGGGGATCTTTTTTGTTTGTTTGTGTTTGTGTTTGTGTTTGTGTTTGTTTTTGTTTTTGTTTGAGACAGGGTTGCTCTGTGTAGCCTTGGCTGTCCTGGACTCGCTTTGTAGACCAGGTTGGCCTCGAACTCACAGAGATCCACCTGCCTCTCTCTCCTGAGTGCTGGGATTAAAGGGGTGCACTACTATGCCCAGTTCAGGTTGGGGATCTTCAAAAGACATGATTGCCATGCTGTTTGTATTTTCTAGACACTAAGATCATGGGCCAAATGTTCATCTGATGTTTATAAAATACTACACTTCAAGTATTTTGTTACAGCAACAGAAAATACAGAAAGACAGAGGCCCTCACTCTCACTGAGTAATGAGAAAGTTTTTTTTTAAATGAAAGTGTACTTCAATTAACTTCTAAACAATGAACAAGAGTTTTCCAATACACCTTTCTTCTTTTCATTCACTTATTTTCTTTCCCTCTACTCCTTCTTCTTCTACTCTTAAAAACAAGAGCCACCTCAGCAGGCACAAGGTGACACTGTGCTGGAACATGCCTGAATCACCAAGCCCTGATTTTTTCATGTGGATTTTGAGAAATAAGACTCAGGTCCTCACATTTGCAAGGTAAGAACTTTATCCTCTGGCCCATCCCCCCTAGCCCTAGTTCCTCAGGTTTTCTCTAAGTGACAAGAGTTTATTGTCTTACGATACTGGAGTCTAAAGCCATGGTGTTGGAGAGACCACAGTCAGAAGCCAGCGGCAGGGTCCTTGTCTTAGCTTGTGGTAGACTGCTGGTCAGCTGTGGCATTCCTTTGTTTGCAGTATCATCATCCAAGTCTCTTGCTTTCAGTGTCACATGAATGTCTTCTCCCGAGAATACCAGCCATATGAGGTTGGAGACCTAATCAAGTCCAACTGATCTTAACTAATTACATCTGCAATGATGCTTTTTCCAAGTAGGGTGACAGCCTGGCACCAGAGTTCAACACATGCATCTTTGGAAATGGCAAACACAATTCTCATTCTCCCCCACCCCACCCCTCTCTCTGTCTCTCTCTCTCTGTCTGTCTGTCTCTCTCTCTCTGTCTGTCTGTCTCTCTGTCTCTCTTTGTCTCTCTGTCTCTCTCTGTCTCTGTCTCTGTCTCTGTCTCTGTCTCTCTCTCTCTCTCTCTCTCTCTCTCTCTCTCTCTCTCTCTGTGTGTGTGTGTGTGTGTGTGTGTGTGTGTGTGTGTCTCTCTCTCTCTCTTTCTCTGTCTGTCTCTCTGTCTGTCTCTCTCTCTGTCTCTGTCTCTGTCTCTCTCTCTGTCTGTCTCTCTCTGTCTGTCTGTCTGTCTGTCTGTCTGTCTGTCTCTCTCTCTCTCTCTCTCTCTCTCTGTCTCTGTCTCTCTCTCTCTCTCTTCTTTGTGAGTTTCATATCATGCACCCCAATCTCACTCATCTCCCCATCTATTCATTCATATCTGCCCCCCCCCCGCCCTTGCAACCTCCTTCTCCAAAACAAAATTTAAAAAAGCAAAACAAAGCATAGAAAACATTGTGTTGTGAAGCTGTAGTGTGTCACAGTGTGTCCCACAGTAAACCTCCCTGTCTACACATCTTCACTTGCAAATGTTCATTGCACTGAGTCATTGGTCTGCTTTGAGGCCTCTGGCTTCTGCTACACTGTCAATACCGGAGTCTCACCAGGACTCCTCTTGGTTATCCTGTTGTTGTCCTGTGTCATGGAGATCTTGCAGCTTTGGATCTGCAGGACCGGCTCTTTCACATGCTCCAGCAGTTCATAAATGAAGTAGCTGTTGGGGTAGGCCAACTCAAAGCCCTGGAACTGGGCCTGGGTGGTAGCTGAGTTGGTCAGCCTGCCTGCTTTTTCGAACCCATGAACCCATACCACCAAGGCGAGCTCTCAGGACTGCCCTGGCTAGTTCATCCAATGCTGCAGCCAGCAAGGGGGTAGGATCACTTCTCTGGCTCTCAGGCCTTCAAGGACTGCTCATCCACACCCACACAACCAGAGCCAGCTCTACTGTGCTGCCCATTGAGGTGTGGAGCCTACTCTCCCAAGGGGTGGTGTCAGTGAGGGGTTGGGCCAGCTCTCCCACTCTCACATTCTCAGGCTGGCTCACCCATGCCTTTATCATCAGGGCCAGCTCTACCATGCTGCCCACGTAAGGTACAGGGCCAATAGTAAATACAATTCTATCTAAAAGAATATCCTTTTCCATGGTTTCCTCATTTTTTAAAAGTAAAGCAAAGTAGTACTACAGTCTCTCGAGAATGAATTTCCTGGCCCTCTTTTCTTGGGATTGTTCAGTGAATATCCTGGTAAAGTTTTTCCCCATTTTTTTTCTGCCTTAGTGGTTTTACCTTATCCTTACCCTACCTGTGAGTCCCCAACTGAGCATCACATATGATCTTCACACCCTCTAAAAGCAATGATCAATCAGAACGCTGCCTGCCCCTGGGTACAGCAACCAATGCTATGGTGGATGTACTCGATCCAGGAAGAATAGTCAGAGTTCTATGAAATATTAAGTTGTGGTTACGGGAGTGTGAGAGCCCTTTATTTTAAACACATTCTGGCCTGGCAACATGCTTTTCATCTGTCACATAAAATGAGCTTATCTTAAAAAATGGTGCTCATGAGCAAACAGAGCAGAAAGGGACCAAGAACATGTTGATGACATTATTTTAGCCTTGGATCTAGCTCTGCCAAAAGCCATTATTCCGATACCTCTGAGACACAGGGACGGACTAATTTCTTTTGTTCACTCCGCTCCTTAGAGCAGGGTCTCTGTTACTTTCAGTTTTGACAGAATGTATAATTCAGCTACTTTCCACCATCACCAAACTCTCTGCTAAAGAAGCACTTGCATCCCCAACATCACATTTTTCAGATTAACTCTTCACAATCTGAGACCTTTTACAAAGCACTTTCCTGCCCTTTGAGGCACTGGATCACGATTCCTCCTTTCTGAACTCTGTGCCCTCGTGTGGATTACACACTGGGTCAAGTGACTTGCAAACTGTTGGCATTTGTTGCTATTCATATGACTCTTGTGACTAAACAACAAAAAAGATTCCTTATACTCTAAACCAGAAGTCAGAAAAGGTAGGTACCCATGCCAGCTAATTCAGTTACTAGCTGTGCACCTGGAGATGTGGTACTTGGAATCTCCCAGACTCAGTTTCCCTCTCTAACAGGCATACTAACTCCTGCCTTACCTACTTCTCAAGATTGTGGAAAAGGATGAGATTGAGGCCTACTGGTGGTTAACAAACTGTGAGTCAGGAGCCAGATAAGCAAGCATATAAAAAAAAAAAAAAAAAGACCAAGCCTGGTTTCACTGGAACACTGCCACACTCTACTATTGATGAACTGTCCACAGCTGCTTTTGCACAGTAACCAGGGTGGAGTTTCATCAGAGACTTTATGACCTGCAAAGCAGAACAAATGTCAAGGGCATTTTCAATTCTGTTTTACTCTCTAGTTTTTCAGTTGGTAACTCCTCTCAGAATGAGGGCCCTATGACAAGACATGGCTTCTATGATCAGCAGGTCTGCTTTATGGGCCTCACTGTCCCCACCCAGAAAGCTCCTCAAAATGGTTATGCTGGACTAGGCCATGTGTGATGGGTGATGGGTGGTAAAGATGGGAACTTTCTGGAAGGCAGTTTGACAGGAATTCTGAAAAGCCTACACACACCATCCTCTTGACCCCATCATCCTACTTTCACCAAGTGTCTGAAGAAACCATCAGAGTTGAGATGTGTCTACAAATCTAGGAAACCATGGTGGAGTAATTACATAAATTATCCAGCAAATGATACCATCATTCCAAACCTTGTTTCAAAGAATCTTTAATCTCCTGACAAAGTACTCCTGTTATAAAACTAGTTTAAAAAAAAACAAAACACCACTATAAAGGAAGATTGTATTTAATATGATCAATTATCAAGCAAGGCTGACAGAAAGCATATCCCAGTTTTATGGTAATTTTCTCTGGGTGGCAGAATCACAAGATACCTTCATAATGCTATTTTCATGTTCATTTTCTTTTTAACCAGAGAAATAATAGTTTAGTAAATGACTCTTGGTTGGGGACTCTTCAGGGACCCCTGAGATGGGTCAAGCAGGCTTATGTGTGAACAGAAGTGGATGAGTGGGCACCCAGGGGAGGGAGAGCTTTCTTTCTCTGGAGTTTCAGCTGCCACTCAACTCCACTGAGGCCCACCGTGTGGGGATTTGATTCACTTGATCTACATGGATCTAGTCAGATCTCAACCCAGCCCTTCTAGTCACCCACGTGAAACGCCTGTTCCGCGGGTACTTCAAGAACGTTGGGGCTTAAGCGCTAAATGGACAGTGGCTGACTGATTATCTTGTCCAACTGTTTTCCCTGATCTTTGTGTGCGGAAATGGAAATCTCCTGGGTACCTTACAGCTAAACACCGGCAATACAGGAATAGGAAGGAGCTTCATTCCTGGGCCAACGTTTTTGTTTCTTTGGGTTTTTTTTTTTTCCCTCTATTTAATTTCTCAGTTGCGGATTTCCCCCATAATCCTTGCTCTTTCCAGCTTTCCCTATCTCAGGGAACAGACACCAGAATTCCTCCACATACCCAAGCCAAAGGATGGGTGTGAGCTTCGGTACCCATCAAACAGGAAGACCTATGAAATTTGCTCACTGTCATCTGTCTCCATCTTGTTTCTCTGTTTCCACCTATGTCCAGGCTCCTATTGTCTTCAACTGGCTCACTGTGATGCCTTCCTGACCACTCTCTGATGCTGTGTCTCTGGTTAAACCTTTCCTGCATTCCAAGACTTAAGACAGGATGCTCAGCACACCTCCTTCTTGACCTAGCAGTCTGTCTCCCTGTCCTCTGAAAGACTTTGTCCGTGAGATCCCATATGGCTGGAAACCTCTCTCCACATCTCTTGTCATTGTTAATTCCAGCAAATCCTCAGAGTTTCAAAGCAGTGCTGGCCCCTCACAGGAGCCCGGCATAGCCATGCCTGTCTGCATTGCATGCACACAGAGGACAGAGGTCAACCCATCTACCTTGTCTTTTTTATATTTATTTATTTATTGGCTTTTCAAGGCAGGGTCTCTCTGTGTTAGCCTTGGCTGTCCTGGACTCTCTTTGTAGACCAGGCTGCCCTTGAACTCACATCCACCTGTCTCTGCCTCCCAGAGTGCTGGGATTAAAGGCGTGTACCACCACGCCCAGCTTTACCTTGTCTTTTTTTAGATAGTGCCTCTCTCTGTGACCTGAGGTACACTGGTTATAGTAGGCTGGCTGGCCAGTGATCTTATGTCTTCATCCTCCAAGAGATGGGGTTATAAGTGTGTGCTTCCATGCCAGACTTTTTACGTAGGTGCTGGGCATTGGGCTCAGCTCTTCAAACCTGCACGACAAGTTCTTTACTAGCTGAGCTGTTTTGCCAGGCCCCAGCCACTGTGACTCTCACAGTCTTCAACAGAGGCCAATGCAAACTTCTGGAGGAATCCTTCCAGACAGGCCATCCTGGGATCTCCCTCATAACAACTAGAGGTGTCGGAGCCCAATAATAAACAGCTCTTATTTGTTTTCCTCTCCACTGCCTGCGAAATTTCAGGGTAACCCAGGGGCAGACTGAATCACCAGAGAGTGTCAGAGTGCAGCCCACGGCATACACTCAATATTCATGAAATGGTCCAAGTAAAGGCTTACGTCTGTAACAGTGTATCAACCATAAAATCTATGGCATCTTCATCCCTGCTATCATGTTGTGTTGTGGTGCACTGTGTGAAGGCGTGTCTCGGTATATTCAATTGTTAATTCTGTACCTGCAAAGGACTATGGCCCATCACCAGTCTCTTATCTTGTAAACATTTGTTCCTTCCTCACCGGCCAAAAGCAATCTAGAATTGTATCTGATTGGCTTTTTAAAAAAATCTGATGGCCAATAGCTTGGAAGAATGTGAAAGGTGGAATGTCAGGGCAGAGAGAAAGGGACAATGGGAGAAAAATCAGCGGTGGAAGATTTGCCAGTGGACACAGGCAAGAATGGATGGGCAAGAGAGCAGAGCAGAGAGGTAGACCTGGCCACGTGGAGGGAAGCAGTGCCAGGCTTAGCCAGGATAAGGCTACAGTAGACAAGAGACTGCCCAGCAAAAGGCTTAAGCTTTAAAATATGAATAAGCCTCTGAGTCCTTATTTATATAGCTGGTGGGTCTGATAGACCTGGTATAATGTTGGGACTATTCCAGATGAGGAAACAGAGGTCCTAAGAGTCAATAAGCCACTCAATAGAGTGTGACACTTGAGAGTAGACATATCCAACCCCAAGGCCTCAGCATGGCTCCCTCTCCCGTGTTCCTGCTCTGCTGGCTGGGTGGATGCTTTCTTGCTTGGAATGGATAAACAAGTTTTTTTTTTTTTCAGTACGTGTCTTGACCTGGGGAAAAGTTGCTTGGTTAACCTCTTGGGAAAGAGAAATATTTTTGTCTTTGTTAGCTGGCTTTGGGCAGCTGAGAGCTCTTTGTCCTCACTGTCTGCTGCTCAGGACATAATGACCTGTCTCCAATCCTTTTCAATTACGGGATTTCTGATAGGAATTTGCACAACAACTTCTAAACCCTGAGGCTTGGATGCTAGTTTGTGGTTCACTTCCAAGGTTCTTACCAAGTGTTTTGAGAAGACTTGTCTTGCCTGCACCCCCCCCCCCACTAGAGTAGCACCCCAACCTGCTCTCTTTCCTCCTGAGTCCCCCTCCTGGGGGCTATGTAGCCATGCTTGGACCATGGTCTCCTGGATAGATGAAGGGTGCCCTTTCTCCCCTGTGGGACTGCATCTCAGTGGTGGTAGATCTACTGAAGCAGATCTCGGCAGGGGAAGATCTGGGCTGGTGTCCAGGGACAGGCAGCTATGGGCAGGACCCAAGAGTGAGCCAGGCCAATTGGCTCGATCTTCCTGTATTAGTAAGGCCTTCAGCAACCAACTTAAGATCCTTAAGCCCCAATTTCCTTAAGCATCAAATAAGAACTCACCTTTGGAATTCTTGTGGTGGAAACACCCAGAAAACTATTAATAGATAATTTTTTTTTGCAGGCATTGGGGAACACACCTATAACCCTAGAGCTTGAGATATAGAGGCAGGAGGATGAGAAGTTCAAAGTAATCTTTGGCTATATGGAGAGTTTGAGACCAGCATAGGGTCTACATGAGACTGTGTCAAAACCCAGCCCTACCCAAAACTAACCAGACAACAAAACAAAATAGATAATTATTTTCTTTTCTTCTCTACTTTTTGGGTCAGATTTTTGTCACAGGCAAAAAAACCCCTTTACATATAAAGTTTGAAAAAAACAAAGGTTGCTCTGTGTGTGTGTGTGTGTGTGTGTGTGTGTGTGTGTGTGTGTGTGTGTATAGATGATTTTAAGTCTGGCATAGGGCAGTAGCTGAGTTCTTGTTGGATGTCTGTGTAAACACCTGTGAGGGGTGGGAAGGGAGTGGCTTTGCACATATGAGCCACACCAACCTGTTTCCAACCCCAGATCTGGTAACTAACTCTGTTAGTCACCAACAGTTGGCTTATTGTAAGACAGGAACAGTGGTTTCCATGTCACAGGATCTTAGAGGATTTGAGCCCCAATTTTATGGTTGGGGGTCACCTCAACATGAGGATTTGTATTAAAGAGATGCAGCATCAGGAAGGCTAAAGGATGCAGGGGAAGCAGTTTATTGACCTCTACTTCCTACTTATGCTTCACCAAGAGACTCCTGGGAGTATACTCAGCACTAGGGTAGAGCCCGCCTTGGTCCTTCATAATGGTCCAGAGCAGAGGGTAATTAGCATAGTCCTGCCAAAAGGAACTGATATCACTTTAATGTGGCTACTGCTCCTCCTCCTCATCCCTCCTCCTCCTCCTCCTCCTCCTCCTCTTTCTTGCCATGCCACAGAGACGCGAAGTAGGTGGTAGAGGTGATCGATGAAGGCAGTCTTTAGGGAATGGGAGTAGACATGGAACCTGGAGTTGAGTGCCCTTTGGTTCAGAAGGTGCTGCAGGCCCCTCTGCCTGCCCGTGAAGGCAGAAGTGGGAAGCCAAGCTGAGCAAGATCTATGTGAGGCCCCCAGAATCCACCCTCTACCCTACTGTGAGCTGGAGCTAGAGGACAGCTAGGAAAACAGCCTCTGGTCCTTCACACAGAAGCATCCTTTTATTTATTCAGTACACATGTAGGTCCCCTGAGGAGGAGCATCAAGCCTGCAGCTAAGCCTCTCATACACCTCAAACCATCCTGGCGTCTCCCATCAATCTTGAACCACCACCCCTACCTTCCTGCCTCAATCCTCCCTACTCTGTCGGCTCGATCCGCACCTCAGTCCTCCCTACTCTCGATCCGCACCTCAGTCCTCCCTACTCTCGATCCACACCTCTGAAAGTGACAGCGGTCTGGAAGGCCCCATCATGTGTCACCTACCATTCTGGGGCTCTTCCTAAATCTCTCCTTCCATCCCGGCACCTCTCAAAGCCCTCCGTGCATCCTACTGTCATGCTTTTTGGGTTGTGCTATACTTACTTGGTATTTAAAGTTATGCTTTAAAAATCCATGGCTCACGGGACTTATTTTGTACTGTTAACTAAAAAATAAAGTCTGTCCTCTCCCCTGTAGTTTCCCGAGCACCATTCCTCAAAGCTAATCGTGGCTATCGGCTTATTTGGCAGGCTTCCAGAAATTTCTCTAAGTAAGTGGAAATCAGAATGTTTATATCAATAGCTATTTGACCCAAACGGGATTACACAGAGTTACTTTTCTGCAAATTGTACTTTCTGGTTTATTTTCACAGATGAGCACGCTCCATTATGTGAATGCTCTGTCGGATGTTTGCTCTAAAATTGTCGTTTTATTCTCCTTTAAAGAAATAAACTGTTTACTTTGCTCTTTTCTTCTTGCCATTTGCTTCCCTTGGTTCCCTTTGGTTTGGTTTGAGAAGCCGCCTTTGTCCTCCTTGTCCCGTCTCATGGTTGGAAGGTTTATAGTCTGGCTGAGTCATTCACCCTTGTGTTTTAAACAGTGAACTTACCAATCTATTTCTTGATTCGCTTATTGTATTCCCTACCCACAGACTCTCCACTAAGGCAGATGTGGGAACGTTAGCATGTGTCTCTCTCCCCACCCCTGTCCCTTTTTATTGCCATTGTGGTTTGGGGCATTTGCATTCTGTTCTGTAACTATAATCTCCACAGATGTTCGGCCTGAGATTTATATTTCCATGAATACAATGTTTGCCATCAACCCATAGATTTCAGAAACTTCATTGAGATTCCTACTCGGATCCCACTGATGCATCTTTTTGAGGGAGTGCATTTCGTCGTCAAGCCCGTGTTCCTCCGCTTCAATCCTCACACGAACTCTGGAGTGCTGTGTGTTGTTTTCTTTGAGGCTGAATTGGTAAAAGTTATGACTTGGAGAAGGGTCTCTCAAAGCTTGTTAACAAGTAGTGGGATCTCTAAGAGATGGGACCAACTGAGAGGTCCTTAGGCCCATGGGGTCCTGTCCTTGAAGGGGACTGAAGCATCCTAGCTTTTATCTCCCTACCTTCTCTCTCTCTCTGTCTCTCTCTCTGTCTCTCTCTGTCTCTGTCTCTCTCTCTGTCTCTCTCTCTCTCTGTCTCTCTGTCTCTCTCTCTGTCTCTCTCTCTTCTCTCTTCTCTCTTCTCTCTTCTCTCTTCTCTCTTCTCTCTCTCTCTCTCTCTCTCTCTCTCTCTCTCTCTGTCTCTCTCTCTCTCGCTTTCTGACTTGTGATGTGAGCAGTTTGCTCTGGTATGGCCAAAATAAATGGATCTTCCCATTCTCATACCAGAACTGCGAGCCAAGTAAACTTAAGGTTTTTTTTTGTAAATTAATTATTGCAGGCATGTCAGCATAGCAGCAGGAAGGTGACCAACACAGTGGATGTCTTTCGGCTACTTTCATACCTGAAGACAGGAAGGAGTTACTTATTACCATGAGGGTTTTACTGCTACAGCATCCTTTAACATTACGTAATAAAGACCAGTCAGAGACCGGCTTGCTTTTTCCTTTATAATGCGCCCAAATTTTATGATCTGACTATTCTCCGTCAAAGTTCTACAATATATTAAGGTCATTTTCAATTATGTCAATTAACAATTTTTTTCTTCTATAATATCTTTGAATTTTTCCATCCTGTTGCCCTGCAGTTTTCTTCAGGAGTGACTGGTATGCTTTTATGTGAACTCCTTTATATTTCCTTAAGTATGGCTTTCTTTCTGGTTACTTTCATTTTCTTTATTATGTCCCTCTTCGTTTATTTTTGAATCTCTACTCTTTGTATTGCCATTTCTGTTCTTGAATAAATTCCATCTAACTGATATTATTTTCTCTCCATAATGGCTTTCATTGCTATATTTTATTATGTATTTATTTTGATATTTTATTGTTATTGTTTAACTGTAATTGTTATTGTAACATGCTTCCATGTTGGCTGCTGCTGCTTGCTCATAGTTTTACTTTGGGGATATTTTCCTCTTGTTTATTATTTTCTGAAATATATAATAGGAGTGAACTGGGGCTGAAAGCCACTTCTTCTCATTGAGTCTGTTGTCTTAGAATTTGTTACCATATATGCTCTGCCGCTGGAGGCACATCTCCCTGAGGTTACAAGCAGTACCAAACATGGTAGATATGGCCCCCAGAGTGCAGGTCTTCTTATTACACTCAGTGGTTACACATCTACGTTAGTGATAAGCCTCAAGACTGACATCATTCTCCTTTCTCTTACACCTCACTTCCAAGGCCTTTAAGCAATGAGGATCTGAACTGGAATGATAATACTAGCTATCCACCTTCATTCTTGTCTCTCTGTTCTCCTACCAAATGGAAATGAATTGACATGGGTCACCTCACTCTTCCAAGGTCTACTTACATCACTGTTCCTTCTCTAATACAAGATCAGGTAACCTGGCAACCTACTTGACTTCTATTATCTTCCAAAGGTCTGATGCATAGCTGATATGAATTCTACCCTGGTGAACTTATGATAACATCAGCTTCAGTAACAAACAACCCCATCTCCAAATGTTGCTGGGCTTATACGATATGAGCTCATTTATTACTTTTGTAAGAGACCATTGTAAATGTTTCTGTCCTTCAGGTGACTTGTCATATGCTGAGTCAGAGGTCCGTGGGCTTTTTCCTTGTATTCCTTCCGTGTGTGTGTGTGCGCGTGTGTGTGTGCGCGCGTGTGTGTGTGTGCATGTGTGTGTGCGTGTGTGTGCGTGTGTGTGTGCGTGTGTATGTGTGTGTGTGTGCGTGTGTGTGTGTGTGTGTGTGTTAGAGTCCTTTGGATTCACCTAAATAAAGGGAGAGGGGAAGAGGGGAGGGGAGGGGAGGGGAGGGAAGGGGAGGGGAGGGGAGGGGAGGGAAGGGGAGGGAAGGGGAGGGGAGAGAAGAAGGAATACCTACCTCTTTCTCACCTTGGCCCAAGAGTGATATCTATCAAATCTTTTCCCATTCTGCCTGTGAGAACCCATCACAAGCCTCAAATAAATGCAAACAGGAAGCTGGGAAATGTGGTCCCTAACTAAGCAGTTCTTCCCTACCCATTTCTGAATCATGAAAAGACCAAATAATTGCTAGTGAGGACCTCACCATCTCAGCCTCACAGCCATTGCCTGCCTACATTGAAGATGGAATATTCCTCATTATTTTTACCCCCTTTTGTTTTGAGTGGATTTAGGAGTATAGTAAACATCTTTTAACTCATAAGTATGTCTCTCAATCATCTTTGATTTTCTCTAAACTAGAAGTGTTACATCATCCCCCCCCCACCCCCCGGCACCAAGCATGATGGCTAACAGCACAGATGCTCAGCCAACTTTTTTTGGGGGGGAATGGAAGAACGAGTAGGTGGAAACTGATTCTCCCAAGTTCCTCCTTCTCAACTTATTCTTTCCATTCACCCTTTCTTAAGCTGGAAAGAAAGATCAGAGGAAGGGTCGGGGCTGCCTCCTTCTCTTCTCCGCTTCCCCTTCCCATAATGCTTTGACACAGCCTTTCATCCCTGTCTCATTGCACTGGTGGACCCCACCCTTGGATAGAATCTGGTGGAGCCTGGCTCATGGCTCAGTAGGGTTCCTGTTGCCAAACCAAGCTTGGCTGCAAGATTTGATACTGGGGGGTGGGGTGGTGAAACACCCTTTGGTCTTTCTGGGTAAACAGTTGGCCAGGTGCTCTCTGTGCCGTTACAGCTGGTGCTGAAAGTCATGAGCATGACACAGGGCTGGGGTGTGGATCAAGTATGTGTATAAAGGAGTCAGACTAACTCTGTTAAATGTCCTGACCCCATGGGCCATTACATTAAAATCACCTTATTGGGGGGGGGGAGGCGCGCAAGTTATTTTTGTAGCATAGACTATCCTCATGAAAGAACATTCACAGAATCAGAGTAACGTGGAGTAGCTAGGAGCCTGACCACTGGAATCAGGTGGACTGTGTTTATTTTATCTCGCACTGCCACTTACCAGTTCTGTGACCTTTGACAGGTTGCCTCAACAATTTGAGTTTCAGTCTCTTCAACTATAATAATATCAAAACAATTATCCCACCTGTCTGATTTTTTTTTAATCAAGTGAAATCAAAGAAAATCAGTATAAAATAGAAGTTGATTATTTTATAACATGAATGCATCTAACTGCCAAATGGACACGCAGGACCTAGCATGTTCTGAGTGATCAGAGCAGGTTTGGGTATGTCAGTAGTGGCAGGGTATCGTTGTTAGGTTGGTTTAATAATAAAAACTCCTCGAAGTATTTTATCATGAAACAAAGAAGCTATCTTTCTCACTCACACTACCTGTTCACAAAAGGACAGCTGAGGACTCTGTTCTCAGTCATCCTTGGGCTGTTAGGACAGCCACCACCTGGAATGCTGTCAGTCAGTGTCCACTTCAAGGCAAAGTCTATTCTTCCATTCTATGATTCTCGGTTTGGTCACATGGCATCCCCTAGCCAATGGGCTGTTAATAGTCTTGAAGCTGGTAGAGACCTGAATCATGCTTTTGGACATTCCTAATAGAGCTCTTCAAACTCTGTGTCAACTTGAGAACACGCCTGAGCAAGCCTGCTGAAGTGAAAGAGATACATGGAACAGAGCTGAGATTCCCCAAAGGCCAGTTCATAGCCATCCCAAATCAGCTGGCACCTGGCTGTTCTCAGACATGTGAGCAAATCAAGGTCAGAGGAGCCACTCAGCCAACACGAACCAACTCTAGATTCGTGGGCAGTAAACAGAGTTGATGCAGAGGTTTAGGAGTTGTTTGCTATACACAATAGATAACCAACACGTTGTATCTTAGTTTCAAGCTCTCCAGGATGTGGGAGTCGGCACCACTTCTTAGTTCTCGGAAGAAAATGTACAGGTAGATTTTACTGAAAGTCCTCAAGAGTAAGCCTGGATGGGATTGATGTCACAGAAATTCATGAATATCCATTTATCTTGGCTTCTTGGTTTCGTTGCCAATAGGCCACAGCTTCTATTACTCTTCTTCCTTACACAGGGATGATTCTGCCAGGTGACATCTTTACACTAAAGTCCCTCACCCTTTCTTTCACAAAATAATTAACATGTCCCAGATACTCAGGATGTACAGATGCGAAGAGCCCTTCAATCGGGACCTACTCTCAAGAGTAAATATTTATCCTCTGTGTACTTGAGGAAGATCTGGAACATTAGACTTCTGCAACTCCTCAGTGAGATGACACAAGAAAGTGGATAATGTGTTTCAGGATGGCGAGGTGACAAGTTGTCTCCGTTGTATTTACACAAGGTCATGAGGCCTGGGGAGGTCATCAAGGTCCAAGGTCAGAAAGCTTATGAGAGGTCAACTGTCGAGAAGCATCTGGATGTTTTAGTCTTCACTGGATCAGACATCCAGCCTTGGCACTAGACACTCTGAAACTTGGCCTGGCTTTATACAAAGCTTGGCCCAGCATCTTCAGTGGCTTCACTGGGCTTGGCGGGACACACTGACAGAATTGGCCCCGGCAGCCTGCAGGACAATAACCAGAACTGTTCCAAAGGCAACAGTGCCTCCACCACAGACCACTTGTCTTGGGGCTTTACCTGATGAAGAGCAGGGTATGGGCTAGCTCCAGTGGCATGTGGGCTGAACTTGGTTCTGACAACCCACGGCTCCACATGGGCTGCTAGACTCCCTTGAGCCAACGCTTGCTGGGCTCTGTTCAGAGGAACAGCAATTGCCAATGGGCAGGGAGGTTTGGTTTTCAATCCTTGATCTGTTAATTCTGTCTCTACAGGAATGTTCTACAGAAGGGACAGCAGAGCTTCAGAGACAGGTGGTTGTGCCAAAGGGGTAGGGCAATAGAGAAACAGCTTTGGTGGAGTTTAGGGTAGTGCATGTGCGTGCTTGTGTACATGCATGTGCCTTTATGTGTTGAGGAGCTGTGAGTCATGTTCAATGTGGACCCACTGTGTGGTCTTAAATAAGTCACATGATTTCTGAAAACCCTATTTCTTCATCTTCAAAAAGTGTACTGAGGAAAAAACACAAATGAAGTACATTTGAAGAAAGTAGAATGTCTCCCTTGGGGATAGCAGAGGCTCAGTCCACCCTCTTTCAGTTCTAACATTCTAGGCACCTTGAGGCAGAGTTAAAACTATACTGCCCAGCAGAGAATCCACTGACTCAGAAGAGGTCTTTAAGGTTATTTTCAATGTCACCCTCTCAGTTTAAGAAAAGGGACTAGAGAAGAGAAGAGATTTCTTAATCTCATAGAATGAATTTCAGACCAAGAACCCAGGTTCTCTGAGCCACAGAACAAAGTTCTTTTCAACAAAACTGACATTTTACACCTAAAAAAAAATCAATATGATTTTTAAACTCTTAGAGTTTGGGATGTTTCATCTTTTACAATAGGCTTGGCCTGTTCTTTGGGCAACTTTTCAGGTTAACTTGGGGATTGACCACAGAAATTAGACAGTCTTAGGTTCATGAGAAGTCTGTGAAACTCCAAAGGCATAAATATCCATTAGAAAGCCTGGCAATTTCCCTCAGTGCAAGCGTTGGACCAACAGCATCCCTACTGGAATGAAGATGGCCTCCTACATAGTTGGTACCAAATCCACGTCCAGGATGGAGCCTCTGAGTTGACATGGCCCATCCCTGATTATGATCAAGGAGGGTTATGGCCCTCCCTACTAATGACTAACACACTAATGAGAAAAGTCTGCCTGGAACTTAAAAAAAAAAAACCAAGAACAATAAAACTTAAGACAATTCTTCAAACATCCAGAAGGCAAGTAGGAAACTCAGAGTATGGAATAAGGAGTTGGCATGAAACAATGGAAACAGCCCTTGTCTCATTCACAGACACTCAGTGAGTACCTATCAGGTGTCAACCTATGCGCCAAGTAATTGTGAGCCTCAGAAAGGAAAACATAGAAAGCCAGACCTCTGACACCTCATAATACCAAGGGATTAGACAAGCACCCATGTAGCTAATTTCATAGAACAACAAGGAAAGAGAAGTCCATGTGGCCCCACATCATATTATTGAGAAGCTCAGCCTAGATCTCTTTTGAGCTTCAACCCATCAGTCTAGTCATCATCAACTATGTGAATGTCTCACAGACATGGGGACAGCTTCAAAATAGAGCGCATGGTCTTTTACCCATGTTTCCATGGTTCTGTTATTTTAAATGACACCATCATTTACTCAGTTGCTTAGTCCAGCAGTCAGATTCAGCCTTGATAAACACTGGCAGGCAGCCGCTGAAACTTATAAAAATCGAAATTCATTTTACACATTGCCTCACTCTGTTCCTCTTTATTCTTGTTTCCTCAAACACAAGGCAGCATCCTCTTGCTTTCAATCCATTTTCCATGAGGTAATAAGATTGATCTTTTTTTTTTAAAGACACATATGATTCAACCATACTTCTGCTTTAAAAAAAAAATCTCAGAATAGGTGATTGTGCCACAAGTGACTAACTGTTGTGACACATCCAGCAGCCCATACTTTACAGTATCATAAAACCTGGAAACAAACAAAATAATGTTTTTAGATAATAGACAAGTGATTTTTGCACTTGACCTTAGCAAAAAAAAAAAAAAAAAAAAAAAAAGGTTGAAAAGTGATAGAACTGTAATTTCAGAAAGCAGGAAACCAAAGTCCTATGGTTACTACTTGGAACCAGCTTCCAGGCTGCAGCATGCAGCAAGGGAGCAAAAACAATGAAACAAGGCAGCTAGGGAGTCTTATCGGATGAAGGCGATGGAGACAACGTTGGGTTATTGTGTCAGCTAGAATCCGTGAGCGCAGTACTGGAGAGGAGAAACTGCAAAGAAGGAAAGGAACGGGATCTAGGGAAGGGAAGAGAGAGGGAGCGAGGGGTAAAGACACTTCCAATATTTTCCGAGATGTCCCCTTACTCTGAAAACAGATTTGAGCATGCGTGAAATGAAATTCCATAGCTCCAGAAGATAAACAATCCTTTGGAACGAAATAGGTCAAAACAATGTCCAAGGCCAATACAAGAATAAGAATAGGGCTGGAGAGATGGCTCAGTGGTTAAGAGCCCAGTCTGCTCATCCAAAGGTCCTGAGTTCAATTCCCAGCAACCACATGGTGGCTCACAACCATCTATACTGAGATCTGGTGCCCTCTACTGGTGTGCAAGCTAACATGCAGGTAGAACACTATAAATAATAAAGTCTTTAAAGAATAAGAATAATTTGTAAATCCATTGGCCAGAGTAGAGACACTTTATAATTTATAGGTGTTCAGTAGTATCTTCAAAGGTGATGCTCTAGTAATGTTACTATATTAGTCCCAAAATAAAGTCTGCTTCGGACATGTCATAACAAAGCTTAAAAGGGTCACTTAAAAGATAAAAGCAACCCAAAGCTATATAATTGATTATCAGAGTAAAATCCAATGCTCTTGAAATAAATATAATAAAATCTGCCATTCATCAACATGAAAGTAAAAGTATCCAGCATCCAACCCTATGTAGTGGCTTGAACAAGAATGACCTCTGTAGGCTCATAGATTTGAATGCTTGGTCACCAGTGAGTGGCCCTGTTTGGAAGGATCAGGAGGTGTGGCCTTGCAGGGGTAGTTGTGGTCTTGGAGGAATTATGTCACTGGGGGAGGGCTTTGTGGTTTCAAGGGTCCAAGCTGGGGACCCCAATGTTCTCTCTGTGGCTCCAGATGTAGAGTTCTCAGCTATTTTTCCATCGCCATGCCTTCCTGCATGCCACCATGCTCCCTGCCATGATGTCAGGCAGCCCTATCTGACTGAAAATAAAGCTTGCTTAATTTGACTAAAAGAATTTGGGTAATGGTCTTTACTCTTGTTTGGTGGGATTACCAGTGGGATAAGAGGAAACAGTCTAATATATGTGCAACTGGAGTCCGAGAAGAGAACAAGTGATAACAAAACGCTTGAAAGAATTAATGGAAAGTTTTTTTTCCTAAATGAGAATAAAACGAACAAAACAAACAAACAAACAAACAAACTAACTAACTAACTAACTAACTGAAGTCTCCAAAGTTCAATGAACCTCAAATAGAAAAACAGTGACAATAAGCCAGAAACAAAGGAATCCATAAAAAAAAAAACCCATCAATTGAAAGCTGAATGACAAATGAAAAAAAAATGACAAAGAAGAAATTTTAAAAGCAGAGAGAACAAAACCTTGAGTACAGAAGAACAGAAACAAGCCTTGGTGTATTTAAATTTTTTAACATGGACGTCTATTATTTTCATCATTGTGATGATACTTATGAAGATGTTGATATCAATGAAAACCTACAATGGGTAATGATTGTATAAACAAATATCAAAACAAAGCATTCCCTGTATATTTCAACCGGCACAAGTGTTGGTCATCTGTGAGTAGATAGTGGCGTGTTTCTGGTCTCCCTGGAAGTGTTGACCAGGAACTCGTGGAAATGTAAGCTGGGAAAACCCAGGCCATATGTGAGAAGGCTTAGTCATCCCATTCACCCAAAGACCTCAACTAGGAACCACCACTGATTCTGAGAAGTGTGGGATTCAGCATTTCTTTTCCCCCAAATACTTGTTTCTCAGAAGCTCACAATCTTTCCTCAACCCTCATCAACCACACTGCCAACCCTCACGTTCACTCAGGACCACTGGGTCACTAGAGGTCCAGCCAAGGGGCTCTAAGTGTTTATTTTTGGGTATCCCCTTACTGATCCATGTCCCCACCAAGTAAATAAACTTGATCTTCCTGAGATCTGGCATCATTTCCAGTGATGCCTGCCTCTTGGGGCTTCTGAGAGGCTCAAACAGGACAATGAGGAGAGGAGACTTAGCATGAAGTAGTCACATGCCATCTTTCTCTGTTGTCCTCATTATCTCTAAGTGTCAGGAAGTTGACTTGTTATCGGCTGATGGTCTTTGGGAAAGTGTCATTTTCCCTCAGGTGTCTTTTTTCCCCCTCCACATGTATATGTGTCTGCACGGGTGTGGGCTCAATTGTGTGAGCGCGTGCACATTCACATGTGCATATACGTGTAGAAGTCTGAAGTTGACATCAAGTGTCTTCCTCAGTCACTTTCTGTTTAGCTTATTGAGGCAGATTCTCTTCCTGAACATGGAGCTAAGCAATTGCAGCTAGCAAGCTTGCTCTGGGGAATCCCATCTCTGCTTCCCACGTACATGGATTACAGGCGTCGCCACTCTTCCTTGGCTTTTCTGTACGTTTTTAGAAATCCATACGCTGGTCCTCGTGTGTGTGGACTGTTTTATCCCCTGAGCCATCTCCTCAGCCGACAGAAGAAAGTCTTACACACTCTAGGCATTTCAGGCTCGGGGAATGCTTATAGGAACAAGACCTCAGTTTTGCTAAAGCCCTGGGTTGGTTCCTTGGCCTTCCCAAGCATCTGTGTCCTCATATATTAAATGAGCATAGTTGTGCCTACTTCTTAGAACCAGTATGAGAATCAGGAGCAAATATGAAATAGTATTTGGTAACCTGTTCGTTATCTGGGGAAAGGAGAAACTCAGGCTTGAAGCCACTGCATAATTTTTGTCTTGTATCTTCTTACCTCAAGTGCTGTTGTTAGTATTCACATCTGTAAACTGAATTATGATGGCACATGAACAAGAATCCACTATGTAATTGCTAATGTGCCCAATAACAAACGGATGCGGGCTATCATTTATGAACCATATAATCTGCAGCAGGCAATGCTGGATGCAGCATGGTGTTATTGGTTGGAGTGGTTGTTACAGATGACAAAGAATATTTCCCACTGGTGTTGTTGGGAAATGTTGTTGTTGTTGTGTGTAGTTAATAAAAAAAGAAGGCTGGATAGCAGTCCACTGTATAATGATCTTAAATGATCTACAGACAATGCTGTCTTTCTTTCCAACTGGTACCTCAGGCAGCCCTTCCTACCAGTGCAGGAGGTAGGCACTGCAGTACGAGGGTGGAACAGTTCTCCAATGCTCGTGTCTAATTAGGGACACTGAGGCACACTTGATAGGGTGTTCCAAGAAGGATACAGCTCCAAGAGCATCCTCTTTACCTAGTGATCTCTGGGAAAGCACTGAGGAGCAGGGGTCATTTGGTGATCAAAACTAGTGGATTGGAAAAAGAGCTGCCCTGGCATTTTCTACGGTAGTAGCTTGTCTGAGCCAGTAACTCCAGGCTTGCTGTAGCTTTCTTGTGTTTGCCTCCTTCTCACTCTCACTTCTTCCAAGAGAAGAGCATCTAAAGTCAGGTTTGATGGTGCACGGTGTAATGACAGCACTCAGGACACTGAGGCAGGAAGACCACAATAACCTCAAGACCAACCTGGACTACAGAGTAAGGCCTTAAAAAAAAAAAGCCAAACCAAACCAACAACAAAAGAAAACAAAACAAAAATCCAGCCTTAATAAAAGGAAAGGCACCAAGTCCTCTCCACGGACCTTAGGAACAAGATGTGTGTGTTGTGCTTGTGGTGAACTCTGGTGCCTGGCACTCACATGGCCTTTCAGCCAGTTATTTCCTGGTGTGGACCATGGCCAAGGGTGACCCCATGATGAAGGAATATTACTGCATGTTGCTTGGCCCAGTTCAGACTGCTTCGGAGGAAAGCGTCCAGGCTCAGTCAGGCAATGACAGGACATGGAGCCAGCTCCTATTTGGTGACAACAAGCTGAGGTTAAGGGCAGAGAAGAGCTGATGCACTGGAGCCCCGGCCTTCTGGAAATGTCCCAGCTGTGGCTTCATGCTACACCCAGGGGAAAGAGGCCTCTTGTAGGCTCTTCCAAGATGAGAGACATAGCAATTTTCTGCATAATTAAGGCTCTAACTCCCTTTCTCTGCCTTCATTTCAATTATTCAGGGTTACTGTGGGAATTCCACAGAATGGCTTGGACTGCACTGAACCACAGTGGCCAGAGAGTGAGAAGCAACCATTTGAATCCAGAACCAAACCTCAGCATTAATTTTCTATAAATGAAATGGAAACAGAGTCACTTTTTTGTCCTGTTTTGTTTTAAAATAAAACTCAACCCTTCTGGAGCAGCTGGAGCTTGGATCAAAACATCTATGTGCTCTAAAATTAATGAACCAGAACAGAGTTAGAAAACAGAGACCCTTTTTGAATGAAAACATGATTGTTATCTGGTTTGTTGGACCAGAATTTGTTTTCTGTCTCTTTAAAATATGGGAAACCATCCAAACAGGAAAATATCACTCAATACACAGAGCGCTAAGGAAAAAACCCATAAATTTAAAAATGGGTGTCACCTGTAGCTCCTTTGGAGGGATATTTCCATAACTTTTTCTATGAATAATAATACTTTCATTTTTGCTTTATATAAGTATCCTATAGGACTGGTTAATTACCTGTTTCTCTCTTCTTAGAAGTATCTCATGGATTAGTTTCATGTCCATAATTAAAAAGCTGCTTTATTCTTTTTTCATGAGCTGTTTTATTCTTTTTTTAATGTCTTAGTAATAACCAATTCCATTGGTTCATGCTAGTTTATTTTGATATTTCTCTATTGATGATTATTTAGTTTTCTCCTATAATTCTACTTTGACAAATAATGTTTCCATGAATATTTGAATTTGAAGCTTTGCACTGTAGACTTAAAGTGTTCATGAAACAAAGACCATATTTCTATACTCCATGCTCTACATTATAATCATTTTAATTCTTGTCATTGGTGATAAACGTACCAGTTTCTCTATACCCTGGTTCTAGCCTGCTATCACTATAACAAAAAACCTGACATAATCTACTTATGAAAAACAACAACAACACAAGAAAGGTCATTTGGTTCACAGGTTTCGAGGTCCAGGGGCCTGGTGGTGGCACTGACTTGAGTTCTGGTGAGGACCTTGTGACAAATGATGAATGGGAATGAAAGGAGTTTGAGTGACCAGGTGGCCATGAGTGGAGCCTGGAAGCAGTGAGGAAAGAAGGGTCACACACTTGCCCCCCCCTTCTCAGGAACTCTGTCACAAAACTACCAAGAGGTCTCATGAAAACCACTGACTATGCCAAGGGCAGATTATCAATGGCTACAGGGCTCCCACTAGGCTCTGACTCCAAGGGATTCTTTTTTTTTTTTTTTTTTTTTTTTTTACGATTTATTTATTTATTTTATGTATGAGTGCTCTGTCTGCATGTACACCTGTAGGCCAGAAGAGGGCATCAGATCACATCACAGATGGTTGTGAGCCACCATGTGGTTGCTGGGAACTGAACTCAGAGCAAGAGCAGTCGGTGCTCTTAACCTCAGCCATATCTCCAGCCCCTCTAAGGAGTTTTTATACCTGACTATATTCCTACCCCGCAGACTAAGTCTGCCATTACACCTTTGAGTGGGCACAAATCACCACACCTGACTGACAGTAACTGGTTAGATTCTGTCACTCGAGTCATCCTTCCAGATCCCCAAAGGGAACAGTCCCACCCACAGCTACCTCGGGTGACCAACTGCCCAACTTTGCTGAGTATGGAGCAGACACGACAGCTTTAGCTTTAAAAGTAGAAAGCTCCTGAGCCGGCTGAGACAAGTTGGCCACCATGTACAGTCAGGCCATGGTTGCTGTGTATACAGGATCCCTGTGAGAACTGCACAAGCTCTGTGCTGTGCCTCATCTGACACCTGGTGCAAAGAAGGGATTTGAACCCATCTGGTTGCGTATCTTTAGCACTTGCTGGTTTTGGAAGTTGTAGAGCGTTTTAAATATGGGTCCTACCTGGTAGATGATGCAGGGCAGCAGGGTGTAAATCAGAGAGTTACACCTGGCCCCTCCAGCCCTAGGTCCCTGCTTCTTGATCTTCTGAGATGTAGCAGATCACCTAGCAAGTTCCTGCCACCATAGCTGGCGCCCCAGTTACCATCATGCCTCCTCCATCACACAACTGTCTCACAGAGCATCAAAGCCTGCCTCCATAGTGACACACTTCCCCCAACAAGGCCACACCTCCTAATAGCACCACGCCCTATGAGCCAAGCATTCAAACGCATGAGTCTATGGGGGAGGGGGTCATACCTATATAAACCACTGCAGAGCCTTTCCATGCTTTGCCTGTGCCCGCTAGTGAGATCCTTAACTTACAAGATCGCATACTGATTTGCGCTACAGCTGTACCGGGGAATCTGACTTCTGCAGGGCTTGACCTCGGCTGATCAATCCAGTGTCACCTCTTTTGCTCCTTTCTAACTCAGCTTCAGCACCCTTCCCCACATCCCCAGCCTTCTAGGCATCCTTGAGTTGAGCCATCATTCATGTCGTATCCCTCATGTGCCTCCTTTTGTTTTGTCTGTGGCCAAGTGAAATCTGTGAGGTGATTTTTGAAGTACTCCCAGGCTGGACTTCTGTCAGTGTCGCCTGCTCATCCTTCAATGCATGTCTCCTAAGTGGCTCCTTAGTTGTTTTGTTCTTACATAATGACTTTCCCACACTCCTGAAATCAATTCAATTTCTACCATCTTTATAGATACCACTTTGGTCTGCCCCTATATTCACAAGTCTAGAATACCCAAGGTTACTTTGAATGAATGAATGAATGAATGAATGAATGAACAACAAGCAAATGAGATATTTTAAATATTAAAGTCAGACACCTCAACAGACTACCCCCCAACACTTAATTTATGTACTATCCATAATCTGCACATCAAATTAACTCAGTCATTCACTCACTAGAGAATTTCATTGTCAAATCATCAAAGGTAGGTCAAGAAATTATATGCTCAAGAATAAATATTGAACACTTCATACAAAATATTGTACATGCCTAAAAGTTCACCGAAATTACTTTCCTGCTTAAAGTACAGTACAGCATCAATGTGTTTTGTCCCTGTGTTACTTTTCTTCCCCCCCCCCCGTGTGTTTGTGTGTGTGTGTGTATGTGTGTGTGTCTCATGGAACATGTGCACACAGTGTTTACAGAAGTCAGCATTGGTGTTTGGTGTCTTCTTCACTTGCTCTCCATCTTATGTTTTTAGAGAGGGTCTCTCACCGAGCCTGGAGCCCACATATGTGGCTACCCTGGCTGGCCAATGAGATTGTAGGATCCTCCTCTCTCTGTTTGCCCAGCATTGGGATTACAAGTACACACTATCACAGCTGGCTTTTTGAACGAGTGCTCAGGATTGAGCTTGGGTCTTCAAGCTTAATATGGCAATAACTTTACCTCTGAGCCATTTTTCCCCTCCATCCAATTCCAGGTTAAGGGCCTGTTGGTAGGTTATTTTGACCCTCATTGCCCAGGCAGATGAGCTTCTATTCAGAATTTCTAGAATGTTCCAGATGACACATTCAAGGTAGCATTGAAATCGGCATCAACACCAAAGGGAGCCACACCAGAGGGAACAAGAGGCTGCTAGACCATCTCTGTGGTGGTAACTTTCCCAGGCCCCAGCTGTTTGCAGTGGGAGCAAAGGTACCTCTAAGATGAGCACAAGGAACACAGAACCATGAGGCCTGGTTCCATACACAACTCAGGACAATGTCTTTGGGATACAGAACATCTTTCCTCGATGGCTGTCAGCTGAAAAGCCTGTCCTTAGTGGAAATCAGCCATGCCCTGGCTATCCAGAAAGGGTTTGGATTCCAGTTGAAATCACCATGTTAAGGCGTCTGAAGTTTAAAGATCTTTGTATTATGAAGGAGAGAAACTTGTTCTTTAGGGTCCCAAGTGTAGGATCAGAATGGTCTCTTGAGAGAACAGGTGATGTTAATTCACTAGAAGAGCAACCACCTCATGCAGGAGCTTAATTGCTGTCAGCTGAAAAGATCCCGTGAACAGACTCTGGGAGGAGATATATAAATGAGCCCAGAACTGGAGGCGGGGCCTCTGGAGACTTGGGATAGTTTTGGCTGTTCATCGCTGCCCTTCAAGTCGCTCCTAGAGAAAACCGCTAGAGGGAATGCTTCAGAGCTCTGGCTCCTGCTGAGGCTCTGGGGTCTGGTTACCCCAGGTTCCAGTGGAAGAAATCCTGCAGCTCCCGACTGGAGAATTGTTCCTTGGAAATGACATCCTTAAGGTTTTGTTATTGTGTTCACTAATCCTCATTTCCTACTGTTTTGGTTAATCGGGTTAGCCTCGGTCACTAAGTTGTTAATAAAACATTAAGACTCAATTAAGAAAATTGAGTCTACAGTGTTAATTGAAAATAGTGTTGTACAGGAGCCAAGGCCCAGAGTCTTGCAGGATTCCAAAGCGATCACTTCCCTGTGTGACTCTCTCAGGCTCCTTCCTGTAAAATGAGAATTTGTCTGTGGCCTCTAAGGGCTCTTCCATGGAAGTGTCAGTGGGTCTTAATTTTGGCTGGGGTTAGAACTGCCTTGCAGAAATAAAGAGGGGGGTAGTCAAATTGGTAGGGGGTTTTTTTGTTTGAGTTTTTGTTGTTATTGTTGTTTTTTGAGACAGGGTTTCTCTGTGTAGCCTTGACTGTCCTGGACTCCCTTTGTAAACTAGGTTGGCCTCGAACTCATAGTGATCCACCTGCTTCTGCCTCCCAAGTGCTGTAATTAAAGGCATATGCCACCACGCCCAGCCAAATTGGTGGGTGTTTTGTTTTTATTTTGTTTTTGTTTTTTGAGACAGAGTTTCTCTGTGTAGCCTTGGCTGTCCTAGACTTGCTTTGTAGACCAGGCTGGCTTCAAACTCACAGTGATCCACCTGTCTCTGCCTGCCGAGTGCTGGGATTCAAATTGGTTCTTTAAAAGGTGTTCAAGAGGCTCAAAAATGTGGTAGATTCAGGGCTTGCAGTATATGGAAAAACATATATAGAGAAGAAAGGATTGTGGACCAACTGGAACTTTCAAATCCTGTTCTTCTACTGTCTAGAAGTATCTTTGGCATCTCTAGATGACTAGATTGTAAGAATAGCTCATGACCTGTCCACTAATTGTTTGACAAATCCTTCTGAAAGTATTACTTAAATGTTGATGCCCAAACTACCCCCTAGACATTGTTCTCTCTGGTGGGAACAGGCTTTGTGATGGCGGTAGTGAGGGCATTTCTTCTTCTTCTTCTTCTTCTTCTTCTTCTTCTCCTCCTCCTCCTCCTCCTCCTCCTCCTCCTCCTCCTCCTCCTCCCCCTCCTCCTCCTCCTCCCCTTCTTCCTCCTCCTCCCCTTCTTCCTCCTCTTCCTCCTCCTCCCTCATTTGTACAGTGCGGTCATACCTGTGCCTCTTGTGGTGCTGGGAGAAATACACACAGGAGTGAACACAGGGCACCAATCATCACGTGTGGGGCACAGTAGACGCTATCTGTCCCTTTCACTCATCTTCCATGGCATTTATTCAAGTATCTGTGCAGACAACAACGTTCTGCAATGTATTTTCTACAGAACATGACTCCCTGCTCAAGATGTTCCCCACAAGATGAAATTTAAAAGGATTTTATGGTTGAATACATTAGGAAAATCTTGAGGCCATGCTCTCTTCCTGAGCTAGTATTTAGTGACATGTGGGTAAAGCCAGCTCTCTGAGAACACAAAAATAAAGCCCCAGATCAGTAGCACGTGCTGCTCTCCATGATATAAAAACTCCTACCACAGCCGAGCTCAAGTTACCAAAGTGACATCACTGAGCTGCCCCAGCCGACTGGTAAAGTGCTGCCATGTGGCATAGTCTCCACGTGCCCCATATTAACCTGCGTGGCTTTATTTAGCTCAGTTCTTCTCAAGGGTCTTAGACCGTAGGACTCCCTTGTCTCTTAACCATCCCCTTTTATCCCGTGGGACTTGTGCGCCCTGGCAAATCACTGTAGGGACTAGTGCTATAACATATCTCACCATTGTTTTTCATTAAACCATTGATTTTCATTAAAACAGTGAAAACGGGTTTGCACACTTAGGGTCAGGGAGCAAGGAAAGGAATTCAGAAAGGAAGCAACACAGCTCCCACCTTTAAAGGTGAGGAGGTGATTGACATATGAAGTGAGTATAAAATGACGCACAAGAGATGGGGAGACTTTGATTCTCATGCAGGGACCGTGTCTTTGAACAGCTGTAGATACAGGGAGAGGCCTCCTCAGGAGGTGGCTGTTGGCTGAGCCTTAGAGCAGGGGAGGACCATCTGAGCTTTTGGAGAGATGCGGAGGGCAGAAAACTTAGCCAAGGCCTGGACAATGCATGGGCATCTTCCTCCCCTTCAGGTCTTCCTTGGGGCAGCTGGAGCATCATCTCCACAGAGCAAAGCTCCCTGCTCAGTTGCCTCATCTCTTCAGGCCCATGTCCCTGTGTTCAGTCTCTGAAATTGGGCACATACCCATGTGCTTACCTGTGTGACATTCCAAGGGCTCTAATCCCAAAACCATATTCATGGGTGGTACTTCTTGAGGACTTCAGAATTTAATTCTTTTTCTTTTTTTCTTTTCTTTTTTTTTCTTTGTTGTTGTTTTTCAAGACAGAGTTTCTCTATGTAGCCTTTGCTTGCCTGGTCTTGCTTTGTAGACCAGGCTGGCCTCGAACTCACAATTGATCCACCTGCCTCTGCCTCCCAACTGCTAGGATTAAAGGCATGAACCACCACACCCGGCCAGATTTTAAATTCTTTTGAGTGAGAGAAGTTGCTAGAGCCCAACACTGACCAAGAACTGTACCGTTCCTCCTACTTACTACCCTGAAACCTTTAACCTTTACCCTTTGACTTACAACCTGGTGAACAGTGAAGGTACCTCATCAAGTAGCAGCAAAAGATGCTCCTTTGTTTGTGGTGGTGATGCCTATATAAAATAAAATTTACTACTTTAACTATTTTAAGTAAATGTTATGCCACACGGTTACACACCCATCATCACCATGTGGGATGAAGTTTCTCATCTCTCCATAATTAAAACTCTGGCTGTATTAGATACCAACTCGTATCCCCTTTTATGCCATTATTTATTAATCACTGTTTATGTCTGTATTAGTCACTTTTCTTGTCACTTTAACCGAATACCTGCCAAAATCCACAAAGGCAGGAGGGGTTTATTTTGGCCCACAGTTCAAAGGGATACAGTCCATCGTTTCAGGGAAGACATGGGTTTGGGGGACAGGAAGCTGCAATTGATCACGTTGCATCCACAGTCAGGAATCAGAGAAAGAAGAGGGCTGATACTTAATTGGGCTTTCTCCTTTTTTTCTCTTTTCATTTAATCTGGGACCCCAACCCTGGGATAGTATTCCTTACATTTAGGATGGCTCTTCCCTTTCTCAGTCATACCTCTCCGGAGAAGCTTTCATAGATACCACCAAAGGTGTTTTTCATCACTGCTCTTAGGTTTTCTCCACCCAATCAAGTTGATAGTTGAAGTTAACAAGTCTGCCCTCCTCCACTTGACATAAAAACACATCACTTCCATGGGGGTCCAACCTTTTGGCATCCCTGGAATACTCTGCCATTTACAAAATTTCATACTTGAGAATGGCACAATTGAGGTACAAAAAAAAAAAAAACCAAAATAGTCAAACGGACCTTCTAATGTTTTAAGTAAGTTTTCAGTTTTGTATTGTATCTCCTCATGGCTGTGTTGGCGTGTGTTTATGGCCTGAAGGGTGTGGGTTACATAGCCCTACAAGTTTAAACCATATGATTATGAGCACTGTCCTAGAAAACTGACCTGTGTCAACTTGTCTACTCCCGATGTAAGCTTATGGAATAACTTCCTCTACTTGGGATAATACAGAAGTTGAGATGCTTAACACTGTTGATCTAGCAGGCAGCAGACCAGAAAGCAAACTTATATAGATCCAACTCTAATCTCACAGTGTTCTTCTCCTGTCTACTTTGGGGTCAAGACAAGTCTCAACAAGAGAGAACCCCTGAATAACCCTTTGAGGTTCCTGGTAGATGAAGGCAGGAAACCCCTTGGGTACAGTGCTTAGCAACACTCATCCTCCTATTATGCTTTCAATAGGAAATGTTCCCCATAGACTCATGTATCTGAATACTTGGTCCAAACTGGTGGTGGAGTTTTGGGAGATTGTTGGTCCTTTAGAGGGAGAGGCCTGGTTGGTGCAAACAGGTTATCCCCACATCACTGATGCCTGCCTTCCCCAAGCTCTTTGCTTTATAGTCTCATGAGAAGAGAGGAGTTTGAGCCATACTGCTACTCTGCTTTCTCTGTCACTATGAAGAGAACCCTCTTTTTTGTTTGTTTGTTTGTTTGTTTTTTAGTGTTTTGAGTCAGGTTCTTCTGTGTAGTCCTGGTTGTCCTGCACTGGACTAAAGTACTTGAAGGAGAAAAGATTTCTTCTCAGTTCATGGTTTAAGAGGGCTCACTTCAGAGCCAGGTATGGTGACACACACCTATAATCCCAGCACTCAGGAGGCAGAGGCAGGTGGATTGCTGTGAGTTCAAGGCCATGAACTGAGAAGAAATCTTTTCTCCTTCAAGTATTTTAGTCCAGTGTTTTATCAGAACAATGAGAACTCCTCTTCTGGCAGAATGTTCAGGATTGTCAGACCTTGTGCAAAGAGGTCTATGGCAAGGCCTATGCATGTGCTGGGGGGGGAGTGGGGGGGTGGTGACTTCAATCTCTGCAATGTTAGCTGGACATACCCAGAAAGGGTGGGACCAGACATAGTGGTCACAGGGCAGTGGTGCTATATCTTGGTGGCACTAAGGGTGATGTCAGACCTGGACCAGCTGAGGTCTGAGACATAAGATGTAGCTGGCAAGGCAAAGCCTTGGCAGAGAGAGAGAGAGAGAGAGAGAGAGAGAGAGAGAGAGAGAGAGAGAGAGAGAGAGAGATATCATTCTACTTGAAAACATCTACCTTGGAGCCATCTGAAACTCACAAGTATAGTCAAGCTGGAGGGTAGGGAGGGAGGTGAAGGATTTTTGGCAATAGAGACAGATATTTGGAATCTGACTGACAAGGCCTGTTGAAATACCGTCCACTGGAGAACTGAATTGAAACCAAAGCTTCTGTGCACTTCATTTCTGTGTGGATCTGGCCAGTGGTTTCATCGCTGACTTTCCTGTTTGTGCACGCCGGCGTGTATGGATCCGTGAGCACTCACAACCTTTAGCAGGGTGGCACGAGGTAGCTGTTCCAGATCCGCTCACGTCAAGCACAGACAGAGATCTGAGGCAACTTGTTCCTGCTGTTTCCTCAGCCCTTCTTGGCATGAGACTCACAGGGTTCGTTTTTGTAGCCTGGATGTCTTTTCCAGCTGCGGCTGGGAATGGAAGACATAGGCTGCAGGATGTCCTGTCTGGCTGTAGGCAGCCACCGCAGAGGTGCTTACACTCTTGTCTTCACCCTCTTCTGCCTTTTGTTGCCTTCCCCTTGCTGTCAGAATCACCCCTGAGTCTTCCCCTCCAAATAAGACCACTATTCTCTTAGAAGGATCGGTCTCTGCCTTCTGTGCTCTGCCAAAGAAAAGAGTCTTTCTTTGAACTGAGAATGACTACTGATGGGATCTGAGGCAGGCTCCTGGCCTAAAATAGCCGAACATACCATACTATGAGATAAAGCCAAAAGGCAGAAGCAAAACAGGAAAAATACACGATACAAAACTACTCACAGGCGATCCATATATTGATGTTATCAGTCACAGACCTTAAGATGATCAGTGAGTACAGTCAAGGAAATAAAAGATAGGAAAATTTCACAGATTAAAAAAAAAAAAACAAAGCAAACAAAAAAACAAGCTGGGTGGTGGTGGCACACGCCTTTAATCCCAGAACTTGGGAGGCAGAGGCAGGCAGATGACTGTGAGTTCAAGGCCAGCCTGGGCTACAAAAGTCTAGGACAATCAAGGCTACACAGAGAAACCCTGTCTCGGAAAACAAAACAAAACGAAACGAAACACTAGCTGGAGATTCCAAGACTGAAAGATGCACTAACGCATTTTAAGCATCCCCTCGAGTAGGCTTCCTGTCAGTTTAGACACGGCTAAAGGAAGGATCAGTGGACAGGAAGCTCTGCAAATAAACTATGTACATGATTAGCTGCATCCTAGTCCCCACTCACTACTTCCTGAATGCATCTGGGGTTCAAAAGCACTCCGTACCTCACCCCTTCACCCCCATGCTATCAAGGACATAGGACTGACCATTCTGTGATCTCAGATGGGATCTCCATAATGTCCATCTGCTTGCTCTTCTTACCGAGAAGTCTTCCATTTCCATCTCAGGAGAGAATTCTTACCATCCAAGGACCATGCCACATGCCACCTCCTCTAGGACCCTTCCCCAGACATCTTCCGGTTTGAGGTATAGGTGTGTGTGTGTGTGTGTGTGTGTGTGTGTGTGTGTGTGTGTGTGTTTGTGTGTATTTGTGTGTGTGTGTATGTTTCAAAAAAAATAGTTCTTAGAACCATGCATATACATTATTTAATTAATTATATCTTCTTCTACAGTAGGGCTTGACCCAAGGTACTTGCCCTTTTAATCTCAATTCTTAGCTTAATGCAAACACCAGCAAAACGTTGGTGTCGAATGCAGGATGCATAATGCAAGATCTAATTCCTTTAAGGCTCACTCATTTGCAATAAAGTACTTATGAGTCTTGGGTAAAGCAATCCAAGCGACTCTGTGACTTGATGTTTATTATTTTATTTGCTTATTTGTTCATCCCCCAGTCCACCACTCCATCAGAATACAAGCTCCCTAAAGACCAAGGATTTTAGCCGTGCTGCTCTGTTCACTGTTGAATCCCAAATGCCCAGATTCGTTAAGTCATTCAAAAACTGCTTGGGGAGTGAAGAGAATGGATGGGAAGGGAATAATGAGAGACAGTCGAACTCCCCACTTGGGCTCATTGGGTCCAGTGAGAGCTGCACTCTAGCTGGCACGCCGATCCCTACCCCCAGGCAATGGAGAAGAGAGATGCTCTGAGGAACAGCTTGGTGACTTGGCAAATCTGGCATCTACTCTTGGTTTAAGTCTTGGTTCTATCCCTTTAAGGACAATAGCAGTACCTGCTTCCCCTGCACGTGTGTGTGTGTGTGTGTGTGTGTGTGTGTGTGTGTGTGTGTTTCCATGTGTGAGGGTACACATGTGTATGGGTGCCTGTATGTCTTTGCTCAAGGTTGACGTTGGACAATATCAGTACCTGCCTGGGTTGCTTCCCCTGCACACGTGTGTGTGTGTGTGTGTGTGTGTGTGTGTGTGTGTGTGTGTGTTTCCATGTGTGAGGGTACACATGTGTATGTGTGCCTGTATGTCTTTGCTCAAGGTTGACATTAGGAATCCTCCTTGATGGCTTTCCACTTTATACACTGGGGCAAGGTCTTCCAATGGAGCTCAGAGCTCACTGATGTGACTAGTCTTTCTAGTCAGCTTGCTCTAGCTTGCCCTGACTCTGCTGAGCACTGGGATTACAGGTGTGTGATATGTCCCTTGGCATTTGTGTGGGATTCAAACTCTGGTCCTCATGCTTACAAGGCAAGCGCTTTAGCCCCTGAGCCATCTCTCCAGCCCCAAGGTGATCTCTTAATAAAAACAGACTTCTAGCAGCTTGCGTATCTCTTTTGAATTGACCCTCCCCATATACCCTTGAGCTTGATAATACTGTTGCTGTCTACAAATAAGGAAACATGCTCAGAGATTCTCTGGGACTTGCCCAAGCTCCCTACATAGTAGCAAGAGCCTCAAAACTTTAACCTGGGCCATTTTTACTTTTCAAGGTTCATTATCATAACTTACCTTATCCAAGGATATATATATATTGCACAGAACCAAGGCTACAGCCTAGGTCTCAGGACGCCAATCTGTGCTATTTTCACTGTGTAATATACAATAGTGTTGGACGTTCTCCAGCTCATGATTTGATGCTCACTGGAAAGCTGAGACCGCCAAGGACCAGAGTCCTCAAACAAGGTCTGGTGGCCTCAGAGCCAGTGGTCTTCCTGCTATGCTGCCACAGTTGGCATGTCAACAGTCCAGTGTCAGGAAGCTCCTGTCATTATTGGTGTCTGACTTGGATCACAGGCCAAAGATCTCAGCTCGTGAGGAAGGCCCCAGCCCAGAAGCTCCAACCCATCTATGGCTCTGCCTTTGCTCCCAATCTACCTCTCAGCAGCCTCCTCTTTGCCTTCAAGCTAGCACTGGCCTGAGAGCAAGGGAAGAAATGGCTGCTCTTTGCAGATGCCCACAGTCAGGCTCTAGGAGGTGTTCCTCTGTCTCCTGGGCTTCCCTAGCTGTGGCTGCAGCCAGGGAGCCTGTTTCTCATTAGCTGTACTTTTCCTGTACAATGAAGTGTTCTTTGAACCTGTAGGAGCAAGCAAGTCATCCACACTCAGAGAAGACAGGGATTCCAGCCTTGGCAGAACATTTCTCTCTGGATCCCTGGAGCTCTTGATGAGTGAGTGGCTACGTCTAGTGACAACTATGCCTAGGCACAACCATAGGCAATGGTGGTCCCGGGAGGCTGGGAAAGTGGTACCTCTCTTTCAGTAAGAGAATCTGAATGAGAACCCACAGTCTAGCTGGATTTGGTGGTGCACGCCTGTTAGCCCAGCACTCGGGAGACAGAGGCAGGTGGATCGATGTGAGTTCGAGGCCAGCCTGGTCTACAAAGTGAGTCCAGGACAGCCAAGGCTACACAGAGAAACCCTATCTTGAAAAACCACAAAAGAACCAGTCATGGTGGTGCACACCTTTAATTCCAGCACTTAGGAGGCAGAGGCAGGTGGATTGCCGTGAGTTCAAGGCCAGCCTGGTCTACAAAGTAAGTCCAGGACAGCCAAGGCTACACAGAGAAACTCAGTCTTGGGGAAAAAAAGAAAAGAAAAAACCACAAAAGAAAGAAAAGAGAGAACAGCAACCACATTCTGAGTTCATGTATCTGCCCCCTTCTCTGCCCCACCTTCCTCCTGATTTTTTTTCCATGTATGGTTTCCTCAATGAAACCCACAAAAACCACATGCCCATCCATTCCTCAATGCATTTCCCCACCCCTACCCCTTTTCTCCATCAACTCCCCCTCCATCTCCTTTCCTCCTTCCACCATCCATGCATCCCCCCTTTTCCTCCATCACTCATACATTCCTCCTCTCATCCTCCCCTGTGCTTCCCGGCCCTCCCCCCACATTCCATTCATCCATCCCAATGCAGTCTTATGAATATGCTTTCAGACGACGTCAGAACCAGGGAAGTTCTACAACATAGACTTGAATGAGCCTGGCTCACTCTTCCCCCATTGTGCTAATGTCTCGTGGTTATTACCATTCTAGTAATTAAGCATGACAGTGTCAGGTGATGGCAAATTTATGGGGCAGGGGATGTGCTGAGTGATGAGCAAGCAGAGAAGGAATTGTGGCAGGGAGGCTGAGAAGTGTCTCCAAGCTTCCTAGGGAGGCTGTTCCAGGTCAGGGATGAATAATACAAAGGTCTTGTGATGAGAAATAAGCTTGGCTTGAGAAACAGAGAGGAAGCCCCTACGGTAAAGCATAAGAAAACAAGAGGAAGTTTGGAAAGAAGGTGAGTTCAGATGGCCCCATTCATCCTGTAGCGGCTTAAGAAACAAACACATAAGGAGTTCCATGTAAATATTGGCCCCCACCCAAACACCATAGAGATTTTAAGCTAGATGCTTACCTTATTAAAAAAAAAAATGACCCCTCTGGCTAGGTCAAGAGTATATCTAATTGAGTCAGGGGGCAGGGCACAGAGCAAGGCTGGGTAGAGACTTTTGGGGGAAAGGGAAATGAAAGATGCTGGTAGCCACCTCCATCTGTCCCCTGGCCATGATGGTGGTAGCACAGTGGACAGAGAAGGCAGGGTCAGGGGTTGCCTGGAACGCAGGGAAGTCTGCGTATATTCTGCATGTAACCTAGATATGGGCTGTGGAGAAGAAAGAGGGATAGAAGCTTTTAGCCTGAATGGCCTGGGTCTGTCCCCATGCCACTGTGAGTGGACAAAGACCAGGGCCAGAACAGAGAAGCTGCTGCAGAGAAATCCAAAGGGATGCTTGGGATCTCCACTAAAGATGTCCTCTAGACACTCAAGTAGCTGCAGGCAGAGGTCCAAAAGAGTGGTACCCTGTATCTGCATACAAACCACAGGCCGTGAGAGTGTGTTACATCTCCTAGGGCTAGGGCCTCTTGACAGCCTAATTGAGGGCTGCTGGGAAGGGTCTTACTCAACCTCCACCTTTCCTCCAGAATGATAAGGAGGTTCTGGAACTTTCATGATTCCGGTTAGGCCTGCCTCCTGGTGTCATCTCTTAAGCAGACATGGAGCTCAACCAGAGTTGTAGGGTGGTGGTGGTGGTGGGTGAGATGGAAAAGGGTGAACCCTGAGTCATTTAAGGAACAGAAAATCAGGACACCCCAGAAGCAGGAAGAAAACTTAGATCTCTCACTCATGTGGATGCTTTGTGGGACTGGTACTTGGAAAGGATGTGGATTCTGTATCCATGCTGCCCTTGGAGTGTGCCATGCCTACAGGATGTGACATTTGTTGTCACATGGCCGTAACATGGTAGTCATGGTAATACTGTATATGACACACGACCCAGGGGAGATGCAGGTACTATCTGGAATTTCGATCCAACACAAGTCAAAGCTCCACCCCTCCCTGCCAGCTGTGTCTGAATCCGTCCTCACTTTCAGATAAGAAGACTTGGGTTTTATAGGGGGAGGCTCTGGAGGAGTTCCTACTTAAGAAAACAGAAGATGGAAGAGGACAGGATGGCATCTTTGAGTGACACCCTCAAAGGACAGGAGGTACTGGGCTATTTTAGGGTGACTGTGAGACCCTGGTCTCAGCTGAACCAGCTTCTTCCAAGTCCCACACTCTTAAACCGCCATACTCTGCAAAGTCTCTAGAAGCTCTCTGAAAGAAAAGGTCCCCCCAAGGCTTTGCCTAAACTTAAAATGATGCTTAACTACCTGGGCGTGGTGGCACACGCCTTTAATCCCAGCACTCGGGAGGCAGAGGTAGGCGGATCGCTGTGAGTTCGAGGCTAGCCTGGTCTACAAAGTGAGTCCAGGATGGCCAAGGCTACACAGAGAGACCCTGTCTCGAAAAAAAAAATGATGCTTAACTACTGTTCTCTCTAGCTTCATTTCCCACCATTCTCCTCTGCTTCCTGGACTCCACCAAGGGAGTCGCCACCTCTAGCTCTCGCTCTCTCTAGTTCCCTTACACCTAGGCTCCTGCTGCCTCAAAGGTGCAGGCTGCAGGCAGCATAGGCTGGGAAGCAACCCCTCCAGGCCTTTGCAGCCATGACGTCACATAATTTGGCTCTAGGCACAGGCCTCGCTTGCCGCTTTTCCCTTTACCCAGACACCCACAAAGAGAACAGATATGGGTGGCTTATTTGTGAGATGATCTCAGGAAACACAGCACGGGACTAGGGCAGAAGATACAGAAGCAGATGTCCTAATAGGAAGCTGAAGGGGCCGCTGAGGGTGTCAGAGTTGGCCCACAATGGCAGCTGTCTCGCAGGAGCTGGCCAATTTGTGCGTGATTGCGACACAGACACTGGACACAGAGAAAGCTTTCCTAAGGAATGCAAGGGAATGGTGGGCGTCAATCTGACTACAGAGGGCACCAGTGAACCCCACATAGGGTGACGAGATGTGGGGTGGGGCTTCCCCATCCTAGCCAGTGCTCTTTTTTTTCCCCAGGCAATCTTCATCGTTCTTTCAAAGTTCCAGTCAGCAACCTATTTTTCTTTTCTTTTCTTTCTTTCTTTCTTTCTTTCTTTCTTTCTTTTTTTTTTTTTTTGAGACAGGGTTTCTCTGTGTAGCCTTGGCTATCCTGGCCTCGAACTCACAGCGATCCGCCTGCCTCAGCCTCTGCCTCCCAAGTGCTGGGATTAAAGGCTTGCACCACCACACCCGGCTGCAGCCATCTATTTTTTTTTTTAACTTCTTGTTTCCACATCCACAGCTAGAACATCAGCTATACAAGAGCAGGGATTACACACCCTTGCTGACCCTTCTCTCTCCAAGCCCCAGGACAAAGTAGATCTTCAATAAATAGTAGTAGAATAAATGAATGAACGAGACAGTGAATGAATGGCAGTATGGCGTGGCCTGGGGACAGAAACGGAGTGCAAATAGGTAGGAAGCTGACCTCAGAGAGCTGGGTCGATGTTGGACATGAATAAGTAGAAGGCAGACTGTGGGGAAGAAGGGGTGACTGACGGTCAGGCATAATTACAATGATAGTTTGCTGCCCTCATTTCATTTCTGCTGCTGTGATAAAATACCTTGGTGAAAAACAACTTAGCAAAGGATGTATTTTAGCTCACCATTCCAGATTACAGTCCGCTGTAATGGGAAAGCTACATGGGAGGAGCTTAAAACAGCTAGTCATCTCGCACCCACAGTCAAGAATATAGAAAAATGGATCCGGGCTGGAGAGATGGCTCAGTGATTAAGAGCACCGTCTGCTCTTCCTGAGGTCATGAGTTCAATTCCCAGCAACCACATGGTGACTCACAACTGTCTATAATAAAAAAATCTGGCGCCCTCTTCTGGTCTGCAGGTGTATGTGCACTATATACATAATAATAAATAAGTAAAACAAAAACCTGTTATAAAAAGAAAAATGGATGCATGCATGCTTCTGGTCAGCTTCCCTTTTTTACTCTTACACAGTATAGGACTCAAGCTTAGGGTATGGTGCCACCCACCATGAGCTTGTTCTTCCTAAATCAATTAACATAGAGAGTTCCCACAGACATGCTCAGGGGCCACGCTGTTCTAGACAACTCCTCATTGAGCTTCTCTTCTTAAGTGAATTAGGACTGACAATTACAATCAACCATCAGAGCCACCTGTGGGAGCACCTTTGGGGGACCTTTCAAAACAACTAAGGAGTTATGGGCAACTGCACTATGGGGATTGTAGTATGAAAGCCTACTACCAAATTTGGGAACTTTCAAGCCAATAGTCATTGCATTATTAAGGATGATAGCTGAGGCCGGGTGGTGGCGCACGCCTTTAATCCCAGCACTCAAGAGGCAGAGGCAGGCGGATCTCTGTGAGTTCGAGGCCAACCTGGTCTACAAAGTGAGTCCAGGACAGTCAAGGCTACACAGAGAAACCCTGTCTCGAAAAACAAAACAAAAAATAAAACCAAAAGAATGATAGCTGAAGCCAGGCATGGTGGCGCACGCCTTTAATCCTAGCACTCAAGAGGCAGAGGCAGGCAGATCTCTGTGAGTTCGAGGCCAGCCTGGTCTACAAAGTGAGTCCAGGACAGCCAAGGCTTCACAGAGAAACTCTGTCTCAAAAAAAAACAAAAACAAAAAACAAAAACAAAACAAAACAAAATTTAAAAAACCCAAAAAACAAAAAACAAAAACAAAAAGAAGGGGAGCTGATCATGATGTCTCATACCTCTAGTCTCAGATATTGGGTAGCTAAGATGTGATGCCTTAAGTTGAAGGCCGCCTTGGCCTACAGTGTGAGAACTTGCCTCAATAAAACAGAAAGAGAAAAGAGGAGAGGACACACACACACACACACACACACACACACACACACACAGAGAGAGAGAGAGAGAGAGAGAGAGAGAGAGAGAGAGAGAAAGAGAGAGAGAGAGAAGACTTCTGTACTGATGTTTGTACAAACACTCCTCTTTTAATGAACGAGAGTGGGTTCAAGGTCACCCTGATGACATCACTCTTGCTGACTAATAATCCAATCTACTTTCCAGAGTGGGAGAGACGAGACTAGATTCACAACCTGCACATATTCAGCCGGTGTGGGAAGCATAATCCGTGTTAACAGCACTGCAGTGGAGCAATGTGTTGAATGTCACTGGAATTCTTGCTTCCCCATTCACTTGAAGAGCGACCTTTTAAACCTTAGTCTCTTCTTCCTCCACCTACAAAATGTGAGTAATATGACCACCCTGTTACATTACTGTGCCCACGGCAATGGAGAGTTTAGTAGTGTGTCCTAAACATAGGCCATAGCCCGTAGATTGATGACTTATTTTTATCATAATAACATGAGCAATGTGACATGGATGTGAATTGTAGAGGCTTAGACCCTGCATGAGGGCAGTGCACCAGCTCCACCTGGATAGGTAATAACTGCCCTTGTCATCACAACACATTGGTATTATGTATGTCATCCTGCCTAATGCTCTTACAATGACATTGCCCCCTTGACAGAATGACCATAATGGCAGCTTCTCTTACTGAGTGCGCACCTTGAATACGTTTCCTCTCGCTGGCCCAGCTGAATCTACACTGGGCAGGCTGCATTATGTGCTTTCATGTTTTGTCCCACAAGACATTGACCTTGACTGATTCCCTATCACGTTGATGCTTACTAAGCAGCCACCTAGGTGGGCTGTGGCTTTCCAAGTATTTCAGAGTGAGGAAGCGTTGTCACACACGCAGAGTTGGAGAATCCCAACTTTGGCTGATCTTTTTACTGTCAGTCAACGGATTGGCCTTCATTTCGTCTTGACTCAATATCCTCCTTCGTGTGTGTGTGTGTGTGTGTGTGTGTGTGTGTGTGTGTGTGTGTGTGTGTAAGTGTGTGTAAGTATGTACATGGAGGGGTATTTGTGTGGATGCAGGTACATGTGTGGGCATGGGTTCCCAAGCATGTGAGTGCACACAGAGGGCAGAGGACAACGCTGAGGGTTTTTTTGTTTTGTTTTGTTGTTGTTGGGTTTTTTTTTTTGTTTTTTTTTTTTTTTTTTTTTTTTGGTTTTTTGAGACAGGGTTTCTCTGTGTAGCCTTGGCTGTCCTGGACTCGCTCTGTAGACCAGGCTGGCCTTGAACTCACAGCGATCCACCTGCCTCTGCCTCCCGAGACAACGTTGAGTATTATTCCTTAGGTGCCACCTACTTTGTTTGATTTGAGACGGAGTCTCTCTCTGGCTTGGGACCTACCAAGTAGATGAGGCTAACTAGCCAGCTAGCCACAGAGCCACCTGTCCCTGCCTTCCCAGTGCTCTGATTCTAAACACACCACCCCTAGACAGCTGTTTTTCACATGTGTTCTAAAGGATCACTTATCTAACTGAGCTATCTTCCCAGACTATAAGCACCTATTCTTGATTGGATGAAGAACTGGCAATGTCTTTCAGAATATTCTGGTTTAGGTGTTAATTGTGGACCCCAATTACCCTTAGAGGTCGATCGATTCAGATTTGGAAGTGTACAGATCCTCAGAGATGTGGTTTGATCCATGAGTATTTTCTTGTGCGGCTATACTCAGCTATAAGGTGGACTAGAACACCAATGCAGATCCCACTATCTCCGCCATCTTCCCTCTACATGACCCACTAGCTATCCTGAATACCACTCTCCTCCTGCCGTGTTTTGGTTTCTGGACTCTTCCCCTCCGGTCTCAGGGCTCCTTACTTTTTTCCCTTTCCCTTACTCAGTGTGTCTTCCCCTGTCCAAATCTGCCTCATCCGCTGTGTTCTGCTTAGTGCCTGCCTAGCTCAGGCTCTGGCTTGAGTTCAGTGAGGGCTGGGGCGATAGCTCTGTTGGTTAACTGCTAGGATGCTAGTTCAACCCCCAGAACTCACGCTAAAAAGAAAGATTGGGCTAAGCAGTGCACTTATGACCCCAGCACTAGGGAGCGGAGTGAGGCAGATCCCAGGAGCTCCCTGGCCAGCTAGCCTAGCTTGCTTGAGGAGTTCTAGGTTTGTGAGAAACCCCGTCTCGGGAAAAAGAAAGACAAGGTGGGCTGCACTTGAGGAACAAGAGCCATGCTTGCCCTCAGGCCTCTACAATCACATGCACACATGTGAGTGCACACTAGCATATATACTGGGTGTATGTCTATGCACTTGTGCAGTAAGAATGCATGCAGCCCCATGCAAGGTATAGACTACAGAAAAGGTGGCAAACAAGTGCCTCTTCTCTGGGCCACACAGGTCATTTTGTGATTTACAGTTTCTGTCTCTTAAGGTTTCTGATGGCCTCTCGGGGTTGGGCCTCAGTAAATCTGGGAGCACCTCTGCACATAACTTTACTGGGTGACCTTGAAAGGAGTCATTTCCTGTTTCTGGCCATCTCCAGCCCCACAATCTATAGATCTCGGATCAGGCTGCCAGCCAGTGTTCTGGGGGACATTGACAAAGGACAAGTGAGGTAATGCCTACTTGAGGTTCACAGAAAGAAAGAACTTCATAAAAGCCTCTGGCTGAGCTTTCAGATTCCAGACACAACCCAGGCTCTGGGCTTGCCTGACAGTGATGCAAAGCCAAATGCTGAGGTAGCTTCCAAGGTAGGGGCTGGGGGTGGTGGGGTGGAGGAAGCTTGCCAGCAGATGGCATGGCACTGTGCTCCCCAGCCTGCAGCTTAGCCTCTGGATTTACATCTTAAAGTAGGTACAAAGGACACAAGGTGAAGCTTTGTGAGTTATATACCCCACAGCCAATGATAAAGCCCTTGACAAGGTATCCAGTTAACCTCTAAATATATTTCTGAGATGCAAGAAACCAGAGCCAGTGGTCAGTGGGAGCAGCCGCTGTTGGGGGTGACATTTAGGACTAGAAGACACAGCGCCTAGTTTCCATTGTTCGACTGACTACCAATTAACAGCCTCCCTGAGTCCCAGCTTTCTCCTGTGTAGAATGGCTCCAGTTACATACAACCGGCATGGAGAAAATTCCTTCCTACATGTCAACTGTCATTATGTAACTATTACTGTGTTTCCTGGCTTCTACCAAGTTCATGTATAGCTGCTACAAGTCTCTCCATTTGCTTAACACAATGGCAAAGCTGTTTGGGATGAACGTCCAGTGAACCTCCATTCCCTCTTCTCATAGACAATAAAATAGGAACCCACTAGACACCAGACCATAGTCTTTCTGGAGGATTTCCCTCTAGGACAGTACCCAGCCCCCTGTAGCCTTTTGATGATACTTGCTAACTAGATCTGGGCAGCCACTCTGGAGCCGGGAGTGTGTACGCTATCCATCTATGCTGCAGATGAGGAAACAAAATGATGTATTCCCAGTCACCATCTCTTTGAAGTCAGAGTTCAACTTGCATGGTTCAAATTCAGCCCTATCCCACCACCGGCTTCATGGTGATTCCCGACTCTTAACTGTGCTCAGTGAGGTGGTGCAGGCAGAAGAAGATGAGAACTGTAAAGCCAGTTCAAATCTAAGGAGCCCCCCAACCCCATTTCCAGGTTCTACGTCTGTTACTGAGGTGCCTAATTGTCCTTCCTAAAAAGTGGGTATCACAGTGATGGCCTGTCTCTTGGGACTGACCTTAGAAGGGTGACACAGAGGTGAGATTATCACTCGTGAGTGTGCGTTTCCACCTGTTTTACTTTGCCATATTTACCAACCAGGCCTGTATTCACTCTGCTCCCCGTTGCCCTCTCACAGGCCTCCTTCCCCAGATGATTCCCTTCATCCCTCTCCCATCAGCCCCTCCTCCTGCATCTATTTCATTATCCTATTCCTCATCTTTTAAAATATTTTTTCTTCCGCTTTCATGACTCATTTTAGGACACCCCCCCCATATACACATAAATATATAATTTTAAATCTAGGTTCTGCACATAAAAGAAAGTGTGATGTTTGTCTTTCCAAGTCTGGCTTAGTTCATTTAACACAATGATCCCTGGTTGCATCCATTTTGCCACAAATGCCATAATTTCATTTCATTTCTTTTCTCTTTCTTTCTTTCTTTCTTTTCTTTTCTTTTCTTTTCTTTTCTTTCTGTTCTTTTCTTTCTTTTTCTGAGACAGGTCTTCTCTGTGTTGCCTTGGCTGTCCTGGACTTGCTTTGCAGACCAGGCTGACCTCAAACTTACAGAGATCCACCTGCCTCTGTCTCCCAAGTGCTAGCATTAAAGGCACGCGCCACCACACCCAGCTATGATTTCATCTTTCTTTGTGGCTGTATAAAATTCCATATATATATATATATATATATATATATATATATATATATGGCATTTCCTTTGTCCATTCATCTTGATGGGTGGGCATCTAGGTTGATTCTATTTTCTGGCCTTTGTAGATTGTTCCCCAATAAACATGGAATACACAGGTACCTCTGTTGATACCAATGTTATAAAGTCATTTCCTTAAAGTATCCACTGAACACAATCAAGACAAAGCCAACAAGTGCCAAAGATCAGAGCGGTTACACAAACTACCCAACTTTTAGTGTTGGTTAACTAGTTCAAACTCACGATTTCCATTGCTCCACTCACTGTTAATTAGCAGTATCTCTTGGTCTCAGGTGAACATGGAAGACTGTCTCTCCTGGCTACCATAATGCCCTCCTGGAGAATCTGTTCTGCAACACTTGGGGATCCTGGGTCGTGCCTGATGGTAAGGGGATCAGGACAGTGGGAGCAGATGATGCCCCAATTAGTTCCTTAGAAGTCAAAATCCACGACCACTGAAGGAAGCTTGATGAACAGTTATAGCAACATCAATACAGCTTAATCTTGCCTGACCGGGCTCTGCCAAGGAGGGTGGGATGGGAAGGGGACGGCCATATTACACAATTACGATGACGCACAGGCCTTTCTTGGGCCCAAAATGCTTCCCGAGTCCCGAGGGGAGATGCATGAATACCTCATTGTGCCCACAGAGGAGGAAGTAACAAAGACTTCTTATCTTGCAGCTCGCCATGCCAAGGCCAGAATTATCTTTGACATTCTGGGCTGGTTGTGTGGTCTTCTTTGGCAGGCGCTGGTAGCTGGCTCTTGGTCATTATCTAATGCCTAACATAGGGAGCACCCCAACTGCCGCTAAACCTTGGCCATGCCTGTGGCTTTCTTCGAGCGACAGTCTCACAGCTGTACATCTCTGTGTCCTGGCACCTGGTGTAGGGGCTTGGTATGGAGCCTAGACACACAGAATGCTGAACCAAAGCCCGAAAGTTTGCCCAAATATGAAAAGAATGGCCAAAGCCATGGTATGCTGGTGAAGTCATCAACATGGTCACACCCTATTTGGTCCTGCCAGGGTGATGATCAGTGGGATTTGGAGCCTGGGCTTAAAGGCACCAGGCAGTGAACTTCCTGAGAACACTCTGGACAAGGGGGGGGGGGGGCGGCGCGTTATTGGAACCCAGGATCCTGCTTAGTCCAAGCCTAGTTGAGAGGACCAAGGACTGACAATGAGTCAAAAGGGCCAGAAGCCAGGATTGAACAGAGCGAATTGCCAAAAATGCTAAAGAGATGTGATCCGAGTGAGAAAAGGTCCAGAAATAAGTGGAGACTGTGAAGGGCTGCTGCCGCCGCCATAGCTGGTAGGTGTAGAGTGAGGCTGGGCCCGCTGCCTTAAATGGCCTAAGCTGGGTGAACAGATGCAATCCCCCATCTGATGTCTGAGTGACAACAGCTCAGAGCCTTCTCTGCATGTGGGAGTAATTTGAAAAATTCCTGAGCCCAGATTAAGCTAGTTAACAATATGCATAGATACATACGTATGCAGGATCTGTCTCGGGAAGGGTTCTCAGCCTTTTTGGCCAAAAAGCCCTTCCCAAATTATCTCACCCGCCTAGACTCATCTCAAGTGCAATGGATAGGTCGCAAAATGGGGGTGACAGATCCTTTTTTTTTTCTTCTCACACACAACAGGTGAGGAAGGACTGTTGGCCCAACATCAGCCAAGCCTTTTTTTTTTTCTTTTTTTTTTTCTTAAAACTTAGAATTGGTGGGAAGAAAGAGAAAGAGTCAGACAAACTGACAGGCATTCAGGCATTCTGAGCAGCTGGCCACCCCGTGGCAGCCATGCTTCCGGCTGCCTAAAGCTGAAAAGCAGAGGAACCCTATCAGTAGGGAAATAAAAGCCTGGAGCATATGCACAGAAAGGAACGGGGATCCGAGATATATAAAAAAAAAAAATGTGCCGGCAGTCCTTCCTGGTTCCAGGCTATTCCTGGACTGACTGGTGCCGCTGGATTCCATGAGACCCTTCCCATATGCCTGAGAAGAAACTCTCATTTAAAGATGCTTCTACTGGTGTCTACTAGTTACTTATCCAGGGTCCTAGCACCTTCCCTACCAGGGCCTCTGAGTCCGCCCAATCTAGCACTGCGTCTTAAGGTAGACAGGGGTCTTCTCTATCCATTCGACTCTAGCTCCATGGTAACTATCTCTCTGAAAGAGCTAGGAAAAAGCTGAGGGTACATTCCTAGGCTTCCTTGGAGCTGGGACTCCTGGTAGTGTGATTTACATTTGCTTGAGACAAAAGTGAGGGGATGGCCACTCCAGCTGCTTCCACCGCTGCTACTGGGCTCTATGGATGCGTCTCCAGAGGTACTGGCTGCTTGCTCTTTGTGTGCTGCACAGGCAAGAGTGTAAGGCATCTGCTTTCCGTAGGTTCACGCCAGATGGACAGAGTTCAAATCTCCATTCTGCCACTTTGGGCAAGTGTCTTAACTTCAGCAGGGAGAGGGGTGTGTTTTATTCTCACCATGCTAGTTTACAGTAAGGGATGGGAGAGTTGACGCATCACCATCAGCTGACGGCCCCACCACCTCCCACACTAGTTCATGAATCATAGTCACCAGCCCCTCAAAGACAGAGGGGTCATCCATCCTTCCAGCTTAGAGTGTGCGCGCCAATGTTTGCATGCCACTGTGAGGTGATACGTGTTGGGGCTCCCATCCACACCTGGAATCTTGCACCCCCTCCTGCCCACGCATCCCTGGGCTCACTGACAAAGTCGAGAGGCTAGGCTGGCTGGTTCAATGGCAGGAAACAGAAACCAGGATGTGTAAACTTGTAGCAGATGCCCAGAGGAAGGGGACTAGAGCAGAGGTCCCCTGTACAGGACCTCTTTTGATAGAAAGGTCAGGGACAGGTCTGGCAGTTTTCCAGAATCACAGTTACAACTTACCTGGTCCTCTGTTTCTATTTGTTGACTAAGTGTACTTTACTCAGGTATAATTTACATGAAAATAGAAGCACTGATTGTGTGTGTGTGTGTGTGTGTGTGTGTGTGTGTGCATGCACGTGTGTGATCCATGTGTATGGAGATCCATGTGAACTTTTGCACATGTGCAAGCAGAGGCCACAGGACAACTTCAGATGTCACGGCTCAGGAATGTTGCCCATTGTATTCTGAGACAGTCTCTTTCTGGCTTGCAGCTCACCAAGTAGACTAGACTGGCTGGCCAGCAAGCCCCAGGAATCTGCTTGTCCCCTTCTTTTCAGTTCTGGCATTACAAGTGTGTGCCACCACATTCAGCATTTTTATGCTGCTTCTGGTGACGAAACCCATGCTTGCCAAGGCAAAGCACTGTGAAGACTGAGCCCTCTTCCTGAACCACAAAGCATTGATATTAAGTATTTAGGCTCATGCCTGTTGGCAAGCAGGTATATTCATTGTTATTAAAGACTGTCGTTACAGCCATCAAAATATGGAATATTTCTGTCACCCTCCCCCAATCCCAATTCTTTTTTTTTTTTTTGGTTTTTCGAGACAGGGTTTCTCTGTGTAGCCTTGGCTATCCTGGACTTGCTTTGCAGACCAGGCTGTCCTCGAACTCACAGCGACCCACTTGCCTCTGCCTCCCAAGTGCTGGGATTAAAGGCGTGCGCCACCATGCCCGGCTCTGACAACCCCAATTCTTATATGTCCCTGATAACCCAAACCTCTTTATGCTTTTTACTTCTGGTTGCGGTAAATTGGGTTGTATTTTCTAGATTTCGTCTAAGAGGCATTATTTGCATCTGGCATCTTTTGTCTAATGTTGTTTGAGTCGTTGTAATTGTCTTGTTTTCTTTTTCTTCTTCTTCTTTCTTCTTCTCCTCCTCCTCCTCCTCCTCTTCCTCTTCCTCTCCTCTTCTTCCTCCTTCTTCTTCATTTTGTTTGTTTGTCTGCTTGTTTTGTTTTTCAAGACAGGGTTTCCCTCTGTTGCCCTGCCTGTCCTGGAACTCCCTCTGTAGACCAGGCTGGCCTCGAACTCAGAGATCTACCTGCCTCTGCCTCCCGAGTGCTGTGATTAAAGGCATGCGCCACCACCGCCCAGCTGCTGTTTCACTCTTCTCCTTTTGCTTCTAACCATTATTCCATAGTATAAGACACGCCACATCCCCCCTTTAATGCTGTTACCCAGCATTTTTGGATTAATGTCAACTAAATGCATTGCTAGTACTTTGTACAGATTCTCTCTGAGTCCCCACAGCAACCTTCTGTGATGGGCACTGTCAGCGGCCGCTTCAACTCTTTCACAGATGAGAAAACTGGATGTTAAAAGGGATAATGTAGGGGCTGGAGAGCGACAGCTCAATGGGTAAGAATGTTTATCTGAATTGGAATTTCAACACCCATCTTAAAAACTGGGTGTGGCTCCCACTGGCCTGTAACTCCAGTGGTATGTGGGGTGGAGGCAGGAAGATCACATGGGCTTGCTGGCCAAAAAAAAAAAAAAAGAAAAAAGAAAAAAAAAAAAGAAAAAAGAAAAACCTAGCTCCAGGGCCAGCGAGAGACCTTGCTCAAAAGAATAAGTGATAGATCAGGATATCTGACATTCTCCTCTGGCTTCCACAAGTGCACAGGCGCACACACACACACACACACACACACACACACACACACACACACATACATATACTACACACACACACATACACACACCACATACACAACACACACACAACACACACATACCACACATACAATACATGCACACACCACATACACACACACACACCATATATACAATGCACACAAAAGACACATATAACACACACAACACAAATACACAATATACCACACATACACAACACACACCATACATACACCACATACATAAAACACACACAACACACACAATACACCATGCATATACACATACGTACACATACATGCACACACAGAAAGACAGAGAGTGACAGACAGAGAAAGAGACAGTCAAATGTACTTGCTACAGGAAGACCCAAGGACAAACACTGAAAAAAGTCATGTTGGGTTCAGTGCTCACTGGTTATCAACAACCCAGAGATCTAGGTAAACAGCTCCAGAATAATCTCTTGGTTACGGAACAGGTAATGGGTCAGCCACACCCTCTGCACCACCACGTTTATCATGCAAACCTCCAAATGGCTCCACGGGGCTAGACGCTCTTATCCTCATTTTGCTAAGAAGGAACTGAGCATTTGTGAAGCCCAGTAATTTCACTGAGCCATTCTTGTGACTCTTTTCTCTTCGTGTCTCATTGTTCCCAAGTCTTTCTTGTAAATGAGGTGAGAGATAATTATATTGTCTCTACTGCTTTAGTTATGGCAGAGATATTGCTATCTTTGCAGACAGAAGCTTATCAGAGTTGGCCTCCGAGAGACTACACCCAGCAGTTGTTTGAAACAGATGCTGAGACTCACAGCGAAACATTGAGTGAAATATAGGGAGTCTAGTGGAAAGGTGGGGGGGCGGAGGATAAAGGATCTCCAGAGGACAAGAGCCCCACAAGAAGACCAACAGAGCCAACCGAGCCAGGGCTCAGAGAGGCCTGTGGAGTCTGAAACACCAGCGAAGGACCATGCACGGACTGGACCAAAGTCCTCTACATAGACATAGCCAATGGGCAGTTCAGGCTTTATGTGGGTCCTCTAGTAAGGGGAGCAGGAGATGTCTCTGACATGGACTCTGTTGCCAGCTTTTGGATCACTTCCCCCTGTCGGGACTGCCTAGCCAGGTCATAGGGGAAGAAGGTGAACTCAGTCCTGATACGACTATATGAGCTAGGGTAGGTGGGTAGGGGGGCTCCCCTTTTCTGAGGAACAGGAGAGGTAAGTGGGGTACGGAGGGTGGGACTGGGAGGAGAGAAGGGAGGGATGTAAAGTGAATAAATAAATACATTAATAATAAAAATGATGGCAGAGATGGTGTTCATCGCCAATTCTCCCAGGGCTCCGTCACATTTTTCCATGGTCCCAAGAATCAGGTTGAGTCTTTTGACCCATTTTGATCAATGGACTCAAAAAAAAAAAAAAGTGGAATCAGCATGTCCCTTCCAGATAGAGGCAGTTAGGAGCTGGCATGCCACTTCCCTATTCAGATGACCATGGGGCCACATGTGCAAGATAGACAGTCAAAGGAAGACTTCTTGGCCTGTATCAGACGTCCCGTGAGCAAGCCCACTGACATTTTAGGAGTTCACCAGTGGTAGCAATAAGCTATTAATTTTCCCGTCCAATAAAATAGTAATAATAACTACAACTCCTATATGTTATGTAGGCTGAATCTGTATCGCGCTGACTGAAACTGTGCTGCTGTCTTTGTCTGTCAAGTCCTTGGAATTTTAGCAGCTTATCTATAGACGTAAGTGGTAGGTCCCTTCAAGTGGGTGCTGGATTTGCTAACAGGCGAGGACAGACAGGGCCCTCTCAGGGAAGCAAGATCCTTAGGTCTAGGAATTCTGTCACCAAAGATAGCACTTGAAGTGGTGCGTGGCTAACAAATGCCTGTTCCCATGGGTGTGGACACTGTCACTCAATAGAATCCACATTTATTTCAAGAAGCAAGCAACACAGGGCTCAGAGAAGAAATGGGCATTGAAAGATGAGGCATAAAAGCTCCTCGCAGATGGAGTCGCTTTGCCTGGCTCCTGTTGGTACATACAGAGGGCTGACTAGAAGTTCTTGCTGTTTGACTTCCCATAGAGGTGAACCCCATCAAGTTACAGCCTGCTGGCTTCCTGTGGCCCCGGGATTCAGTGTGAAACCCGGGCTCTCAATTTAAGTTCATAGGGAGAGCTAGGCTTTTAAGGAGGAGACTGTGAGGCAAATACTAATTATGTGAGAAGGAATAGTTGGCCAGAGAAAAGAAGATAGACCATCCCAGAACAAAAGGGCAGCAAGCAAAGGCATGGACTGATCAGAAGACTGGGCATGGTTAAAAATGTCCACAGAGCACAGTGTGGTTGGCACATTCAGCAAGTAATGAGATGAGGCTGGAGATGTAGGTGGGGACCACATTGTGGGGGTATGGGTCATTGTTCAGTGATGCCTGTAGCCTTGGTATGGGGGTCTAATCTTGGTCATCAAGGAGACCTTAATGTATGAGGCAGCCCTTCTACCTCATTGTTCCCAGGCTCTCAGCTCAATTGTTCTTATTTCTTAATTGCTTGTCATTTTTGTCAGGGAAGAGGGACGTTACTTTTTTTTTTTTTGGTTTTTCGAGACAGGGTTTCTCTGTGTAGCCTTGGCTGTCCTGGACTCGCTTTGTAGACCAGGCTGGCCTCAAACTCATAGCGATCCGCCCGCCTCTGCCTCCCGAGTGCTGGGATTAAAGGTGTGTGCCACCACGCCTGGCTGAGGGACGTTACTTATTGTGTCCTTTCAATGTCCCCCAACAACAGGTAGTACTTTTTATTTATTTATTTGGTTTTTTGAGACAAGGTCTCTCTGTGTTAGCCTTGGCTGTCCTGGACTCGCTTTTCTAGACCAGACTGGCCTCGAACTCACAGCAATCTGCCTGCCTCTGCCTCCCGGGTGCTGAGATTAAAGGCATGTGCCACCACGCCCGGCTAGTACTTTCAACTCTAGTATCAAGATAAGATGATTAAACTGAAAGTCCTTGACTCCGGCCATATCCAGGATGAACACCTACCCAGAGGGCACAGGGATAGCAGCCTCCCAGACATCCAAATATTCACATGTTTTTATGCAGCTGGTCAATTTGCTGGTGCTTTGACTTCCCACTCAGCCTCCTACGTACTCTGTGACTCCTAGCCATAAAAGATAATACCAAGTTTTACATTTATTTATTTATTATTTATACAGTATTCTGCCTACATGCATGCCTGCACACCAGAAGAGGGGCACTATATCTCATTATAGATGGTTGTGAGCCACCATGTGGTTGCTGGGAATTGAACTCAGGACTTTTGGAAGAGCAGGTAGTGCCCTTAACCTCTGAGCCATCTCTCCAGCCCTAATAATACCAAGTTTAATAGGGGCTTCTGGACCCTGTAGCTGTTGATGAGTGCCTGGACGGGGCCAGTTGTTTAGTAATTTCAACATCCCCATGGGTTATTTAGATGACAGACAATGGAATTAGTTTGAACCTATGCTCAACAGAGTCTGGGCTAGAATGAACCAATTCACAGCTAGGACAAGTGCGGGGAGCATTCCTGCACTACGAAGACCATGTGGGCAGCTTGGGATTCATTTCAGATGCCATAGTTTGAGGAGGACACTAAATACTTGGAATTTATGTAGAGAAGAGTGAAAGGGATAAAGGGACTCAAGCCTGAGCCATACAAGGAAAGGACTGGAGTGTTGGGCGGAGGTTACAGCTCAGCAGAAGTGCTCTTGCCTAGCATAAGCAAGGCCTTGGACTTGGGGACACCTCAGCATCCCCCACCAAAAAAGAGGAATGTGGGATGCTGACTTGGAGAAGAGAGCACCCAGGGAGGAAAGGAACTGCCTTCAAGCACACACATGATGCCATATGAAAAAGGCTGGAGCCAGGACTGGACCTAGTGCCAGTGGGCAGGATTACGGGTCAATCTGACCACCGTATGTTTGCCTGCTGGTTGGGGGAAATGTCTTCTGGCCGCCTCATTTGTGCAGCTGGGAAACTGAGCCTGGAAGGAGCAATGGGGAGCATGAAGAAGGAGCTGTTACTCATGAGAGAAAGACACAAAAACAGATGATTAAGGTGAAAATCGGTGGTGTTGATGGACGGAGCCTTGGCATCCTTTCGGGGAGTGTGCCAGGCGCCTGGAGCAAAGGGCTTTGACTGAAGGCTCAGAGAATGCATAGGAGGCTGTCAGAGAAGAGAAGCTATGAGGAACAGCACAAACAAAGTTACCACTTTATAAAATGGCCTCACGGGCCAGGCGTGGTGGTACACAGCTTCAATCCTAGCACGCGGGAGGCAGAGGCAGGGGGATCACTGTGAGATTGAGGCCAGCCTGGTCTACCAAATGAGTCTAGGACAGCCAAGGGTACACAGAGAGACCTTGTCTCAAAAAACCAAAAATAAATAAATATAACAACAACAACAACAACAACAATAATAATATAAACAAACAAATAAGTAAAATGGCCTGACATTGAAAACTAGTGAGACCCAGGTCATATATGAGAAAGAAATGGAGCTGGTAATGATAGGGGCGCCTCTTGGATTTGAGGGGCTTGGGGAGTTTAGATGTAAACATGGTGCAAGGAGAAACTGCAGAGGCTAGCAAACAGATGCTGTTAGGATCTGCCTTTGCAGCAATAGCTTGGAACACTGTTCAGAGAGAACTCTGTTTGAATCAGAGACATACAGAGGTGAGGTGGGATGACCAGGATGTGGTAAGCATCTGTCACAGGGTGGGTAGCTTTGGTGGCATCTCAGTGTCCACAGTAATCAGATGAGATGAACCTCGTGGTCTGACCCAATCTGAATTTCTCTGAGAGTTAAAGCTCACAGCTTTATAGACAACAGCCAACAGGGACCAGTAGGAATTTAGGGCACCGCAGTGCAGGCACTATAGATAAATACTCCAATTTGATCCTTGGTTAATTTTATTTCTGGTGGCTGGGAACTAAGGAGATACAATCTTTGTATCCTGGATGTGAAGAAAATCTCCAAATGTCTCTCTTTAAAGTCCTAAAGTAGGCCGGGCGTGGTGGCACATGCCTTTAATCCCAGTACTCAGGAGGCAGAGGCAGGCGGATTGCTGTGAGTTCAAGGCCAGCCTGGTCTACAAAGTGAGTCCAGGATGGCCAAGGCTACACAGAGAAACCCTGTCTCGAAAAACAAAACAAAACAAAACAAAAAGTAGCAGGGACAGACTTCATAACAGGCAAGCACTTCTTGGTGTTGGTGCTTGTTTTTCCCCCCCTTTTGGGTTTTCAAGACAGATTTTCTCTGTGTAGCCTTGGCTGTCCCAGACTCACTGTATAGACCAGGCTGGCCTCGAACTCACAGACATCCTCCTGCCTCTGCCTCCCGAGTGCTGGGATTAAAGGCGTGTGCCAGCAGACCCGGTTCAATGCTTGTTTCTAAAACTATTTTATTTTGGGGGAATTGACACCTCTACCTCCCTTCCACCAAACCCCCCTTAACCCTAGGATTAAGAAAGAATGTTAGGGGCTGGAGAGATGGCTCAGGGGATAAGAACACTGCTTTTCCAGAGGTCCTGAGTTCAGGTCCCAGCAACCACATCATGGCTCATAGCCATCTATACTGGAGTCTGATGCCCTCGTCTAGTGTGAAGGTGTACATCCAAATAGAGCATTATACATAAGATAAATAAATAAAATCATTAAAAAAGAAAGAATGAAAGAAAGAATGTTAGTGGGAGCTGGGTGGTGGTGGCACATGCCTTTAATCCCAGCACTCGGGAGGCAGAGACAGGCGGATCAATGTGAGTTCGAGGCCAGCCTAGTCTACAAAGTGAGTCCAGGACAGCCAGGGCTACACAGAGAAACCCTGTCTCAAAAAACAAAACAAAACAAAACAAAAGAATGTTATTGGGGAGAGGGAGTGTAGACTCTTATTTATTTAAGGTCAGTTGGTTTTTTGGGGAGGGGGCAATAACAACAATATCTTTCCGTCAAAAGCAAACACAGCAAGCAGTCTCTTCTGAGCCGCTGCATTGAAACTTTTCTCTCTGTCTGCCACAATATTGGTCTCTGGTCTCTCCAAACTGCTACATGCCTCATGCCATCACCACACGCCACATTTTCTCTCTCTGTGCTCTCTTATTTATCTTCCCCCAGAGTCCTAGACCACGCCCTTCTTTGTGCTGCATGAAGCAGACTGCTACCAGCTGACAAACACCACACCCTACAGGAGACAATTATCAGCTGTGGACAAACAAAATCCCAAACTAAAATGCCACACTTGGGATTAAAACAAAAACATATTTACATAACATAACTGTGTTTACAGAGAAACCAAAACTTCCATTACATCTTGACACAGGAGCTGTCCTGAGCATTTCGTCTTGGTAAGCCCATCTGGTTCTCAAGCAACCATATGTAGCATTAGATATTTGCTAGTCTCATTTTCACAAATGAGAAAATGAGACACAGAGAGGTTAGCAGGCCATCCAAAGTGTCAGAGCTAGAATTCATTCCCAAGTAGACTGATTGTGGGTCTGGGGTTCTTTAACCGTTCTGCTATAGTAGAGGGCCCCCTTACTTCATGAGACAGGCTGTAAAAACATACAATGCACAAATGCTCAGCATCAGTCCAGACCTCTTTGCCAACGGTTAAATCAGCATGAGACAGTCGTCACTTTGTAGATGGACTTTTCACAATGAATCAACATCTTCTCAAGGCTCTGTTGTTGATCATGTTATAGTGAAATGTTCCAAATGAAAGGTTTTTAATATTTGCCCATAAACAGTAACTGAACTCCTACCAAGAACTGAAAGAAAATAAATATGAAATTAGATTTTTAAAAAAAAACAGAAAAGAAAACTCAGGTGTTGCCAGGCTGTGGTGGTGCACGGCTTTAATTGCAGTACTTGAGAGGCAGAGGCAGGTAGATCACTGTGAGTTTGAGGCCAGCCTGGTCTACAAAGGGAGTCTAGGACAGCCAAGGCTACACAAAGAAAACCTGTCTCAAAAAAAAAAAAAGAAAAAGAAAAAAGAAAAGAAGAGAGAGAGAGAGAGAGAGAGAGAGAGAGAGAGAGAGAGAGAGGGAAACAAACCTGAGGTGTTTAGTTTTTCTAATTGAAAACTTTCTATTTCACCAGATACGAAGGTAAAGCAAGAGGATTTTAGCCTCCTGGTCCAGAAGGGCTCCGGGGCCTTCATGGGAACATCTGGAAGAACACAGGACAGAAGGAAAAAGATCTATCTCAAATCAGAGCTTTGATGCTCATCAGCTCAATAGTTGGAAAGGGACAGAAAGAGACAGGACCACCATCACCATGGCAACTATGGGAGCACCTATTCTGTGGTGATGCAGACAGTTTTCTTTGCAGAGGATGTAATAGGATCAAAGAAGAAAGGCTATTCAGTCAAGGTCACTTAAGAGAAGAAGGGCATGAGGTAGAATTTGTACCTAGGTCTACTTGAGGTTTTTTTTTTTTTTTTTTTACAAAAATTCACCTTTTTATTTATTCACCTTACTGAAAACAATTTTTTCATATAATATATTGTCACCACAGTTTTCTCCACCTCATCTTCTCCCACATCCTCTCCACCTCTTCACCCAACCAACTTAATGTTTCTTTCTGTATTTTTTATTAATTTATTCATATTACATCTCAATTGTTAGCCCATCCCTTGTATCCTCCCATTCCTCCCTCCCTCCTGCTTCCCCCCTACTCCCTTCCCCTATGTATGTGACTGAGGGGGACCTCCCCGCCTATATATGCTCTTAGGGTATCCAGTCTCTTCTTGGTAACTTGCTATCCTTCCTCTGAGTGCCACCATGCCTCCCCATCCAGGGGTCTACCTGAGTTTTGAGCCTCCAGTTTTGAGTTTTGAGTTTCTCCAGTTAACCATATGGTCTTTCTGTTTCACTTTAGTGGCCTGCTCTCTCATGCACAATGTAAAATAGACCTCAAATTCATCACAGAGTATGCTCTATTTAAAAACATTCCATATCCAATTAATCACAGCATTAACAACAACACTAACAACAAAAGCCCTAACTGAACAGTGAGTAGGTCCCAGGACCTCTCCTAAGCTTTTGATGCATTAGTCTATTGAGTCACCACCAGCACCCTATGATGTACAACCTCCACTGATGAAGGAGGGGGTCAAAGAAATCAAGTCATTCACCCAAATCAACATGTTAATCATCTGCTAAACAATGAATAAGAGTAAATCAACTGGCTCGGTGTGGGAGCGTCTTTAATCCCAGCCCTCAGGAGGCAAAGGCAGGTAGATCTCTGTGAGTTCAAGGCCAGCTTGGTCTACAAAGTGAGTCCAGGGCAGTCAAGGCTATACAGAGAAACCCTGTCTCAAAAAACTAAATAAATAAATAAAAATCTTGAACACATGGACTTTATAGATGACATATCAAAGGGTTGGACACACCTTCAGAGGACCCCATGAGCATTCCATCAACAAACCAGGGGTGCGTCTCTTAAAGATGCTATCCTTCAATATTGCCATCTGGGGGCTGGAGAGATGGCTCAGTGGTTAAGAGCACCGCCTGTTCTTCCAAAGGTCCTGAGTTCAATTCCCAGCAACCACATGGTGGCTCACAACCATCAATAATATAACCTGATGCCCTCTTCTGGCCTGCAGGTATACAAGCAGACAACACTGTATACATAATAATAAATAAATCTTTTAAAAAAATATTGCCATCTGGATACTAAGCCTTTAAAACACATGGACACTTAGATGACACATGAAACACCTCCAAATCACAGGAAGTGATGAAATAAAATAACAGACAGAATTTTCTGAAAGCAAACAAGAGCAAAGGCCATGAGGTAATGAGGGCTAGTGTGTGAAGTCGGACAGCCTGACAGGAAACTGGCCAGAGACGTAAGGACCAGTGGACAGCAGAGGGTGAGAGAGCCCTAGGAGCAGGGCTGATGCAGGAACACTTTCTAGGAAGGAGTGCCCAATACCTGCCAAGCTCTGTGTGTGGCATTCATCTAATAAAATCCTGCTATATCTTTGTAATAGGAGAGATTTCACAGCTATCAGACAATGAAGGAATCGGGATCCAGTGAAGGAAGTCCAAGAGTCCAGGAGGCATCGCTACAAAGCAGGAAGAGCTAGGATTTGAACTCAGCCCAAAGAAGTGAGGGACACATTGAATTATTTTTCTCTCCCTCTGAACTCTGAACGTCTCCTGCTGCCTACACTGAAGTGAAGGGGAACTGGAGCTTGGCTTTCTTCTTCTCCTCCTCCTCCTCCTTCTTCTTCTTCAGTTTTGTTTGTTTGTTTGTTTGTTTTTTGAGACAGGGTTTCTCTGTGTTATCTTGGCTGCCCTGGACTCACTTTGTGAATGAGGCTGGCCTTGAACTCACAGCAATCCACCTGTCTCCGCCTCCTATGTGCTGGGATTACAGGCATGCGCCATCACATCCAGCTCTGGAGCTTGGCTTTTTACTCTCACTGAGTTTGTTCCCCCACGCACACCCTCCACACCCTTCGCTTGAGTGAGCTGTGTGTGTCATTACTGTCTATCTCCCCATGTTTCTCCCCACCCCTCATTGCTGCCTGGGAACTTGAGGCTGGGAGCCCAGAGAGGCCTACAAGATGCAGCCCTTGTTAGCAGAGCCAAGGTCCCTGGCATCTCTGAATACCTTGGAGGAAATGTGACATGAGAAGGACAAGAGGTAGAGGTGAACAGGCTGAACAGACAGGATCACACACACACACACACACACACACACACACACACACACAGAGAGAGAGAGAGAGAGAGAGAGAGAGAGAGAGAGAGACAGAGAGACAGAGAGACAGAGAGAGACAGAGACAGAGAGAGGCATAGAGAGAGGGAGAGACAGAGAGAGAGACAGAGATGGAGACAGAGACAGAGACACAGAGAGAGACAGACAGAGAGACAGAGATAGACAGAGAGACACACAGAAAGAGGGAGGGGGAGTGCCATGGATAAGTGACTCGGAGAGGTGGAAAGGAACACAGGACAGGAAAAGCTGCTAAGAGTTGTGAACAGTTGGTGAGAACAGAGATGGGGGGGGGGGCAAAGACAGAAAAGAGACACGCTTCAGCCATATGGCCGCCAGCAATCCCCGCTTCTTCCAAGGCAACCTCAGAGAAGAGCCAGGAAGCCGTCACACAGCCCTGAGTTCCCAAATAGACTCTGTAGTTTCTAGTCAGATTGAGATGTTGACCCAGGGAGCTCTGACTTCTGGAATGAATTTCTAAGTTTCACAGCCACACCCCCAAGATTTTTCCCCCTGAACCTCAGTTTCCTTACCTATAAACCAGGCTGAAGGAGATCATCTCACAGAAATCCTGTGAGGACGGAGTTGGAATACAATAGCTGGTACAAACTGTTAAGTGCTGCACAAGGTTCACCGCGTCAGCGAGGACTGTGAGAATCTCCTTCCAGGTTGTTTCAAGAACAGTTGCCATCCTTTCGAGAAGGTAAGCCTGACTGAAAATGAATGCCCCAAAAGAAATATGCATCTGCACATAAAAGTGGCCCAATCATGCCAGCAGGTCCACCTAGGTATCTGGGAGAACCTCACTTCAGCTTCCTGGCTCCTTTAAAATGACATAGGCACGTCATAGTTTAAGGGACCCTTAAGCTTGAAGAAGGGGCAAATCTATGCTACCTGGGATGAAGAGACAGTACAGGGTGACAAAAGACCCATTGTGCAGTAAAGGTTTCATACGCAGACATGAATGAGTGAGGGTCAGGCTCTCCTCCCATGTGGCTTTCTCCTCTAGGCTAGACACGGTGGCTTCTCTAGGCTCCCTGACACAGTATGCAGTTGTCGGTCTATGTGATGTCCTAGTTTGCCAACTAGACTCTTAGCTCCTGGGGCAGAGAGCGCTTTGCTTATTTTCAGGTACTCGATGTCCAGGGCCTGGCACCTGGCAGTGGCCCAACGGGTGCTCACACACTTGAACGGGACTGAATTTGAGCCCACATTCTTTCCCACTGGGCGAGATGTTTTCAAGGAGGAAGGGCTGGGGCCGGGCTCCACTGCCGGAGGCTTTGGAAACAACCTTTGGACAATCTGTGCTGTGCTGTCAAGCCTCTTGGGGAGCCAAGTGAGATTCCAAGGCAGACGAGGGCCAGAAAGGGTGGGGCAGAGGCTTACTGGCTGGGGAGAGCCTGGGTGGGGTGAAGGACAAGAACAGTGAGCAGTCGTAACAACACAGCTAATGTTCCTCAGGCATTAAAATCCTTCCACATATACTGTTTGCTTGACAGAGTCTAAGGTCTAAGTAGGGCAGGTTCGAATCCACTATTTTCTTTTTTGGTGTGAGCAGGACAAGGTTGAGAGAGGAGTCACTCAGCTGTATTTGTGGCCGGATCTTTGGGCTTCAGATCCAGTGCTTTTCCAAGGGCAAGAGGAAGGTGGGAGGTCCTACAGCCTATGAGTCCTGACGTCTTTCCTCCATCAAGTATAGTTGTTCTTTGCCCATATATTAAACAAAGCACATCACTGGAGCTGATACTGATTTTACCAAACACCTTATCAAAGAGATTCCCTTTCATCTGACCCGGGAGCCCATGAGACGTTCAACTACTAACCCCATTTTACCGCTGAGGAAAGTGAGGTTGAGAAGGGATGAGGCTCTGAAGATGACACAGCCAGCAAATAGACTCAGTTTAAACCTAGGGCTTCAGAGTCTCGAGTCTGAGGGTCTAGCTGCCCATCACGCTTCTTCTGAGTTATTTCTTGCAGGAGACATTCATTAGCTTCAAGAGTCTTGTTAGGAGTCCCTGGTCCACTGCCAGAAGACATACGTGCTAGCCGTTGCATCCTCCAGACTTGGAGATGCCCTGTTCCGGGGCCTTCCCTGTCCACTGGATCCTGTGATTCATCCTGGGTTTGGCCACAGGAAGGGTGTGCTAATGATTACACTGTATAACCCTTGGACAGGCTGAGGCCAGCTGACCTAAGGTAGAACACAGGATTTGTCCTGCTCAGCTCATGCCCATCTTTGGGACTGAGCCAGCCAGGGCACTGGCTCCTTGTGTCTCGAGAAAACTTGGCGTTGGGCTCAAACAAATCCAGGTTCTAATCCAGCACCGACATTTAGCAGGTGGATGACCTAGCTTAAGATGATTGACATCTGGGGAAGTGGACTCAAAGTCACCATCCTTTACCAAGAGGCTATTTGCCATTGGTACCTGATGGGGAAAGGGACAATACGACTTCTCCAATATAGTGACACTGGATATATAAACCATACCCCAGGACAGGCACCATGCCCAGAAGTAATTGGCCAACACAAAATGACCTTTTGTGTGTGTGTGTGTGTGTGTGTGTGTGTGTGTGTGTGTGTATGTGTGTGTGTGTGTACTTTTTGTTTTAGTTTGGTATATATATTTTTTTATCTTCTTGATTTTTTGTTTGTTTGTTTTGATTTTCATTTGGGGGGTTTTTGTTTTTTGAGAGAAACAGAGAGAAAGTATATGAAGTTGGGTCTATAGGAAGGTGAGGAGGATCTGGAAACAGTTGGAGGTAAGAATATTATCAAAATATATTATATGAGAAAAATTGAGACAAGGTCTCTCTACATAGCCCTGGCTGTCTTGGGACTCACTATGTAGACTAGGCTGTCCTGGAACTCACACAGATCTGCCTACCTCTGCCTCCATGGTGTTAGGATTGAAGGCATACACAACTACACTCAGGAAAAGTTTTTTTTCTAATAAAAATACTTATAAAGAACATATCTAAAAGTTTTTTTTTTCTGAGACAAGGTCTCTCTATGTTAGCCTTGGCTGTCCTGGACTCGCTTTGTAGACTAGGCTGGCCTTGAATTCACAGTGATCCACCTGCCTCTGCCTCCTGAATACTGGGATTAAAAATGTGTGCCACCACTCCTGGCTCTAAAAGTTTTTTTAAAGAAAAGATTTATATATTTATTATTATATATACTGTGCTCTGTTTGCATGTATACCTGTGGACCAGAAGAGGGCATTAGATCACATTATAGATGGCTTTGAGCCACTGTGTGGTTGCTGGGAATTGAACTCAGGACCTCTGGAATAGCAGTCAGTGCTCTTAATCTCTCCAGCCCCAAAAGGTTAAAAAAAAAATAGGTGACCTCAGTGAACCTTGGCTTCTCCATTTGTAGCAAGGGGATACTATCAGTCTCATAAGAGAATTAAATAGAATAAAATGCTTGAGACGTTTCAGTGTGGCCGGCACAATAACCCGCCATTTAACAGAAGGTGGAACAGAGGGTGGACAGGGCGTGGACTCAGAGTCAGACAGAGCTGGCTTCCAGTTCTAGCTCTGCCAACTGTAAGCTGTAGGACTGTGCGGACAGCAAGTTTCTGGGCTCCAGCTTTCATTGCCAATAAAAGAAGGCTGATGACAACTACCTCAGTTGCAGGGTGGGGGACACCTGTAAACCTGACATCAAAAGGGGTGTGACTGAGCGGAGAGTGTCTAACACGGATACTGGCTGGGTTGCATTAACGCCTCCTTGCCTTGAAGAGCTGGGTGGAATTCCCAGTCACCCAATACGTACGATTGCTGTCTGGGTTGTAGGAGTCAGCCATTTGTGAGCCACCGTTCTTGGTCACCCAGGAGGAGACTGACTGTCATATAGATAAATCAGGGTGCAGTTTGGAACGTGCTTGGCCTAGATTCTTTGCACAGTGGACTCACTTGCCTCAGAATGCATCAGGTCTGGGCAGGTGAACTTGGGGCTTTTCTTGCACTTGAGTGGGTAGCATGGGGTCAGCTCGGACAGAACATTAACATAACTTCCCCCTGGTTTCTGTACTATATAGCATCTATGGCTTCCCGCTCAGCCTTCGAGAGTTATCTTGTGGCATGCCTCTGGCTTAGGGAACAACTGAAACTCCATTCTGAGTGACGTGCTTAGGATCTCTTTCTTGCATTATGGTCTGCTGAAGAATGTGATATTCTGTCCCTTCCTTTATCCCACTTCTTTATGTACCTGCCTCCGCTCAGGTGTCTTGAACTATCACGTGTTAGATATCTTGGCTCAAGGTGCCACAAGCTACGATTGTAGGGTAGGTGGTGGCTCATAATCAGAGGTTATTCGTTTCTCACAGTGCTGGAGGCTGGACAGTGCAGTGCTAGATCATGCTGCTTATAGACTGGTGAGAGCTACTTCCTGGCTCATCGATGGCTATTTCTTCCTGTATCTTCATATGGCAGAACTACCTGGGGATCTTTCTGGGGTCTCTCTGGTAGGGCATCAATATTATTCATGTGGTACTGGGTTAGCTAGGGAACCATAACATATCAAAAGTCCTTACATTTTCAACATAAATTTGAAAGTATGTTTTCTTTCTTTCTTTCTTTCTTTCTTTCTTTCTTTCTTTCTTTCTTTCTTTCTTTCTTTCGTTTTCCAAGACAGGGTTTCCCTGTGTAGCCATGGCTGTCCTAGACTTGCTTTGTAGATTACACTGGCCTCGAACTCACATTGATCTGCCTGCCTCTGCCTCCTGAGTGCTGGGATTGCAGGCGTGCACCACCATGCCTAGTTGAAAGTATACTTTCAAATACATTTGAGCTTTGGCTAGTTGGATTTGCTGTGGAGCTTGAAGACACAGAGGGTCATCTTCCTGAAAGCAGTCGATGACAGAAACAGAACAAGTAGTTAGTAGCCAGCGGCAGAGCAGCTGAATGCTGGGGAGGCTTTTTCAGGAGGAGGAACTATATAGTTGTGGGTTAGATTGGCAATGAGGAGGAGGGTGAGATATGGCACACTCAAGGAGGACTTCCGGTTTTGAGGCTGAGTGCGCAGGTGCCAGAGCTAACGTCGTAGATGGTGAGGCAGGTTTATAGGGGAAGGAAAGTTGAGTTTCCAGTGTTTGCACTGGAATGCTGATGTGATGCCTAGGCAGAGTGTGAATACAAGTTCAGATACATTTGTGGCTTTTAAAGCCTTGACATTAATGAGACGAAAAGGGTTCAGTGAAAGTGTGTCAGGGTGGAGAAGTAAGGGGCACAGAGCACTGGCTGCAGACCCCAGCCTGTGTGAGGAAGTAGTGAAGGGAATCTATAAGCAGCCTACCAAAGACAACAGACATTTCTCCCAGAATGCAATTTTTGGGGGGTAATTCCAGGTTTGTGGGTGGGGAGTCAATTAGGGGGTCCATTATTTTAATAGTCTAATGGCCAAAGTGGCTTTTGTATTCAGGAGAGGCCCTGAGCTGAGTTGACTTCAGGACAAGGCTAGAGTGCCCACAAGAGGTGAGTGTCATGCTTACTTGGGACAGCACATATAAGGAGTACATGAGGGGCATGTGGGGGAACACGTGAGGAGCTGGCCTCTCTGGATGACAATGTGTGGGAACACAGAACTGGAGGGAGGGTGAAGGGAAGGTCTGGGAGCCATTAAGGGGGAGGGGGCTGGGAACTACGGAGAAAGCTCTGGCTTCCCTTGGAACAACTTGAGCACAGGAAGGATCAGGTTAGCCTCCTACAGCAACTTTCCTTGGGCGTGGGCCCTATCTCTGGGGAGCCAGGAGGCAGCTTGGCGTGAGGGAGACACCATGTGACAGGCCTTTCCACTTTGTCCCAGCCTCTACTCCAAGAAAGTTTAACACGAGGGCCTGGTGAGACCAAGAGGTCGAGGTGCGTGGGAAGAGCGAAGGTCACCATTCTTTGGGGGCTCCCGGATGCGGACCACATGACTCCACATCAGGCAGGCAGGCTCTCCTTCTCAGTGTCATAGAACCACCCCAAGGGTTCACCATGTGGCTACCTCCAAGAATTCCTAATGCTTGACTCAGGCTGTCTCTCGAGGCCACAGCTGCCCTGTGATAATGACACATGGGGAGTTGCCTTAGGAAGGGTCCCAGGAAATGTTTCTTAACACATATCCAGGTCCCTATACCAAAAGGAGTCCCAAAGCACAACAGGAGGATACAAGTGATGGGATAACAATTGAGATGTAATCTGAATGAATGAATTAAAAAAAAAAAAAAAGACATGGCAGAGCCAAGATTTGAACTCAGGTCTTTATAGACTCCAGCTCTAGCACTGTTTATACACTCATTTTCTTGAAAGACAAACCAGAAAATCATTCCCTAAGTCCACCCCAAATCCTCAAAGTACAGCTTCCATTCTTCTGACTTCAACAAAGCAACACTAGAAAGCTTATCCACATTCTATTTGCACACCATAGTAAGCTCATATTCATCTCACACCCAATGCCCCTTTTCTATTACGAATATCTAGTGGGGTGGCCATGGAGCTCAGTGGAACAGCGCTTGGTTAGTGTGGCTAGGATTCTGTCTTAGAGGAAAGTTCTACAAATACCGTGATGCTTCTTCAACTGAGGAAACGTCACTCTACAGCAAGTGAAACTTAACAGTTATCTGTATGCATGATTTTTAATTTTAATTAATTTTTTTTCAATACAGGGTTTCACTGTGTAGCCTTGCCTGCTCTAGGCTCACTTTGTAGACCAGGCTGGTCTCAAACTCAGAGAGATCTGCCTGCCTCTGCCTCCCGAGTGCTGGGATTAAAGGCGTGCGCCACCACCGCCCGGCTCTGTATGCACGGTTTTTAATTTAAAAAAAAAAAGTATATCATTGACAGTGATAGGAGAAACCAAATATGAAAAACATCATTAAAGGAAATAAAAATAACATAGCAAAATCACATGCCTTTCCATTTCTAAGTGCTTTCCCATGATCCCGCTGGGAGACATAAGGAAGTGGACTGATGCTTATACTTATGGATAGAATATGCACCCTCTGGGACAAATGTAAACCCAGTGAGACGCTTCATTAGTAGGTCACATGCCGGAAGTGGGGTCACAATTAGTGACTTTTTTTTTATCACTTTTGGTAATTATTTTAAAACATTGATGCGCGTCCGCGCCCACGCGCGCGCACACACACACACACACACACACACACACACACACACACACACCAGAGTGCTGCCTTCCCTTAACTCACGTGGTGGCTACATTGTGTAGAGGAGGTGACTACTGAAAGTGTTTTGTGTTTAATTTAATATGATGAGATTCTAGGCTCCGTTAATGAGGCTTTTCTTCTGTACAGTCCAGTGGCTCAGCCCATAGCTCCCCGGGGATCAGGACAGATCTTGGTTGTACAGACTTACTTGTGTATATTTTTTGGTCTCTCCCTCTGCGGTTCCTGCGTTAGTCCATTTTACGCCGCAGTAACAAAATCACGAAGCTGGCAACGTGTAATAAGGTCTTGCTACCCAGCTTGCTCCTGGATTCTCTGCCTCGGCCTTCCAAAGCTGGAGTCACAGGCAGGCCACAGGGCCTAGGCACTTAGTCAGGCCACCGGGCATTGATGTGGGTTTCTGGGAATGTGACCTCTGGTCCTTACACTTGTGAGGCAAGCCCTTTACCCACTCAGCCATCACCCCAGACTGTGTATTTCAGGGTTGACTCATATTTTGATCATATAACTGTCATTGCTGAAAATGTCACTTTGTGTATATACACAGTACAAAATGGTAGAAGAATGGTTATTTCAGAAATTGTTAGAAATTCTGGCCTAATCTGCCCCCCCCAAAAAAAATCCATTAAAATATTTCTTATGAGATTCACGTTAGAAACTCAAGCAGTGATTTTAAAGACCAAAGACTCCAACAGAACCCCGTCCAAAGATCTATTAATTTTCTACTTGCATGTTAAGGACATTGTCTCACAGAAGGTCTTGAGTGGGCTCCTCTCAGGGGGTGACAGCAATAATGAAGACCCAGGAGACCCCAAAACTGGCCAGGAGGCTGATACAAAGGTCAACCTGGCATAACCAATGTTAAAGGCCCTCTACAATGCTTCTCTCAATATCTTATTCCATCTTTTGATCAAGCCGGGGTGTCCTTAAAGGTGTCTGGGGTCCAGGAGCTTACCCAAGCAAGTACAGCACCTGAAGATCAGGAGGTAGGGTTTTGGGGTCTACTCAATTCAACTGCTGGCTTCAGGGAGCAACGTGTCTCTGACTCTGGTCCTAACTCTCCCAAAGCTTTCACCTACCCCAGGGCTGGTCTCTGAGGCTGTCCTAACTTCATTTTTTTTTTTTTTTTTTTTGTTTTTTGAGACAGGGTCTCTCTGTGTAGCCTTGACTGTCCTGGACTTGCTTCATAGACCAGGCTGGCCTCGAACTCACAAAGATCCAGCTGCCTCTGCCTCCCGAGTGTGGGGATTAAAGGTGCGCGCCACCACCGCCCGGCTCCCACTTCATTTTTTCCAAAACTTCAAAGTGAGGGTCTTGGACTCAGGGAGCGGACGAGCTCTCTGTCGTGTCCTTTGCACAACGGGGAAGAGTCAAGGGAAAACTGGGGACAGGGGAGACAAACAAGAGGAAGAGGTAGCTCATGGAAACGACACGCTCACGTCACAAGAAGAGGGCCGGGCGTGGTGGCGCACGCCTTTAATCCCAGCACTCGGGAGGCAGAGGCAGGCGGATCGCTGTGAGTTCGAGGCCAGCCTGGTTTACAAAGAGAGTCCAGGACAGCCAAGGCTACACAGAGAGACCCTGGTTTGCAAAAACCAAAAAAACAAAACAAAAGTCACAGGAAGGAGTGGGGGAGGCCCAGAGGAAAGCAAGCAAATTGACAAGACCTCAGGCCTGTGGGCAGGTCATTTCTTGTTCTGCTTGAAAGAGGAGGAGGAGGAGGAGGAGGACAAGGACATGGGGTCAATCTACACAGAGCCTCTGGGATGTGAGGGCTTCTTCCTCAGCTTCTTGAAGGGAAAGGCTGGCTTCTTAAGTGGGGGTGCCTGTGGAATGGAGGACAGCCCCGGAGAGGCTGTCAACTCCTTGGTGATGACAAGCTGCTTTATGTCTGAGGAAAAGGCAGCCTGATTCCTTTTGAGGAAGATTCCCTTCCTCCGCTTATTTATTTACTTTTGCTGAGTGATTCAGTGACCTCGACCTCAAAAACCAGTCTCCAGAGGAAGGCAGGAAGAACCCAGCCCTCAAACACCAGTGTCCCTGTGAGGCTTTGCTCCGTGGAACTTTCCTTAAAAATAACCACATCAGGAGACTGGGAGGGCGGAGGAACCCTCAAACCACCCTGTGGGGCTTGTGCAGGACTCAGCAGCCTGGAGGGAGGGGGGGTCTCTCAGGAGCCTGGCCCCAGTGTACTTTCTTCACAGATACACTATAGATAACGGATCTGCACATCAGATTCACAATCTCAGATACCAAAGGGTATCATATATTCAATGAAAGAATAGACAGGGAGTTTGAGCAGTGAAAGGGGACGTGTCTGGAGTGAATGGCACCATGATTCCCCAGAGGCCTAAGAGCTAGAACCTTCTCTGCCTTGTTCATGGCCTGTTTTCCCCAGGATGTAATATAGTCCAGTTATCAACACAATGGTATTGGCTCCTTTATTTCAGTGTGAACAGCAACCCACCAGAAATGGATCTCTTTGTTATGATGCAACCAGCTTGGAAATGGGCCAACAAGACAAAAGGTTGTAACAAATGTAACACTACACTGGAAATTACTTTAGCAGACCTGAGGTAAGCTCTACAGCCCTTGAATGGGTCCCTTTTCTAAGAACATGAAGAGTCCCGGCAAGGAAAGCCTGGTAGTCGTAACCACGAAGTGAGAGGGAAGACAGCCAAGGCAAGGTTGGGTGCAGCAGCATCACCACCGTCACAAGGACTGAGAGACAAGTTTTGGTCCTCCACCTCTTGGCTGGATGTTCTGGGCTAAGTCAGCTCAGAGCTCAGAGCAGCCGGGCATGGGGTTGCACACCTTTAAGCCCAGCACTTGGGAGGCAGAGGCAGGCGGATCGCTGTGAGTTTGAGGTCAGTCTGGTCTACAAGGGAGTTCAGGACAGCCAAGGTTACACAGAGAAACCCTGTCTCGAAAAACCAAAACCAACCAAAACAAACAAACAAAAAACAGAGTTCAGAGCTCAGACATACTCTGAGCCTCTGTAAGCCTATATGAGAGGAGAAGAAAAGGCTAGTCATGTCCAGGAGCTGTTGAGAAAAAGAGTAGTACTTGGTAAAGTGGAAGGCCTGAATCAAGTGGGAGATATCATTCTGGACACTTAGGAGCAATGGCACTAACCCCATAGTTACTACTACACTGTTATGGTGACAGTAGCAGCACTAAGCATCAGCACTGTTTTCAGTACTTTGAATGTGAGTGAGAAGTATACAAACCGAACCTTCATTGCAAAAGGCAACAATGTATTCAGTAAATCAGTAAAGTAACTAGTATCTTTATATTTGTATACATCGCAGGAGCTCCTTTAATCTTCACAGTTGCTCTATACTGTTTGACTATTCTTAACTTGCTGACCTGACAAATCTGAGAAGAGGACATCTCAGCTGGAGAACTGCCCCCATCAGATTGGCTTGTTGGCATGTCTATGGGGCATTTTCTTGATTGCTAATTGATGTAGGAAGGTCCAGACCACTATGTGTGTGGTGTCATGCCTAGGCAGATGAGCCTGGATTGTATTTAAAAAGGTAGTTGAGCCGGGTGTGGTGGTGCACTCCTTTAATCCCAACACTTGGGAGGCAGAGGCAGGTGGATCTCCGTGAGTTCAAGGCCAGCCTGGCCTCTATATAGAGTGAGGTCTAGGACAGCCAGAGCTGATACACAGAGAAACCCTGTCTCAAAAATCCAAAGGGGGGAAAAAAACGAATGGAGACCTGGGAGTAAGAGGCTAGAAATGTTACTTCTTACTTGGCTTCTGATCCAGGTTCCTACTACAAGTTTCTGCTTTGACTTCCTTCAATGAATGTACTGCAACCTGGAGGTTGAAATAAGTCTTTGCCTAAGCCTAAGCTGGTTTTTGTTGTTGTTGTTGTTGTTGTGATGTCTTTCACAGTAACAGAAAGCAAAATAGGACATTCCCATTTCGCTGATGTGGAAACTGAGGCATAGCCAAGACTCAAATCCAGATACTCTGTTTGCATGTTTTAGCTATGTAGCATTGCCTTGGGGGCTCAGAGCACTTGAAAGTCTATTGGGAGCTATCTGAAGTCTAACAGATGCACAGGAATCCTATGGAAAGTTCTAGAATCTTTACTTCCTCAGGGAAAGAAAGCCCAGGATTTAAGAAAGAAGACAAAAGAGTTGACATAGATGATCAAGGAAATTGAGAAAAATAGCAGTGTATGAAAAAGCATCTCTAAAAATAGGGGGGGAAATTTGAGAAGAGGGAATAATCACCACTAGTGTCCAGGGAGGGTTTTGATGCCTCTAAGATTGGAGGAAGAAGCCCCAGTTGATTACTGGATTTCCTGAAGAACTAGCAGAGTGGAGGATGAAGACTAGAAAGGGTATTCTGGTTCTCTATAGCCAGGTCCTCAGACTAGAACCAGGCAGGTGTTGTTCCTCCCTCATGGACATCACTTCCTCTTACTTCTTCCTTGGCAAAGAAGCAAAGACCTCTCTGAGGAAACCACTTTGGGTGGGGCCAGAGGGGAACCAAAAGCTTCAGGTGCTTTCAGCTCATAAGAAATGGATGGGAGGGGGCTGGAGAAATGGCTCAGAGGGGTAAAGAGCACTGACTGCTCTTTCAGAGGTCCTGAGTTCAATTCCCAGCAACCACATGGTGGCTCACAACCATCTATAATGAGATCTGGTGCCCTCTTCTGGCCTGCAGGTGAACATGCAGGCAAAGCACTATATACATAATAATATAATAAATCTTTTTTAAAAAGAAAGAAAGAAAGAAATGGATAGGAAACCGGGCAAAAGGTAGCCTAGTGGCCTGAGCAAAATCTAACTGGAAGTCAGAAGGCTGAGCTTGTATCCTGGGTTAGGGTCTGAATTGATATTATCTCCCAGGAATACCCCAAATAGGGGCAAGCACCATACATTTCTGAGTCCTGGTGTCCATACTGTGGAATCACCTTCTAGGCCTTATTCTTACTTTTTCTTCTCCACTTCCTCATAGTCTCCCCCCTCCCCGCCCCCTCCTTTTTTTTTTTAATTGTTCCAGGGAGGTTTTGAGCTGACATCTGATGCTGTAAACACCATGCCCTTACTTGGGAAGCAGGAAGTTGGTCCCCACCCCCTACCCTCTTTTGTCCTTTAAGGAGTCCCCTTCCCTGCTGCTGTTTAGTTTCCTGCTTCCTGAGTGCTGCGGGGACCTGGTCACTTGTCCTGAAAGAGTTATTTTATTCTCTGCTGAAAGCGTCACATGAGCTAGAGTGTGTGTGTGTGTGTGTGTGTGTGTGTGTGTGTGTGTGTGTGTGAGTGTGGGTTGTGAGTGTGTGCGGGTTGTGTGAGCCAAAGGGCAGGAATAAACACATGGAGTCAAGGGGAAAAGGCAGGGGTAAGGGTCACTCAGAACAAGCCAGTCCCAAGAAATTAAAATTAGCCCTGGGAACTGGAATGTTGGGGTCTCCAAGGGACAGCAGCTGTGACAAGAAAGCACAAGATGAGGAAAGAAAATACACTCCGCCCTACACCCACGACAAACCTCACTGGCCCACCACATCTGCCCTGGGGTCTTCCCCAGCTTTTGTGGCCCACCCCCACCAGGATATCTCTGGCCAAGTCTGTGAGGCTGAGCAGTGAGAATTTCCTTCGCATGCTGTCATTTTCCTCTCTGGTAACCGCAGAACAATGTGGCCTAGGATTCCTGATAGGACAAAGTTTAATTGGAAACAGGAAAGCAGAGGACAAGTTTGGGTCTGGGATGGTGATGATAATGAGAAAATGACAGGCCCATCCAGGCGAGAGGGTGACAGAGGAGGATAGTCACATGGTGAGGACGGTGCAAGCACACACGCTGGAAGCTCCCCTGGGAAAGTTGGACACGTGAGGGAGAACTCAGGCTTGGTTCTCAAGGGGAAGCTGCCTGTGTAAGCAGGACAAGAGAGGAGGTGAAGGGTAGGGTGAGGGTGGGGGGTGGGAGTCGGGGCCAGGTGACTTCACAGGTTCAGAGTGGGCAGTGTGTGAGCTGGTGTCTTCTTTTCTTTTCTTTTCTTTTCTTTTTTTGAGACAGGGTTTCTCTAGCTTTGGCTGTCCTGGACTCGCTGTGTAAACCAGGCTGGCCTCGATCTCACAGCCTCTGCCTCGGAGCTGGTGTTTTCACGGGCCTGGCATTCCTGCATCAGCCTGGCAGCAGAACGTGGGGGTGATAGAGAAGCCACACTGAAACAGGGAGCCCCCCCATGGAGAGCAATCCCTTACAGGCAGGCTTGAGACTCTGGTCCTAGACGCCTAAGGGGCTCCAAGCACTGGGATTCCTCTTTCTGGGAAAGCTCAGTTGTTGGAGGTTGATCTGAAGAGGTATTTAGATGGTAGCTACTGGGCCCTGAGGTCTGCTTATTCCTGTTTGACCAATAAAAAGGTGACACACAGAAGCAGAGGCAGGGGATCCTGTGAGTTCGAGGCCAGCCTGGTCTGCAAAGCGAGTCCAGGACAACCAAGGCTAACACACAGAAACCCTGTCTTGAAAAACAAACAAACAAATAAACAAAAAACCTGACACATGCCAGAATAAGGTTGATGATACTTCTATGATATGGAAATGGGGAACAATATTCAGAGCCATAGTTCTGGCAACCCTCTGGGGTATGGGTGGAATATAGACATGTTGGAAAGTCACCTAGGGAAGGGACTAGGCGAGAGAGGCCACATTCCCAGGACTGTGCATACTGATCTCGTGGCTTTCTCACTCTGTTACTCATTGTTACCTAGAACAGAAGCTTCCAGAAAAAGAAACATGGAAAGTTATTTTTTGTTTGTTTATTTTGTTTTTGTTGTTGTTTTGTTGTTATTATTATTGTTTTTGTTTTGTTTTGTTTTTTGAGACAAGGTTTCTCTGTGCAGCCTTGGCTGTTCTGGATTCACTTTGTAGACCAGGCTGAACTCAAACTCACAGCAAATCTTCCTGCCTCTGCCTCCTGAGGGATTAAAGGCGTGCACTACCATGCCCCCCTACATGGGAAGTTTTATGCTATTTTCTTCACTGCTATCACAAAATACCCAAGAAAAGCAACTTCAGAGGTAATATTCATTTTATCTCACTGCCTCAGAGGCTTCTGTCCACCATGGTAGATGGCATGACATGACAGAGCATCTCACATCAGGGTGGCCAGAAAATAAAAAGAGTCTGCATCAGTGAGATGTGTCCTTGTTCATTCATTCCTATATCCAAGCCTCCCAGCCAATGGGAGGATGATGACTAAGTTCAGTGTGGGTCTTCGTTGCTTGAATAATCCTCGTTGGGAGGGCCCTGATAGATAGAGCTAGAGGTGGGCTTCACCAATCTCCTAGGTGACTCTCAACGAATCCATTGGTAATCATGATAATCAACTTAGTTTTGTTTACCAAGAAGTTCCCAGCACTCAAACTAGTGGCTGGTATATGGTAAGCACTCCACAGTGGCCTATTGAGTAAGCGGGATGCTCCTAATGTTTCGGTGATGAGGAAATCACTGCTTGGGGGAAGTGGCTTCAGATTCCCAAAGTGAAGGAAAACTAAAATTGTGATCTGTTATCTGCTCAGAAAATCACACCCATTACTGTCAGCCCTATCTGTAGGCCGGGGTATCCCACAAAGGTTCCAAATGTGCTGAATTCCTCTGCTGATGATAGTCTGAGAGTCAAATCTTAGGCTTAGTTGATCTTTTAGCTGAAAATTAAAGACACACACAAACAAATTAAAGATATATACACACACACTCACAGAAACAGAGAGGAGGAGAGAGAGAGAGAGAGACAGAGACAAAGAGACAGAGACAGACAGAGACAGAGACGGGGGGGGGGGGGGGGGCCGCGGGAGAGCGCCATGGCTTTGTATTCCTCTTTCACAGGTTTACTCCACTTATGTGGCAATGGGTTATAGGGGCTGGATCTCAGATGATTATTTATGTTCTTGATATACTCTTGAACTGCAGAATTAAATAAATTAATACGAAAAATACATGCATTATAGATAGACACAGTGGCACATGCATAATTCCAGCATTCAAGATGAAAATGCAGGAAGGTTGCTGCATTTGAGGCCAAGCCAGTCTAAATAGCAAGTTCTAGAGGCAAGCCAGGGCTACATAGTAAGACCTTGTTTAAAAACAACCCTAAGCCAAAGCAAGCAGCCAAACAGACAAGCAAAAAATAAAACATGCATATTAAGAACTCAATTTCAATAGATACTTGGATATGTCAGGCTATTTTCTTTTCTTTTAGTTTTTTTCAAGACAGAGTTTCTCTGTGTAGCCTTGGCTGTCCTGGACTAGCTTTGTGGACCAGGCTGGCTTCGAACTCACAGCGATCTGCCTACCTCTGCCTCCCAAGCACTGGGATTAAAGGCGTGTGCCGCCACGCCCGGCTGTCAGGCCATTTTCTTTGCTTCTCCCTTATCATCCTCCTTTATTCAGTTCATGTTGTGCATTCAAATCACTACTTCTTAACTCTTATCTTATTTAGCAGAGCCATTACATTTGACGTGATCAGTCACTCCGCTCTGAAACTTTCTTTCTCTCTCCTTACCAACTATCTCAGCTGCCACTGAAAACCTTTTTGTGTGTGTGTGTGTGTGTGTGTAGGTACGGTGGGATAGAGACAACGTCTCTCTGTGTTAGCCTTGGCTGTCCTGGACTTGCTTTGTAGACCAGGCTGGCCTTGAACTCACAGCGATCCCCCTGCCTCTGCCTCTCGAGTGCTGGGATTAAAGGCATGCACCACCACCGCCCGGCATCAGCAAATAGTTTCAACCACACCTTTAAAATAAAATAGACTGGGCCTCATTTACTATATTATTTGCCATATCATATGTATCATACATAAATCCTTACCATATTAATTGCCAAAGCACCATCGTTTCTACCCTGAATTACTACAATGGCTTCTGCCTGTTACCTGTGTTCTACTCTCTTCTCACCTCAGACCGTGACGCTTTCAGACATAGCCGAATAGCCGGGCGTGGTGGCGCACGCCTTTAATCCCAGCACTCGGGAGGCAGAGGCAGGTGGATCTCTGTGAGTTCGAGGCCAGCGTGGTCTACAAAGCAGGTCCAGGACAGCCAGGGCTACACAGAGAAACCCTGTCTTGAAAAACCAAAAACCAAAAAACCAAAACAAAACAAAACCAACCAGACATAGCCGATTGCTAACCAGCTCATGGTCCTTCCAATGACTTCCCTCACATGATACCTGTCCCAAACATCTCTAACCCCACCTCCTGTCCTCATTCCCTTGACTCCACTTGCTGTTCCTTGAACAAACCAACCATGTTCCTATCCCTTACTGCTCGATACCCACCTTACAGTGATGCTGTGGGTGTTGGATGAATTAGTCTGTAAAAGGCACATGAAACACAGCACGGGCGCATGAAAAGTACCAGGTCAGTATTGGTTAGCATTGTTATTCTTACTGGGACTCAATCTGGACCTGAAGACGTCTACCAAGTAGATACTAGTCTTTTGAAAAAACTGAATGCTAGAGAGAAAACATTCACTCAGTGAGTGACAGGGGAAGTCATCGGAAGCTGCCCCTGAATGTGAGGCCACTGTGCGGTGCCATCCACATGACCTGTCACACGGCGGAATCCTCTCCAGCTCGTCAAAATGGTGCTGGGTGGGGAACGGACTCCATAGCCACGCCTGCCACCTGTTAGCTGTCTGACAATTAGGCAGCCATCTCACCTTAGAAGTCTCAGTGCCGGGCTGGAGACATGGCTCAGTGGTTAAGAGCACCGCCTGCTCTTCCAGAGGTCCTGAGTTCAATTCCCAGCAACCACACGGTGGCTCACAACCATCTATAATGTTGTCTGATACCCTCTTCTGCAGATAAGGCATATCATATACAGTAAATACAATAAATAAATGTTAAAAAAAAAAAAAAGAAGTCTCCGTTCCTTCTCTAAACTGCAGGCAATAAGCGCCTTCTTCCGTTTGCGGAGTGGGACGGGGTGGGGTCAGTGTTACAAGACACTGGTGTCTAATAATACCGATGGCCATCATCCACGCACATGACTGGCCATTTCACGTGCTTGTGAAAACACAAAGTGCCTTTCATTCACTCTTGAGCTTGTGGACCAAGTAAAAAGATGCTCTCTCCACATGAAGATGGCTCTGAGCCTGTGTGTTTTCCATTCATTCCTACGGCGGATGGTCACTCACCACATGTTTCTGCTAGCTTTACCAGTTCAGAAGGAAATGTGGAAACCAATTTGTATCGGAGTTTCTCCGGTAAAAGCTAGGAAGGGGAAGGGCGATGCTTCTTTTGGGGCACTGCAAGTTGAGGGGAGACAAGTGCATCTAGGGAAGCAGAGCTGTTTAGTTTGGGGAGGGTGATTGGTTATACAAGGCTGAAATAGAATGCAAAAAGTGGTTTGAGCCCAGAAAAAAAAAAAAAAAAGGAGCACATCTGGTAAAGCCATCGAGACTGCAAAACAAGGTGAAGAAAGGATCCTACATGGAAAACAGACCATTTCTTCCTTCAAAAAATTTTTAAAAATTAAAAAAAAAAAACCCACTCCACCTCCGAAAAAAAAAAAAACTCTATAATGTTTTTATGTCCTTGAGGATAGCACTGGGCCACAAGGGAGAGAAACACAGGGACAGAAGACCTAGTAGTGCTGCAGATGGCTTTATTTAAGTCCAACTGTGCAGGAGGACAGGGCAGTGATGAGGGGAACACTGGTGTGGGCCAGATAGAGATAAAAAACGAGCCCTGGGGCTTCCAGAAGGGCTGGAATATTTCCTTCTAAAACAGGGCTGGGCAAAACATTCCCTCTGAGGCCACGGGCAATACTTAGACCATTAAGGATATTCACTCCCTAATCAATGACACCTAGATGTCCCCTAACGTGTGGAACAGGCTTCTATGGATGTGATTAAGTTGGGGGAGCCCCCCCCCCCAATGCAATCATATTTATCATTATAAGCAAAGGAAGAGGGAAATTTTAGATATAGGGGAAATAGGGCATGGTGACCATGAGGCACCATGAGATTGGAGAGACAACGTCACAAGCCCAGGAATTGAAAGCCTGTTCAGCAGACAGAAACCAGCAGAGGCGAGAATAAGACTGTCCACTGAGGCCAACCATAAGACGGTGGCTCAGCTAGGACCTGGATTTCAGCGTCATGAAAGTGACCCTGGACCTCTTTCGATTATAAATGTGAGTTAGAAATCTCATATTGCCTTAAGGCACGGTTCCATAGTAGTTGTTACAGTAGGGACTAGAAACTACTACAAACCAGGGAGAAAATATCTGTGTCAAATTAACATAACTCTACTCCTAGGGTGTAGAGGCATCCAGAGGCAATAAAACAAATGGGCAGGTGTTGCTATTTGGGGGGGACAACAGGGAGCATGGGTCTTATATAAGAGGTGGCGTTTGGCTTGGCTTCTGCCAACTGAGATAAGAACAAAGACCTGAGAGGAAGAGCTCCCCCCACCCCCACCCCCCCACTGCTCAGGGGAAGCTGCCGTTCTGGAGTTTTATGAGAACTCATCTCATTTTAATTGTTGCTAGCTATTTTAAATTCTTCTCAGTGCCACAGAGGATGAATAGAACACATCTGTTTGGCCACATCCCGCCCATGAGGTTCCAATTTGCACCCTGTGGTCTATTGTATGCTTGCCTCTGGGCTGAGCACTGAAGATGGCTATGTCTGGCCTCTAGGAGTTCACGGTGAGCGAAGGAGGCAGACAAAGTGACTGGATCTTTGGTAGAACTGGTAGACAGCCGTGGCAGGGGTCAGGGTTATTGGGGGATGAGAGCTTGTTTCTCCCTGGATCGGGAGGAAAAGAGCCAGTGAGGAAGACTTATGGGAAAGCTGATATCTACAGCGAGTCTTGTATGATAAGGTGGGACTCAGAAGTGGGCATAGCTTGAAGGAAAGCAGGTAGTATGCGGCACCAACTAGAGCGAGGGCCAAGAGCCGGCTATGGTGGCCCACACCTGTAATCCCAGCACTCAGGGAGGCAGAGGCAGGTGGATCTCTGTGAGTTGGAGGCCAGCGTCATCTACTAATTTACTAGTCCAGGCCAGCCGAGGCTACACAGAGAAACCCTATCTCTCAGGAAACAAGCAAGCAAACAACAAGATAGTCAGATCTGAAACACGAGACCAACGCAAGTTTAAGATACACCTGGAAGGAAGAAGTAAAAGCCAAGGCACTGGGGACTGGAATCCGAGCTTATCTTGAGGATAAGGGAGGCTAGGAGGGCTTGGGTAGGAGTTGAAATGTGGCCCCTGAAGAAAATTCAAGCTCTAGCCTCCTTTGTCAATATGAGTCTGGAAACAGGCTCTTTGCAGATGCCACAAGGTTAAACTGAGGTCATACGAATGAGGATGGGCCTGAATTCAGAGATAGGCGTCCTCAAAAGAAGAGGAACTTTATACCTAGAAACAGAGAGGGACATGTGACCAGGAAGGCGGAGATTAGAATCAAGGAATCAGCGTCTCCCGATCAAGGAATGCAGAAGTGGGTAGCACTGCCTGAAACTGGAATTGGTCAGCCAAGGGTCATTCCTTGGAGATTACAGAGAGACCCAGCCCTTCGCACCTTTGACTTGGAACTTCTGATCTCCAGAAGAGTTCTACTGGCTTATGGTCCCCTAGTTTGTGGTATTTTATTATGCCAGCCTGGGAAGAGAATACACCCAATATCTCAATAAACCTTTAAAAAGTACTGAGGGAGAACCAGGGGAATGACGAATGGCTTAGTGAAATGCTGGCCTTATAAGCTTGAGGACCTGAGTTAGATGCCCAGAACCCACATTAAAAAAAAAAAAAGCATCGCAGCACTCAGGAGGCAGAGGCAGGCGATTTCTGTGTGTTCGAGGCCAGCCTGGTCTACATAGTGAGTCCAGGACAGCCAAGGCTACACAGAGAAACCCTGTCTCAAAAAAAACAAAAACAAAAACAAAAACAAAAAACAAAAATCCAAAACCAACCACACAAACAAAAACTCAAAAAACAAACAAACAAACAAAAAAAACAAAACAAACGCTTCACTCAGGAGGCAGAGGCAGGAGGATCGCTGTGGGTTCAAGGCCAGCCTGTCCTACCAAGCGAGTCCAGGACAGTCAGGACTACAAGAGAAACCCTATCTCGAAAAAACAAACAAACAAAAAGATTTATGTTTATTATTTTCAAGTGTGTGTGTGTGTGTGTGTGTGTGTGTGTAAGGGGCAGGGCACACGAGTTTGCCCATGAGTTGTGGGTATGCAGAGGCCAGAGGCCGGTTTGAGCCACCCAGTGTGGGTACTAGGAACTGAACTTCAGTTCTGTGGCTGAGTAGTGAGCACTGTGAATCACCGAGCCATCTATCCAGTGCCACTTTGAATCCTTGCGCCTCCTCCCCAAGTGTACTTTGCCGTGTTACTAAATATTTTCCATGCGCTCGTCCTATCTAATTCTCGTGGGACCCCGGAGGAGGCCGTCCAGCATCATGCAGAGGGAGGGTTGGTAACCAGTGACTCAAGACTGTGTGGCTCAAGAGAGCGTCTACTCTGGTGCTAAGGTGGCCCAGGGCAGGGGACTTGGAACCAGTCCCCTTCAGTCACAGCCTAGCTCTATCAGGCACCAGCTGTGCGGAATTAGGCAAGCCCCATCACTTCCCTGGCTGCAGTGCCCTAGTCTGTGAAAAGAGGTGAAAATAAGTGCTGCTTTTCAAGCCATTGTGAATACAGAATGAATACTTGGCACATAGGAAATGGTGTTGGTGTGTGTGTGTGTGTGTGTGTGTGTGTGTGTGTGTGTGTACATGCAAGTGCTGGGATTAAAGGTGTATGCCACCACACCTGGCTTAAAAAAAAATAAGTCTTAATAAAGCATTCAAAGCAGAGGCCAGGCCATCCAGGACATGGATACCCTAATCAGTGTTCTGAGAGAGGTGGAGAAACCTGTCCGCAGCCCCCATGCCTTAGTACACCTGGGGGAAGTTCCCAATTCCTTTTTTTGTTTTGTTTTGTTTTTTTCTGAGACAGGGTCTCTCCTGCACTTGCTGGCCTCAAACTCACAGCGATCTGTCCGCCTCTGCCTCCCGAGTGCTGCCTGGCTGAGTTCCTAATTCCTTACAGAGGCTGCTATCCAAGACCCCAGTGCTGACTGAGGCATGGTCCCTAATGTCAAGAGGTCAGTTCTTCAAGCTTTTATCTGGCTTCCTGGAAGCCCCTCCCAGCTCCCTTTCCTGCAGGTTTGGGGCTCAGAACCAATCTCACTTGAACCATAGAATGTGTTCATCTTCAATGGCTCCCTCATCTTACTGAAGAGGAGACAGACAGTGTACTAGATTTTTCTTTTTCAGTTGCTGTGATAAAAAGCACGGCGAAAAGCAGTTTAAGAAAGAGAGAGTTGTTGGGTGTGGTGGTGCACACCTTTAATCCCAGTACTTGGGAGGCAGAAGCAAGAGGATTGCTGTGAGTTCAAGGCCAACTTGGTCTACAGCACTACCAAGATAACACAGAGAAAATTCTGTCTCAAAAGACTCTTTAAAAAAAAAATGGAAAAAGAAAAGAAAGAGGGAGTTGGTTTGGGTTTATGGTAGGCCGTTGTGGTGAGGAAGACCCAGGAGGAGGTAGCTACCTCATGACATTTTCCATGCACAGATAGGAGGAAGGTAGGTGGGGCAAGGCAATAAACTTTCTGCAGCAAGGCTCTTCCTTTTAAGGTCCAGCGACCTCCCCACACAGCGCCACCAACTGGGCACTGTCAGCTTCTGGGGCTATTTTTCACTTAAAGCTTTAAGAGCCAGAAACACCTAATGGCCTGTCTAAGACCACACCGTCATAGTTTCCTGCCAAATATGACCTCTGTGGCCTTCTATGATACATTTAGCCTGAGCAGATGTTTTCTGAGGAGAATCTAAGAAGGATGCTAGCATTTGGACATGTTATACTTAATTTTAATGGCCTGGCACCAACCAAATCTTTCTTTTTTAGTTATTTTCACATAGGTATCTATTCAGGGAGAGAAGTCCTTGTTTGGTGCACGCTTATTTCCTAATAGCTAGTGAGGGTCCCAAGCTTGGTGTGTTTGAAATAATCCAAGGCCTATTCTTTTTATTTATTTTATTTTATTATTTTGTTGTTGTTGTTGTTGTTTTGCTTTTTTAAGACAAGAGTTTCTCTGGGTAGTCCTGACGGTCCTAGAGTTTGCTCTGTAGACTAGGGTGGTCTCAAATTCAAAAGTCCACCTGCCTCTGCCTCCTGAGTGCTGGGATTAAAGATGTGCGCCACCACGCCCGGCTTATTTTCTTTCTTCATGACAGGGTATCTCATGGCCTGGAACTCTTCCAGTGGGCTGGATGCTGGCCAGCAAGCTCCAGAAATCCACCTGACTCTGTAGCCCCAGTGCTGAGGTCACAAACAAATGCCCCATGCTGGCCTTTTTTTTCTCCCCACATGGATTCGGGGGACTGAACTCAAGGCCTTGTGTTTGCACAACAAACATTTTACTCACTGAGCTAGCCCCCAACCTGAGGTCCACGTTTTTCAATCTTCTGTTTCCGTAAATACACAAAGTTGAATGATATTACACAGGTGTTATTATACAGGTGGGCTGTCATCTCTAGTTTGCATTTAACAATATCCCCATTAGGAAAATACACCAAAAAAAGCAAGCAAAGGCCTCAAGCAAAGTTACAGTGGCCTCTTTAAGAAAACTTCAAATTTGTCTTTATCTCATTAAAATTAAGTGGTACCCAAACTTCAGGACTTTCTCTAGCCACAACAAAAAGCATGCTTAGGATGCCTCCCTTCAGTGAACAGGACAAGCCAGCGTGGTGGGTACCATTCCTTCGTTGATTCATTCATTCTACAGGTATTTCTTGAGCAGCTAGTACCTGGCAGGTTGTGGGAGGCACTGGGGTTCCAGTGAGGACTCAGACACACACACACACACACACACACACACACACACACACACCAGCTTCTGCTTCTATGTGGCTACACACTGAGACTGGCATTAACCAAATGGTTATCTGGTGCATGTAAAGTGTGAAACCATGCTGAAGAGGAGAACCTGGGCTCAGAGAGTGCTGCCCTGGAGAAGCTATCTCTCCAGCGGCCCCCCGCCCCCATTTTACTCTTTCTTTCTTTTTTTTTTTTGTTTGTTTTTGTTTGTTTTTGGTTTTTCGAGACAGGGTTTCTCTGTGTAGCCTTGGCTGTCCTGGACTCTCTTTGTAGACCAGGCTGGCCTCGAACTCACAGCAATCTGCCTGCCTCTGCCTCCCGAGTGCTGGGATTAAAGGCGTGCGCCACCACGCCCGGCCCCCATTTTACTCTTTCATACCATTGAAGATACAGGCTGACTAAGAACCCATGCCCCATTTTGGAATAACATGTCAGAAACTATGAGAGAGGAAGCTGTAACAAAGAGCCTCTGCTCACGCAAGCTCTGAAAACTGTGCTTCCCTCCAGATACAAGAGGATGGCATAGTGAGCTGAGCCTCTGATGTCATCAGTCTTGACCTCTGCCTTCTTTGGCCCACCTGCCCACTTACACATTAAGCAGCTACTAGCTCCCTGCTATCTATCTATTGGGTTTTAGAGACAAGGTTTCTCTGTGTAGCCCTTGCTGTCCTGGAACTCACTCTGTAGACCAGGCTGGCCTCGAACTCACAGCGATCCACCTGTTCTTGCCTCCCGAGTGCTGGGACTGTGTCACCACCATGCCTGGCTTCTCTTCTATTTTTTTAAAAATTTATATATATTTTTTGTTTTGTTTGTTTGTTTGTTTGTTTTGTTTTGTTTTTCGAGACAGGGTTTCTCTGTGTAGCCTTGGCTGTCCTGGACTCACTTTGTAGACCAGGCTGGCCTCGAACTCACAGCGATCTGCCTGCCTCTGCCTCCCGAGTACTGGGATTAAAGGCGTGCGCCACCACGCCCGGCTAATTTATATATTTTTATAAGACATTGGCCTATGGCAGATCCAATGGGATTCTAGAAAAACCAATGAACTAACTCCGCATGGTCCTCCAAGACTCATATCCATAGACTGAGGGAAACCAGCTCCAGCTGGAATGTAAAAGTTCAAAGGCCAAGCCACCACGCCCTGTAGGCCACTGTAGCTCACAAGCTTGCCCATGGTCCTGCACCAGCAAGCACACTAGCTAGCTGGGAAGACCTCCCTGAAGCGATCATCTTTTCTTGTTTCCCTATTGTGCTGGCATGGTGCTCTACACAGGTTGATGCTCAAAAACTCTTTGTATGACTGACCCAGTGCTAGTTAAAAAGCCCCGATCTTAAAGCTGTATTGAACGGCCCTCAGGGAGCTTGCCTCCAATGAGCTGTGTGGCCTTTGGCATATTCCCTAACTTTTCAGGGTTTTCGTTTCTTCTCCCACAAATTAGGAAGGGTTAAGTGTGCTCACTTCACAGGGCTCAGCTGAAATTTATAGGACTTTATCAGCGTCTGGCCCACAGCATGCACTCTCAAGGTATCAGTTACTGTTTTCACTGTTGGTTGGTTGGTTGAACCCAGGCCAAGGTACAATTGGTATTTAATGCTTTCTAGTTTGTTCTCTGATGGTTTCCCTTCCCTGGATGTAGAGAAGCTGGGTAGATCTGCAGCAACACACTCTTCCCTTCCCCTTCCTCTTTGTTCAGTTACAGAATGGTTGTCCTTTTTAGCAATGCAAATAAATGGTCTCCATACCTCTCTTTTTTGTTTTGTTTTTGTTTTTCGGGGTTTTGTTGTTGTTGTTGTTATTGTTTTGTTTTTTTCGAGACAGAGTCTCTCTGTGTTATCCTTGGTTGCTCCGAATGCTCTTTATAGACCAGGCTGGCCTCAAACTCACAACAATCTGCCTGCTGCTGCCTCCTGAGTGCTGGGATTATTGTTTTGTTTTTTGAGACAGGGTTTCTCTGTGTAGCCTTGGCTGTCCTGGACTCGCTTTGTAGAGCAGGCCGGCCTCGAACTCACAGTGATTCACCTGCCTCTGCCTCCCGAGTGCTGGGATCACAGGCATGCACCATCACATCTGGCTGGTCTCCAAATCTTACAGTGACACTTTTCTCCTCTTACAACCATCTCAGAGAGCTGGTTTTTCCTCCAGCAAAATTGTTTCTGAAGGAAAAATTCCACAGCAGGAAGGACAACAGACAGAACTCAGGCCTTTGCATGCCAACAGAAGGAAGCTGGTTTCCCTTGTCTGTGGGTCTGGGCCCTGAAGGATGGCTGAGTCTTTCTTTGTCCGTTCTCTGGGAAGCCATATGAAACTCCTAAAGTGAGCAGGACTGGGATCCAAAAAACCACAGAGAGAGGTGGCTTGCCTCAGCTCTCAACAGGGGCTAGCCCCGACCCCGGAATATTTGTTCCTTAGTTCCCTTCCTGTATTTGGGGGTGACCACTAAGGTCTAGCTTGTCTTTTGCTTCTGCCTTGATAGCAGGCCTAAGTCGCCTGGATGCTTCTCTCAGGTGTTCATGATGTGGCATGGGGCCTGCACACAGGGGGAACAAGACACAGCCACCCTGTGGCATCCTGGCAGAGAAGCAGGGACAGCTGGGCTGAGGTGAGCAGAGCATTCTTGTAGTCTGGGCAGCTGCAGCTGCGTCTAGACCCCTGAGGATGAAATCCCAGAGCTCCCAAGGTTTCTGGAGAACCTGGCAGTCTGAACATTTTTCAATGTCTGTGAGAAAACAATGCTGAGCTCAACCCAAATCAAGCCCTAGAGATGACAGTTTAATTCAAACAAACAAACATCTGATTTAAAGAGAACTAAAGAAGCAAACACCTTTAATCCCAGCACTCAGGAGGCAGAGGCACGCGGATCTCCATGAGTTCAAGGCCAGTCTGGTCTAGAAAGGGAGTCCAGGACAGCCAGGGCTACACTGAAAACCTGTGTCTCAACAGAACTAAAGAATGCTTTACCAGGGGCTGGAGAGATGGCATAGAGGTTAAGAGCACTACCTGTTCTTCCAAGGATCCTGAGTTCAATTCCCAGCAACCACATGGTGGCTCACAACCATCTATAATGAGATCTGGTGTCCTCTTCTGGTACAAAACACTATATACATAATAAATAAATATTTTTTTAAAAGAATGTCTTACTGCCTCCACCCCAGCAAGTACTTACAGCAGCTCTCTGAACTCCATGGCTTTCAGGGCTTTCCACATTCTAATTACTCAGTCTAGAGATTAGCGAGCCCTTCTGACCTGCATGGTTCTTGCTTTTGTCACCCATGTTCCGTGCAATACTCTTTTCCTGAGTGTGGCAGAGACTGTAGCATGAACAGAACATGGCCTGAACGCCCAGATACACACGGTTGTGCGAACACGGCTGCAATGCTTGTCTCAGGAGGCTTGTGTTCGTGCTGGCATTGAGGAAGGAACTTGCTACACAGTGAAGCTGCGTATGGACAGACTCATGTGGCAAGGGACCACTGAGGCATGTCAGAGCACAACCAGGGAGAAACTAGATGTCTTAATTGCTTTTCTCTTGCTGTGATAAACACCATGATTAAGGCAATTAAAGAAAAAAGAAATAAAGAAAGCATTTAATTTGCCTTATGGCTTCAGAGGGTTAGAGTCCATGACAGCAAGTGATGGAACAGCTGAGAGCTCACATCTTGATCCATATCCATGAGGCAGAGATAGAGAACAAGCACTGAGAATTGAAAGAATCTGTTGAAACCTCAAAACCTACTCCCCAGTGACACATCGGCCTCCAAGAAGGCCATGCCTCCTAATCCTTCCCAAATAGTTCCACCTACTGGGGGCCAAGCATTCAAATATATGAGCACGTGGGGACCATGCTCATTCAAACTATCACACTGAGGAATGAAAAGTTGCCAACAAGCACATGAGTAAGGAAACAGATCTTTCCTCATTGGAGGCCCCGAGAGGGGGTGGGTGGGGACGGGAGCCCTGGGTACCGTCTTGATTTTAATCCTGTAGAAGACCCAGACCCAGTAAAGTCTTGCCTGGATTTCTGACTCACAGAAAGCAGAGGATAAGATACATTGTTGCAAGCCACAAAGTTATTGACATAGCAACAGGGAACTCATCACAATGGAGACTTGCCTCTTACCAGCCTACTTTTGGAACTCTAAAGTACTTTGGTGGCTCTTGTGAGACCCAAGTCCTTCAGTAGAATAGGAAATCACGGCAAACCTACGCCTACTCCACAAGGTGAGTGCTCAAAACAACACCTGTGATTTCCCCCTCCGGTATAAGAGAAGACAAGCATGCAGACAGTCTTGTTGGCATAAACACAGGATTGAGCTCCTAGTGTATACAGAGTACCAGGCTAGATCTTGGGAAGCAGAAAAATTAAAGGCCTACAGGATTGGGAGTGGTAAGAAGAACTTGGAATCCTCCTGCCTCAGCTTCAGGAGTAGCTGATAATACAGACATGAACCTCTAGGCTTGGGTTCATCTGACTGTTTTTTTTTTTTAATCAAATAGTGTATGGGTTATTACTATAGGATTCGATACACAGGCAGAATTGGAAAAAGGATAGTTTGAGCATCCCTGGGAACCTTAGACAACCTCACTTAACATTAGACTTTCATAAAGTGAGTGGCCCTTGGTGACCTTCCTTCTCTGGACAAGACACGCGGGTGCCTGTCCAGGGAAAGAGGAGACAAGTTGCTACAAATCATGACCCCTTTCACTTCCCCACCCCACCCCCTGCCCAAGCCAGATGCCAGCACCCTCTACCCTGCCAAGGGACAGGCATCATAGGATCGCCAGGCCCCCCACGAGTTGGCTCCAGCTCCAGGCCTCTGAGCCGCCTTCAAGTTGCTGTAAAAAATGCAAAGTATTCCAGCCATTTTAATTACTGGGAGTTGCATAAGCTAGAAAACCAGTTTATTCAAAGGAACAACAGACCAAAAAGAAAAAAATATATATATATATTTTCACCACGCCTTCAGGGTCTCCCCTCCTTCTCCTTGTCACCAACCTTCCAAACACTCCTCAGGTAGGTGCACTTTCTTCTAGCATGTGTTGATATGATATCGAATTCTTTTATTCCCCTTGTAAATACTTGAAGCAGAAACAGTTCCAGGCATCCTTAAAGCAGTTTAGAAAGTTACTGCTCATGCTTCTCTTGTCAGGTTGAGGACTTTACTGGACTTCATAACACACACGGAGGGAGTTGTAGCTATAAAGAAGACACCAGTGGGCACGGTGGGTCATTATGGGCACCAAGTTGGGGGTGGGGGGGCCAGGGGGTGTGCGGTGTTCAGCTCCTGAAGTATGAGCATGACTTCACTATACTATTCTTTTTTTTTTTTCTGTTTTGTTCTTGTTTCTGTTTTTTTCGAGACAGGGTTTCTCTGTGTAGCCTTGGCTGTCCTGGCTTCACTTTGTAGACCAGGCTGGTCTTGAACTCACAGAGATCCACCTGCCTCTGCCTCCTGAGTGCTGAGATTAAAGGCGTGCGCCACCACGCCCGGCCACTATACTATTCTTATAAAAGGAATGAACCCCAATCAATAGTGTTTCAGCACTTCCCTAGTGTGGAAAAGAAATTCGTACATTGGTACAGTGTGGTTAGGGAACACTCTGTTTTCTAATTTTGATTCTTGTGCATGCGTGTGTGTGTGTGTGTGTGTGTGTGTGTGTTGGGTTTTTCTTAAAGATTTATTTATTTATTATGTATACTGTGTTCTGCCTGCATGTAACACCTGCAGGCCAGAAGAGAGCACCAGATTTCATTGTAGATGGTTGTGAACCATCATTTGGTTGCTGGGAATTGAACTTAGGACCTTTAGAAGAGCAGGCAGTGCTCTTAACCGCTGAGCCATCTCTCCAGCCCCTAAGTTTTGATTCTTCAGTAGCCTCTCAACAGCTCGTTCCTTAAATCTAAATCCCTGCTTGCTGAGAATGTGCTGCGCATCAGGCACTGGGATAAGTGTTCAGGACTGAAACTTAGCCCAAGCCAATCAGCACAGTTGGTAAGTAGACAGGACTCAGCATTATGTGTCGAACATGAAACACCGAGCACAGGCTCCAGCAGGGAGCACTCTTTGAGTAGGCTGTGGAATGTGTGAGACACGGGGCCTACCTAGCAGGAGTGAATCACCAAAGGTGGGTCCTGCAAGTGATATCTGATTCTGGCTTTGTTCTGCGCTCTCTGCTTCCAAATCTTCCATGATATAACAAGCCACATCACAAACTCCATCACTGTTAGAGAAAGCCTCCCAGACACCGTATCTTCCCTGCTATAACCGACCCATCGTCCCTGAAAATCCAGGGCTAAAGTAAATTGCTCCTCACTTAAATTGCTTCTGTCAGGGACATGGTGAGGAGAAAAGTAACTAATTCATCTGGGCAGTGACAACCCAAGCACAGTGTGATAAACTTCAGGTTGGGCTCTCAACAGGTGGCTGCTCAGTGATGCCAAGCATTCTATCACGTGCTTTCGATATCTCAGTCAATGGTGTCACTAGGTAGGGAGTAATGCTGTCCCAATACTACAGACAAGGACACTGAGGCACGAGGGGGTAAAGTCACTTATCCAGGGTTTTACCGTCAGGAAACAACAACAGCGAACCTGTAAATATTTAACAAGTGGCTCTCCTAGGCAAGAAGCCCTGATATGCGGCGTTGGCCAATGTCTGTGGTGTAAATACTCCTATCAAGTTGCGCTGTGACGTCACTTACTACAGAACTGGAAAGGTGCACCACGGCAGAGCACAATCAATGGAAGTAATCTCTAGAGGACTGAGCTTGAGGGAGTGAAAAATACACACTCTTGACTTCTGATGACTTGACTCATGATTTCACTCCTTTTGATACTTGCTCAGTAGAAACCATACACCAGATTTTTCACGTTCCATCATTCCCCGAGCTACTGATGTTCAGTAAAACTCTTTCTTGATGTGCTGGGCAGTGGCAGGGAGCACAAACTCCAACAGGTCCCCATTACGACAGTGAGCCACTGACTCTTTGCACCGTCCCTGTGTCTCACCTCTGACGTTTGGTTGGTAAAGTATATTACGTGCAGTTGGGGCCATGACATTTTTTGCCAATGATTCGTTTATTTGGACATATCCTCTTCGTAAGTTGATAAGTATCTGCGACTAGAAAATGATGAAGTTCGGTGTTCATTGTCCTTGCTTTAAGTAAAATTTATTTAATTGTTGCTTTTTGTAAATACAGTTTTAATCATTACCGTGTTCTACAACTAACTCAGAGATCTCTGGAAAATATAGCAATGGATTCTACTGAGCCAATGTCAGCCAACCGGGGCACTCTGGAACCCCATTCTTCAGCACCCCAGGAAGCAGGAGGAGGCCAGGCAAAAGGGAAAAGTGTAAGCAATGAAAGACTCTGAAGCTGGGCATGGTGGCGCACGCCTTTAATCCCGGCACTCAGGAGGCAGAGGCAGATGGATCTCTCTGAGTTCAAGGCCAGCCTGGTCTACAAAGTAAATCTAGGACAGCCAAGGCTACCCAAAGAAATCCTGTCTTGAAAAACAAAATGAAACAAAACAACAACAACAAAAAAACCAAAACAAAACAAAAAAGAGAGAAAGAAAATTTCAAGCTACTTTGTCTAGAAGTTACTATTAGGATGGCCCCAGTCCCTGTTCAAATTCCATACCCATCAATTCATTGGTTAGTATGGTCTTTCAGTATTTGCTAAGGGGCCTATTGCGTGTAGGTGCTGCACCAAGCGTTTGAGAAACACCCAGGTTTCCCTGGGTCTAGAGGAGAATCAGTCATTTCAACCACTGCGGGCAGCAGAGACTGAGAGGTGCTCAGATGGACGGCTAAAAAACACACTGTAAGTGGGTCACAGAGGAGAAACAGGAGGGTCAGCAAGCGTTCAGAAGCTGGTGGTCCTAGCTGACTCCTGGCTGATGGAGGTGAGGGAAGGGGGGGGGAACAGGGGGAATAAAATGGTACAAGATGGCACTTAGGTACCAGAAGTTTAGGGTGAGGCTAAGGACAGGTTTGCTGCTGTGTAACTGTGGGGGTAGCTGTCATATGATATATTTATTATAGGAGCGGTGCCACCTCCACTTGCAGCCCGGGGTACTATGGGAAGAGGCAGATCAGAGAGGACCTTGTATGTCTTTGGCATTTAAGATTTTGTTCAGAAAGTCATGTGGACTATGAACTGATCAGTTGAAGCAAAGCTTAGCCTGGCTTCAGGTTTTATGATTGAGAAAATGGTGGGTGGCTGCAAAGCAAGGAAGGAACCTGACAGAAAAGGACTGTGGGCAGCAGGGCCAGTTATGGGGTTGTCGACACCGTCTGGAAAGACTCTCCAGGTTGGATCCAGGGTGGGAACAGTGAGAGTGGGAAACAGGGACGGCTAGGAGAGATGTCTAGCTCAACATTCTCTAGGACACGGTGAACAGTGACGTCATTAGGGGGTGAGTAATGCTGGAAGGGACAGTGAGTCCAGGACAACTGAAGTCTGATTAGGTCATGGGATTTGCAAGTGAAATTGTCACAGGAGGATGGACAGGGATGGTTCGGGAGACCAGAGGAACACTGTTGCCGTGAGCATCTCCTTCCAGTGCGCACAGCACACATTGGCCAGCCCGGAGCAGGAAAGAAGCTTGGATTACGCAAAGGGATGACCGAGGCTAAAGTGGGAAGGCAAAGATCTAATCACAGGAAACTGAGGAGCTGGGAGTCCGCCACCGAGGCAGAAGGTACTGGACATGAGGTCACGAGTGACAAACCAGAGGCAGAGGACCCTCCTATAGCCAGGTATCAAGAAGGACGCGACTCACAGTGTCAAACGCGCTTTGGACCCTCCGCCACAGGACGAGCCAGTTCCAGTTGTGTCCCGCCCCACCAAGGCGAGCTCACAGTACCTTTGCAGTAATATGATCTCCAGCCCTGGGATGCAGGAACCTGACCACATGTCTGTCAGAGTCTTTCCCTGAGCCCCAGCAGGGCTGGCTGGCTGGCTGAAACAGCCCTGTACGGGACTGAGCCTGGTACAGTCAGAAAAGCCGCAGGGGAGCTAACTCCTCCTTGTTAAATAAAGGCAGAGTGCAGTAATCCCAACAGCACAAGGAACACATTAAGCTGGGTTTGTGGCGGAAGCTCTGGTGCCCTCCCCCCCACCCCCACCCCACCCCTGCTCCGACTTTCATACTATCCTTTGCAGAAATAATTGACTGCCTGAGCATACAGTCATTAAGAGAAAACCAAGAATCAGAATATTTAACTCGATTTCCCATTTCCCACCACCCCAGAAACACACAGGACACAGAGTGCCTCTACCGCACACACATGTGTTTTCTGGCTTAAAATTCCTAGGGCTAGCTGTCTATGGAAAGAAATACGAAAACACCAGCATTCACGTGAACACAGCCAGAGACCTTACAGAGGGGGTCTTCACTTCCCTGGCAGGGCTGGGGGTGGGGGAGCTGGGTCGAGAGACGCCCTACAATTTTACTGCTATAAAATTGGTTCCAGATGGAAGCCAGAAAAGGTGCTTACTCCCTGCTGGTACCAGGCACAGAGTGAACCCAAAACACCCATCTTTTTAGGCTCCTAATTGCCCCCGTGTTGGTGAGCAACTCTGCTGAGGGTCTGGCTAGGGCTCCTGGTGATGGGTGGACCAGGCTGTCTGTAGCTTGGAAAAGGCTATTTTGAATATAATGACTTTCACATGGACTGTGGGTTTGGGGAAAGGCACTGTGGTTTGGGCCGGGGGTGGGGGGGGGGGCGGCGGGAGAGAGAGGGAAGCTGAGGTACTGCCTTCTGTGGCAGTGGTCCTGACCTAATCTCATCAGCACCTTCTCCGGGTTGAACTTTCAGAGCCCCACTTGGAAGACGGGGACTGTGGCATTCTCCGCTATCTTCCCAGACCTTCCCATGGCCCCCAAATCAGTGATTCACAAGTCTGTTGCTTCCCAAGTAAAAGCCTCTCTTCCTTAAATTGACATGCGATCAGCCCAGGCGTGGAGGAGCTCAAGCAGCTGCGGACCCAGACGGGGTATAGACCGAGAGTTTTGTGGCCGCCAGAAGGGAAGGGTTCGCTTCACCCACTCAAGGAATCTGCACCCACTGGCTGGTGTGGATGTGTCTCTCTCTCCAGGCTTCTCAGGAAGACTTGGCAGGCTGAAGGCTCAGAGAAAGGGTGTTTTCTGGCTTCTTGCGCCCCCTAGCAGTAGCCAGAGGGATAGGCTCAAAGAGCCTCTCAGAGGAGCTGCCTCCTTTCAAGTCCAAAGCTGGGCAGGCCCTGGGACTATTGCGGACTTTCGGATCCATGCACCAATTACTGAACTGAACTGTGTTGCCAATGAATTGGTAACTACAAGAGGATCCATCAGAAACGAGACTCCAAGTTTCTCCTGTGCTTTTATCATCATAATCTTCCCTGGCATTCTTTGTTTTATGCCCTGGGTCTTGGAAGACAGTGGGATGGGAGTGTGGGAAAATGCTGAGTGTGGTGGATGGGCCTCAGTCTTCGGCATGTTTGTTTGGTGTCAAACCCGCTCAAATGGTGTGATCTCTCTTCCTTCACAACCATTCACCTCGTCTTTGAGAGGTGAATTCTGTTTCCCATAGAATAGTAGATATTCTTTATTATTATTATTATTATTATTATTATTATTATTATTATTATTATTAATTATGAATCATAACGTTTAATCCTTTATCCAAGAACTATAGAGATTGATGCCTGAACAGGGGAAGTGGCTTGTCTAGTGCGTGGGGAGTGTGACTATTCAGGGGCCAGGTCTGGAACAGGTCTCAGGGCTGGATAATGTTTCTTTTTCACCCTGACCTCCTTTCACTCTCCAGAAAGGAAGTATTCATATATATATATATTTGTAAACCATGCCTGGGCTGTTTGCAAAAGGTATCGTGGAAAGGGAAATGAAGCCAGGAGGAAACCCTTCGAGTCACATAGCACTGCACATTGCTGGTCAGACCAGAACGGTCTGTTCTTGTTGTCAAGAACTCTTAAGCAGTGCAGGTAGCTCTCGGTGGGCCAGCTTATGGGACTTGAAGATACATTCGTCACGTGCCCTAGCCTGGAAGGCTTAGCCCTGTGGATGCCATGCAGGTAGAAGCAAAGGAATCAGTGTTCACAACACGAACTTGGCTCTGCTTCTAGCCCATTGTGGGACACTGATTAAATTCTCTCATCGAACAGGAAGATGAACAGTTTCTAAGCAGCTTTCCATCGTCTTTTAGATGTCTAAGTCAATACCTCCTACAGCTCTACCCTCTGAAATTTGAAACACACGGGAGGAGGTGGACACGCCCTCACCTTCCCTCGAAAAGTTCCAACAAAGGGACAAGGTGCGGCAGGTTGGTTTGAGGACAAGCCAGGTGCTGGCTGAAGCCTTTTCAGCTCGCCCCAGATTCACAACTCTGTCATTGTTCTCAGTTATCAGCAGAAAGCAGGAGAGCTGGTACCCCCATTCTTACCCCCAGCTCCATATCCACTCAATCTTGCTCGCTATGTGACTAGAAAAGGCAGTCCTTACATATTCTTAGTCCGGTGGACAACCTAATGTCCAGACTGATGGCTGCAAGGTCTACCTGCCGGAAGGACCCACATGAGGACTCCAGGAGCACCCTCCTCTCGTTCCCAGGACCATGGCTAGTCTGACCTTGCAGAGGCAGGCAGAGAGGAGCATCTCAGCCTAGGTAGAAGAGAAAACTCAGCCGGGTGTGGTGGCGCACACCTTTAATCCCAGCACTCAGGAGGCAGAGGCAGGTGGATCTCCGTGAGTTCCGAGGTCAGCCTGGTCTACAAAGTGAGTCCAAGAGCCAAGGCTACACTGAGAAACCCTGTCTCAAAATAAATAAGTAAATAAAGAGAGAGAGAGAGAAAGAGAGAGAGAGAGAGAGAGAGAGAGAGAGAGAGAGAGAGAGAGAGAGAGAGAGAAACTCCTGATCAGAATCCTCTTTGTGTTCCCTGCAACCCCCAAATTCTGGGTGAGCCAAAGTAGAAGAATCAAGAGGAAATAAGCCCAAATTAGCACCTTTCCACAAGGAAAATAATCAGAGGACACCATGTTTTGATAAGGAAGTAGCTGCCAGAGCAAGGCACACTTTAGATGTCCTCTCAGAAGAACCTGCTCTGTGACATGTAGCAGAACACGTAGCTCTCTGGCCCTTGTCTTTTATTCCAGAAAACGCTCTCCCTTGGAGGAAAAACAAGTGGCACTTTGGACACAACGGTCTTGTGATAGGAAAGCAGAGAAGAGAGGCCTCTTAGCCTGTAAGATGTTTATTCCAAGTGGATTTGTCTGCAAACCCTTCTAAAGTCCTCCACGTGACCGGCGCGGAGCAAGGGCCAACAGGATCTCTCAAATCCCACCAAGAATGTCCTCACTCGACCTAGTTCCTCTGAGTGACCCCGCAGTGCCCACGGCCTGGGCCTTAGTGTCCTGGCTGTTATCCCACACTCAAGTCTCTAGGGACCTTCCAAGGGCTGAAAAAAAAGCACTATGGCCAAATAGCCGAGGCCTCCAAGTGTTAGGAAGGGACGTAATATAATCGTATTCCGGGAGATGGGGCCACGGCACCCTAGAGTGGAATTAAGGAAGCGAGGGGCTTCAGAGCTAGCGAGGATAAGAAAGGTATGGGAGCTGGGTTCTCTTCTCTGTAAGTAGCTGAAATGCTTGGTGGGGACTCTTAGAAGCATTCAGGAGACTGAGGTAGGAGGGGTTGAGAGTTCAAGGCCAGCCTGGGCTACGTCATGAGATCCTATCTCAAAAATCACAGTAACGCCAACACTAACAAAGACACGGAATGACCTAGCAAGGGAGGTACAAGCAAGGGACAGTGTTACCAGGATTCTCTCTGCTTCTCCCCTTAAAGAGTCTCTTCTCTTGGGGATACTCATCCAAGGGGGTTATTTGCTGCAAGTTTTCAGCATTTCTGCAGCTAGAGCACCGTTCTCCTTCAAACCCCTATAAGGCATAAGGTGGGAAAGGAAGGGATAGAGCACTGTTGGGTAGATGCACTTGCTGCTAAGTCCATGGGCATATGTCTCTTTTGGTAAGAACGGCCAGCGGGGAGGTGAGAAGGGAGCGGCCCCTCTCAGAGCCTGTTTCCTCAGCTGGAGGGTACACAGGACACCTGCTCTTGCTTTTCTCAATTAGAAGGAATATGTAAATACAAGAAGATTGGAGTATGGAAACCTGCTTTTAAAACCCTATAGGATAGGCCAGGCGGGGCGCTGCCTATCCATAGCTCTAACAGTTAAGAGACTGAGGCAGGCGGACATCGAGTTCAAGGTCAGCGTGGGCTATATAGGGAGACTGTGTCTCAAAAAGGCAGAACAACAACAGTGAGTATAACACACACACACACACACACACACACACACACACACACACACACACAGGCCCCACAGTCCAGATGCTACTTAAAATAGGATGGTAATAACACTACCATTACTCTTCTGTTACAGTTTGCCATTTAGAATCCTGCATAGTTTTTTTCTCCAGGATCTCGTTTTACTCCACTTTTGGATTGTTTTACCTCAAAGTCTCTTGCTGAAATCCTCTTTGCCACCGGTAAGACCGGCTATCATAGCCCTCCCTGCCCACCCCCGTCCCCTCCCCCACCTCCCTCCGCCTTTTTTTTTTTTTCTTTCCTTCTACATTCTGTCCTTTAAAGAAGACTCGGGCCTTTGCACTTGCTGTTTTTCTTGCATGATGTCACCTCAGAGAACTCGTCCTTTACTGTCCCACAGAAAGCGACGCCCTCTTAGTCATTCCAGCCTTGGTCTACATCTCTTCCAGTTTCCTCATAGCGCTAGCACAATCACCCTGGTTGCAAGGGCTTTGCTTGCACCCAGAACAGTGTTTGTTGAATAATTCCACAGATCCCGTTTGCCCCCAGTGACAATTATCATAGCTATTCCCAAAAGGCAGAGGTGGGAGGCAGGGGGGAGCGGAAAGGGGGCGGGGGGAATAATGTCATGTGTCCAGGTGTTTCCTCTTAACTCCCTGCTCTCTCTAGGAAAGGTAAGAAGGAGAAATTTTCTAGACTTTTTCCTGGAGGCAGGATCAAGGACTCCAGGGCGCTGGCTACCTGGGCCCGTTGGAAGGGATTCCTGACTGGCTGGGTGGCTGGGACTGGATCCTTGTTTGGGTCGAAGACGCACTGAGGGCCGGTGGGCGTAGGGTGAAGGGGACGTGGGGCGACGCTGCAGCACATACTGGGCCCAGGACGCGCCCAGCCCACCCACTCGCGTGCCCCACAACCGCATTATTCCCTATAAGGATCTGAACAGTCCGGGCCGGCCCCGCCCTGTCGCCCCGCGCCCACCGGCCCCGCCCCCTTTTTGGAGGGCCGATGAGGTAATGCGGCGCTGCCATTGGTCGGAGGGGGCGGCCCCCCGAGCTCCCGAGGGGCTGGGTCCCCTTGCGCCCCTATATCTCTCGGCAGCCCTGGACTCAGCGCACAGTGGGCAGCGGGCAGCCGCCAGCGCCGGGAAGCTTCTTCTTCTCCCGCTTCTCCACTTCCCGATCCTTCTCCCGGAGGCCACTTGCTGGCTCCGTGGACTCCTGATCCAGCCACGCAACGCCACTTCGTCGCGTCCCGCTCCGCTACTTGGAGAGAGCACTTCCCCTGGAGCTCAGAGTTGCCCACGGTAAGACCCAGCGAGTGAGCTCGGACTGCAGCATCCGCGCCAGCGCTCGACAACTTTGAAGAGTGGCAGTCCCCGCAGCGGACCACAGCAGCTACGATGACTCCCTGGCTTGGGCTTGTCGTGCTCCTGGGCTGCTGGAGCCTTGGGCACTGGGGCGCCGAAGCGTGCACATGCTCGCCCAGCCATCCCCAGGATGCCTTCTGCAACTCTGACATCGGTAAGCGCTCCGGGAGGCCCAGGGCAAGCTGCGTGTTGTAGCTGGAGACTCGGTTTCCCTGGGCGGGGGAGTCTGTGTGGGGAGACAACCTCGCAGAGGGAACCCAAGCAGTGGCCAAATGGTCTGTCGCAGGCAGAAGTGAATGAGGTCCCTTTCCACAGTGGCTCTTGAAGGGGAGAAAAGCTGGAGGATGAGGAGGGTGGGAGAAGGTTCTGAAAAGTTGGAATGCTTACTGAAGTTCTGGGACTTCGAGTACACTTTACAAGAAGTTGCCAGCTTGTGCGGAGTTGTGAGAGAAAACTCCCAGCGTTCAAAGATTGCTTATCTCCCGCGCCCTTGAACTTCATTCTTTTCCTTGAGATCCAACCCAGCCTAGCTGCAGGCGCTCCCAGCAAGTGCTAATGGAGCCTCTTGCCTGCCAAGTTTGAGTGGCTCGAAGGGGGGGTGGGGGTGGGAAAAAAAAAAAAACGAAACAGGAGAAAACGGTAGGTTTGACCTCCTCAGTAAGGAGAACTGTGTCTGGGTGTCGATAGCTGGCGTAAGGTGACTGTGGGGGAATCACTTACCGCGTATCTGTGAAAATTCACAGGGAGGGTTTTATTTATTTCTTTTTCCTAAATGTACGTGAGAAGGGAGAGAGTGAGCAACCAGAGAAAGCAGATTTGTCACCAGAAGAAGAAAGACGCCAAGGGTCTTCATCACTTAACGGTGATGGTTTCAAAGAGACTGTGTGTTGATTTAGAGAGACCTGCTAAAAAGCAGAGCCCACTGTCCTGAGTGCCTGAAGAGTGTTGGGGATAGAAACTTGTGTTTGGCCATCCCATGTCAGTAGAAGCTGGGAGAAAAATCTCTCTTTTTCTCCCGCTCCTAAAGCACGCAGGTCCTGTGTGCCTGCTGGGCTCAGGGTGGGACATGAAGCTGCCCTTGGCCGGTGGGGACTCGGAGGTGAGGAATAGAGTGATGTGGGTTTTAAGTATGGTCTTAAAGGAGAAGGGAATTTTCCACTGAGTCTTGGGTGAGGGATTCTTACTTTGCAAGTGTGTTGTGGTGAGGGAAGGGCGGGGGGGGGGGGGGGGGAAGGGTGGCGACCTGGCAAGGGAGAAAAATGAGGTTTGGAGAAGCACTGCTGGTGGGCCAGGCACAGCCTTGTGGGGGTGGGGGTGGGACGGGGGGGGGGCCGGCGGAGTAAATCTGGGAGGTGGTTGTGGTGGCCAGGTCAGTCGATTTGGCAGCCCAGGGTGTTTGTGTGACCTGCAGTCACCCTTGTTGGATGTTTCCTGGGACCTGCAGACACATACCCTTGCCTGTCCCCTAGGGGAGAGCCTTGCTAGGACCCCTTTCCCCACTCCACCCCCGACCCCCGGCTGTATGGATTGCTTGGAAGCATCCTTTTGGATTTCTGGAGACCTGGTTGTGTGTCATCGCCCCCCCCACCACCACCACCACGCCGCCCCGCCCCGCCCCCCAACCACCCCTTTCCCCCCCTGCGACCCAGGTTCCTCTTGGCCTTTTTCCTCTCACTTTTCCAACTAGTTACTGCTGCTGGGTTCTGGTTTAGCTCAGCCTAGAGCGTGCCCCTGGCCTGGAGCTAGCAGGTGGAATCTGGGGTGTGCAGACTGGGGCCCAAGTTCTTTTCTGCTTCACAGTGGGGGGTTGGGTGTGTTTCAGTTTGGAGAGAAGGCTCTCATCTCCGTCCCGGGTGCCTTTTGCTCAGAGGTTTGTGTCCCCAAAGTTTATAGAAAAGTGCCAATGTGAGCCAGCAGATCCTGTCTGCTGTATCTATTCTGGACTCAGCTCATTGCTTCCATAAGGGTCTAACTGTAGGTCAGGACTGAGGAAGCTTCTTGTAATTTCTATGGGCTTAGTCAAGAAACGGCTTCCGTCTCCCTCTCCATATGCTTCCTAAGAGAAAAGTTAAGTCAGCAAGACATATGTCAAACCCAGACCATGGTAGTAGCAAAAAAAGGAAAGAAAGAAAGAAAGAAAGAAAAATCTTTGCCCTGGCAGGGATCCAGACTTTCTCGGCGGACCTCAGTTTGGTGCATTGCATACGGGATGAGATAATGCTTTTAAAAATGGGAGGTGTGGGTGTGGGACTGCTGACTTGTTGACCTGCTGCCTCCAGTAGATGGCTCCTAACTGTCCTCTGGACACTGGAGCCCCCTAAGTATGGTCAGACCAGCCTGCCACCCTCCTCTTCTAGAACCTTCCTGCATTCTCATCCTGCGCGGATGCCGCGTTGCCAGGGAGGGGCGCGGCATGCCTGGCTTGGACCTTCTTCATAACCCCACCCCCACCCCACAATGGCCTTCCTTCTCCTGTCTCTTGATCCATGGGTGTCTCTTTTCCCTTTTTTTTTCTCTAAAGCCCAGGGGACTGGCACAACCTTCTGGATGAGGAGGAGTTAAAAGGTGTTTCCATGGCAACTGCAGGCCCTGCACCCTATCAAAGTGTTTAGAAGAATAAACTACATGGAGGCTTATCAGATACACCAGTGGGGTAAAAGAAAGGGACTTGGCAGCAGTCACTTCACTTGGGGCTCTCTCCCTACCAGCCATTGTCCCTGAAACTCCTTCCAACCCTTGACTCTGAAGAAGGAGGGGGAGGGAGCGGGCGCTGGGAATGAAAGGGGCAGCCTTGGCCAGGCAGAATTTAATTCTGGCAGCCTTAGTTCAGGAAAGGAAGGGTAACGCTCAGAGCATTCTGAAAACCGGAGTTGGGTGTGCATGTGTGTGTGTTGTGCAGAGGTGGGAGTAGTGGAAAGAATTTCACTTCAGAAGAGTAAATCCTCCTCTTTGTCCCCATTCACAAGGAGTAATTAGGCAGTGGCTTTTTTTTTTTTTTTTGGTGGGAGTGGAGGGGTGTCAGCGATGCCCCCCTGGGCCCGGGAGGAGTGACTGCTAGCCTTGAAGAATAGCCCTGATATCCCTGAGTTGTTTCGACATGGACCACTGTCAGTAGGTTTCTTCAGCATCAGATCTGAAGTGGTTTTAGCAAAGAAGCCATGTTTTAAGAGAAAGCTGACCCATGCCCTCTCACTCCTACATGCAAGCCGACTCAAAGAAAATAAAATTATGGTACACGGGAGAAAGGCCAACCACCTAGTGGTGTGTGTGTGTGTGTGTGTGTGTGTGTGTGTGTGTGTGTGTGTTTGAGTGTGCATGTGTACCAAGGCTAATCCTGGCCAGTGGAAAACTGTTATTGGGGAAGAGGAAGGAAAGGAAGGAAGCTTTCAGACTTGTACTGGGGTGCAAGCACTTCAAAGATGCCATCTTAACTCCTTGGCAACCTTAAGTGGTACTGTACCCGTTTCTCAGATGGAAAATACTGAGGCTGAGTGAGGCTATGCTTATTATACAAGGCCACCCAGCAGTGGTCAGGCCTGCACTCAGTCTCAGTTATGGCACTTAACAACTTTCACTGACCTCTTTGCATGCTAAGGCAGGTGCTTGTTCCTAGAATCAAAATGGAAGGGATGGATGGCATTTTCATCTAGATTAGGAAAGTTTTCCTCAAAACTTTGAAGGTAGCTAAAGCAGCCGAGGTTTTGAGTAGTAAGTATCGTGTTTGCCCAGGAAGAATTGATCATAGTTTTATAACACAACAACAACGGAAACAACAACAACAACAATGGAAATTCCCTATGTTCTTTGGCTGTTAAAACCCAGAAAAGACACTCAAAATTATTAGGCCACGGTGAAAAAGTGACTGTGTGGCACTAAGGCTGATTGGAACCAAACTTCCAGGATGCCTGTGGGAGATAGTTAAGGATTCCCAGGGAGTTGCCCAGCCCAATGCATTGTGGGAAGTGAGTCAATGAGGGGTGAGCCAGGGAAGAAATCTGCAGACTGGGAACCTGGTTGATGCAGAAGGTGCCCCTCTGATGGGTCTGTCCCTTTCCCAGTCCCCCAAAAGATAGGACTAGAACATGGCTGGGAAGGGGCTGTGGTTTTGCTGGACCGGCAGGAACCATTGAGCTCAGCTGCTGACTGGCACATTCCAACAGGTTTATTAATGAAAAACAAAAGCAACACAATTCTAGGCAGTTTTGGCTTTTTACCACTTTAGCCTGTGTAGACACGACGGCCCCTTCTTCCCACCTTTGTCACACTCAACTCCTGGGTGGCCTTTAGAGGCAATGTGGGATGGTGGAAGGGCCCAGGAAAAGGCACAGCTGGGATTAAATTGTCCCCCCACCCCCACTTGTTGGCTTTGTGTTTAGGCATTCAGTGGGTCTCTTTAGCCTTCACTCTCCTCCTTATGAAAGGATGCAAGTAATTTGTACCTTTTCAGAGCTTTTTTTGTTCTTTTGGTTTTTTGAGACAGGGTTTCTCTGTGTAACCTTGACTGTCCTGGACTCACTTTGTAGACCAGGCTGGCCTTGAACTCAAAACAATCCACCTGCCTCTGCCTCCTGAGTGTTGGGATTAAAGGCATGGGCCACCACCGCCCTGCCACCTATTGTCTTTTATGTATTATCTATCTATCTGTCTGTCTGTCTATCTATCTATCTATCTATCTATCTATCTATCTATCTATCATCTAATCCATCTCTTTATCCATCCACCTATATAAAATCAGAAAAAGAGCAAGTCCTTTTGGATCGCTGCTACTTCCTTCTATATTCTCTATAAGCATCCTTACATCATCATATGTAGAAAATTTACAGCAGTTAGTGTCGTTCTCATTCAATCGTGTGCATCAAGGAGTTTCACATATATATATATATATATATATATATATATATATATATATATATATATATATATATTTCCTCTCTCTAGTATTTCATAGGATTATAGTTTTAAAAACCCAAAGCTGAGTCTTATTTAAAAAAAAAAAAAGATTTCTTTATTATGTATACAATATCCTGCCTGCAAGCCAGAAGAGGACACCAGAAGAGAACATGTGAGCCACCATGTGGTTGCTGGGAATTGAACTCATGACCTTTGGAAAAGCAGTCGGTGCTCTTAACCTCTGAGCCATCTCTCCAGCCCCCACAGCTGAGTTTTAAAATGGAGTGATTACCGAGTGCTAGGCATCATTCTAAATAATTAACTAGCTCATTCAAGTCTCAACAGTCCTACGAGGCAGACGTACTATTGTCATCTTCCCTGGAAAAACTGAAGCTCAAAAAATTAAGTAATGTTCAATGCTATTTCTGGTAAATAACAGAGCCTAGTATTTTAACCCATGTATATCCCAACTCTAAGGTATACCAAACTATGCTATATAGCATGTGCACTACTATATGTGATAGTACTATGGCCATATAATATCCCTCTAGATTTACCTTCATTAATTTTGACACCCCTTACTTATGAATAACAATGCTTCTTAATGTTTCTAGTCCTTACAAGGATGCTGGAGCAAATAGTAACTATTGTCTTCTGATTCTGTATATGGATATGTCTCTGGCAAATATATATTTAGAAGTGTTAGGAAGGAAGGGCACTGTAAGTCTTTATCTTTGCTGCAGTCCACCCTCCAGAGCTGCGTATTGACTTTGTCCTTTTTAGATTTGCAACTGGAAGAATGGAAAGTGGGGGAAGTGGGGACTGGGGAGGGGGGTGGGGGGTGGAGAGAGGGAGGACAGGAGAACAGAGGATGGGGGATGGGGCCGGGGGCATGGAGGCAATGTCACAATGCTGCGCTGCAGGTACTATAGTCAGGCTTTCCTCCAATGGAAACAATTTTAGACATTTTTTTTTTGGTATTCCAAGGACTTCTGCTTTTTGGTCAGCCTTTTCATCTTTCTGAAAGGGAACAAAATTAAGGCCACTTAAGCCAAGTTAATGGGATCCTTTTTTATATCAAGAGCAGGCCTTGAAGTGGTAGGACAGCCACCGCCCTTGACTTGTTGCTGCTCTGGACTGCTTTAGTTAGAGATGGCTGTAGAGTTTTGCTTTTGTAATAAATGGCAATGCTTTTCATTACCTGAAACTGGCTGAGACCAAGGCAGAGCAGGCCCAGCAGAGAAAGAGCGTGGGGTCCTGACATGATGAGACCTGGTTTAGGAATGATTTCCGCAGTCCTGCTTGAAATTGTTTCAATGGGTTAATAGGAATAAAGCACAATTTAAAAAAATGGTTTTTATGAGGACCAATAACAGGCCCCACCCATCTCTTCATTGGTCTTGCCTGGCTCTTGACCCATTTGACCCAGGCTATGCTCTTCCATCATACATCCTCTGGGGCAGAGTTTCTCACTTGGTCCCATCCCCCCCCCCCCCCCCCCCGCCATCTCCATATGGTGGGTACACAAGAACCACCTCATCCAGAGCTCAAACTTCATTTCCACCAAAAGTCAACTCCTCTGATGGCACAAGGCATTGCCCAGAGGGCATCATTCCAAAGCTAGAACCACATTCCTGCTGTGCATCACCCAGAGTGGGTGGCACCTGCTCTGCCCTCTGCTTTTGTGATGAGTCTAACTAGCCCCATTAACCCATTGGCAAGAACGCCACAGTGCCTATCACTGGTGTTGCGACTAGTAATCCACAGGCCTGGGCTGAGCTCCACGCTTGCTTATCATTCTTTGTAAAGTGGGGGGCTTTCCTTTGTAGGCACCCACTGAGTAGCCTCAGGCTGAAGAGGGGAAACTGCCAGCCAACAATCACACCCTCACACAAGAAACAGCCCAGCCTCAAGCTGCATTCCCCCTCCCCCCAGAAGCCTGTGATCAGAATCATTCCCTTGTGTAGCTTTAGGGCCTCCTCCTCCTGTAGACTGAAGGCTACAGGTTCTCCCTTCGCAACTTTGGCACATTGGTCTCTGAGTCACACTGTTGGGACGCTCAGGGCAGTTCCCTTCGCCAGCTTCCTGGGCCTTCTTCCCTGCTGCCCTCGATTTTTGTTATAGCGTTAGTTATTTGGGGCTCCCAAGTGGAACCAAAGCATCACAAGAGAGCTCTGATTCCTAACCAAGCACTCTATGCCTCACCCCACTGACTTCATCCTTCTCAATACGGAAAAAATATTTTAAAAGCAATCCACTTTTCCTTCAGTGGGTTCTGTATCAGGGAGAGTGTGTTGAGTGCTTATTTTTATTCTTTTATTTATTATTATTATTATTATTATTATTATTATTATTATTATTATTATTATTATTATTATTATTATTGCTGTTCTGGACTCTTTTGTAGAGCAGGCTGGCCTCGAACTTACATTGAACCACCTGCCTCTGCCTCCTGAGTGCTGGGATTAAAGGCGTACACCACCACTGCCCGGCTTATTCTCATTTTTTTTTTTTAAAGATTTATTTATTACATATACAGTGTTCTGCCTGCATGTACACCTGCCTACCAGAAGAGGGCACCAGATCTCATTATAGATGGTGTGAGCCACCACGTGGTTGCTGGGAATTGAGATCAGGACCTCTGGAAGAGCAGTCAGTGAGTGCTCTTAACCGCTGAGCCATCTCTCCAGCCCAGATCTGTGCTTCTAAAGGCTTGCTAGGCTCAGCATTTCCCCTCTCTGCTCCTGCCTTGCCACCTCACACCATCATCCCAGGGCAGTTTTCCACTGGCTGCATCACCGTGGCTCACAGAAGCCAAACTATTTTCTTCTCCTTCCATGCCTTTTCTGCCAAGTGACAGACCCGGTGATGATACTGGAAGTCCCCAGTGTCTGTCCCAGATGTGAATGGCACAGCTAAGTGATAAGAAATATGTGACGTGAAATCAGACCTGCATGTTGGGGCAGTGCTGTTCAACGTGGACTATTCATTTTTGTGGCAGCCAGGTCATCTCAGCCTTACTGAGGCTGGACCTGTGGCCTTGGAGATCTGGAAACATGCTGGCTCTCTTTTTTGTTACTGTTTTTTGAGACAGGGTTTCTCTGTGTAGCCTTGACTCTCCCGGACTCACTTTGTAGGCCAGGCTGGCCTCGAACTCACAGTGATCCATCTGCCTCTGCCTCCCGAGTGCTGGGATTAAAAGTGTGCGCCACCGCCCCACCGGCTGTGCTAGCTCTCTCGGGCTCTGCTTCAAAAAGTTCTTTGAGGGCTGGAGAGATGGCTCTCCCAAAGGTCCTGAGTTCAATTCCCAGCAACCACATGGTGGCTCACAACCACCTATAATGAGATCTGGTGCTCTCTTCTGGTGTGTAGGCAGAATGCTGTATACATAATAAATAAATAAATCTTAAAAAAAAAAAAGTTCTTTGACCCAGTTACCTAGTCTGTGAAACTGGGGAGAACTGGGGTGGGGTAAAGGCTTCCCTCTGGCCCCCTCCCGTGTGTGTGTCTGTATATATGTATGTACTTACACTAGTATCCTCATTGTATTTTTATTGAGGAAAGCAGTACTGCAAGGGGTGATGGATGTTTCCACTGTCACATGCAGATAGCTGTGTTTCAAATCATAATTGATATCTTTCCCTTATCCCAAATTCAGTGCTATCCACGTTCCTCATGGCCTCCTACAGGACAAGGATAATGAAGCTCCCCACATTGGTCCCATGACTGTTCAGCATTTATTTATTTATTTATCTATCTATCTATCTATCTATCTATTTATTTATTTATTCAACAGGGTTTCTCTATGTAGCCTTGGCTGTCCTGGACTCACTTTGTACACCAGGCTGGCCTCGAACTCACAGAGATCCACCTGCCTCTGCCTCCTAAGTGCTTGGGATTACAAGCATGGGCTACCCTTGCCCGGCTCAGTTTGTATTCTCAAGGGGATACAGAAAGCAGGGTGGTGGGAAGGTCACCGTTCCCAATGGGTGGCTGTCAATAGTGAGGATGGTTGCGGTAGAATAGCTTCACTATGGAGCAGATGCGTTGGGTGTAGGCCCCCTGCCTTCTGAGGGCCAAGTCCAGTGCTCTTCAAGGATCAGGGGCTGCCCCTTTTCCCATTTAGACTCCTAAAAGTACACTTCCTTCTGATAGGTAGAAAGAGTAGGAGGCACCCGGTAGCCAAAGGGAGGGTCCTGGAAACTGGTGACACTAAACTTGGATGGCAAGTCAGTTCTTGTCTCTACACAGGTTGGGTCTAGGAAAGCAACGAATGTGTCCTGTGTGCTGAGGTAGAGAGGACACTGGTCTCCAGTCAGGAGCCCTGAAGTCTACCTCAGGTTTCCCACCTGACTCTGGAATGACCTCAGTGGTGTGATCCTCCCCAGGTGCTGATCTCTTACTTGGAAAAGTGCAGGACTGACTGTATGTGTCTGCTCTTTCGCACACTAGTGTTTACTACCTAAGGTGCGTCCATATGCTGGATCAGCTTCCCTTGGAGAGTGCTGGCTGTCTAGCGGAGTTCAGGACGGAACATCCAGCACCGCCCCCCCCCCCCCCAATGATACTCTTAGATGGGAGCTTCATTAGAAACACAGTCTGTTAAGATCAGAACAGGATCTCTGTGCCTGTGAGCATGGTGGGGATTTGGCCTGAACACGTCTAATGAGCTCAGTGATCTACGTGACGACCAGACTTCCTGTTGGAATACTGTTCATTTATCAGGAGGCAGCAGCCTTGCAGACTTAGCTTAAGGTTAGAATTCAGAATTTGAGGTCACTTCAGGGTCTGTCACTGACTGTTGGAGGGCATGGTAGGAAACCTTCTCAGCTGCAGTGTAGATGTAGACCTGTAATAAAAGTGGCATTACTTCATAGGAGCTTGTCCACTCCAATAGTTAAGAGTGTGGAAGTCCGAGGTCAAACATGTGACCATTGAGCAATCCCACTCTACTTTCCTCTCTAAGGATGACAAACAGCCACCCAAAGGACTGAGATTTGTGAGAATCCCAACACCCAAGGGGCTACCTAGGGTTCTGGATAGAGGGACATGATGGGGAAGAGCCTATGCCTGTGAGGGGCAGGAGGCTGTGGGCTCCAGGGCTCCTCCCTTTAAAATATATATATTGGCCTGAACACGTCTTAAAATATATATATTTTCAGTGTTTTGTCTGCATGTACATGTGCATGCCAGAAGAGAGCACCAGATCTCATTACAGATGGTTGTGAGCCACCATGTGGTTGCTGGGAATTGAACTCAGGACCTTTGGAAGAGCAGCCAGTGCTCTTAACCGCTGAGCCATCTCTCCAGCTCCTTCCAGGTCCCTTTTTATCCCATTGTCTTCCAACTTGTGTTCCTTTGTCTGTAATTTAGTTCAGGTCACAAACCTTGATGCTTACAGGGACTACCCAGAAAAGGAGGGTTATTGTAACATCAAATACACGAGACCATTGCTCGTACCAACCAACCACATAAGGCTCTCCAGTCTCTCTTTCCCACATTTGTCTCCAAATACACATGTGATGGCCTTGAATACCTTCTCATTGCCTTGGTGTTAGGGAGCAGAGAGAGTAGCGGAAATTGTAGTGAACTAGAAAATCCACCTCTCTTGGAAAGGGGACAGTGTGCCCAGATGTCTAGGCTCTTATAGAAGGCTAGAAACCCAAACGTGCTAGTGTGAAACTTTAGTTTGTAAGTATCAATATAATCCAGAAGAACACACACACACACCACAACACACACACACACACACACACACACACACACACACACACACACACACATTCAGCCATATAGGTTGTAGGTTTTGTGACCTTGTGTCCCAGTGACCTCCTGGGTAACCTTTAGGTTCTCATATCTCTAGATTAATATGGCCAGTATCTTGTTTTGTTTTTAAGTAAAATGATACTCTTATAGATAATGTACTTGGTACCACCTCCTTCCCAGTTTCTAAGCTGGTGAAGAACGAGTGGTTCTGGTGTTAAATGGTCTGGCTCAAATCTTGCCCTTGGGTGAGCCGCCCCTCCCCCACCCACCCCCATCTCACTCTTTCTTATCCTCTCTGTAATTCTGAATGAACAAGAAGACCTTTAGCTTCATAGGGCTGCAGGAGAATTCCCTGAGATAATAGAAATATAACAGTCTTGGCTCACTGTAGCAACCCTCAGGACTGGGACACGCACGGTCTTACTGTGTCTCTTACATAGGAACTGGGTCTTGCTCACTGGCTCATGGCCTGATGTGAGTATGCATCGGAAATGCCCGAGGATGCTTGAAAGCATCTAATCTTTCTAGGCAACAGTGTCCTCAGCCCGGGGGGTGGTGGGGTAAAGAGAGAGGATATTAGTTTTTGCCATGTTGGGCACCGGCCAAGCTCGATGGGAAACAGATGTTGCATTAAACAGCAGAGATCAACTTGGAAAAACACAACAAAGTGGGCTGGGAGAGACGGCTCAATTGGGAAAGTGCTTGCATGAAAGCACGGATTCCCAGCACTCACATTTAAAAAAGAAGAAGAAGAAGAAGAAGAAGAAGAAGAAGAAGAAGAAGAAGAAGAAGAAGAAGAAGAAGAAGAAGAAGAAGAAGGCAGTGTTATAGTGTGGTCTTAAAACAGCACAGAACCGGACTGGGTGTGGTGGCGCACGCCTTTAATCCCAGCACTCGGGACGAAGAGGCAGGCGGATTGCTATGAGTTCGAGGCCAGCCTGGTCTACAAAGTGAGTCCAGGACAGCCAAGGCTAACACAGAGAGATCCTGTCTCGAAAAACAAAAACAAAAACAAACAAACAAACAACAACAACAAAAAAAATTCACAGAACTGAGGCAGAGACAAAAAGGATGCCTTAGGCTTGCTGATCAGCCAGCGTAGACTAACCCGGAAGCTCCAGGTTCGGTAGGAAAACTTGCCTCCAAAAATAGGGTGGACAATGGTTGATGAAGACATGCAATATTTTCTTCTGGCCTGTGCATGAACGCTCGCACAAGATCGATGAAAACCAAAGGGGCCATTTGCAACTCAGGTGCTGAGGTGGTGCCAGCGTCCAGGGGTGTTTTGGCAGATTTTATTTATATATATATTTGGCAGTTTTATTTCTATATCTAGGCTCCTTTAAGCCACAGGAGATTCCTACAACCCAATGCCTCACCTGACTTACTATTTCGTTTTAAAATTTAAGCCTAAATAGTTCATATTCCGTTGGGTCTCACTCTGAGAGGTTTCATAGCAATAGTTTCCAAGCAGAAAGAAATCCCAGCCCAGCACCATCCTGAGGGGAGCACGGGACGGGGGGGGAGGGGCACACATACCATTTACAACCTTCTCAAAGCAGTCCTGTTATAAAAAGGAACAAGCAAGTGAAATCCCATTTAATGCTGTACTTAATATGTCCAAAGTACGGGGGTTTTTTATTTGTTTTTTTTTTTTCTTACCGTGTAAATCAACTTTTAAACTATTTCCAAGATTTTCCAGTTTTTCAGTGAAGGCTTTCGAATGCACTGCCGTGTTTTATATGCAACGTATGTCAGTTCTAAGTGGCTGGATTTCGGTTATTCTAGGCACCACGCATGGCTAAGGACCACTGTGTCCATGGGCACAGCACAAGCCAAGATACTGTCTGAATATAAGGCATCTTTTCTCCCTACTCTCCTTCTTTTGCAGGTTGCATGCAGGGATGTAGGGAAGCTGTGGGTACATTTGGACTAACCACAGCTCAGAAGCTACTGACTCAACTTGGCCAGAAGAGACTTGAGGCCACGGAGGTCCTAGGGTGGGAAGCTTATGTCTTGTGTAACCTTGTAGCAGCTATCCGGCCCAATTCTCCTCCCATTTGACTATTGGGGAAAACTAGGTCAATAGAAGTGGAGCAATCTGTTGTTAGGGCTGAGATCTGGAATAAATATTTGACAATATTAATAAATCAAATCATTTTTATATCTACTCATGATTTATCACTTCTAACTCTTGTTACCGCCCAAAGAAGTTGGGCAATGCGGACAAGGACATTGACAGCCAGAAAAGTTAAATATCAAGGTTACAACGGTCCCAATAACTTTATGTTTATGCATATAAATTCTATTAATAGCTGTGAACTTAGATGTTCAGAATTGATACTGTTGTCCTCTACGATCTCACATTATTGGTGGGTCTACTGAGGCTGGAAGAGGCTTGGTAGGTATTTTTTTTTAATCCTAAAAATGGAAAGAGAGAGGCCAGTACCACAATTTTGAGCCAATTTTAAAGCAAGCTTTAATTAAAATATTGGCCAGGGAAATGGCCAGGTCCATCCCTGGGTTCCCAGGGAATGGCCAGGAGTTTATGTTTTGCAGAAACTTAAGAAGGCAAACCTGACAATTCACCACATTTCCTATCATGGGTGAGCTTACATCCCTGACATATATCCTGCCTACATATCTCCCGCCTACCTCCAATAAGCACATCCGGTGTAATTGGTTCAAACTTGTTTAGGGGAGTGAAAACGTGACTTGTTCTCAAGAACTACAGCTCGGCACAGCTATCCAACCTAGAACTACAGCTCCCAGCATTCCAGGAAGTTATCTTGTCCTTGGGCCTTACATCCAGGTTAACTTTGGCTCCTACATTTTGATACTCTACTCATGCAAGGTGGAGCTGGGATTTGATGCCATCACACATCTGTCTAGGGTGCAGATGTTTGAATGGGGTAGTCTACCTCACAGCCTGAGCTCTTGACCACCCACTCAGCCCTCTGGTTGTGCTGTTCTTGGTTCAGTCGCTTTTTTTTTTTTTTGCCCCTCTGTGCTCTAGGGTCGAGAAGGACAGGGAGGGGATCTGACCTCCAGGACTGCTGGAAGGGTCTGGGCAAAGCAGGCACTTCTCAGACTTGGCTGATTTCCCAGGCTGCCCAGGCTCAGAAAGACTAAACCCTTAGCCAACTCCAGCAGGGTGCGAAGCGCACTTGTCCATCCTGCCTACAAGTGGGAGTAGCCGGGTGAGGTCAGCATAAGAGGTTGGAAGGTGGTATGTGTCTAATTGCAAAGGGGGAGGTGGAATGGATTAACACGCCTTAAATAGACATCAGAAAGCTAAGAATAGCCCGGCTGCCTGGAAATCGCTTGGTATTCCTGACCACAGGCCCGTCGTACTTAGTAGCTGCTCAATAAATGTGGGTGAACTACAGGAACGCTCAAACACTGAATCTGGGTCATTGGAGGGGTATGATGCCAGTAAAGAGTGTGCTCTGCATAAAGAGAATTTCTACTCTGGGTTATCTGAGCTCCGTATAGGCTGGAGCTCTTTGCTAACCAAGTTTACTTGCCAGCTTTTGGTTGTCAGTAGAGCAACTATTTTTATTTTATTTTTATTTATTTATTTTTGGTTTTCCAAGACAGGGTTTCTCTGTGTAGCCTTGGCTTGTCCTGGACTCACTTTGTAGATCAGGCTGGCCTCGAACTCACACTGATCTACCTGCGTCTGCCTCCCAAGTGCTGGGATTAAAGGGGTGCGGCACCACGCCCAGCCTCATTTTATTTTTTTAAAATAACAACTTAGAATTGGGACACCAGGCAAAACAAATTCAATGTGCTTTTGGCCTTGCTCTTGGTATGGTGCCAGCTAACCCTTCAAAGTTGAAAACAGGAGAAAGACTTCCGTTTCCTGATGTCATCAAGACCCGTTGGGCTGGGTGTGGTGGCAGGTACCTGCAATCTTAGCATTCCGGAGGAAGAGGAGGAAGGATCATGAGTTCCAGGCCAGCCTGAGCCACACACTGAGCTCCAGGCCAGCCCGTTTGTCCCTGCTCCCCACTAAAGACATTGCTGTTTTAAGAGCAGGTTTTGAGAACCCAGTTCCCCTAGAGCTTCCCAATGTCCCCCCTGCCCCAGACCTGGGGCAGCTTCTGTAGCTCTAGGAGTCTTCCTGAAGCTGCCTCACTGACTTTCCAGCAGAAATCCAACACTTCTTGTGAGGACAGGAGCAGACAAGACTTCCTGAGCTGTGGGAAGGTTTAAATCAAGGTGTTGCTCAAACCGAGGAATGTTCTTTGGAAAGGAGGCCTATCTACTTCCTAGTGGTTGAGAAGTTTAAAAAAAAAAAAGAAAGAAAGAAAAGAAAAAAAAGAAAAAGAGCAAGAGATGAGCACCCCAATTCCCTTCAAAGGCTGGACTCCAAGAACGTAAGACCTCCCTTTAGGCATCTCATAAAGATTCCATTCCAATAGTGTGGGATGATGGAGAAGCCCTTCCTCCCCTCCCCCCACCCCCCTCTCTCTGTGTGTGTCTGTGTGTTTTAGATCCAAGCTATAGAACCTAGTAAATTAGGTTCTTTTCAGGCTTGACTGGAGAACAACATAGTTGGCAGGAGAAAGAGCTATTGAAGGTCCAGAACTCAAATCCAGGCCAGAGAAGGTCATGAGCATCCAAGGGACATACAGATGTGGCACCTCCCTGGGCCCCTAGTCTTGTGCCCAGGATGATGGTATTACAGATAGAATCTGTATTGTATGCATAATACAGCTTACAAGAATTTTAGACACTCTCCCCAAGGGCATTTACAATCATGACAACATTTGTCTTAAGAGAATTGGGCAATGGTTGTGTGAAGATGAAATAGCCCAAAATAAAGGAAAACAACCTCCAAGGAACCTAACTTAATTTCATCCGACAGTCATCTTGAAAGGGAACGGCTCTGCCGATTCAGCCGTGGCCCTGATGTTTTGATAGAGGAACAGCTAAGAGGGCCTGAGGTGGTCAGCTAGGATTCAGGCACGATGACCATGGCTCGGGGTGCAGCAAGGCTGTACATTCCAACCTGGGAGTGTATTTATGAGTTGTAGTGGGCCACACGGGACAACACAGTGCTATCCAGAAGAGCCAAATCCTGGCTGGGTCCCCACCGCTGTGTTACTCCGCGTGAGTTATCTCCTCTCAGAGACTCGTTAATTCAGTTAATAGCTTAGCTTGAATGCCTGAGTGCTGACCATTAGGAGTCTGGCTTTTTGAACAGGAGAAACGAAGCAGGGTAGGGCACACAACAGCTGGGAGAGGCTGGGAGTTTGTTCGCTTTATGGTTTCCTAGATCTGGAGGTTATCCTACGCCCCTTCTTTCGGGCTTCTGGGCTGGCCCCTAGCCTTCTGTCCATTAACTTGGTGGAAGAAGCCAAAACCACTGAGCCACTCTAGGCCAACAGACCCAGGATAATGACGGCGAAGAGTTGCAGGGTGGGTGGGCAAGTGAGCTGCAGCTAAGACTGGAGGTCACATGAACCTAGCTTGGGCTGAGGAGGGGGGAAAAATCCCCTGTCATGAGGCTCAGACAGCATGGGTCAAGCAGGCAGCAGGTTCCAATCCAGTGGGTCACTGGACACTAGGCTGCTCTTCCCCTCTTCCCTTCCTAATTTCCTGTCTCCTCCTCCTCTGACATGGTTATAAATAACCCCCATGCTGGCCTCTGGGCTGAGTATAGGTGACTGGGGGTGGGGTGGGGTGGGGGGAGTGAGGGGACTGCCACTTAGGGGGTCACAGGGTTTCAGGTTGCTCAGGGGAATTTTGCTTTCTCGTTTTTTTCCACCAGCGAGTGAGAGAGTAAAAGCAGAAATGATCCGCGCTGGCACCAGGAGGTCTGACCTCCTGGGGCCGGTGCTAGGTTACACAGGCAAGGAGCTTGCTGCTTCTCTGCTTGTTGCAGGTCTCCCAAGCCAAAGAGCTGGAAAGAGGCTTAAAGAGGAGGCATCTCAGGACACACGAGAGGACAGGGTGTCAGGCTTGTCAGGAGCTGAGGGCTTCTGCCCTTATCCTAGGCTGGTCTCAAGTGTGAGGCCACATGTGCAAAAGGTGCGCTTCGCTTCCTGTCTGCTTCCTTAGCCACCAGGCCCATCGGTCTTGTGATTATTAGATGAGAAGGGAGCAGTTTTCATCCGTCTGCCTCTCACATGGCTGTGTATGTGTCCCAGGCCCTGATAACTCATGGATAAGAATTTTATTGGGCATCTATTACATTCCAGACAGACAAAGTGCTGATGTCTTTATGAAGACATTACTATCACCCTACCTTTAAGGGGTCCAGCCTGTCTCCCTACTTGGGGCAGGTCTAGCCACCTTTCTCTTATAGTTCTAGCTTGGACGACGAAGCAGGCATTTCTCTGTGTAGCCCTGGCTGTCCTAGACTCGCTTTGTAGACCAGGCTGGCCTCGAACTCACAGATCTACCAGCCTCTGCCTCACGAGTGCTGGGATTAAAGGTGTGCGCCACCATGCCCGGTTAGGTATTGACTTCCTTATATAGCCCTTTTGGCCTGACTTCCGCTTCCACTACTGGCCCAAGGGAACTGTTGGGACACTATGACTGTTTTCTAAAGACTTTCTCTTCCCACATGGTTTTCTAGGAAAACTATCAGCGTGATCTCCCCATGGCCTGGAGTCCCAGAGAAATCAGGGCCTTGAGGGCATCTTTTCATGTTGTGTGTGGTGAACAGGCTTCAACTGGTTCCTATGTCCAAGGCCATTGTTACTTTCTCTGGGGTGGGACCACAGGCCATCTCCAGGCCACAGGCCTGTCTTCTCTGAGTTTGTTGTGGCCTTCTCTCTGCTTAACCTTCCACTTTCCCAATGCTTTGGCACCATCTGGGAGCCCAGCACACTGAAGCCAGAGCTCCCCCACCCCCTCCCCAGTTTAATCCGATTAGTTTATTGCATAGGGGCAATTCTGCAAGGTCAGCTTGATTTTTTTTTTTTCCCCTCATCTCCCACTTACTTGGAATTTCTGGCTTCCACAATATGCCTCCATGCCCCATGACAAAAAGTCTCAGAGGAGGTCACCAGAACCTGGCTACTTTCAGGAGCTAGGGAGCACCTGAACATTCCCCCTGTCAGTGGAGAGACACTTTTAGGGACCCATAGAGAAGAACCTAGGTGCCCCCCCACCCCCATACTTACTATCTCTCACTGTCTGCTTCTGCACCTGCGAAAAGACACAAGCAAACAGACTAGACACCCCCTTCCGCCTGCCTGCCCACCCTCTTCCCGTTTCTCAGCAGATGGCTCATTCCAGGTGCGAATCCCTTTGGGGATTTCCAGATGCTTCCCCCTGGACTTGGCAGAGCTATACGGGGAATCCTGGTATTTGATGTTTTCCAGCCTCATGGATGTGGGTCTCACCTTCACAGGCTACTGGCGAGAAAAGTATTAGCCCCACTGGGAAAGTCATCCTGTACCGTGCATCCCGGGCTCCCACAACGTGCATGTCCTTTAAGAAACAACTGTGTGTCTGGAAGTTTGGTGCAAATGGGCAATGCCTAATGTTTCCTGCAGAGAAATTTCTTAAATATGTGTTATGTAACACAGCAGGACTCCAAAGAGCCATAAAGTAGCTTGTGGTATATTCTTTATCAAACACGAGGGGGCGGGGGGAAGCACTTTTGAGTAATGGAAACATTAAAAAAAAAAATAAGAATAATAAAAGATAGTAAAGTGATTCGCACCTGGAATGAGCCATCTGCTGAGAAGTGGGAAGAGGGTGGGCAGGCAGGCGGAAGGGGGTGTCTAGTCTGTTTGCTTGTGTCTTTTCGCAGGTGCAGAAGCAGACAGTGAGTATGGGGGTGCGGGGAGGGGCACCTAGGTTCTTACTATATTACTTGATGTGTAGAGAAAAGTAAGAACGTATATATTAAAGCTGTTTATTTGTTAGGGTGTACAGTTTTGCCGGATTGTCATTTTGGCCCATGTACTCCGGAAAATGAAATTCCACAACAGTGACATACCAATTTTTATAATCATATATAAAAGAACAATAAAGGGAAAGCAAAGCTTCCATGGATCCGCTGTGTGGGTTGAGGGGTCCATGGTAGGTGGAAGCCAGCAGCACAGCCTGCCTCTTTTGGGGGTGCTCCTTATAGCTCGTGGGGGGCGAGGGGGGGATGTCTCAGATCTTATACTGTTTCCCCGAGAGCCCTGATTACTCTGTGGACCTGCAGATTGTGTGGCTCTTGTCTCTGAGGCACCTGCTACGGGACGGATCCATGGCACCTTTCACAAGAGACTTCCAAGTGTAATGTCCCTATGGGGAGCTGTGGGCGGGCAGGTTTCCTCGGCTTCGCTCCTAAGTGAGTCAGGGAAATCAGGCTTCGGAGTGTCCTTCCTGTCCTACCAGTCTAGAAGTAGCCAGGGTTCTGCGCATTGGCCTAAAGCTGGCCCAGGCCTACAGGGGGGCGGTCTGGGAAACCGTGAGCACTTGCCAGCAGGGAAACAGCGGATGGGGAGGAGGAAAGGGAGCATCTCAGAGAAACACGAGGGACCTTGGAGGCTGGACTCTGGGCAGACAGCATGGTGACTGGCCAGGACCAGGGACAACTTGGCAAGTTCTCAAAGGGCTAGGGAGAGGCCACCTGGGGCCTGGGAGGAAAGTCTGGATTCTGTGTGAAAAGACCAGGGCTGGTCTTTATAGCATCCCCCCATTGGAGCTGGCAATTTAGGCAGTTCACCTAAAAGCCCTATCTCCAGCCTGTACAGGTAAAGGCTATTCATATATATATATATATATATATATGTATATATATATATATTAGTATGTATGCAGAGTGGAGTGCTATCTAATAAGGTTATCACAAAGGACAACAAAATGCCCTTGAATCCTGTTGCAGCTGTACCCTACCCTCCTGCCTCCACTGGAGCCAGTCGCTCCTTCACTGACTTTGGAAAACTAGCTGCTATTTGTTGAGCATCTTACCTTGAGCAGTTGGGTGTAGGGAGAGTAAGGAGAAAGGGTTTCATGGAAGACAGGTTCGTTACTGGGTCAAGGACTGGCCTTACATTGACCGTCACTAGACCTCTGCTTGGAGCAAAAGTGCACCTGGGAATCGCACAGGCTCGGGGGAAGTGATGTTTAAGATGGAGGATGTAATTACACATGCATGTGTATTGTATAAAGTATTATAATAAAATATCTTTAGGAATAGCTGAGTTCAGATTGGTCAGGGGCATGCATGTAGGACACAGAATCTGCTTTCATTGGTTGAATGGAGTCCCTTTGGTTCACTTCACCAGAGATGTTCACATCAATTCTCTCTCTCTCTCTCTCTCTCTCTCTCTCTCTCTCTCTCTCTCTCTCTCTCTCTGTTTTGTTTTTCACTTTTTGTACACCCCCCCCCCCCACACACACACCCTGCCCCAGGACAGCTCTGGCTGTCCTGGACTCTCTTTGTAGACCAGGCTGGCCTCGAACTCACAGAGATCCCAGATCTGCCTGCCTCTGCCTCTCCTAGTGCAGTGCGAGTGCTGGGATTAAAGGTGTGAGTCACCACTCCCAGCATTTTCTCTATTCTTTTTTAAGGACTGAGATGATTGAGCATAGAGAGGGCAGCTTGCCTTCTCTCTGAAAGGGATGGTCCCTGTGCACCCAGCGTCCTAAAACTGCCCACTACAGGCCAAGGGTTTTTATGAGCAGAGGATCAGGAAAGCAGAAAGGAACTTTGTTTGGGAAGGTGGCCCCTTGCTGTGACTTTGTGACAAATGAATAGACTCCTGGTGGTCCCCTGTCAATCCTGGGATGTTGCCTCAGGACTTTGAAATAACAAACTAGGTCCTGCAAGATCCACAAGGAATAACAAACACAAACATAGACAGATAGGCTTTCCTTAAGGCTTGTCACCAGTTGGCCTCCGTGGGTGAGCGACACAGGCTGCAGATAGGGGGACTTGGGAGGCACTTGTGAGTTCCTGGGACCTGAGAAGCTGTGTCAAATGTCCTTATAGCTACATGTCTCCCTGAGATGTCTACAGAGAGGTCGGCTGATGTGAGCCAAGGACTCTCTCTGGCTTGTATTCAGGGACTACTAAATGACTATTGTTTAAAGACAAGAGATAGCTTCTAGGTCCAGGTAAGACAATCAGGTAAGATGTCAGCGTACACGAATAGGTACATGTGCGTATAAACAATCATGTATGTATATTCATGAACATACACATGACATTAACATAGAGGACATTTATCACAGAGATATTTACAAAACCGCCCAACAAGCTCTTGGGGCTGAACTATATGAATGACTGCTGTTTGGATTAAAAGAACACAGATCATCAACATATGTGTTCCATATGATTCCATCAGAGGTGAAACCATGTCTGCATGTGTGTAGGATTGGGCCAGTCTAGGAGACAGCCTTGAAGGTGCCCTGCAGATGCCACGTCTTAGGTATGTCATTTTCATTCTGCTGTCTCCACCCTTTTTTTTCTGCACAGTGGCATCATTATACAAAAGAAACAATGCAAAAAGCTGACTGGAAAACCGGCAGGGCCAGCAGCCACGTAGGAAAAGCAAATACCTTCATTCCAGTTTGTAAAATGCTGGTGGATCTCAGTATTCCTGTCACAGAAACAGCAGATGACTCAAATCCTAAGAAATTAACAGGTTTTTGTTTGTTTGTTTGTTTGACACTAGCTAATGCATACAGGTCATCTGATTAATTACTGTCTTCTGGCCTTTTAGAGGAATGAAACTTCTGGATAGCTCACCTCCAGCTGAGGAGGCAAGCATGTGCCAGGCAAATGGTTTCTCATCGGCATCAGCCATGACACATTGCTGGGTATTATCTTACCCAAGTCCAGCACCACCAGCCAAAGCAGAGCCAGGCGTGGCCTCACCCAAAGCTCCCTGTTTAAGTATGTGGATTCATCTGGGCTCATCAAATATTTGCTAAGCACCAAGGTGTCTGCCCGTGAACCCCAGCCCGACGTCACTCAGGAGGTATCTGAGTGAGTGAGTCATCTGAGCACTGTGTTTTCCCTTCGCTGCATGACAGCGCTATGACACTGTTGTCACATCCACTCTCTTTCCACTTGTGGGAGCCTAGAGGCACAGTTTGGAATCCAAGGCTCCAGCCTGCAAGTACTCCATACCCCAGTGGAAAGAGAAGCCTGGGACCCATGATGCTGGGATGTGTTCCCCAGGGGTCCTGGGGGTTTTCTAGGTCATTTTCCTTATAGAGGAGGTACTCTGAAACTGCAGACCCCCTAGCTAACCTGGTCTCCAGTTTCCTTGTGTTTTCTTCCTACTCCTGAAAGAGAGACCAGCTGGGGAGGCGAGCATGTGCCAGGCACTCAGCAAATGGCTTCTCATCGGCATCATCCATGACACATTGCTGGGTGTTAGCTTACCCCAAGTCCAGCACCACCAGCCAAAGCAGAGTCAGGCGTGGCCTCACCCAAAGCTCCCTGTTTAAGTATGTGGATTCATCTGGCCTGGGACAGCTGCACGGGGCAGGCAGAGTCTGCCACTCTACCCTGTTTCCTTGAAATGCAACCATACAGGAACACAGCTCCAGCTAGCCTGGTGCCAGGCCCTGCAAGCTCCTACTTGTACAAATGGATTTTCAAACATGTGACCATCTGTACCCTGCCTGTGCCTCTGTGCTTTTCTGGGTGTCAGAAGAGATCTCCTGTGAGGTTTATTTACAGTGACCCTAGAAGGGAAAGGGTGATAGTAATAGCTATTAATTTCCTTGCTCTCAGCTCAGCCCCCTATAATCCATTCTCCAAAAGTAGCCAGAGAAAGCTATTGAAATGGCAGGGACTCATCAGCAATGGCTTGCTCAAAGCTCCCCAGTGGCTTCTTAACAAGTTCTAGAAGGTTCTTTAGGATCTGATCTCTGTTTTCATGGCTTCTTTCTCCCTTTCCCCCCAAAGAACCTGGTATTTTATTGGGCATTGTTGTTGTTGTTCTGTCTCTTCTACCATAATAAGTGCCAGGAATGTAGAGATCTCACTTCTTGGAAGATTCCTGGACTGTTAACGCTGACTGAAATGCATGAAATAACATGGGGGGCAGGGGCGTTGGGATTCAAGATGGATCAAGTGTCTTTTTTTGTGTGTTGGGCCTACAGTAAGGGTGGGAGGTGGAGCCAGGCTCAAACTTAGCTTCCATGCTCCAGTATTTGAGTGGGCAAAACCCAATCTAATGAGTTCTAAGAGGGCCATTTAAGGCCCTTCCAGCCAGTGTTCTTTGTTGATGGGAAACAGATCATTCAGACACCCCATACAGACTCTGGGAGATTCTGCCACCTGTTGGTTGCTGCATCCGAGAAAGAAGTCATCAGGTTAGCCACTTGCGGAGCTACATGCACCTAGGGAGGAAAGGCCAGTTTTAAGAGTATTTGTTCAGTCATCCGTTGCTTCCAGTTGGAGAAGCAGGGATGAGAGGTAATTTGGCCCATGGTGATCCTAAGAGTTAGACATCTAAGCAGTAGAATCAAGGTTTCCTCATTACATCTGGGAGTTCTGGTCTACCCAATGGGCTGGACCTGGGGGGAGAAACAGCCTATACCCTTCATGCTACATTATTTTCTTCATGTTTGGTGCACCAGCATACTAGTGCCAGCATTCAGTGCTGGCAGCAGCAGAGAGGAGTGGTGCTGGCACTGAGTGACACTGAACATCCTGGGAGAGTCATTCCCTTGAGGAAACTGACACGTGTCCCTTCCCCTTAGGGTGGGGGTGGGGTGGAGGCGGGAGGCTAAAACCAGCATTTCTGGGGCAACTGCCCATTACCTTCCCACTGCTCTAGGGGTAGCCAAGAAGACAGACTATCAGCTTACTCCTTATCTTAGACTTACCTGACTTACCTGAAACATGTCAAGTCACATGTCACCAAAGTCTACCCCTCCAAGCCTACTGCTGAAAGGGGACAGGGACAAAATAGGATGTGCTAAATTCAGCTAGGCAATTCTTAGCAGTCTGTCTAGCCATATGGCTGACCCCCAGTCTCAAAGCCAGATAGGTAGGAACTAAACTGAGCATCACGCTGCTGCTACCTTTGATCTGAGCCATCCTTTCATGATCACGCCTAGTGGTTCTGAGCATGACTCCCTCACTTAACTTTTCTTGTTGATGCCCAAAGAATGTCTGTAATGTTACCAACCAGTGGATGGAACAAAGAAACATGTTCCTTTTTGCCCAGCTGACTCCCAGTTGGCACTTAATTATGACTGAGATAGAGTTGGGGGTAGGGGTGCAGCCTGGCCCCTGGGCCTTCAGCTTTCTTTTGTAACCCCTATGGCAGGCTTTCTTCTTAGCCTGGGACTTGACTAGTGCCAGATGCTCCTGTTAGCCAGCATCTTCATAGCAGCAAGGCCATTGGCCTCCTGATTTATTAAGAGTGGTCCCGCTTTCCATCAGACCCTAATTGGTCTGGGTCTGGCCTTCACCTCCTACAGAATTCTGGCCACTGTCTATTCCTTCCTCTCTAGTCAGAATAATGCCTGGCTCTGGCCACTCACTGACCCTGGCCCAAGCAGGCCTGCCAAGTCATGGCTCTCCTCAGACCTAACTTTGTATATCAAGATTGGCTTCCCACACCCACAAACTTGTTGGAAGGCAGGTTTTTTTTTTTGAAAGGCTAACCACGCACACCGACATACTATTTTGGATTTGTCCAAATGCTCCTCGTTCCCAGGAAGGACCAAGATGCCACCCGGAAGACGTCAATCACAAGTTAGCATTTACATCCATGCGTCTTCTCCCTTCTCTTGCTGGGCTTTTCTGCACTGTCCCCTTGGATGGATACCAGTCAACGTCCCTTGCTTCTACCTGACCTGAAATCAAAATATGCTGGCCGAGAGTAAGTGGGGCAGCCGCCGTTCCAAGAAGGGGGTGAGGTTGGCAGCCAGGCTGTGAGCCTGCAATGCCCCATATGGGGCTCAGCTAGCCCTCTCCATTCCCTTTTCTCTTCTCTTAGAACTTACTGGTTCTCTTGCTTACTGCCCTCGAGCTTCTTCATGGCTTTGGGAATGGAGCCTGTTCCAGAATAATCAATGCTGCTGTTTCCCTCATGACCTGTATCTCAGTGCTCGCAGCCCTATCAGGCATGAATTCACATCTCCATTGATTTTTAATTGCAAATAGATTCTTCTCTCATGTAATGCATCCGGACCACAGTTTCTTTTCCCTCCACTCCTCCCAGCTCCCCTCTCCCTGAGAGCCACTTCCCCTTTGTTCCTTTTCAGAAAGGAGCAAGCCTTCAAGAGACAAACGGGACTAAAAAGATGCAATAAAACAAGGCAAAAGCCCTCATATCAATGCTGGACAAGGTAACCCAATAGGAGGAAAAGAGTCCTAAGAGCAGGCAAAAGAGTCAGAGACACAACTGCCCCCCCACAGTAAGGAGTCCCACAAAACCACCAAGCTAACAGCCGTAACATATGCAGAGGCCCTGGCGCAGCCCCATGCAGGGCCCGTGCTTGCCGCTTCAGTCTCTGTCAGCCCATATGAGGCCTGCTTTATTGATTCGGTGACACCATGATCTCCTGGTGTCCTCCATGTCCTCTGGCTCCTCCAGCTTACACTCTTTTTTTTTTTTGCATAATCTCTGGCTGTGGGTCTCTACACCAGCTCCCATCTCTGGCAGAAGGAAGCTTTTCCGCACATCTCCATTTTCAGCATGCAAAGGTTAAGACAGTTTGCCCAAGAGAGAGAGATGATCTGTAGTCATAGCTACTTGGGAAGTGGAAACAGGCAAATCTCAAGTTCAAAGCCTGTTGAGGCTATATTACAAAACATGGCCTTGCAATTAAAAAAAAAAGTATTTTTTAAGGGCTGGGGATATTGCTTAATGGTAAAGAATTTGCCTAGCATGGGCAAGGCCCTAGATAGATTTCACCAACACACACACACATGCACGCGCACACACACACACACACACACACACACACACACACACACACATAAACACAGAGTAATGCAGATTCAACCCTCAGTTCTCGGTTACCCCAAGTCCTCATATACACTTGACCTCTACACTGCACGCACCTTTCACAGTAAGAGAGGCTGCTAAATCCACAACAGAAGATGCAAGGAAGCTGCCAATCTTCCTCCCCTTTCCCCCCCCCCCCCATTATGACAGATTAGGTGTAGATAGTTGGGAAAAAGATAAACAATTCAGGGATTCCCACTGGAAAACACCAGAAACAGCTGCACCCTCCGCCCCCCCCCCCCTGCATGTTTGTCTCTCAGGGCCTGGGATCCTGCTCCTGTTTCCTGTGCCCAGCCTGGGGAGCCTGCCCAGCCCGGGATCCCTGGTGCATACCTCCCTGTGCTCTGGCTCTCACAGCCGATTGTGCAAGGTGTTTCCTGCGGATCCTACTGATGTGCTCTGCTGCTGCAGAGAGGATCCAGCTAGAACATTGTGAGCTGCTACCCACATCATGTTTTGTTTATGTTTTTCCTCTTTAAAAAAAAAAAATCCCAACCAAGGGCATAGGGGTGGGAAAGAGGAGGGAAATTGAAGACAAAAAAAAAAAAATATCCCCAGAGCGAGACCCATTCAATCTTCCTTGTCTTTCATAAATAGAAACGTCTATGGCAAGGATGTGAGTAAGTCAGGTCCAGGATGCTGTAAGGAAAACTGAAGGGAGTACCTGTTTTCAGAACAGCTTTCTCTGAGGGGCTCAAGGAGCATGGCAGATAAGCCACTCAGGTTGTGCTATTTGGGGGGGGGGTGGGGGGAGAGGTGAATGTTAACGGTGTCCCTGTGCCATGCCACTAGGGAAGTGGAAGGGCCCAGAGGAGATGTGAGTGTTTAGCATCACTCTACTCAGAGTGAGTTCTTCTCATCAGAGTGTCCATCCCGCAGCATCATGGCCAGGCTTCACGGTGCTTACTCCTCATTAGCAAACATCCTCTGCCACTTTGGATGGCAGAGGGACCCAGTGAGCTGATTAGGCCCACTCCATACTCACTTCTACAAGTTCAAACCATCAGGATGGACACTATACCAAGAAGGACCCTTAAGACAAGGCCAGACACCACCCCAGTGACCTTGATGTTCAGAAATGTGGTTTGAGAGAACACAGGGTACATGACACAGGGGACAATGAAGAAAGTAGAGCTGAAGGAAAAATGCCTAAAAGAGAAGTACAAAGGGACAAATAAAATAGGGCCAGGCTCTGGGGTAGGAAGGGACAATGGAGTATGGCCTTTCCAACTTGATCCTGGTGTAGAATAGAAGGATTTGGAAAGGTACCGGTAGGCAAAACTCACACCGAAAATGAGAGGAAGACAAAGTGAATCAATTGGCCAAGTGCCCCTACCCTAGGGCTCTTCCTGCCATTCAGGGCTCGCTGTGTAAGATTTTCAGCCGTGCATGGTGGTGCAATGCCTGTATTCCTAGCACTCTGGGAGGCAGAGAGGCAGGTGGATCTCTGTGAGTTCAGAGGCCAGCCTGGTCTACAAGGGGAGTCCAGGACAGCCAAGGCTATACAGAGAAACCCTGTTTCAAAAAACAAAAACAAAAAACAAAAAACAAAAAACCAAAAACCAAACCAAAACAAAACAAAAACCCAACCAACCAAACCAGAATAACAAAACAAAACAAACCTAAAGGATGTTATACTTAGTGACCCTGAAAGTCCTGTCCATCTATTAAAATGTGCCCGACTCGCTAGTGTATAAACAGGCACTGCTGGAAGGTTAAGTAAATGTGGCCCAAGGATAATAAACAGGAACTTGACAGGCCACCTGGACTGCTGGGTTCTCCACTTCCTCATTAGGTGATCTTGGGAAAATAATGCATCCTCATATGCTTCAGTGCTATGAGATGGTGCTAAGGACAGTATTTTCTCTATGAGGTCTTAGTGAGGCTCAAAATGGGACGATCCCCCTAAAGTACTCAGCACCAATCATGCGCAGTACCTGCACATAAATATTAGCACCTGTTGTGATTGATAACAGGAGTGCCAAATGAATGATACGATCCAAGCAAATAGATTTCTCATCTAGGAAAGCTGCCAGCATGCTCCAGTGACTCACTGGCATTTTGGGTCAATGTCAAACTACATGTATTGAGCTGCAGTGCTCCCGTTGCCTGTTGTAAACGGGCATTGGTGTGTAACACTGGAAATGTGTCCCCCTTGGCTCTTCATTGTTGTGCTTGGGGGAATCTAGAAGCAGTGCCTAAACGTGTTTCCACAAGTAGCTAAACTCATGTTGTGATATCACTTCCTGTGTGGGCAGGCAGACTCAAAAGCGATGGGTCACTTTGGTTATTTACATGAAACACTGTCTTGACTTCAGCTATGCAGTGAAGGTGGAAGGGAGAAATGACTTGTGCTCCACACACATGATTTGAGGATGCTGGTGCTGTGGCAATTGCCCTAGGTAGGGGATGGGACCCTAGTGTCCAGCCTTTCGGCCAGTTTATCACGTCTGCCCTCCTTCAGAGTGCATTTGTACTGTTGACTGATGGGGACAGGTACACTCTGAATGGCCTGTAAAACCAGAAGCCATCCTAGAAGCTAGAATGAATCCACACGAGGTCTGGAAACTAGATCCAGTTTGCAGTAGAGTCTTTAGACATTGCAAGGGTTGAAGGAGCCGAAAGCTCTCAGCAGCAATGGCTTTCCTAAGTCTTTCCCTGATTGTTCAGCCTTGGCAGGCCCCCTGTCATTCCTCCTTTCTGATGCATCTGACCTTTTTGGTGGAGCATTCCATGCTTGCTAATTGTTGAGTAATAGAAAAAGGGCGGGCCCTGTGGCTGGGCACATCTGTATTTAATTTCTAGTTGTATGACCTCTGACAAGTTCCTCAACTCCCCTGAGCTTTGTTTCTTTCTGCGTCCAATAAAAACACTACAATTAGCTGTAAGGGGCAGATGACTTATCTGTAGGTGTGTGTCTTGCTCGCTGCTGTATTTCGTCATCTGACAGAGCATCTGCCGTGGTGCGTGCTAGGCCATCAGGAGATATCTACTGAATACATTCAAGTACCGTGGGTCCTGTGGAGGAGATGTTCAGAGAATAGATGGTCTTTTCCCTCTTTATCACTGACCCTTCTTCCCAGTTACACTGGCCAGGCCAGAGAAGATGGCTCAGAAATACCAAAAATACGGTGGGAGCTGGCTTTCTAATTCTGTCATTATCCACCAGGACCAGAAGAGGCAGCACTTAGCATTCTTTACCTTTTTTTTTTTTTTTTAATTAGGTAGGACTTGAAGAGGCACTTGGAGCTTATCTCAGAGAAACATTCTTTCACACCCTTCACGATAGCTATTTCTGATTAACTGTCTTAGAGTTTACACGTGTAGAGTTTTCTCATACCTGTTCTACTTACGTGAGTGTCTACATGTCTGGGCATGGGAGCTATGAGCTGGTGGGCTGGGGCCAGTAACACCTTTTTCCAGTGGGATCCTTCCAGCGATTTGCACTCGCTATCCACAACCTTGGCTGGGTTAAGGATAAAGCTGGGGGGGAAACTGAGGCTTTGAGAAGCTACCCAAAGAACATGTTAAAAAGTCATACCAGGGTTTCTTAACATCTGTGCTGTATAAAATATACTACAGAAACAGAGCAGACTTTGCTGAATGCTCAAGCCACAAGTAATGCCTCCTGCTCTTTCCTCCTGGTGCCTTCAGGGAACAGAATTGCTACCCTCAGGTCTGGTGGGCGGAGGGGAGGGCCCTTGGATTAATGGTGGTTCAGTTCCTAAACCTCTCCCAGCATCCCTCAGCTCTTCTAGCAAACAAAATCCCAATTAGGAGGAAAAATCAAATTCTATAGACAGTTCCTGAGATGCTGCCAGCTGTTCTGCTCTCACAAACGACCTGACCTGAAAGCTCAATGTTCTGAGAGCCATTGGAGGGCACGGTATTTTCTGGGCACTGCTTCAAAGGGGCTCTGGTTGAAGACCAGGCTGCTATTCTGGTGGCCACTTGTGTGGGATAAAGTTTCCCATGGGCCCATGGGAAGGGGCTGGATCCCATGGAGGGAAGGTCAGGGTGGCCCGCTCGCCCCGCCACCCCCCCCCTTGCCAACTGTGAACCAATCGCAAAGAGGAAGTGGGCAGTCCTGAACTCCGAGTGTGTTTGAGCTCAGTAGAAGTCAGTGTGCACCCTAGACACCATATCTTCTCTGGCCACAGCACAGGAGACCAACCAAACACCCAAGGCAAACCTAGTCCAGGAGGTTAAGGGGTTTGAGTTGGGGGAGGGCACGGCAGGTGCAGGGCTGTATTAAATCCTAACGTTGAGCTTCAGCAATGGGTTGTAAAGTGGAAGGGGCCCATTGTGGGTCTGATGCAAAGAGAGGCATAGGAGACCCAAACTAGTTTCTTGGGGTTTCCCAAGGCTTTGGTGGGGGGGGGGGGCATGCTCCCATGGGAGCGCATGTTCTAGAGATACCATCACTTGAGGAATTGTTACTCACTTGGGAGACCAGTCCTACTGCAGGCTATGTTTTCTGTCACTCTGTAGGTTAGGATCTCTAGTCTATGAGTTTCGAATTAATTAATTTTTTTTTTTTACCTTTACTTACACCTACCAACAAGCCCATTCCTTTCTGGCTCTAGCAACTTCTCAGATGGCAACTAGACTAGGATGACCCCTCTGGCCTGTGGTTCTGTTCTGTTACCCCCTAATTCCATCTTCTTGGTCTCATAAGACAGAAAGATGGTTCCCAAAGGTAGGAGCCTTGCCAACCTGCCTATTGCCAGCTCTCTAAGGCGTGGTATCAGATCATAGTGCTTTATATCCTTGTGAGTAAATACTGCGCAGGGACTAGATCAATTCCAAGTGTGCTTGTGGAAGAGGAGGAAAAAAAGAAGGAGGGGAAGGGGGTCAGAGAACGAGAAGAAGAGCACACACAGTGAAAGCAGAAAAACACAGGATGGGAGGTGGTCGGAAAGGGCAGCTGAATTTGTTTTTCCTGCCCACCAAGGCCTTTGTGAGCAGATCAGCAGTGGCAGGCCTGGAAGAGCTTTCAGTGGGAGCTTGCTTCCTCTTAGGTGCCTGAGCCTGAGCACCCACATCTTTCGCAGGGTCTGAGCGCAGCCCTTCCATAGAGACAGGAAGTTGACTGCGACCCCCTGTACGAACAGCATCGCCTCAACTCACTTTGCTTGGAGTGTGAACCATCCCTGTTTGGGACCAGGGTCTCTTTGGACTCAGATACACTTCACCTGCCTGTTTTTTGTTTGTTTGTTTGTTTTGTCTAGGAACTGGTACTCTGTTCCAGGAGGCTAGGCAGGAAAACAATCCTGGGCTTTTCTGTTACCGTGCATTCCCTCTCCCAGGGGTCATTCATTCACTCAGGGAACATTTTTGGGAGCCTGCTGCAATGTAGGCTTGATGCCAAGTGCGGACACCCCAAGTTGTACCTGTCATCTGGTTACTAGCGATGCTGTTGAGTTGCCAAAGAACTCATCACAGAAGAGCAGCTTCCCCAGAAGGGAAGAGCGGGAAGTGGAACAGCGAGAGTCCATGGGAGTAGCTTGGCCTGCGGCAATACATTTGCCAGCGGAGGCAGCATTTTAGTTAAAGAGAAGCCAATGCATGGAAAGGAAGTAGAAGCCCAAGTGACACCTTAGTGGTGCCTGGCAAACCTACACCACACAGAAACACCATGTACCTCTTCAGATCCCAGGCCCTTACTCCCCAGCTCAGTCAGCTTTATATCCAGGAACCAGCAGCCATCCCTAGGACTTTTGCCCTGTCCTTGGCCAAATGACGCATATCCTTCTCCCAAATTGCCAGTGGCCAAGGAAGCAATTAAGGGCAACTGCCTTGAAAAGCAATTGGATTAGAAATTAATTGCATTAATCCCAAATCTGAGAAGATGCCTGAGGCCGGGGACCCTTGCCATTAGTCTCGGAGAGCTTCACACTGAGGTCATCACACTGAGGTCGTCACACTGAGGTCGTCATTGGTGTGAATGGGAAAGCAGAAGGAGCATGCTGGAGGTTTTGTTTCCTGTTCCTTTTGGGTGACCAAGTTCCAACTTCTGGATCTGTATTCTTTTGCCTCCCTTTCATGGCTTCTTTATTTTGTGTACAAACAGTAACACCATCAGGGACTGTTTCCTGGCTCCTGGCTTGAGCAGACTCACACAGTGCATACAAGGCAGGACCCTGCACATTCCTTCTCTTTCCTCTCCTTAGAGGCCCAAGGACTGAAAACAGAGCATCCCAAAGCCAGGCTTGCCCAGAGACCCCAGAGCACAATGTGGGTACCAGCCATTGGATACAAAGCACTGGAGCTCTGAGGTGGGGCAGTTTTAAAGGCATTCTCTGAGATGGAATTGGGTTGAAATGATTTGCAGCTTTCCAGATTTTTCTGAGCATGTACGGATCGGGTTTATTTTTAGCCGCAGGCATTCGTTTCTTGCCAAAAAAAAAAAACTGCTTAAATAAAACCAAGATTAATATTTTTACTTAACGGAAAGAGTTAGTCAGGACAGGCTTTGAACTAGAGCCTGCTTATCTTGGTGGGGAGTGCATTTTATAATGTCTGGCCTTGGCTTCGACATCAACAAAAATGGGGCCTTTGAAACTGACTGAGAGAAGAGCCCTGGGGAACCAGGATAGGATGTAGGAAGTGCCTATTTGGGGGAGCTGGTGGGGGAAGGGTGTCTTCCTGGAAAAGGGGGAAGAGGGCCTTGGTGTTACTAGGAGCCAGCTGCAGCTTTGCCTCATTCCCAGCCAGTTTTTTTTTTTTTTTTTTTTTTTTAGTTCCTGGCCCTTCCCCCCTTCTCCTCCTAAAGTCTGGTCCAAATTTCTGTTTCCTTTAACTTCAGATGCACCAAACAAGGTGTCTTCTGTAGGATGAATCCCGTAACAGATGTTCCTGATGACCTGCCCCCAAAGCAAGCTCCACTCCTTTGTGCCCTGGGGGCTCTGGCCCTGGTTCCTTCCTCAGTGCTTGCCATACTTTGCTATCATTGTATGCTTCTCCTGCCTGGGAGACATAAGAGTTCCTAAGGGCCTCATTTATCTCATCTATCCCCCAGTCAGGCACAGGCCCCAGGCAACGGGGGATGGACAGATGTTTGACCTACCAACTTGAGAACTGCCCTTATCACGTTTTGATGGATAGAAAGCTTAGAAAGACTTGGTTATCTTCCACAGTTTACACAAGAGAGTTACGTATCTAGCCTTGAGTCATCCTCTTTGTGTGTGGCGCTGCGTATGTGGGGGGGGGGGAGGGGAGGGTGGAAATCACGCTAAACTCAGCGTATTCCGCACAGATGTATTAGAAGCCCGTGATGTTTTCGGTCCTCCTGGGCTCTCTGAATAGAGCAGTTGGCCAAGCAAAGCACCTACCTACCTTGGGAGCCTGCATTCTATTTAGGGAAATATAATGAACAAACAGGCGGCCTGATGGTGGCATGTGGCAAAACACAACAAGGCTAGAGCCCAAGTGGAGGTACTGTGGGCTTGGGGAGGGGTATGCAGGGGGGCAGTGGAGAGGGCACCCTGAGCAGGATGTAACAAACAGGGGATGAAGAGAGCTAGGCAGGGGGTGAAGCAAGGATGTCCAAACCTAACAGCTGCAAGGGTAAAGATTTGGGCTGCCGTCCCCTGAGACGGAGAAGGCCCTCAGAGTCCCGGTGATGGGTGTGGCCTACTCCCAGGATACAATTGTACCTCACACCTATAGTAGAGTTCCAGGTGTGAGTACCATAGAGAGAGGCATAAGAATTGTGGAAGGTCCTGATGGGGGTTCTGAGCAGGTGGGAGTTGTCACTTGCACAGGCCAAATAGACCCTTACTGACGACCACAGTTGTATGTAAGAGAGTGCTTTAAGTAAGAATACACCACTGATTGGACTGGGGTTTTTGTTTGTTTGTTTGCTTGTTTTAATGTTTTGGGTAATTTTAACAAACTGGCTTTGGTGAGTCAGGGAGAGTTCCCTGTGAAGGAGAGCACCTATGAGGTTGGTAACCCTAGCCCGCCCTGTCTGTATGTGCTGCTAGGATGGGGGGTGACCTGCAGGAGGCCACACAGCGACAACACCAATGTGCCTTGTGCTTCCTGTTATTTCATGCCATTACCACTGACTCACTAGAAACCTTCTTATTCTGATCATTCTGGCTTGAGCCATTTTAGAGGGAATTTTTTTTTTTTAGATTCTAGGGTCCTGTCACCCACAAAGTGAGAACCAGGGGGAAGAGGAGCTTCTAGGCTTCCTTCATCTTTTGCCTCCTTCATCTTCATTTCTACTGCCTTGTCCTTAAATGTAGATACATCAAGGGTCCTCAAAGGGGCAAACAGGTTCCTGAGAAGAACCTTGTAAAGGATGAAGGCAGGAGGATGCTGTCAGCCTTCTTTTCTGAAGAGCCCAAAAGTGTTACAGGATTGCGAGTACTGTCCAGACTCCTGCTTCCAAATCACCTGCCACCTGCACAATGCTCCAAGGCTGCAAAGCACTTTACATACACATTGTCCTGTGCTGGAGAGGCACAGTAAGCGAAATAAACAATCTACGCTTATCTGCTGGTGGTCACTACTTGTAGATTCCTGCTAGGAACCAGAGAGGGGAGGAAGGGAGGGGAAGGGAAGGGGAGAGGGAGGGAGGGCTGGAGAGTTACACAGGGACCTCCCTGCCCTTGTGTCTCTACATTTTCAGGGCAGAGCCAGCCAGCCAGCCAGTCAGGTGGCTCCTAGGAGAGAGAGGCTACATGGAGCTTTATGGCTCCCGATGGGAGCTTGAGATAGGTCATCTCCACAAAGTTGGGGGCCTTTATCCCACAAATTAGCCAGACCAGCAGCCCTGCTGTTCCATCCTTCCAGCCTGTCAATAGGTAGACCCAGGTCAGGGAGGGAAAGGTCTGGGTTTGACTGGTGGTGGTTGGATTGGTGGAGCAGGGTGGAAGGTTGTGGGGAGAGGCATAGCCCAGCTCCAGGGTTTCTTGCCCTTCTCTGAATAGGTTGATTAACAGCAGATGTGTGATTCCTAGAGCTACACCAGGGGATCCTGCTTGCCTTGGAACTGTTACCGTCTAAAGCTTGTGCAGCTGAGGTCCACGTGGCTAGCAAAGTGGATGGGTGAGCTTGGAAGGGCTGTGCTCTCTCTGCCTTTAGTTTTTTGCAGCCACTTACCAAACTTTCCAAAATATATCACAAGGAAGAAGCCTGTTCTAAGGAGATGTGCTTTTTATGCCTGCTTTCCCATATCTCTGATCGACTTGAGCACTTCACATACATTTGTGGGTGTGTGAGCCAATTCCCAAGTACCCACAGCCTGTTCTTTTCCTTTCGGTGGTCTGTAGAGTGAACCCAGGGCATTCTGGGCAACTCTTCTATCATCCTTCTCTGTGCCTCGACACTCAACCTCTAGGCAGTTTCTTCTTGGGAACTTTTAAGTTGAAATATTATTGATGCCTTAATTAATCTCTTCCTGTCCCTTTCAAAAAATCTGTGTGCCCTCAGAAGCAGAGAAGGCTACAGAGGACCTAAGGAGCCTCAAGAGGCCGAGTCGGGCTGGGCCTCTTCTCTCTCTGGTCTATGGCAGCACTTAGGCTCCACGATGATGCTAAACTCTACCCTGTCTCCCTGCTAGAGTGCAGTTGGTGGAAGCAGGGAATGGGGCTTTTACTTCTTGCCATCACCCCTACCAAGCATTCGTGCTTCCAGACCCCAACCTAGGCCATGCCCAGGCTGGCTCAGCTGCTGGAGGACACTGGGTGAAACAGTGTGTGGCCACTCTCTAGCAGGAGTAAAGAGAACCCGTGTCCAGCCTGGTCCATCTCAAAGCTGCCATTTGGAGGTAGGGGAAGCAGTTGGATGTACTGTCAGCTCCAAGTTGTGAAGCTGTTTTCTGTTGCTGTTGAAGTCTTGGACACCCCGCAATCTTCTTGTTCTCTATGACTCCTGCCTGGGCCAGTGACTGCCTCTGGGGGAAAACTTTACTGCCAAATAGGAAAGCACAGACTAACACACATCCAAAAGTTGCACAGGACAAACTAAAGTAAATGAAGTTATACTGATTCAGGAGCCAAATAGGTGGACTTGGGGCTGGCAAGCCATTTGACTTGGAAAGGCTCTGAATCTATTTGGGAACATAGAATGTTGTTTAATTTTAGTTTAGTTTCAAGAGGTTTTGCTTTTGTAGATAAACCAGTGGTGTGGCCTCTACCCTGGGCTGTCTCTGCTTCTGCCTCTGTCTCTCTGGACCACAGATGCCATCTTGTTTGGCAGGTCTCACTAAATCGCTACTGGGCTATCTGTAGTGACAAGATGGGACACTGATGGAGGTACCTCATGCACACTAGTTTCGATCACCCCACGTGTGCTCCTGTATCTTTCTCTGTGGGTTTTGCAAGGCTGGGGTATTTTGGTGAGTTTTCCTTCACTTTCGTCCCAGCCAGCAACCTCCCCTCTACCCTAATCTCATGAAGGTTTGACAGACCTTTGCTGATAGGGCTTTAGGGAGACAGATATCAAGTGAGCTTCTGATGGTGGTAGCAATGCTGGTGACAGTGAGTTAAGATGAATGATGCTTGGGGTAGGTCATATACTATTCTCTATGCTTATTCTTGGCTCTCACAGCAACTTTCTGATGACTGCTATCAACACTCCCATTTGATGCATTAGGACACTAAGGTCCAGAGAGGTTTAGTATGTTTCCTTTGGTCACATGGCACCAGTGCTAGGATTTGACTCCACACAGGGAGCCTGCCAAGCCCAGCTGTTTATGGCCTTTCTCCACGAGTTATATGGATGTCACTTGTAATCGATGTGAGTGGCATTGGTCCAAGAAAACCAAAGAGATCTAAGGGAAGAGAGCCATAGTGAGGCCACATAGAGATGACAGTGGGATTTGAACTCTGATGTAACTCCCTGAGCACAAACAAAACAAAACAAAACAAAAACAACAAAAAACAAAAAACAAACAAAAAAAAAACCTCGGTGTGTTTTCCCTAAACTATCCCCAGATGAAAAAAAGTTCCAAGCTCAGGCCATTTCGGGGTAAGAAAAAATTTGGCTGGCTTTATGTGCAGAAGCTTCCAGAAGTGCCCAGCTTTATAGGGCAGGCTTGCCTAAGACGTTTTCTGTCTACATCAAGGCTCTTTGCAAGCCAGGAAAGGCTAGACACTGCTATTTAAAGTAAACCCCTCTTCTTGCATTTTCCCTCGTAGGCAAAGCCTTACTCCCCAGTTTACCTTCTGGGTAAAGGAAGCAGCTGAACACGGAGTTGGTCACTTCAGTTCCTTGAGTGTCTGTTGCCAAGTCCAGGTGGACCTGCTTTTTCTGCCCAGCAGTTCTAATGAGGTTAGGGTAGATGAAAGAGTCCCTGGAGCCTCTCCGAAGATGGCTCGATGCCTGCTGCTCCCGGGCTTGCAAAGGGAGACACCAGAAATGGAGGCAGAGCCTTTGCGGAGGTTGTTCTGGCAGCTTGTCAATGTCTGGCTTTTACAGTAGACCTGGAAACAGCCAGTCACCCTTTCTTAACCTGAACTGCCTGAGCTCTGGCTTCACCAGTGGGCTTTATGTTGTCAGGATGGTTAAAAAAAAAAAAAGAAAAGAAAAGAAAAAGAAAAGAAAAGAAGAATAAAGTCTAGAGAGGTCACTGACTAATTTGAGTTCTGATTTCATGTTTGACTACAAAAGTGGGATCCAGGCTCAGTAAGCAGGAAACCCCAGAGGGATGAGGATGTGGCTCTTCACTAAGATGTTTTTAAAGCAAATAGATGAATCAAAGAATTTAGAAATATTATGGGATATCTACAAGGGAGGAGGATAAAGGATACAGCAGGATGAGTGTGTGTGTGTGTGTGTGTGTGTGTGTGTGTGTGTGTGTGTGTATGTATGTAATACTCTTTTATATCCATAATATTCTATTCAACACAGATTTCTTGAATATTTACTGAAAGTGGGTGGGTGAGTTGTGTGTTTGTTCCACGTCTGAAGGAACTTGAGGTTGGAGCATCACTAGCATCTTAGAGCTAAAGGGTTTGGTTCTCAGCTCAACACCAGTAAAAATGCTTCCTTTCTGCAAAGTCCTCGCAGGAGCCCCTCGGCTGCCGCACTGTTCCTGCTGCAGCCGCAGCCTTTCAGCAGTTCTTATAATTAGGTGATACCTGAGGGAGGGTAGGACCTGGAGGAGATGAGGGAGGAGGCCACAATCGGGATGTAAAGTGAATAAATTAAAAAAAAAATTAGGTTATCCCCACCCCTACCCCCAGCACACGCGATGACGACTTACTTGCTGCCGTTATAGTTTTCCCTTTCAACCCCCGGGGTCCTTGGTTGCTCTGTGGGGCTCTCTTAAAAAAAGAACTCTTAACACTGCTTTGGAGGGAGAGAGTCTTTTAAAAACAGTCTAGTAGAAAGAGAAGGAACAGACTCTTAACCATCTCAGTCAATCCCTCTTCGTCCTGTGGGCTATAGTAATGACTGGAGATGACGCACACCGTAGGAGATGGTGGAGATTGTTGACTGTTGAGTGCAGTCGGTGTGCACTCAGAGTGCCAACTGTCACAGTCCCTCCTTTTTTGGTGCTAAGGATAATGAGTCTAATTAGCACTTATCGATGGAAGCTATGGAAAAGGCAAGGGTACGTTTCACCTGCTTTGTCTCACCTAGGATCTAGACTATTGTGAATTCTGTTTTAGGGATGGGAAGCCGGAATCAAAGTTTCCCACTTGTCTCAAGTCACAACAATGGGGCTGGGATGGAGACCACTCATTTAGGCTTCCTCAGACCTACACTTGCTTTGCAGTTCCTTGCTTTGTGCTGGACATGGTGGCGCAATCTGAACGCTGAGTTGTGGTGCTGAGAGAGGTGGGGTTCATCACACCCCTGTGGATAAGCCAGGACATGAAGAGATCCTTATGAAACGGGGGTCAAGAAAGAGGTACCCCTTCCCGGTGTGGTTCAGACCTTCCTAACCCCATCCCTCTCTGCCTTGCTCTCTCTACAGTGATCCGGGCCAAAGTGGTGGGAAAGAAGCTGGTGAAGGAAGGGCCCTTTGGCACCCTGGTCTACACCATTAAGCAGATGAAGGTGAGTGACATCATTACTGGCCCCTGGAGAGACCTTAGGGGATTTGCCAGGAGAATCATGGCCAAGGGAAGTCAAGTGGTTGGAACTGGAATGTGTATTTGTTCAGTGTAAAAGCCCCAGCCAGCTCCCGGGGAGCCAATGAGGCAACCAGAAGACACGGTGGCTGCTTGCTCCAAAGACAAGCATAGGTAGGTATTCGGAGATACCTGTTAGGAAAAGCTTAGCCAGCATTAGAACCAGATGGCAAGACAGTTTTGTTATTCTGATGACTATGGGACCTCCGTCCAGCTACTGCCCTTCTGTGGCCTGCCTAACACCTCTAAGATCTTCATCTTGGACCACAAGATTCCCAAGAGCTCTTGTGAGCTGACCTGTGGATGTACCCACGTAGCCAGTCACTATGGCTACGTGATTAGGTGTCCATCCCTCCAGTCTTCCCGCTGAGTAAGTGCTGAGCACAGAGCCCTCTCTCTTGTTTCCTGGATCCGCTTGTTTTCCTGCATTATAGCTCATTAGGAATATTTGCTAATCATATACACACCATCATCAGACCATACACTCAACACTTGAAAGTGCCTGAACCTGCTGGAATAGTCTATCATGAGGAAAACACAGAGAACCCATGTCCTAGTCCTGTCGCTACTCCTAAAGAGCTCATTGACCTTGGCCTAGTGCTTTTCCAGGCCACAGTGTTACCATCTTTTGGTAGTGTGGAGTGGGGCTTAGCACCCCATAAACCTTCACTGTTCAAACATTCTAGCTGGTAGTGTTGTTTCTAAGCAGGAGCCAGTAGAAGCTGCTGTTAGCTTATCCTTTTTACCTTTGCCTCAGTGGCATTAAGGGCCGGGGCTCCAGCCTGAATAACCAAGCTGGTCCTCTACCCTGTGCCTTTATATGCACCTTGCTTATATACCAATCTCTGTGTTTGCAGCCTGTGAGCCCATGAGGCAGTCTCTCTACCTTAGGAGAGGGGAGAAGCGATAGTCACTAACTAGCCACAAGTTCAAGATGGGCTGTGCAGAGGTCCATGTGAACTGCCTGCCCTTTTACTTATTGCTGGTCTTTGCATCTTTGAACAGCTGTGCGTGGAGGGGTGTCTGTTATGTAGCAGGCAGGTCTTGGAGACTGCTTCCCTTCTAATTAAAGAGATGGAGGCGAGACCCAGAGGTCTGAAAAATCCTCAAGAGGAGACAAGTGTTAATGCCCAGGCTGGACTTGTCTTGGGGGTGAGGGGTGACTCACCCCTGGGTGGAGCCCTGCTACCCTAGAGGCTGACCTTCAGGCCTCTGTACTCCCTCTTGAGGCCTGTGGCTAGAGGCATTAACTCTGTAGAACCTGTTGCTCTGGCTTCAATTGTGGAAACACTCCCAGGCTCTTGGTTATGTAATGTTCGGCCTCAGCCCCTGGCCAGTTGCCCTTGGCTGCCCGAGCTTGGTCATGAGAGCAGCTTATGTCTTCAGACAGCCTGGAAGCCAGGAGTGGGTGGAGGTGGAAAGCTGGGAGAGGAACCCCAAGCCCCACTTTGCAACCTCTGGCCATGGAGGCCCCTCTCCTGCCTGTCCTGCAACAGCCTGCATTGTCAGAAACTTCGAGGTTGCTGTAGAGCAATAGCTGGGAGGCAGGAATTCCTAAACTGGCTTGCCTTCCTTCCTGCCCTCAGGGCTTAGAAGCCCTTTAGAGCCCCAGAGGCGTTTCTGTCAGCAGAATGTCCCTGGTTGTTGTCACACCCATTAGTGGGAGTTGTTTAGAGGCTAAATAATTGCACTTTCACCCACCAGCCTGCCAGCACACCACTCCCAGGCTGTCTTGTTTTCTGTTCACTGTTCTTCAGCTAGGGTCATGGTGTTAGGGTGATGGGTATTCAATATAGTAACCTTTCACTTATTTATTCCTGATTAGGTTCAATGAGAAGTAATATGGCCAGCGTCATGCATTTAATTAAGGGCAGATATGAGTCTCAAGTTGAGGTTTTAGGGGGCCTTTCCTAATCAAGGGGGCTCCTAATCAAGGATGTGCAGCCTACAAAATGGTGTGACAGGAGCTTCTTTGGGGGAGGGACTGCTTCTCTGAGGTTGGTGAGGTGGACACGTCTCCCCAAATCTCCCTATAGTCTCTGGCTTTTCTCATTAGCCATATCTAACATCTTTCATTAAGTTTGAGTCACTTTTCCCAGCCCCGTGTTAGGACCCATATAAACTGGTCAGTGCCTTTTTATCTGCAGGGACCATCTGCCTGCATGTCAGAGCAGGTACTGGATATGCCCCAGACGATCTGCTAAGCCTTTGCATTATGCAAAAGCCTCATGCCAGGGTTGTGAAACAGCCTCATATTTCTCTTCTCAGTGGTGAGGCCACAAACATTTGCAAGTTACGTAACAAGACAAGAGTGTTTGACTGAGACACGGCAAGCTCTAGGGTCTTTACCATCGGGTCTTAGAGGACAAGGAGATATAACTAAGTATTGGGCTGGCAGGCAGACTGCTTATTTCTACCCACTGTGGGGGCTCCCTTCACCTGTTCATGGGGGGGGGGACTTACAGGCCAGGTTGGCTTTGCTGGTGTGTGATCTAGAAGGTGGCTCTTGGTACGCAACCTGCAAAGGGTGCATCAGAAGTGTTTGCCGGAAGTGAGAGTCAATCAGGGGAGGCTGGCACTGGCCCTGAGGAGGTTTTGCTGTTGAGGATTGGTCTACCTCAGGGGGTCAGATCTGGAGCCGGACTGAAGGAAATTCAAGGACATGAGAAGCCAGCACAGCTGACCTCTGAGGACAGGCACACAGCTTTCCTTCCTTCCTTCCGTCAGGCAATGCCTTGAGTGACCCAGACCCACAGGATGGGGTGAGGGGTGAGCCTTTAAAGAACATTGAGGGAGTTTACTGTAAACCTGTCCTTGGAGATTAGCTGGGGTTGAGCTGTGGTGCAAAGGTGGAAGTTTCCAGAACTGGCCTCTGTGATTTGTGGGGGGTTGGAGGGGTGCTTATCTCCCATCAGGACCATGGGAAAGCAGTTTGTTTTGCCAGGGGCTATTGTTTGTGCAGCACAGACATGCTTTCAGGCAGGCTGCAAGGGGGACAGCACGTGGGGGACATTATGTCCCAGTTGGTCCCAGGAGGATCCCAGGGGAACATGTGCTGGTCATGTGCTTTGCCTGTCCTAACTGGGGCCAGGACAGATCTGTGGGCCAGTTGGAATGTGCTGGGCCCTTTCCTCAGTGGTTTGTCTAAGCAAATGAGCAGCAGCAGGGTTTCCTCCAGCTACAAGACCCCTTGACCTTCAGGCCGCAGGGAGCCATTGTCCTCCAAGGCTTGAGAGTCTTATGGTGCAAGATTTTTATCTAGCCCTTGCTGGGACCTACTGTGCTGTCACACACTGCATCCACTAAGTGTTTAGTGGAAATATTTGCCAAAACCTGAAACCTCACGAGCAGTTAGTGACTTGGCACGGAAGTCAGGGTAGCCCATTCTTTGCGGGCCATGGTGATGGTATTGTTCACATCGGGAGTCTTAAAATGTATTTCCTGGGGAGCCAGAGTGGTACTATCCTCCAGCACCAAACAGCAGCATTCTGGTCTGACCCATCAGCCATGCTCCCCACTGTGGTATAGCCGAACCCCAAGTTTTCTTGTTCTCTTGGGAAGCCCCAGCGGAGGAGAAGGGTTCAGAAGGTGTCTACTCCACTGGGACAGTGCACTCCGTAAATAAGCAGAGGCCTCTCTCTAGACTGTGCAAGTCCAACAGACGGCTTTGTGCCCTGTGGACCACCTGCCTCTGCTAGCCAATTGCCAGTTAGAAGATGAGGGAGAATCAAAGGTCTATCAGGCCTAGAAGGTTCTTTGTGAGGCACCAGTGGGGTATGCTGTCTAGCTCGTTTTAATTACCTGGGTAATTTATAATGCATTGTTGTATTTTATAGCTCTTAGGGTAGGGCTAGCGGCAACCAGACATTCAAGGCCCCTTGAGGGGTAAGGATCAGGCCAGGCCTCACTGTCCCTGTCCCACCTTCCCTGGCTCACAGCTGACAGAGTGGCCTCTGTAGTGTCCTCATATGAAAAATGGAGTTCTCGGTACCTATTCCTTGTGAGGGTGTTGCATGTAAATATGCTGCTGTGCATACCAGCGTGTCACAGAGCTGTCACGTGTAGGCCAGTTGGCTATGCCCTTGGGACTTGCAGAGAGCTCTGGGAGCCTTTCTTAGTCACCGCTTTGGATCTGTGGAGAGGGATGTTGGGGTTTGAGATGTGTAGGTAGAGGAATGGGGTGGGGCAGCTGGATGGAACATGTACCTGGCTGGTTAGGAAGACACCATCCTGGCTCAGGGAAAAGGGAGATGGCGTCCTCGGGTGTTCAGGGAAGCCTGTGGTAATGGTAAGTTCATAGCCTGCAGCTGTCTGACTGCACAGGGGAACCAGAGACTCAGATGCACTACACAGCAGCATGCTGATTGGGCCTTAGGCCCTCTCTCATGATCATGTTCCTTTTGCCCACAGATGTACCGGGGCTTCAGTAAGATGCCCCACGTGCAGTACATCCACACGGAAGCCTCTGAAAGTCTCTGTGGCCTTAAGCTAGAAGTCAACAAATACCAGTACCTGCTGACAGGTAAGAGTCACCAGGGGCACCAAGGCACTGGTGGGCCTGCCAGAGCTTGAGTCAGTGGCGTCCTGAGGGTCATAGCCATGTGTCTCACGAAGTGCTGGTCTCGCTTACCCACTGCTGGCTGGAAGCTTTGGCTCCATTGTACACCTGGCTGTGTCCTGATTTTCATGATATCTCAGCTTTGATATAGTGAGAAAGGGGTTTCATCTTCTATAGCCCTTGACAGCCAACCAGTTAGGTCTGTTGTATGTCACAGGCCAATCGTTAGGCTGTTGTAGGAATGACAGTGTGCAAAGCCCTCCCCCCCCCCTTTTTTTTTGGTTTTTCGAGACAGGGTTTCTCTATCTCTATGTAGCCTTGGCTGTCCTAGACTCGCTTTGTAGACCAGGCTGGCCTCGAACTCACAGCGATCCGCCTGTCTCTGCCTCCCGAGTGCTGGAGGAATTCTTTTCTTTGTTTGTTTGTTTTGTTTTTGAGACAGGGTCTCTCAGTGTAGTCTTGGCTGTCCTGTACTAACCTTGTAGACCAGGCCAGCCTCAAACTCACGCAATCCGCCTGCCTCTACCTCCCAGTGCTGGGATTAGAGGCGTGCCCGGCACCCGGAGGAATTCTAAGACCCGATGGCTTTGAGACCTTTGGCAGAATGCTCAGTATCTTAAGCTCCATTATCCTCTAGAAAACAGGGCCAGGGTTCATGTCTCAAGGTGTCAGGGAAGGTATCACAAAGCCAGCGTCGGTGCCTGGCCCTGGCAGTGTAGCGCTCTAACGAACGCCTGTTCCCTTGTCTCCAACCCCACTTCAGGCCGCGTCTATGAAGGCAAGATGTACACAGGGCTGTGCAACTTTGTGGAGAGGTGGGATCACCTCACGCTGTCCCAGCGCAAGGGCCTCAATTACCGCTACCACCTGGGTTGCAATTGCAAGGTGAGTTCTAGGTGTGTGTGTGCGCGCGCGCGTGCGTGCGTGTGTGTGTGTGTGTGTGTGTGTGTGTGTGCACGCGCGCGTGTGTGCATACACACACACGTGCAATCTGGAAGGAAGCTTTGGTTCCTGCTCTTCTGGGACAGACAGGCTGCTGGGGGTGGTACAAGGGTGGTAAGGAATGTTGCCCTGGGGCAAGGCAGGCATGAAAGCTCTGAAGAAGAATGCCTTTGTTCTGTATTCACTGGCCTGGATGGTGCCTACTTGGCAGCTGCTGGGTTATGAGGGCTCTTGAGCATCCTGGCTCCTCCCAGCCGTTCAAGGCCATGACAGGTACAAGAATTTTTCCCTGGAGGGTTCTGCCAAGCTGTCAAGTGGGTTCACTCTGACAGCTGACTCACCGGGGTCCCTGCCCAGGTGGGAAAGCTGGCTGAGGCCCGCTGCCATCAGCTGCCATCCAACACCTCTCTCTTCAAAAACCAGGTTCAGTCCTTTCCCCAAGTACAAGGTCATAGGAGGGAGTTGAGTCTCTCCCCTAATCCTCAGAATAATGTCACATGCTCTTAATTACTATTACTTCACTGTACGGGTAAGAAACCAAGGCGCAGAGATCTTTGCTGTAGGATCCTGGGCTGCGTAGCTTGCTGAGTCTGATTTCCAACCCAGGAGAACTTTCTTTTTTTTTTTTTGTTATTAATTTATTCTTGTTACATCTCAATGGTTGTCCCCTCCCTTGTATCCTCCCATTCTTCCCTCCCATTTTCCCCTTATTCCCCTCCCCTATGACTGTTCCTGAGGGGGATTACCCCCCCCCTCTATATTACCAAGAGGAGAACTTTCATTGTTTTAGTTCCTTTATTTCCAGTGGTACTCTTCCCCTTCCCACATCTAGTCTGGGACTCATAGGTCTTGCAACTTGGAACAAGCTGCTTAAGCTTTCTGAGCCTCTGTTCTTTTTATTTATAGAGGGGCGTTAGAAGTGTACCCACTAGAGGCACCGTGTCTGGGACCCCAGTAGATGCTCAATAGTAATGAGCTCGTAGCTCCTACTGTCAGCGTGACAGGGCAGGGGCACCAGGGTTTGGAGCCAGGCTGGGCCTGCTATGACTCAGCCCCCCCTAACTGTGGCTTGTGTGTCACTGCAGATCAAGTCCTGCTACTACTTGCCTTGCTTTGTGACCTCCAAGAACGAGTGCCTCTGGACCGACATGCTCTCCAATTTTGGCTACCCTGGCTATCAGTCCAAACACTACGCCTGCATCCGGCAGAAGGGAGGCTACTGCAGCTGGTACCGAGGATGGGCCCCTCCAGACAAGAGCATCAGCAACGCCACAGACCCCTGAACCCAGACCTGCCCCGCCTTTACCTCCTTCCCATCCCGCTGAGCCTCCCGGACACTAACTTCTTCCCAGATGATGACAATGAAATTAGTGCCTGTTTTCTTGCAAATTTAGCACTGGGGGGGGGGGGGGACACTTAACGTCTCTGCTGTCTATAGAGTTGATTTGGAAAAATACTCTCTTGGCTCTTCCCCCCCCACCCCCCCAACCATTTTCTTTTTGGTTTTGACATCATCACCCATTTCCATCTGAGGGGAATCTCTGGTGCCAAGCCCAGAAAGAATGAGGCATGTATTCTCCTCTTCATGGTATATAATCTATATTTTTTTAGGAAAACAAAAAAGTGAAAAAGCTATCCCATTTGGGCATTTAATAGCTACTACTTCTCTTTCTTCTTCCTCTCGTGACCACCTCCTGGCCCCACTTCCACGTACACTTTTTTCCATGCCAGTACACAAAGTACACGGATAAAGAAAGAAGTTGGCAGAAGTCCAACTGTTTCCCACTCAGTCAAGGGCAGCAAGCAGACAGACGCCAGGTATTTGAAAGACCTTCTACACAGAGGATATACAACTGTGTCTGGATCATACGGTCTGTCTATGTCTGCATGTCAGAGAGGGGGAGGGAGTGAATAGACATACTGTAGAAATGGGTTCCCCAGTCCTCTGATACTTGGAATTGTCCAGATGTTTCAGATCCTGGAGCAAGCATCCATGTCAGAATAACAGAATGTTCTGAGTTGGTGAAGACTTAAACATCTGCCCGAGTTCAGCAGGCAACCTGTCTGTCTGTCTGTCTGTCTGTACAACAATGCAGACAAAGGGCTGGGATGAACATCTTTGCTCCCATGAGATGTTCCCCTGGGAATACTTGGGGAAGTTTGCCTGGACTCTTGCCAGCATGTAAGCTGGGGAAACACACACTATCCCACAGATACAGTCAAGCAGATTTGGGTAGATAATACTATTTCCAAAGTAGCGTTTGGCTCATCCAGCGGGACGTGTTTATATACACATTTGCATATACCCACAGGGGATTATGAGCTAATTTTTATAGGACACAGAATTCTATTCGATGCTGTTAAATATGCAGTTAGTTTAATCTCTTTTCTTTTGTTGTTGTTTGATGGGAAATTGTGACATTCCAAGTTGACCCTTTTTTTTTTAATCCGAATTAAAATTTGAAACTCTGAACACCGTCAGCACACTCTTGTCCCTATAACTGAGGTCTATGACCTCTCATCTCCTTTCTCCCTTCTGCTTTGTGTTTGGGGCACCCTTCATTTAATTGCCTTACTGGCCAGCTGATGGCAGGTAAGTGTGAGTGTAGGGTAGGGGCCTTCACATGAGAGGGACAGTCGCACAGCGTCCTGCCTCAGTGGAATGCTTCCTTTCCTGGATTTGAGGGACAGCATACACCTCTTTCCCAGCTCAGTAGTAGATGGGGACGGGGGGACATCACCTTCTGAGGTGGTCACCTCAGAGGACGAGCACGGTTGGTCACCAAGGGAGCCAGGCTCTGCCGTCACACTATAGGCCTTTCGTTGTGGTTGTATTTTTGTTTTTTTAAATAAAACTATAATATAAAATTTCCTATTAAATAAGATGTATTTTAAGTTTTAGTGTTGAATGCGATGTCAATAGTAGGCGATAGTGTATGTTATAGTTCGAGATGGTGAGGCGGTGGCATTTAACACAATTACTTTCTGCCTTTGTTCAGACTGTGGGTATTTATCCTTTCTTAGTATCATTCCATTTTAGGAAACACAGTTATCAATTATAAGTAGAGAGAGAAAGAGAGACAACAAGTTCCGGTGCCTGCCCCACCCCACACACACCAATGCTTTGACCAGGTGTTTGATAGACTAGCAGGGCTGGAAGACAGTTCAGGCTGCGGGGTGTCAAGTTTCCTCTTGGTTGATTTTTTATTCCCCTGTGCTCACAGGGAACAGAAGGCACCCCCCCCCCTTTCCTGGTCTGCTGCAGGAAGAGCTGCGATCAGAACAGCAAGCTGTTAAGGGGTGATGCTCTGACTTACTGTTTGGGGTTTATTTCAGCCTCGGAGTCTCCTAAACACGGAGCTCCTGGTCTACCCTGCTCATGTTGCCCTCCCATATGTGTACCCCAGTGTCTGTTCCAAGATTCCATTCTCAATCTCTCCTAGAGGGAGACACGGGGTGAGGCCTGGGTATGTGGCACGCACCGCACGTGAAGTTAACCTGAAGGCAAATAAACTCAATTGGCAGAACCATAGCCCCAGTTAGCTGGCGAGGCCTTTCAAGATGGACAAGGAAGGGCCTTTTGTAAAGTCACATCATCGGAGGGCGGTTTTTGAGCTTTCGATAAGCTATAGCTTTGTTTATTTCACCTGTTCACTTACTGTATAATTTAAAGTCATTTATGTAGCTGCGACACTTTGATATTTCAATCATATCATGAATGTTTTATTTTGCTAAATCATGTGCCATGTGTAGGCTGTCATGTGTACACTGTGTCTAAGAGAAGAAAAGAAAAGAAAAGAAAAAAAAAAGAAACCCACATGTCATTTTTTTCTGGATTCAAATTCTATAGTAGAACGGAGGGTAGAATTACTGGGACCCAAGCACTCAGCTAGACGGGAGAGTCAAGGAAATAAAGGTACAACAGAGTCCTCCAGCCTCCTCCCCATGGCATCCTAAGGGTGGGAAGGAGAAGGGAAAAACAAAACAAAACAAACAAACAAACAAACAAAAGACAAAGACAAAACAGAACAAAACCCAAAACTACACCGATGTCCTTGTCCTGTATCAACTATATCCCTGGTTCATCTGTCACCCACTTTCCAAGACCTTTCTCCCACGCAACCAGGAAGCCATGGTTTCTGCCAAGTCCAGGGCCATGACACCTGTGACTCCAAGCTCTCTTTGTCTCATCCAGGCATCTTGTCTGCCTCCCAACCAAGGAATTCCTATGCATGGGTTTTTTGCTTCCCAGGCTAGCCCTCTGCTCTAGCCTAGTGTGTGGAGCTTAAGGAGACCCAGTGCCTAGCGTCTCCAGCCCGAGGCCTGCCATACACACACTGTTTCACGGTGTGCTTCTTAAGCAATAAAAGGCATGATGAGTTGAGGATAGATCTGTCCGGGAGATAATGTGGGCCCAGGAAGTCTTGCTACCCTTCCCTGACTCACACCAAGGTGGCATTCAGGTGGTTGGCTCCCAGCTATTTAAAAATGCTGCTCTAGTGATTGTATCAGAGAGAAAAATAAAGAAAACAAGTCTTAATGGCAGAAGCATAATGGAAGAGGCGAGGGCAGGAAAGCCAGGTCTCAACAGATCTAATTTGGCTTTTTTTTTTTGTCGTTGTTTTTCAACACAGGGTCGTTCTGTGTTAGCCTTGGATGGCCTGGACTCGCTTTGTAGACCAGGTTGGCCTTGAACTCACAGAGATCTTCCTGCCTCTGCCTCCCTGAGTGCTGGGATCCAAGATGGCTATTTGGGTTGAGGAGGAGAGGGCCCAAGGAAAATGACCACGGTTTTGGAGACAAGGAGTGCCTTAGATTCTTTGTCAGCTTTTCCTCTAGCAAGTCAGCTGTGCTGAAGCCCAGGAATGATGAAGAGACACCAGCCAGCGGGAGACCCCATCTAGAAGGGATGTATTTGTTGCTAAATTCTGTAGCACTGTTTACAGCTTTCCTCCATGTTATTTATGAATTTTATATTCCGTGAATGTATATTGTCTTGTAATGTTGCATAATGTTCACTTTTTATAGTGCGTCCTTTATTCTAAACAGTAAAAGTGGTTTTATTTCTATCACAGACCTGTCGTCTCTTGCCTTCTTGGGTCCTGACTTGGGAGGTTAGATCGATTATCACAGAGGGTCCTGCAAGCAGATTCTGCCTGTGTCCCTCTGGCCCCTGTACACAACCTTCTTCCAACCCAATGTCTACGGCTTGGGCCACCTCAATTAAATTCTTATTTTTTGCAACAGATTTCAGGAAAGGTATCCTTAAGCTCCTCATACCTGCTGGTCCAGCCCTAATTTCACTCTCTTACTCTACTGGCAGGTGCTTCCCTAGTCAAGCGATTGCTATCTGACCAGTGGTGGATGGTACGGGCCTGGGACCTGTCTCAGCCTTCCTGATTTTCTTTCTTTCTTTTTTTGTTTTTGTTTTTGTTTTGTTTTTCGAGACAGGGTCTCTCTGTGTTAGCCTTGGCTGTCCTGGACTCACTTTGTAGACCAGGCTGGCCTAGAACTCACAGTGATCCGCCCGCCTCTGCCTCCCGAGTGCTGGGATTAAAGGCATGCACCACCACGCCCGGCAGCCTTCCTTATTTTCTTCCTGAGAATTCCAGGACAGAAGAGGAGTGTAAGCATGTAGGTGGCCATACATGATGTCAATGGGTCAAACTGATAATCCTAAAGTGAGTGAAAGGCCTAGTTGGAATGCTGGGAATTTCTAGGGCCTTAGAACAACTGCTGAGCTCTTCTCAGTACTCAATGAGCTATGCTCCATTGCACACTACCCACCTAAGTGTGAACCCTCTCTTGCCAGTGGTCCAGGTCATGGCCTTTGCCCCTGTTTGAAAGATTCTCCGCTTTGAGCGCCCACCAGGCTCTATATAATTCATTTACTTGCTATAGCTCTACCACTCTCAAGGAGATTAAATTCTTTTTTCTTTCTTTTTTGTTTTTTGTTTTGTTTTGTTTTGTTTGTTTGTTTTTGTTTTTTGTCTTATGAGACAGGGTTTATCTGTGTAGCCTCGGCTGCTCTGGACTTGCTTTGCAGACCGGGCTGGCTTCGAACGCACAGAGATTTGCTTTGCCTCTGCCTCCCCGAGGGCTGGGATTATAAATGTGTGTCACCACACCGGGCAGAGATTAAATTCTTGTCTAAAATCTAGTCAGTAGACTAAGTCTGCAGTTAATAATTAACTACTTTGAAGGTAAACCCTGAATTCTCTTAGAATGCTTACACACACACCTGTGTTTGTCAGACTTTGGTATTGTAACCAAATACCAGAAAGAAAGAACTGAGAGTGGGGACGATTTTTTTGGGGATCCTAGTTTCAGAGGCTTTGGTTCACTGTGCCCAGGCGACTGTGGGAGGACCAGTGACTTTCATTATGGTAGACCGGAAGTAAAAGAGAAGGCCTGAGCCCCAACTTTGCTCCATTTCCTTTGATCTCATCTTGGCAGCCAACCTCATTGATGGCGCTAAGAGACCCTCATTCCAAGCGTGTGTTTGCTGGCTCTGTTAATCCTCTCTGGAAAGGCCCCTGACAGACATCTAGAAAGTTCATTGCTAATCTGGGTGCTTTCATCCCAGTCAATTTGATAATTCAGATTTACCTATACCTACTCACACTAACCAGACAGACACTCTGGATTCTGTGACTGATGGGTCGATCCAGTAGATACACAACCAATGAGATACACAATCTCCGACTGGCTAGGCTACTCCTCCCATAGAAGGCTGTAGACCTACCTGGTAGTGCCTTCAAACAGGTGTTTGAAGCTCAGCAGCCAGAGCCTGGGCTCCTACAACCAGGTCGCAATCCCTAGCTAGGGTGAGTACACCCGACTCTTGTTGCCCAGAATCCTATTTCCCGCAAGACCCAAATCCACTGACCATGCACCAACCACATGAGCAAGCATGCTGTAGGCTGATCCTGGCAGCACAGAATTCTACCGAAATTCTAGCTATGGTCACAGAACCCTCCAACCCACTCAGAAAGATATCAGCCTTAAAACCTTCCAAATAGATAGTGAAGCCACATACTCTCGGCTTGGGTCCAGACAACTCCAAGGGATTACACAGGTACACTCCAAAGAAAGGAAATCAAACATGCAAATGCGTTGCTGTTTAATAATCAGCTCAAATAAAATATCACAGCTTTTATTAAAATTACAGCAGAGACCAGGTCCAAGGAAAAATGCACTAGAGATAACATTTTACCATAAAAATATTTTTTTCCCTTTATACTCAACCTCTAGTTCTAGGGAGCCAGCTCAAGAAGTCCCTTGATGTGTTAACAATTAATGGAAGTGTCACAGAACGCCAAGTACCTTTGTCACTTGCCCTCCTGCCCGAATTCCCCCTGGGGAAGTTGAACCTTCCTCAAGGAACACTAGACATTGCCACAAGCACAGGACATGAAGGCGCCTGTGTGGAGTCCAGATAACCAGGAAGCAAGGTGTGAGCCGCCCAGAGAGACTCAGGAGACAGACACGTCAGGTCATCCCGCACCACGAAGATAAGCAGAGCTAAAAAAAAAAAAGGCACTCACCATTGGCTTGTGGTTGGGGAAAAATGTTTGCTCCACTAGAGGAAACGACTCGGGACCCAAGGAATGGAAGATCTTAATGAGCTGAGAGAACTGGGAGAGAAAAAGAGAGACCATTAGCCAGCCAGGATTTCCCACTAGATCCTGGCACCCACTTGACATTGGCCTTCAAGCGTCTGACCTGCGCTAAGCTCTAAAAGCTGTTGCCCACCACTAGGATCAAAAGCCAACTTCCTTGGTTAGGTCTCTCTCTCTCTCTCTCTCTCTCTCTCTCTCTCTCTCTCTCTCTCTCTCTTCTCTCTCTCCTTTCTCTCTCTCTCTCTCTCTCTCTCTCTCTCTCTCTCTCTCTCTCTCTCTCTCCCCTCTCTCTCTTTTTTTAACCCCTAGAAGGCTGCCAGGTCACTGGCTTCTTCAGTTCACCCACATTTTATAAGCACTTAACTGCATTCTCAGTCATTTCACACAAAGTCATGGCCCCCAGGACAACCTTCTGGGGGGGGGGTGTCTTGCCATCCCTCTGCCTGCAATGCCCATCTTTCTAAGACAGCATCGTAGGCACTTCACAATATTTATGCTGAGTCCAGACTCTCTTGTTCAATTTCTTATTGTTACTCACTAGCTATGAGACCTGGGTGGGGGTGGGGTCACCGTACATTTCTGAATGTCAAGTTTCTCACTGCAAGACTGAGACACTAGAGTAGTGCTGGTAGGAAGCCGGGGGGGTGGGGGTGGGGGGGTGATCTGGGACACAGATGAGGGTGGAGGCCATCAGGAAGGCTCCCTGGACCTCTGCAGGGGACGAAGGCTACTCAAGGAAACAACTGTCCCTGAAGGCCTTCAGTGGTTGCCATGGCTGTGGCCTCAAGTGCTCAGGATGTCAAGAAAGCAGCCAGAGTGTGATTCACCCTAGGTTATCATGAGCTTTAAAAGGCTGGACCAAGGATCTTCTTCGCTCGGAAGGCAAATGAGAGTTACAAGTTGATGCCAGAAGAACAACTCAGACTCCGCAAACACAGGCACCTGGTAGCTGGAAGAAGAGCCATATTTGGTACTAGCCAGATGGTAAGATCTTGTATGGAGAGACGAGGAAGCTGAGGACAGCCCTGCTCTGCAGTGGGTGGGCTCCTGCGCAGTCCCGGGGGTGGGGGGGGAGTAGCTCACATGTGTAGCACAGCACAGAGTCATTCTGAAGGGCTTGAGGGGAACCTCAGAAATGTAAGAAATGATGCTTGGGGGTATCCCTCATTTTATAGATAAGGAAGCCGGAGTTGAAGGAGGGAATGCAACTCATAGCTAAGCCGGTGGGTTATGGAGAAGAGCTGCAGCACTTACTGTCAGCTATGTGGGCCTCAGATACCTGCTTATTGGGAGGTGCACATTGGGGCTGAGCATATGACACAGGAAATGCTATGTTGCTGCATAGTTGCTGCTGTCAAAACTACGGACTATTCCCTTTTCAGGGCACTCAGATCTTACAATCCCACTGAGTCTTTTGATACAAGGAGACCAGAGACAGGAGGACAGCAGCCAAGACTATCAACATACATTAAGTTAATCCGAATAATCACTCAACAAACACTGAGCACCATCCCTGCATAGACTTAGCCCATGTGTACGAGGCAAGAATTGTTGTCACCATTTCTTGTGGGTATGCTGTATACCAGCCACCATGACAAACGCTTTTCATGCCCCTGCCGAAAACCAGGAAGGCCTCATTATTATCATCCTTCTCTAAATATGGATGCGAAGTTCAGAGATGTTAACGCAGTGGCTCAAGGGCATACTATGTTTAAGTGGAGAAACTTGGCCTTGGGCAATCTAGTTCCAGAGTCCAGACCAATCAGTGCTCTTCTTGCCCAGGTGATGGCAAACAGGCTGGACCAGAGATTTCATAGCATTGTCTCCACACCTATGAGCCTCCTCCAACTCCCCCTGCCACCCCCCCAACCTCAGGTATGAACCATAGGACAGATGACACAGCTGTCCTATCTGTTAATCGGCTGTTCCACTAGCATGGGAGATTAGGCGTCAGGCACTCTGGTGTCACCATTGCACGCTGTGTGTGTGTGTGTGTGTGTGTGTGTGTTGCTTGTATTGAGGGAGACAGATGGCAGATAAGGAATGACGTCATTTAGGTACAGACCCCAGGTGTAGGGATAACAAAGCGGAGTTAGGGGTCTGAGAATATTCCAGAGAATGGAGGAGGGCTGGAATTTTAGGAAGACCCTTTGGTTTTTGATAACATGTAAGTGGAAACTTGAGTAAATCAAATGAGTGGTTGAGATGAGTGAATCAACAGGGAGGAGAAAAGTGTGAGAGCTGGAGAAAGAGGGCTTCAAAGTGTGTTCTCACCATACACCAGCCCTAAGATCTCAGAGAATTCCCCGTCCAGCCTGAAACGAAGCCTTTTCCTCTGTGGGAAACGAGCAATGATGCCATCGTCAACTGCACTAGTAGCAAGGGCACCTGTAGCAGTTTTCTAGTATTCAATAAGTGTTTAATAACTTATTAACAGAAGAGCAACAGTAAGAAAAGTATGCTAAGATGTTAAAAAAAAAAACCACAGCAATATAAGCTGGGTGTGGTGATGCACACCTTTAATCCCAGCACTCGGGAGGCAGAGGCAGGTGGATCGCTGTGAGTTCGAGGCCAGTCTGGTCTATAAAGCGAGTCCAGGACAGCCAAGGCTAATAACACAGAGATACCTTGTGTCGAAAAAACCAAACCAAACCAAAAACAAACAAAAAACCCCCCAAATAAAAACAAACAAACGAACAAACCCCCAGCAATGTGTTTGTTTTTGTTTGAGACAGGATCTCACGTAGCTTAGACTGGCTTCAAACCCTTACTATATATTCAAGGATGACCTTGTCTGATCCTCCTGCCTCCATCTCGTAAGTGCTGGGATTTAGGCAGCACCACATCGGGCTTATGCAGCACTGGAGACTGCGCCCAGCACCATACCAACGAGCTATACTTCATCAAGATTACTATGCTGTTCCTATAACACGATCCTATATCATAATGTGTTTTATATATATTTGGGAGGCTGCAATTCCCCGAAGAGACCTAGGCTTAAGTTGCTCTTTCAGTTGTTTAAATAAGATTCTCTTCCTTGCTGAGGGTCTGTGTTTGGGGAATGGAGTCATTTACAGGGTGGGAGGCCACCTCATGCTTCCCAGTTCCCTCCCAGAGGGCTGGTCTGTCACTTACCACCCAGGGCTTGCTGCAGAAGTTGTACACGGAGTAGAGAGAGTTGACAGCAGGAAGCCCTCCGTACTGGAGGCCGATGACCAGGCTGCGGTAGTCCTCAGCCAGAGCCATGCTGTAGGCATGCTGCCGGACCAGGATGAAGTCCGGTTTGAAGGACCTGCCAAGAGAAGAAACGGCAGTGGTATTACCACATGGCAGAATGACCAAGGCTTGCTGGTTATAGCCCTGACCCTATGTGGCCGCTACCCTTAGAAGCTCTCAGCTGACAGGGCAGGGGAGGGGAAGATGGACAGGGACACACCCAACTCACAGCTGCTCAACTATTGAAATGAACTGGAAAGAACAGATACTTTCTTGTGTTTGGATTTTAGGCTGTTTCCTAGATTCCCATTTTTTTTTTTTAATAGCCAGGAAAAATGTCTCAAATGACAGAACAATGAAATAACTTTTATGCATTCCCTTGCACGTGGATGCTGTCAGCTCTCATTTTTCAGAGGTAAATCCTAACACTCAAGAAGATACATAATTTGCTCAAAGAGACACGTTGCAGGTAAGTGGAAAGGTTAAGTCTATAGCTGTCAACTGTCTGGTGGCAGGACTTCCTCCTTGTAGATTTCTCATCAAACTGGCCTTGTGCCTTCTCAGTCGCAACCTCTGGAAAGTGGCAGACTCCAAGAGCACACAGGTCCTCTGCTGGGACCCTCTGGAGACAGGGTCCCGATAAATGCTTCTCAACAGAGTTGAGGGGAGGGCCGGGTTCCCCCACTTTATAGCTGGGAAGATGGCATCTTTGAGAAATTAATCCCCCCCACCCACCCACCCACCCACGCCCTGTCTCCTGGCAGATTTACAGTGTTCTATTCACACTGTCAAAGGCCGACTTATTTTTGTGTTCCTTCTAAGACACATGAGAAGCCAGCCTCACAGTGGGCGGAGGGTGGACACTCAACACGGTACCATTGATCCATCTGTCTCATCTGGAGTCATATCCTTAGCTTCACAAAAACTCTGTCCCTTTAAAATAATTCAAATATAAGCTAAAATAACCTTCAGAGAGGAAGGAGGACTCGCTCCCACTGAGGACAGACTAAAAGAACATGCACACTGCAGATGTGTCTCAGGCCATGTTGGCCTTGGTTCTCAATAGATAGCCCTGGGGTTTGCACTTCCAGGGCAGGTATGTGAAGGGTAGGTGTGGTGCAGACGCCTATGAACATCACCTACCCTCCTGTCAAAGCAAAGGCAAGGGTCTTCTCTGCTAAATGGTAACTTGTCTCCATGGGCCACTTTGGCCAGATTGTGGCCTGTCCTCTGACTCACAGTGCGTTTATGGGAATGGTCAGCCTTAGTGTAAGGAAAAGTTAAAGTCAGACTCTTGGAACAAGAGCAACTGCGATGGGAGAAGGGAGGAAGGCTTTGACGGCAACCAGAAGCACTTACTTGTAACAGAACCGTTTCCAACTTTTATATGCTTTACCAAAAAGCCCCCGTGGAATGTGCAAAGAAGTAAACAAATTGCCGGAGACTCTACGAAATGCAGAGAAAATTCCTAAAAACCTTTATATACACATTTTGGTCCAACTATGCATTTTACTATATACAGAAGGCATTCGTACACATAATTGATTTTATGCTTCCTATCAGTGATGATTCTGGAATTTTCTACATAATGCAAGTATATGAATAGTTCCTCTATGACCAAAATATCCTCCAAAACAAATTTCTTTTTTCCTTTCTTCCTCTCCTCCCCTTTTCTGTCTCCTTTCCCTTCCCTCTCCCCTCCCCTGGGTCTTCTCTTCCCACCCCCACTCCCTTCCTTTTCCCTCTCCTGCTCTTCCTCCTCCTCTATCTCTTTTTCTTCCCATCCCGCCTTTCATTACCACTGGGAATCATATACTCAGGGCCTTCATTCTAGGCAAGCGCTCTGTTTTCTTCCTGTGGTAATTCCCTCACCCTGCCCCTAAAAGGACACCCCACCCCCACCAAAGGCAGTTTCAAGGGGTCGCTTTTTCTAATGTCCATCCTGCAACATATTTGCCAAAACCACAGGGTGTTTTTTTTTTTTTTTCAGTACCAGGGACTCAATCCAGGACGTATACATGTCCTAGCACTGGGCTATATCACTTTTGTTTTGGTTTTTGAGACAGCATCTCATTAAGTTGCCCAGGTTAGTCTTGAACTCTCTCTGTAGCCTTAGCTGGTCTTGAACTTGTTTTTTTTGTGCCTTAATCTCTCAAGTAGCTGGGGTGACAGGCCTGTAACCACCAGGTATCATAACACAGCAGGTTTTTTTTTCCTTGAACAATGAGTGTTTCAATTTGATAAGTCACGTCCCCTAAAAGAGACCCTGCATGTCTCTGTTATTTGGCTTTTCATTTTTTTTTAAGGTTTATTTATCATGTACACAGTGTTCTGCCTGCATGAATACCTGCAGGCCAGAAGAGGGAATCAGATCTCAACTTAGATGGTTAGAAGCCACCATGTGGTTGCTGGCAATTGAACTCAGGACCTCTGGGAAGCATAGAAACGTGTTTTCTCCACACTTCCCCTGGTTCAGTTTATCCGATGTTGCCTTCTGCTTACTCTCTCTGCTTTGCTGACTACAGGGTCCAGACAGTTGAGCCAGAACCCCTTCCTGGGAGGGTGGTCTCTATTCTAGACAGTAACAGCAGTGACCTCAGTGTCTTGCTAGGGGTAAGGCCACCTAGACGAAGCAGTCAGAGGTAACAGGGTGGCTATTTCTAGCTTATTTTTAGCTGTGTGAAGAATTCCTAGCAGGGACAGAATTGAGAAAATAACGGTCAAACCTCGCTGCTTAGGAAGAGAGTGTTCAGACCAACTTCTGAGACTAGGATAGTGTTTTAAAGAAAATATTTTATTTATTTATTTTTATTTTTAAGTATGTGTCTGTGGGGAGTGGACTGGAGACAGGGTGTGTATGTGGATACAGTGCTCGCAGTGCTCGGAAGAGGGCATTAATGAGAGCGTGCATAAGAAAGAATGAATAAACAACAAACATCACAAAGAATGGCCATTGTGAAGGGGAGGGAATTCGTGTGGTCACAGGGAGGAAATGAAGTGTGATGGCCACTGCGTCCAGACAATAGTATGTGTCCCTGGTAACTATGGGGTTGCTTCGCAGTGTCACATGCTTAGTATTTATGAAGAGCCGTCAGCCCCAACAGGAAAAATTTAACCCCAAGGAGCTCAAATTGGCCTCTTACGATTCTCACATCAAGTGTGTGCAGGTCCTTTTCACGTGTGAGGTGTGAGGGCTGGCGAGGCATGTGCTGTCATTGATAGGCACAGTCACTGCCACAGAGAACGCAAAGGTTTCTCTAGGGCAGAGTTCTGAGGAGTGTTCAGAGATTAGGGACCAGTAGCAGGTAGCTGCTTCCTTCTGACACAGAACTCTGATTCTTCTGTCCAATCAGAGGATGACCGCATTCTCCATATCTTCTAAACATCCATACCTCTGGTCCCCAGATATTTCCAAATGATACAGTAGAGGCTGAAGATGCCAAGATGATGGGGACAAGATCCCTTCAATTTTAGAACTGACAGCCCAGGAGTAATACGGAGCCATGTGCATGAAGGCGGTACTAAATGAACATTAAATACATCTGTGTTTACACAATTAATTGTGTTGGCCCTAGTCATAATAGACAAGCTGTGGAACCAGCCTAGGTGCCTGTCAGCAGATAAATACATAAAGAAGTGGAATTTTATTCAGCAATAAAGAAGAACGAAATTACGTCATTTACAGGAACATGGATGCAGCCAGAAATCATTATGCTATGTGAAGTAAATCATACTCAGAAGGATAGATATCAACCACATCTTCTCTTTAATTTGGGGATCATAGATTTTACACAGCTACATTTAATCATACGATGTGGGAAAGTAGAGACAAGGTTGTCTGGCTAGGGGAAATGAATGTGATTAAGGGGAAAGGGGAGTAAGAGGGAGTGACTACACTCAGACTTCATGTACGCTTTTGTGAATGTCTTTCTGAAGAAATGCCTGTGACCTCTTATGATTCTCACATCCAATGTATGTATGTATGTACAACAGACATACACCCATTTTTTTAAAAAAAAGTAAACAAATGACGTGATAAAGGTGTGGACGAGATACTGAAGTGGCCCAGAGCATTCAGTTCTTCCTGGGGCAGGTCTCGGTGAATGTGTATAGTAAGGCTTAGATCTGGGCTGGAGAGGTGGCTCAGAGGTTAAGAGCTCTTCCAAAGGTCCTGAGTTCAATTCCTAGCAACCACATAGTGGCTCATAATCATCTATAGTGAGATCTTGTATGCAGGTGTACAAGCAGGCAGAACATTGGTAAATAATAAATAAAAAATAAATCTTTTAAAAATTTAAAAATAAATAAATCTTAAAGAAAGAAAGGAAGGAAGGAAGGAAGGAAGGAAGGAAGGAAGGAAGGCTTAGGTTTTGGAAAAGTAGAGCTTCTTTATATTCTTTATGGACAGGGGTTTAAGAATTCTCCAAGTAGGAGGAAGAGTGTTGTGGATGTGGATGTATTTCTCTCTCTCTCTCTCTCTCTCTCTCTCTCTCTCTCTCTCTCTCTTCTTTTTGAGCAGGAAGAGCCCATGATCAAATTTCCTCCCATTAGCAAATGTTACTGTGGCAGGAACTGGTTTTATGATTCGGATCCCTAAACAATGGCCTCATTAGACTCCTTGGAGTTGCTGTCTATGTAGGGGAAAGGAGTTGTCAGCTAAGAAGTGGCGCACGCCTTTAATCCCAGCACTCGGGAGGCAGAGGCGGGCGAATCTTTGTGAGTTCGAGGCCAGCCTGGTCTACAAAGTGAGTCCAGGACAGCCCAGGCTAATACAGAGAGACCCTGTCTCGAAAAACCAAAAAAAAAAAAAAAAAAAAAAAAAAAAAGAAGAAGAAGAAGAAGAAGAAGAAGAAGAAGAAGAAGAAGAAGAAGAAGTTAGCTGATAGAGACCCTGTTTTGCTACATGGAAGAATTCCATTTGCTGCAGAATAGGTGCTCTTGTGGTCTTACGGGACAGAAACAAAAGCCCTGCCCATGACTGGCTAATCCCTGATACCCACAGAGCCTGGCCTCCAGCTACCTTCATCTTCTGAGCTAAGTGAACCATGAGGAATCCTTTCCTGCCTGGGCTCTATTGAGCCCAGCCTATAGGTTGTTATCAATATTGCCCTAACACTGGGACAAAGTGAGGAAGTCTGCAGCCAGCTCTGTGGTTGAAATATAGAGACATGTGAAGTGGAGGCAGAGCTGAGCCCTGGTAAAACACTATAAGGCACTCCCTCACCAGCCCATCACGGCTTTCTGTCTCTACTATCTCGCAGGGTCCACATCCTGGGTCTTTCATGCCTGGGCAGGATCTCCGACAATTCCACACAAGTTGGCTCTGGGGAACTCTTGCTGGGGTTCCTTTTTTTTTTTTTTTTAATCTCATCCTTAAACTTTAATATGAGCTCTTGGACCCAGGTATGTCTTAGAAGTGGCTGTCAGTACTCCAAGGAAATTGAGGATGACAGATAATGAAATGGCAAGGATAAGATAGAAGGTACATTGCCGGGGATTACCGAGGGCTCGAGGCAATGTCGAGAGGCAGGGGGGGCCCAAGGCTGAGTCACTCTGAACCACTGGAGAAGTGTCATAATTCCCTCAACTATGCGAGGCCTTGCGGTAGCAGGAATGGATTCTGGCAGGCCTTTGGCTGGGACCTCAGCTAATGAGCAGGCGCCTCATTATCCTCAGCTGCTTTGCTGAGATTTTGCAACTATCCCTTGTTCTTCAGCTTCTAAGTTGGCGAAAGGTGACGATCATGCTGACTTGGGTCACCTCCATATCGGTTCCTAGCCAGGCCTGGGAAGGCTCCAGACATTCTGATCTCTGTGCATGCCAGCCGACAACGCCCAGGTTTGTTATAAACTCTATGCTGTCCGGAACCCTCTCTGCTCTGCTTTCTAACCTGTGGTGTACAATCTAGGGCACAGGGACCCAGGAAGCTGCAAACCAGCAGGAGGGAGGGAGGAGTTCTGAACATCAGGGCTGTCTCTGTGTCTTAAGGCTCATAATATCAGGCATCTCGCTGCAAGTGTAAATCACAGGAAATGTGCATGCTCTCCAGAGGGTGGGGGACTGAACCCCCAGCTGGGAGGACTTGAGAATTAGCAACGGTTTCCTGAGGACCTGCAAGAAATTAGACCAGGCTCAAACAGAAATTAGGTGGCGGCCAACCAGAAATCTGGCAAGGAGCTGAAAACAGGATACTGCAGCCAGGCTGGTTGGGGCCCACAGGGAAGCTGCCAGCTACATACTCCAGTGAGGAAGGGACTCGAAGGAGCTGACAGGAAACCTGCTCTCATGAATCGCAGGGCCTTCAAGTATTTTGAGGGTAATAAAACACAGGCAGGGGCTGTTTGAGGAAGCAGGCTTCGCGTCTCTGTTCTCAGGGTCTTGGTCTCTTCATCCCGGGCCCTTCTTCCTCTTTCATGTGGGCGGATGTGTCACTGGCTCCATCCTCTTCCTCAGTCTTTCCCCCTGGAGCTTCTACCTGTCCTGGGCTGAATCATGTCTCCCAAAAGCATAGGCTGAAGTCCTGATCCTTGTTACCTGTGAGGTGAGTTGCTATGGACACAGGGTGTTCGTAGATAGCATTGAGCTAAGACAAGGTCACATTGCAATGGACTGGACCATAATGACTGTCTTTGTTAAGAGTAACACACACACACACACACACACACACACACACACACGCGCGCGCGCGCACACACACACCACACACGAGAGGGAGGGAGGGAAGGAGAGAAAGAAAGAAAGAAAGAGGGATAGAGAGAGAGGGAGGGAGGGAGAGAGAGAGGGAGGGAGGGAGAGAGGGAGAGAGAGGGGGAAATATGAACATTAATGAAGGCAATGATGGTCTATAATCTAGAACCTTCCAAAGACTGCTGACAACTGTCAGAAGCTAGCAAGAGGCAAGAAAGTGACCTTCTTGGGGCCTACAGAGGACCAGATGCCCCAGCTTCAGACTTTGAGCTTCCAGAATGAGGAGTGGATGCATTTTTGTCGTTTAACCGTACAGTCTGTAGTGCTGTGTTCAGCCGCCTCAGTAATCCAATTCCCCGGGCAGCCCCATATTCTGGTAGCTTCTAGGATTTTCTGGCTTATTTTGTTCTTCTATATAAATCCATCCAGACTTCCGTGCTCCTCTTGCCAAAACAGCGGCGGCCCTGTGGTCGTCTATCCCAGGAGCCGTAATGAAACACCACAGACTGTGCGGCTTAGAAACAATAGAAAGCTGTTTCTTGTGGTTTTGGGGGGCTGGAAAGGTAAAGTCAAGGAAGCAGAAGAGTCAGTGAAAAGTGAAGGCCTCCTTTCCAGTTCATGGCTGCGCCTCCTTGTTGCACCTGTACCAGGCAGAGCAGGAGGGAGTGGAGGGACTCTCTAGATCTCTCAGCAAGGACACTAATCTCACTGCATCCTAAAGATTTCTCTAACCTCTAACGGCCCCCATCTCTTAATACTACCACATGTATTTGGGGGAAATGTACACTTAAACTACATCAAAAATTAAGCCCAACTAGTAAAGAATATCCTTACTTATAAAAACACACTGAAAATTAATAATAATAATAATAATAATAATAATTATTATTATTATTATTATTTAATATTTATTTAATATTTATATTTATTATAATATATTTAATATATACTTATATTAATATATTATATTTAATATTTATCATTATTATTATTATTATTATTATTATTATTATTATTATTATACAAACCCATCAATACATAGGAACATGGATAGAAGGACACACACCAAACTGCTAACCTGGTGATTTGAATGGCGGGGGGGCGGCGGGGGAGCGGGGAGATGAGAAATAGAAAGTCGGATCTTTTTTTTTTTTTAAGTTATTCTCTCTGCCGTAAAACGAAACAACACAGAACAGTTTTTATATGCAGGATTAAAGAGCGAGGCTATCTTCATTCTGGGAAGCAGATGAAAACCATAGCAGTGACGCTGTATCACAGGAAACTCTAAGGGTACACTGCCACACCGCCACAACTATCTAAAAAGACAACCAGTTGTATCACGAAAGCCTTGAAAGATGATGGTTTGGGAGGAGAAATGGAACACTGCTCATTTGGTAAAGGGGTGGGAAGTCATCAGGAGGCTGGGTATCTCCTTTAAAATGTCCACTTTTCTTACAATTTGATGTTAACCAAAGATTACGGTAGTCAGGCATCTATAGGTGATTGGTAGATGGACAGGCAGTTGATAGTTGACTATGCTGCTTAGATTTAATGGTTAACTTGATACAACCTAGAATTACTTGGAAAGTGTCTGAGTTGACCAATTATCTAATCAGGTTAGCCTGTGGGCCATGACTGTGGGGGAACTGGCTTGCCAATCGATGTAGGAAGACCTAGTCCATTATGGGTCTAGGCTTGGCTCTGGATTGTAACGGAGGAGATAAAATGAGCTGAACACTAAGCATTAAATAAGCAATGATCTGTGTGTTGATTTTCTCTCTGTTCTTGACCGTCGCTATGCTATTTTAAGTTCTTGCTTTGACTTTCCAGAAATAATGGACATGTCCCACCCAATTCACCTTAACTGTCAACTTGAGATACTGTAGAGCCATGTGATAGCAGAGTCCCAATTGAGGAACTGTGTCGAAGCGATAGGTCGATAGGTAGTGTGTGGGGGATTGTCTTGATTATCCATTATTATAGGATAGCCAAGCCCACTGTGGGTGGAATCATCCTTAGTCAAGTGGATCTTGGCAGTGTAAGATGGAGTCAGGCATGGTGGCTCACACCTTTAGTTCCAGCATGGGCAGAGTGACTCGAGGCCAGCCTGGTCTACAAAGTGAGTTTCAGGACCACCAGGGCTACACAGAGAAACCCTGTCTTGAAAAGCCAAAAAGAAAGATCGAAATCTAGGTGAGTGAGAGATTGAGCCAGGAAATAATGCTCTTCCCTGTTTTGTTTTTCCTTTAGGTCCCTGCCTTGACTTCTTTCAATAATGTACTGTGACCTGGATTCATAAGCCAAATAAACCCTTTCCTCACCAAGTTGCTTTTGGTCAGAGTGTATGAACATAGGATGGTGACCTGAAAGTGTAAGTCAAATAACTATTTCCTTCTCTAAGTTGCTAAGATTAAAAAAAAAAAAAAAACTACAACAACAGAAATAAAATTAAACGAGGATAGACAAACAAGAAACAAGTCTTTTCTACTGTAGTCCCAGCTAGGACCTTGCTTTGTCTCATTGTTAAGCCTGTGGGGCATGGCAGGCAGTGCTGGTGGCTGATTCTCTCGACGACCTTCTGCGCTCCCATGGCATTACTCTTTCCACCTAGAGGAACTATGCTAGGAGTCCTTCAAAACACCAAGCACACATACATTGTGGTAGGAAACACATGTTATACTACACTAAGGAGGCAAAGGCTAGTGGGTCCCTAAAGCTTATTAGCAGAATCCAGGAGTGCCAGGCCAATGAGAGAGCCTGTCTCAAAAACTGGGAAGGCAGCACCAAAGAATGATGCCCAGGGATGGTTTCTGCCCTCCAGGCACATGCACACACATGTGCATATGAACTCTGCAACACAAATACACGCAAATAAATAATTGTCAAAACCCCTGATCAGTGGCTTGGTCTTGTCTTTTTTTTTTTTGTTTGTTTGGTTTTTTGAGACAGGGTTTCTCTGTGTAGCCTTGGCTGTCCTAGACTCTCTTTGTAGACCAGGCTGGTCTCGAACTCACAGCGATCTCTCTGCCTCTGTTCTTGTCTTGATCTGATCTGAAATAATAGCTACCATACTAGGAAGTCTCAGAACAAGCTTTCATTTAAGCCTCAAAGGAAAACCCTATGAGAAAACTGGGGCACAGCGCTGTTAAAGAACCATCCGAAGTCACAGGGCTCTTGGGAGTGAAGCCATCCAGTGGCAGCTGTTGTAGCTGCTCGCTTCCTGATCTCAGGGAACCGCCTGGGAGCTTCCCTATGCATCAGAGGAAATTAGGAAGCATCCTTGGCCTCTAGCCACGAAACGCAGTTGCAAACCCACATTGGTTTGGGACAACCCAAACTGTCTTCAGACATCACCAATTGCACTGTGGAGCTCTATTCAGCCAGAAGCTTCTTCCACTTTGTTCTCACAGGCAGTAAGAAAAATTACTTCCTCTGTGCTCTAGGCATTTAATGATATTATCTTTAATATCACTAAATCTAATCCTCAAGATGACCTTATAATGAATGCGAAGCCTATTAATAAGCACAGTTTTTCAGAAACTCAGGTGTAGAAGATTAGTCAAATCAGAACAAGGTTCTCTGAGAATTGCAGTGTGTGTGTGTGTGTGTGTGTGTGTGTGTGTACACATGTTCATATGTATGAATGTGTGTAGAGGCCAAGGTCAACCTAGGGTGTTGTTTAGTGAGGCAGGGGTCTTTCAGCAAGCTTCTGTGATGCACCAGTCCCTGCCTCCCTAATGTTAGTTTTTTTGAGATAAGGTCTCACTGGGCAGCCCAGGCTGACCTGGAACTCACTATATAGCTTAGGCTTGCCTCAAACTTGCAGACATCTTCCTGTCTCATCCCCTGAGTGCGGGGATAGTGAGCATGAGCACCATGCCCAGATGTTTCTGGGTCTTGAGAAGATGGATCTAGGCTCTAAGGCCGATGTCTGTGGCCTTTCTTGGGTGTATAGTAGGTGTTGAACACACAGGTATTCACAAGGCCCATGTCAAAGGCAATGCACAACGAACAAGGCTTCTCCTCCCAATGGCCTGGTACATGTAACACAAAGGACATTAAAAAAAATAACATTAGGGGCTGGAGAGATGGCTCAGAGGTTAAGAACACTGACTGCTCTTCCAGAGGTCCTGAGTTCAATTCCCAGCAACTACATGGTAGTTTACAGCCATCTATAATGTGATCTAATGCCCTCTTCTGGCCTACAGAGCACTGTATACATAATAATAAATAAGTCTTTAAAAAAATAACATTAAGCCGGGCGTGGTGGCGCACGCCTTTAATCCTAGCACTCGGGAGGCAGAGGCAGGCGGATCACTGTGAGTTCAAGGCCAGCCTGGTCTACAAAGTGAGTCCAGGACAGCCAGGGATACACAGAGAAACCCTGTCTCAAAAAACCAAAAAAAAAAAAAAAAAAAAAACATTAAAAACCAATGGGAAAGCACTCTGGGGGGCAGAGGCAGGTGGATCACTGTGAGTTTGAGGCCAGCCTGGTCTACAAAGTAAGTCCAGGATAGCCAAGAGTACACAGAGAATCCCTGTCTCAACAAACAAACAAACAAACAAACAAAATGGAAGATGACAAATAACAAAAATATCGGGGGGGAAAAAATCAAGCCCAGCTATCCTTGGCTCGCAGTGTGCCTTTGGGAATGTCATTTTTCCCCTCAGTACTCCTCTTTCCTCCCCATTAGAGACAGTTGAGCTAGAAGGCCCCAGGGCCTTTCCTAGGCCCTACCTTGGGAATTAGGTTTCTGCTTTTGCTCCTAGCATCTCTGTCCTTTGCTATAGTCCACCATGTTGGAATGGCTTCAAGAATTGCCAAGACTCACTGTGGGGTGCTAGCAGAGGGATGGTCACTTAGAAACCTCCTCTCCTAGGATCCCCTGTCCTGGGTTCCTTAGATGAAGAACCCAAACCAGAGCTTGGAAGCATGAGACTCAGTGGTGAAGGCAGAAACAAAGGAAAGGAATTCTGTTGGCCAATACAGGCTTTGGTGGGAGTCGCAGGGGGAACTGGAGCATAACTAATACCCCACTTGCAGAAACAAGTTGGGGAACGGCCATGCTACTGACTCTGTAGCCGGTGGAGGAGGGGACAGGGAGGGGTCTTAACCTCTCAGTTGTCTGGGGATACAGTTATCCTCAACTCAAGGTGCCAGAGAAGGTCCTGGGCATAGCGTTACTAAATTGTATTGCTTTCTGGGTACATTGGCTGGCACAGAGTTGAGCACAGATCATTCATTTCAACCCACTTTGCAGATGAGGAAAACTGAGACCTGGGGTCGTTAAATATATTCCCAGAACATGAGGCTATTTACGGCTCATAAGGTTCATAAACAGTCTCCACTCCTGGAAAGCAGGACTCATGTCTGAAGGGCCTCTGTTTCCCTCGCTGGGTGTTGAGGTGTGCTGGTCAGGCTGCGTGTGAGGTGAGGTTTATTGGGGTTTGGAGCCTCCAGGCTTGGAGATATGGAGGACTCGGGCTCACCCACGTGGGTCCTGAGTGGCCCATTCTCTTCCCACAGCTGCCTTAGCTCTGAGGGCTGTCAGCAGCCTGCAGCACTATGGGACTCCTGCCAGGCGGCGGCTGCAAGAGAAGCGGACATCATTCATCCAGGAGATAAGGCAGCTGAGGAGAGGTGGGCCCCGAGCGAGCAGCTGTTCCTTCTCCGCACGGCTGGAACGGATGTGAGAGATACACAGGGATGTGGGGGGGGGGGGAGCCATTTTGAGATAAAAATTAATAGTTTCCCCCCTGGAAGGACAGGATAGCACATTTCAGACCAGGGACGGGAACTGGCAGAGATGGAAGCCTGAGCCTTCTGTCATGGAGATCTATGCCAACACGTCACCTGCCTGTTGCTGTCAGGTTAATATCCATCTAGCCAGGGATCACTCAGCATTTCCATCACAGAAAAGACACAGTAGTGGGCACGGAACTCTAAAAAGACACACCTTTCTCCCTTATCCAGTCTGGGGCCGGGGGGCTCAAAGCATCCAGGCTGGCAACTTCTCCAACCCTCTCATCTGCCTCACTGCCCTCCAATGTCCCAGTCAGGGGACATAGCCTTCCCGCCACATCCCAAGGTGTCCCCACTTCCCTCATGGTGAGCTTCTCCGTGGGACAGCTTCCTTCTCTTGAGAAACAAGATGAGCCCTTGTCTGTTCTATGAAGGGAGCCATCAAAAGGTACCCTGAATGTTCCCTCAGAGAGAGGAGGTTGTGATGCAGAGTCTGAAAAGGAAACTCGGACCCAGGTGACACTCTTTGCAGTCTAGTCAATGTGCCCCGCTCCCTCCCAGGCCTGAGGTCACAAGGGTCTTTTTTTTTTCAGAATCAAGAGTGGGTCCATTTGCCACTTAGCCGACTCCAACAGGAGACCTCCCTTTAGGGTTCAGCACAAAGAAAGCTGCGCACAGGGTCTTTAAGGGGGTCTTAGATAAGATGGTTTTCTCTGTTAAATCCCAACATATGCAGGAGCAAGCTCAGCTCCGACAGACACAGCCCAGAACCCAAGAGGATCAACGTTTAATGTTTGTTAAGTGCTGGGCTCTCGTCTTCTTAAGAACTTCTGCTTTAAAGAATTCCAGCAGCTACCCTTTGAGGTAAGTGAATAAAAATAAGGCTTCATTATGTAGCCTTGGCTGGCCTCCAACCATCTTCCTGCCTCCACCTCCTGAATGCTGGGACTTCAGGTACAGACTACCAGTCTTGGCTTTTAAATAAGACAGAGGCACAGAGTTGGTTAAGGAGTTCCTGTGATCACACTGCAGAGGCAGGTAGTCTAACCCATTTCACATATAGATGTCTTTTGCATACATCCCTGTGTGTTCCCCAAGTCTGGACAAGCTCTGAGTTCTTTTTTTTTTTTTTTTAAAGGATCTTCAGTAAATATGACGTAAACAAATTTATCAAATCTGAATGTTCAGCTATCTGTATTCAAAACAATCCCAAACTCTAAAATGCATATGAACATTTAAAATGAAAAGAGGATAAAGGGGGTAAAATGCAGGGGTGGGGTGGGGGTGCACGGGAGTCGGACTGGGTAGGAAGAAGGGAAGCGGCTTGAATCGGGCTATAAAGTATAGTGGATGTAAACATGTTTTTTATTTGATCCCAAGCGTGGGATGTGAAACAGACTTGTGTGAGGGCGTGCCATGTTTGTCTGTTACATACGGTGTTTGTCCACTAGAAGAAGAGCTGCCTCTTTTGACTCTTTGCCAACTGATAAACAGCCTAGTGTGGACACTGAGAATAATATATATGAGCCCAAAACAAGAGGCTTGGCTTTTTGGTTTTGGCATCGCTTTCACTGTTTCGGCTGTTAATCGCTCTGCTTCGAAACGCTCCTAGAAAGGAATGTTCCAGGGAATGCTTTTTTTTTTTTTTTAAGATTTATTGATTAATACATTCTATGTGTGAGTGCTCTGTCTTCATGCACACCAGAAGAGGCAATCAGATCCCACTGCAGTGGCTGTGAGCCACCATGTGGCTGCTGGGAATTGAACTCAGGACCTCTGGAAGAGCAGACAGTGCTCTTAACCACTGAGCCATCTCTCCAGCCCGAGAGCATTTTAAGGTTTTGGTTTCCTGCTGCTGCCCCAGGTACCGGCTAATGCTGTTCCAGTCACCTTTGCTGAACTGCTGGTTTGAGGTTTAACTCATCTGCTGGGATCCTGATGGTGATGAGTGGAATCGCTCCAAGGAACTGAGTCTAGAAAGGTCTGCTTCTCCTGTCCCCATTAACCTCTTCTCTCCTATCTAGGGTGGGTGAGTTGGAAGGGAGGTATAAGCATTAACGAACCCCAAATAAAGTAGGTCTGAAAAAGTTCAAAGCCTCCAGTAATGTGATTAAATAATTAAATTAATGGAAAATAAAATAAAACGAAATGAAAGGAGGTTTAATGTTGGTACCCTTTCTTCTCAGAAGTCCTTTTTCCTTTCCCTCTTCTGAGGCATGGTTCCTTGGCGCTGTCTCCCCTACTCTCCCATCACCACACATCCTAGCCGTAGTTTGATGTTCAGTTTCTTCCTTCGGGGAGTGCCGATTGATGGCTTTCTACCTGCGTGTCTAGAACCTTGCCAATTGCAAGGAACTCAGAGATGCAATGAAATGATGAGACTAATGGGCTCAAGTCAGGGGCAAGGGATAGGGTGAGGGCCGCTCTGCACAGAGAAAGGCTGTGGGAGGGGCCGAAAATGCATGTGGGCCCTGCCTGCCCTCCTGGAAACACATGGCAGTGATTTCCAGGACATCACCCAGCCGAAGGTTCCGGTATAAATGCTTCCAGCTGCCCCTTAAACTGTGGACAGGAACTCCTTAAGGCAGGATCTTGGCTGCTTCCAGCTTGAACGGCCATCCCAGAAAGAGCAGGAAGGAAGTCATCCAGGTTCACCAACGTGCCTGGAGCTCTGTCTCTGCTGTTTTGGGCAACTGACAGATCCAGCATAGGGGCAAAGGGACTCTGTCTTATCTAGACATTAGAAACCTTCTGAATGACTCTAACCCAGACCTTCCTCCTCTTCCTTCATCCCCTAAATGTTCTGATGGACAGTCAGTGGCCACCTGTGTGGGGGTCATCCTAGAAGATGTTAGTGGAGGGCTGGGGAAAAGACTCAGTCAGTAAAGTGCTTGCCTTGATCCCTAGACCTATGTAAAAAAGCTTATGTGGTCGTATACACTTGTAATATACCAGTGCTGGCGATCAGAGACAGGTACATCCAGGAGCCAACCAGCCTGGCCTAATTGGAGAGCCCCTGGCCTTGGAGAAACCCTGTGTCGAACTACAGGATGGTCAGCACTGGAGCAATGACACTTGAGGTTGTCCCCTGACCTCTACCCTCACAATATGCCAACACACACATGTGGAGCTGGTGTACACACACACACACACACACACACACACACACACACACACACCCCGCATGACAGAGGCATGGGCACACACAAAGACACACGTTACACACGAATATTTGTAATGTTTTACCACATTTATTTATTGTGCATGTATGAGCATGGTCAGGCACCACCATGCACACGTAGAGGTCAGAGGTCAAGTTGTGGGCCTTCGCTCTCTCCTTCTACCATGTGGTTCCCAGGAAACAAACTCGGGTCATCGAGCTTGACCCACACAACATTTTTATTGACTGTGGAAAAAAAAAATCCATTTCTAGTGACATCACAGTTATGCTGACCCTGGAACACAACACGTGACTCCGGATGTGGTGGTGATGCTGATGTCAGCATACCTTCTGGGCAGTCAGGCCCGTAAGAGCACGATGCCACACGATGTGCACATTTCATCCTCAGTAACGCTAACAGGTGACTATGACCTTTGTTCCACTTTACGATTCTTCCCTTTTATTGTTACTTTGGATTGTGTCCCTTCTCTTCATAACAAACATTTACTATCACCCTGTTGTCCTGGCAGCTGTCTCACGTATCTCCTGATAGCACATCTCTCTGCTGCAGCAAGAGTCCATATTGCGTTGGTGGAAGAAATTTCCGCAACGCTTGTCCACGGCGAGATTCTCAGACCAAGCATGGATGGGGTGGTTAAACTCCACTGCCGACTGGGTTGGATTTAAAATTACCGGCGTGATACAGTTTCCAGATATGCCTGTGAGCATGCTTCCAGAAAGATTTAACCAAGGGGAAAAGATCTACCATGAAGTGGGTTGAACACCACTCCCTGGGATGTGGTCTCAGACTGAATAAAAAAAGGAGGACGTCTCCTAAGAGTCAGCAGTCATCTGCTTCCCCAGGTAGATGGCAAGGAGACCAGATGCTCCTGTTCCCGCTGCTGGGCCTCCCTCACTGTGGTGGATTGCGTCTGTTCAGACCATGAGCCAGAATAAACCCTTCCTTGCTTCAACAGCTTTTCTCTGGCATTTTGTCACAGCAACAAGAAGAGTAAATAATACAACATCCCTTTCATTAAAGGATGCGCAACCTTTTAATGAGCTGTGGATTGAACCCCCCCTTCTGTGCATTCTTGTGGCTTTCGCTTTTACGGAGCAACAGACCACGGGGATTGCTTCATTTACGTACACACAGACGAGCTTCTGTATTTTCAGTTGTGTCTAAGCCTACGGCTCTACTGTAATTTATTTATTTATCTATTTACTTATTTTATTTTATTTTTTGGTTTTTCGAGACAAGGTTTCTCTGCGTAGCCTTGGCTGTCCTCTATTCACCTTGTAGACCAGGCTGGCTTTGAACTCACGGCCATCTGCCTGCCTCTGCCTCCCGAGCGCTGGGATTAAAGGCGTGCGCCACCATGCCCGGCTTACTGTAATTCATTTAACCATTCCCTGAAGACGGACAACTGAGCTGCAGTTCATCTGGATGACCTAGAAGTGACCTTTAGTAGCAGAGTGTGTCCTGAAGGAGCTGGAGCCGAGGGTGGCCTCTAGGAGCTAGGATGGCTTCTAAGGATTGAAGGTGGATTCTAAGAGCTGAGAGAAGCCTCCAGCTAACAAACAGCAAGGAACTACACCCGCAGTTCATGGGTGCAGAAGAGAAATTCTTACGACAAGCTGGATGATCCTGTAAAGACACCTCTGCCACTCCATATGAGCCCCTGCTGGCATCTGTCATACAGTCTTGTAGAAAACTCAGCTGAGACTGCCCAGAACTCTGAGCCACCCAAGTCAGCAGACAAGTATGTGATGATTTAAACTGCTAAGCTTGGAGAAATTTCACCGGCCATGGAAGGCAAGGAGCCCCTTCCAGGGCTGCAGCATTGTCTTGTCTCTGAGAGATCTCTTTCACATGGATGTGCCACCCTCTGCCTCCCAATTCTCCAGCTAATGGATATCTGGTTTGTCTCCAACTTGGGGTTGTTCTGAATAAAGCTGTTTCAAAGGTTCTTACACACGTCATGTAGTAGGCATGTTTCTCCTGAGAGGGGTGGGGAGGATCTCGTAAGAGAAAGGATCCTGTGGCATATGTATAGTTTACTTTGTAGAAAACCATCCAAGCTGAGAGATGGCTCTGCAGTTAAGAGCTGTGGCTGCTCCTGGAGAGAACTTGGGGGTTCCTGGCTCCCACTGGCCCACTGGGGACTTCCAATCATCTCTAACTCCAGCTGCAGGGAATCCAACACTCTTCTGTGGCCTCCACAGGTACTAGGCACACACACTCGGTGTACATAACTTACACGCAGAGCTCATGGACCGAAGGAGAGATAAACGTATTTTTGTTATGATCCCAAGTGTGGGATGGGGAATGGTCTTGTGAGAACAGGTGAGGTTAATCCACTAGAAGGCAAACCACCTCATGTGAGAGCTTGATTGTTGCCAGCTGAAAAGATCCGTGAACAGACTCCGGGAGGAGATATGTAAGTGAGCCAGAAACAGGAGGCAAGCCCTTTGGGGACTTGGGATAGTTTCGGCTGTTCATCGCTCCTCGAGACGCTCCTAGAGAGAACCGCTGGAGGGAAGGCTTCGGGGCTCCAGGCTCCTGCTGAGGTTCCGGGTTCTGGTTACTCCAGGTTCCAACAGAAGAAATCCTGCTGATTACGCCAGGAGAATAGTTCCTTAGAACTGAGATCCTTACGGTTTTGTTATTCTTTAATCCTCTTTTCTGATTGTTTCGGTTAGTCGGGTTATAAGGGACGTACGCTCGGTTAATAAGTTCATAATAAAATATATTGGTTAAGAAAACTCAGCCTTTAATCCCAGCACTTGGGAGGCAGAGGCAGGCGGATCGCTGTGAGTTCGAAGCCAGCCTGGTCTACAAAGTGAGTCTAGGCCAGCCAAGGCTACACAGAGAGACCCTGTCTCGAAAAACCAAAAAAAAAAAAAAAAAAAAAAAAAGAAAACTGAGCCTACAATGGACTGTGTCTCCAGAGGAACTGGCCTGGGATTAGTGAGACTGGAGCATGTTCAAACCCCAAAAATCTCACATTTGAAACTTCAATCTAATTCGGAGAATGGAAGGTATGGGACAAAGCTCTCTCGCCCCAAGGTTACAGGTGGTCAGTCACAGGAGCTTCTCTCCTGTCACCTTTCCCCATGCAAATGCAGATTTTCCCAAATCCCAGCCCCAGCCATTGACCCACATTCATTCTCAAAACCTCTCCCATTGCCCAAGGTTTGTAAGCCCCTGTTTCACAAGAAATAAGTGAAGAACACCATCTATTTCATCAAAGATCATCAGAGACTCATCGTTTATGCTGGGGAAAGAAGGCTCCCTCCTCCCCAGCGGGGTTTTCCATTGGACCTACACAGGCTTGATTGCACAGCCAGGCAGTCATAGTGGAAGGTGCCTCTGTCACCACTGGAGCTAGCCCAGCTGCTGCCAGGCAGCTAGCTGTCCAATTCATCTGCGTCAGCTTGGACCTCTCAGAGCCGTGAGCTCCCGCCACTTGGAGCATCCCAGGAACCTGGCATTTGCTCCCACCCACCTTTAAGAAGGTGGTTTAACCAAAGGGCTGTACCATGATGATATCACTGGCCCCTCAGTTACAGAACCCCAAGTTTCTGCTGCCATTTGGTACCAGCTATCTCATTAAAAAGAGCTAACTCTAACACGGTGGAAAACTTTTTTTCCCCCCAAGATAGGCTTTCTCTGATAGTTAACATGGCTGTCCTGAACTGGAAATATAGACCAGGCTTGCTTCGAATTCACAGAGATCCGCCTTTCTCTGCCTCCTGAGTGCTAGGATTAAAGGCATTTTCCACATCCCTGGTGGGATCGGAAGCCTGGGTGCATGGACCTTGTTCTGTGTCTTCCGGCTATTCCTGAGGGAAGCGGAACCCAGGACTCAGCGCTGCACAACGCTCACAACGTCCTGTGAAGGAAACGCTTACTGTCAGTGTGGCCCAGTGGCTGGAAACACAGAACCACAGACATATAAGAAAAAACCAAACCCAAACCAAAGACCAAAAGCCAAAAAAAAACCAACAAAAAAAAACCCTTTGCAAACCTATCAAGTTGTTTTCCATAGCAAATTGCACTATTTTACAGACTATCATATCGAAGGTGAATCCAGCACTGTGCATCATCCAGCTCTGAAATCTGATACCTCAGTATAATTTTTATTATTACCTTCGCATCCATGTTGAGATTTTTTTTTTGTCAACTACAGAGATGTTTTAGGAAAGTGTTTTAAATGAAATATGACTGGCATTTAATAGACATTAAATAAAATAAATAATATTTTAGTTCTCTCTTCTCTCTCTCTCTCTCTCTCTCTCTCTCTCTCTCTCTCTCTCTCTGTGATGCATGTACATGTTCTTGTATGTCCATTTATGTGTGGGTGGCTGTGGGAGCTAAGGATCACTATCCTGTGTCTTCTTGGATCACTCTCCACCTTATTTATTTTACTTTATTTAGCTTTTTGAGACAGGGTCTCTGTGTAGTCCCAGCTGTCCTGAAACTCTTGTAGACCCGGCTGGCCTTAAACTCACAGAGATCCATCACCTTCTGCCTCTGCTACCCAAGTTCTGGGATTAAAGGCATGTGCCACCAACTGCCTGGTCCTCCTTCCTCCTCCTCCTCCTCCTCCCCTTCTTCCTCCTCCTCTTCTTGTCACCATCTTTCTTTGAACCTGGGGCTGAGTCACTAAGCTAGGCTGGCTGGCCAGAGAGCTCCATCCCAGTGTATAGTAAGCATATTTGGTGAGCCCTCTACAGAATCATGTAGAATATATATATGTATATAAATTAATCTCCAAGTGACCTTGAGATAATAATACCAGGAACTGGGGAGAGGGTTCAGTCTGCTAAAGTGCCTGTCTTGGAAGAATGAGAACCTCCCTCAGTTCAGACCTCTAACAGGCAAGTAAAATGCAGGCATGCACACACCATGCTGAGTCACTGAATCTGCAGTATGCCTCAGCCTCCCTGTCTTTACAGTGGGTATGATCAGTGTCTGCACATGCTCTTACCAGCTTTCAGTGGTAATGTGCCTAGCGGGTAGTGCTAGATACCCTTGCTATACAAGTAATTAAAAGAAAAGAAGAAAAGAATCACTTCTAAATCACAGGCCCGAAGAAAAGGAGTGAGGAGGAAGAGAAAGAGAGGATAAGTGACAGAGGCGATGGAGCATGACTGAGTCCCCAGGACCGGAGCCAGGAGGGTACCTGGGTAGGAAGCACAGCCTAGTACGGGAGATGATGAAGACTTTTGCTCACCAACACTGAGGGTGAAAGAAACCTGGCTCTCTTCAGCGGCATTATCCCTGAGCATCCTCCAAGGACAAGTGCTGAGGTTTCCCAGTTCTGCCAGACTTGGCATCCCAAAACATGCCCCACACCTCTATTTAAGGCAACGGAGTCCTCCAGTGTTTCACTGCAATCTGAGGTCTATGAGTGTCTGTGCCTGCCCAGCTGTCACAGAGTGGAAGGTGGGGACACAGCCAAGCATGTGCCAGCGGAGCCTATAGGGATCCTGTAACTGCTATCCATTATATTTGCTAAAATTAGTACACCCCACTTCTTGTCACTCCTCTTGACCCAGCTCAGCTCACTCCTTTTTGTCTTCAGGTCCAGATCTGGCTTCTAAACACACTGGGGGTGGGGGAGGGGGAAGGTCTGGCTTTCTATGACCTCCAGAGGAGGGTGAGGCAGTGACAATGTCCAACTAGTGTTTTGGGGTTCACATGTTCCCCTAAGTGGGTAAAACTATATTGGAATTCTATTTAAAGAAAAATATCCAATAGTGTATGTCTGTGTCTGTGTGTGTATGTGTGCATATGTGTGTGTGTGTGTGTGTGTGTGAGAGAGAGAGAGAGAGAGAGAGAGAGAGAGAGAGAGAGAGAGAGAGAGAGAGAGAGAGAGAGAGAGAGAGAGAGACCTTTGAGGGGACCCCAACACACACACAGATTCAAAGACCACACAGGTTCTACACACACACACACACACACACACACACACACACACTACTGGTACATCTCTTTCTTTTCTTTAAAAAGAAGTTATTTATTATTATGTATACAGTGCTCTGCCTGCATGTACACCTTCAGGACAGAAGAGGGCATCAGATCACATTAGAGATGGTTATGAGCCACCATGTAGTTGCTGGGAATTGAACTCAGTACCTCTGGAAGAGCAGTCAATGCTCTTAACCTCTGAGCCAATTCTCCAGCCCCTGGTGCATCTGTTTCTAAATAAAATGAAATTACACATACGTGTCATTTTGTGACCTTTTATGCTTGGCTCACTACTTCCAGAGATCTTTGCATCCAAAATATGAGCAGAATTAGAGGTGGATCAGGTCCTGCCAGAGGAAAGGACTAGCCTAGAAGTGTAGGTGAGACCACAGGCCTAACCAGCCCTGAATACTATTTTGGTACACAGGTGTTTGGGAGCTAGGCCAACCACTTGGGAGCTCTGGGAGTCTGTCCCTACCTGGGAGCAAGATCCTCAAACACATAATGACACCATGGTTCAAAGAATTCCATTTATGATGGAACAAAAGAAGGAATTGGGGCATCTCTTTAATTTTTATTAAAATCCACTTAGCAGCTCATTACAAAACCCACTTAGCAGCTCAGAACTCATTTGCCTTTAAGGAAGATTAAACATATAGGCAGAAAGACCATAATAATATGCTAGCTAAAGATAGCAGATGTCTGAGGGTTTTGACCTCAGACAATACACAATAGCAAAAGATTACATTTTAATGCTTTTTCTATAACTCTGTGACAGAAGAACAAATAGTCTTTCCGAGTCACGTATGACTTGACCCTCCAACATTTGGTGGTGTGGTTGGCCCTGTCATTGATAAAGGCCCTGGGTTCCCCTCAAAGGCCACTCAAAAAAGAATTAGGGGACACACACTCTAACTTTTTTCTTTCTTTTTTTTTTTTTTTACAGTTTTGAAAGACACAGGAAATACTGCTGTATAGTAGTTCCAAGTAATGTCTTTTCCAGGGACATGGGGTGACCTGTGCCCCACTGTCCCTCCAGTGTCTCAGAGGGAGACTGTTTGGGTGAATCCCATCGCTGAGATGACACACTGCACACCGTGGTAAAGAGAACATGTTCATTTCTCTTGGCTCGGCCTTTTGGGTTGGGGAGGTTGCACGGGACTCACTCTGGACCCCTTCATGGACTAAACTGTCTGCCTTAGCACTGAGCTCCCATGGTGCCTTGGGAATGTGGGTACCTGGACCCAGGTGCTGTGTGAGACATAAGAATGTCAAATAGCAAGCTGCAGTCCCTTGGTGGCCTCAGGTCCTGGAGGCATGAGCTTCCACTTGGCTTTTGGGAGCCCATTCTGGCATGTACTTGTGTAAGAGTACTCTCCTGTGTAGGGAGGTCTCTGCCTGGGGACTCATATGATCCTTATTCCTCTTTGCTATGACCTTCCCAACATGGCGCACTGCCTGGGACCCTGGGGTCTCTCTGAAGGGCCGCGACTGTCATGTTGCATCTTCCTGGTCTCCTACAGACATGACAGTCATGGAATCTAGTGGGGTCAGTGAGACTGGAGTTCAAAGTGGGAGAAACTCAGTCCCTGGGGCCAGGCAGCCCAGGCCCAGGCCTCACTTAGCCACCTTTCAGCTCTTCATCTCAGACTGGGATGTTCAATCTCAGTGACTCGGGGTTTCCTTTGCAAGACAAAGGTAGCAACAGTCCATGTCAGGTAGTGCACAAAAGGGCGGAAGTGAATGCACAAAAGATCCCTGGCACACCATCAGCACACAACAAAGTCCAGTCATATTCATTATTTGTCCTTGAGGTGTTGGGGTTTGATCAAATCTTTAACTTGCCTGAGCCTCAGTTTTCTCATCCATTTAATGGGGGAGAACAACACATTTCCAGGCTTACTGTTTTCTTCCTTTGGTAATTCCCTCACACTGATACTTTATTCATTGCCATCTGGGGATCTGTCGGTGCAGCAGGTGCCTGGGGCTGGAGCCCAGTCTCTATGAAGAGGCCTGAGGCTTACAAGACTATCTGGCATACAGTGGGTGCTCAATAAATGTTCTATGAATGAAAGAGCAGCACCTTTGTAAAGACTGAACCAAAGGAGGATAAGTAGGTGTGGTGAGTAATATTGATTGCCAGCTTGGAAGGATCTAGAAATATCTAGGAGACAAGTTTCTGGGTATGGCAGTGAGAGAATTTCTGGATTAGATTAGCCGAGGTGGGAAAGCCCAGCCCAACCAACTACAGGCGGTAGCATGCTGACTGTGGACGCAATGCCATCAGCCGATTGACCCAGGTTCCTGCCTCCATGTCTCTCCTGTCATAAGAGACTGTATCCTTAAGCTTTGCAGCAAAGTAAACTTTTTATTCATTAACTTCCTTTTGTCAGTTATTTTGCTACAGTAACTAGTTTGCGAAAAGTAAGTAATAAGGGCTGGAGAGGTGGCTCAGAGGTTAAGAGCACTGACTGTTCTTCCAAAGGTCATGAGTTCAATTCCCAGCAACCACATGGTGGCTTACAACCATCTATAATGAGATCTGGTGCCCTCTTCTGGCCTGCAGGTGTATATGCAGACAGAGCACTGTATACATAATAATAAATAAATTAAATTAAAAAAAAAGAAAAGTAAGTAATATGGTAGAGTGTGGATAAAATGATGCAGTGTGTGTGTGTGTGTGTGTGTGTGTGTGTGTGTGTGTGTGTGTGTGTGTGTAGGGCAGAGGCATTTGCCATCCAAAAAAAAAAAAACCTACAGAGGTCAGGGATATAGCTTGCTTGAACTTGATTCCAGGTAAAAAGAAAAGCCAAGCAGTATGGGGAGAGAGCGGGTGGGAACCTGGGATGACTTCATCATCTTCACCGCCAGTGTGAGCACAGACGCACCCAAGTTCTTTGATTTGCTCTCCTGTGAAAAGAGGGTTGACTTGTCTCCTCAGGAAGGCCGGGTCACTCTTGTCCAGTATCTGCTGCTATGCCTGGCTCACATCAGAACTCACATATATGTCCCTGTTCTTGTCATCTCTAAGGACAGTACACATAGGTACCTGACACCATCCAAGGGCTTTATGTGTGCCGGGCTCCACGTGGAGTGAGCCTACTGGGGTCTGAGGTGGCCTATGGCTCTGCCCACGGCACTGTACTAAGACAGAAAGTTTTGCTACGGGTATGGGTAGGAGGGGGTTGGGCCTGATGGACATGAAGATGCCACGGGCCCACTACATGGCTTCATCTACCCAAGCATGTATTGGAAACATTATTTTCTCCTCCTTGAGAGTCACCACCTACTGGGACCATCTCAGCTTCCATTTCCCAGGTGTTAGCATCTGCTGTGGGGCTGTGGTCATTTCTGTTAGTAAACAGCACGAGTGTACCATGGCAGAGCCCTCAGAGTAGTGGCCTGGATTACACACACTCTTGGGGGCAGTTAGGGGACAGAAGAGGGAAATGAGGATTTGCGGTTTAGAACAGTTAGCGATGGTCCCGCTTTACAGGGCAGAGACATGACAGTCCCTGGTTTTTAATGATCACAGCCGGATTTCAGTAGTCAGGAAGGACCCATAGTTTAAGCAACATTCCCTCTGTGCCCCACCACTTAACAAGTTGAGAGATGCAATGACTGACCCTCTGTCCCCGTGTCTGGGAGATATAAAGATGTAGTGGGGACTGTGGTGAGCTGCAGAGGCTGGGCCCTGATGAAGGGACATTCCTGTGGCACATGATGGGTTTAAAGGTTTTGTGCCCCAATTTTCTGCCCTGTTAACACTGAAATAATCATTTCATTTCTCTCATAAGGTTGTCCTGAAGGTTATGTCAGGAGGCATGCAAACGGAAACTGCTACCACTGGAGGGTGACCCGCATCAGGATCTTTCCAAACACCCACCTGTCTATATTAAGAACTGAGTACACCAACAACCAAGGCTGGCTTTTTGTTTGTTTTGTTTTTTTAGACGTTGAGGAAGTGCATCTAGGGTCTTGTGTGCACTCAGCAAGTGTTCTAACATTAAACTGTGCTGCCAGGACTATTTTTACTTTTTTATTTTGAAGCATGGTCTTCCAAATTTTCCCCTAGCTGGCCTTGAACTTTCAGCTGTCCTGTCGCAGCTTCCAGAGAAGCTGGGGTTACAGGGCTGTGCCACCAGACCCAATTTAGCAATCAAACTCTGGCAGTGTTTCCACGGCCTTTTTCCTTCTCCTTCAGTGTGACACTGCAGTTTGGGGTGGGGACTCAAAGCCTGCAGGACACAGGCCCACACAGCAGCAGCAGTGGTGTCTTCCGTGACTGCCTGCTGTAGCCCTCAATCCGCTCCTGGTTACCGTCCGCGCCTCTAGGCTGCAAAGAATGTGCCGTACAGCGGGCAGCCTTCCAGCGAGCCGAGAAGGGAGCCTCATCCTTTCAGGACGTCTCAACTACAGATAAAATCCTTCCTGTGTCCCAGCTCACAGCTGGCAGGGGCCATTGCCAGTGACTGATGGCAATGGGTGGGTTGTCAGAAAGATGTGTGTGTGAACGGAGCACCAGCGAGCCAAGGCAAGGCATGCATTCAGGAGGCTGGTGGGAAGCCGCACAGTAGTACAATGGTTTCTTATGCACCTACTATGTCCCTGGACCCGTGCCAAGCATTCAGGAGGAAGCGGTGAAGTCTGTGACAGTTTCCTTAAACCTGTGTTTACTGTCACCGGGCTCTATGACAGCAATGACTACTCTTGATCTTTGGCTCAAGCTAGGGCATACCCAGACCCCGTTTCCTCCGTTTAAGGATGAGCAGTAAAAGAAACTTGTTCAAAGCTCAGAGCATGGCACTATCTAGGTACTTGATCAGACCTGTTTCCCTTTAGGCCTGGGTATCCATCTGGACTACACTTCCCAGAGTGCGTCGGGGCCGACCACAGCCACATGACTATATTCTGGCCAACTGGACTAGTGGAAGGTTTTTTTTTAGTACACTTGTAATGCCCTTGACAGGGAGGGTGGTGGCTAGCCAGCCATGCTAACCAAGTGGTTGTGTGCCAGGTTTAGTAGGAGACCTTGCTTTTTTGTTTCTATCCACACTCTTGCAAAGAAGTGGGAAAAATCCCTTTATGTAGGTAACATCTTAGAGGAACAATGGGACCATCACTGCACACCAGAGCCTTGGACTGTGACTCAGTCAGCACTGGGGCCTTTTAGATAGGACAAAGAGCCTGTCTTGTATGGGATGAATTTATTACCCTCCCCTCCCTTCCAGTGCGGCACGTCATGGACCAGGTTGAGAGGACCAGAAAGGCAGACTTCTAGCCTGTTTAAAGTCTAGATGGGGAACCCCAGCGGGCAGTTGCTGCCCTCTTGGAGCTTCCACCTTCCGGCTCGTTAGAGCAGGGTCAGGGAATAATGACCTTGCAGTTTCGAGTTTGTTCTATCCTCCCCAAAGAAAACAGTTTTCATAAGTCAGACACTCCCTTAAAAGGCATGAAAATATGTTTTGTTGTTGTTGTTGTTGTTTTTCATAAAAGAGGACTTAGCATTTCTGCGGTTGCTGTCCACAAAGTTAGCATAGAGTAAGCATTCCCAGTGGCCAAAGACCTGCCATGTCGCAGTGGCTCACACTTTCATGGGACCTATCTTCTAGCACGGAGGCTCACACCTAATATATTTAAAGTACACGTCTGGAGTGTGGAGGCATGGAGGCTCGGTGTAGGCAAGAAGAATGAGCAAAGTGAGATACTCTGTCTTCCCGCAACCTCAAACCTTGGCTGAGGCTGTCTACTGAGCACGTGCTGTGTACTCAGCCGTCTTATGGGCTGGCTACATTCTCACAGGCAGAGGAGGAAGAGGAGTCCCGCCAGTCTACAGGCATGGAGCCACATCCCCAAGGCTCCTACTAATTGGTGAGTAACCCAGTCATGGGGTTTCACGCACAGGCATGTGGGATTATGTGAGGTGTTGGTGACGTGGCAGGAAGCTGGCCCTCCTCCACACTGCCTCTGATCCAAGTGCCCCGCTGAGGTCTGCTGACTGGGAAGCCTGGTGCCAGGGACCCCAGGCGCAGAGGTTTGCACAGCCAGAGGCTCTTGAGAGAGGCTGGAAGCAGCTGAAAGTCTCTGACTTCCCCCCCCCCCCCAATCTGGAAGCAGAGCCCCATTGCAAGGACAGATAGGAAGGGCTGGCCTGGTCCTTTCTCAAGATACAGGGCCTGGATGGTAAGAGAGACTCATGCCAGGTCCTGGATGCAAAACAAAAAAACAAAAAACCCCATTTGGTCGTTTTACAGGCTGTCTAACCAGGACCCAGGCAACACACTACACTCAGTATACACAGGCTGTCGGAAGGTGCTCTCAAAAATGCTGGAAGAATGACTTCAGATTTGCTGTGCTGAGTCCTACAATTAATTAATTCATCTATTCATTCATTCATTCATTCACCCACCTGTGGATAGGGTGGGAGTACCTTTCAGGTTGAATTCATATGGAAAACACTGAGGACCTGGGACATCAGTTTGGAACCAATGGGCAGGTCTCAAAGTCCCCATTAGGGCTCCACTCAGAGCTTTCCACTAAACACAGGGTTAGGGGTAGGAATCTGCTAGCTCCTTATGCTAAGGCAGGGAACCCACACTGTCAGACAGTGCCATGCTCACCCAGATTTAAGAACCAGAAACCCCTTTGCCACAGCTCTTTCCAGTTCCTCCTTGTTCTTGCCACCAGTGACCCTTGACCCCAGGGGAAGAACTAACAGAGATGGCAGTAGTATTTATTCATATTTACTGTGAGTAATTTGAGGCCCTTCAAAGCCATTTAAAATATCCCGACTCTCCTCATGAGGTAGAACCAACCATCAGTTTATTATTACATTAGCAAGGACCTGAAACACGGAGCTACGGAACTTTCGAGGAGTTACACAGTAGGTGCTCAGGTAGGACTGTCCATGTAGGCAATCTGACTCCCACATCTGAGGCTCCATTGCTGAAGACCTACTAGGTGCTGTAAGCCACTCCAACTCCTTCTCTCAGTTAACGATCGTTGATGGAATGACCACTGCTACATGCCAGGGAACTGCTTGAGTTCAGATGGAGCTGGGAGCGAAACATTTACCTTGGGGCATAAGTGTAGGTTGGGTGGGAAATTTTCAGTAATCCAGATAAATAATATTTTAGAATAACGTTTTGTTTTGATTTTGGTTTTTACACAAACCAACAAGCTATGCCTGCAGACTGGCTGCATACACTTAGTGACGTCTTAGGAGTTGGCTGTGGTGGTGTACCCACTAGGATTTGCTGAGGGAGGCAGAGGCAGGAGGATCATGAGTTTGAGGCCAGCCTGGGCTATATGTTTATAGCTTCGCGTGACGGTGCACGCCTTTAATCCCAGCACTTGGGAGACAGGTCTCTGATTTTGAGGCCAGCTTGGTCTATAGAGATAGAGAGTTTCAGTATAGACAGGGCCACAGAGTGAGAGCCTTCCTTGAAAACCAACCAACCAACCAACCAAACCATAAAAAAAAAATTTATCAGAGGAAGATAAAGAATGAAATATTCTGGCTGGAGAGATGGCTCAGAGGTTAAGAGCACTGGCTGCTCTTCCAGAGGTCTTGAGTTCAATTCCCAGCAACCACATGGTGGCTCACAACCATTTCTAATATGATCTGATGCCCTCTTCTGGCGTGCAGGTGTACATGTGGGCACAGCACTGCATACACAATAAATAAATAAATAAATAAATCTTAAAAACAACAACAACAACAACAAAATAGTCCTATGCCCATTCATGTCTTATGGATGGTATATAAATGACTTCACTGGATTCTTGGTTTCGTTGATTCTTGGATAGAAGGGTAGTGGGCCCTTAAAATCTTTGCTACTTTGACCAAGAGACGTGATCTCCTGGTTTAATTGTCATCTTGACGAGACCTAGAATCACCTGGGACATGAGGCTCAATGAGGGATTATTAACACTGGGTTGGCTTATGGGGGATTGCCTTAATTAAGTTAACTCACATGGGAAACACAGGCCACCCTGGGTGGAACTATTCTCTAGTCAGAGTACTGGAGAAATCCAGCTGAGCACAAGCAAGTTAGCACGCATACATTCCTTTCTCACTGCTCTTTGTTTGTTTGTTTGTTTGTTTGTTTGTTTTTTGAGACAGGGTTTCTCTGTGTAAGCCTTGGCTGTCCTGGACTCACACTGTAGACCAGGCTGGCCTCGAACTCACAGCAATCCACCTGCCTCTGCCTCCCGAGTGCTGGGATTAAAGGCGTGCGCCACCATTGTCCGGCCTTTCTTACTGTTCTTGACTGTGAATATGACTAGCTTCAAATTCCTGTCACCATGACTACTTCCCTGCTATGACAGGCTATAAGCTGGAATTGGAAGCTGAATAGCCACCTTTATTCCCTTTTGTTGCCTTTTGTCAGAGTATTTTAGCAACAGAAACGAAACTAGGACAGATACCTCTGTGTGGTGAAAACTAATTGCCATAGCAGAGGCCCTCAGCCCATGAGACTGGAAAGCCTTAGAGCCATGCAGACACAAAAGCATGTAGAAAAGCCGAGTGTGGTGGCACATGTCTTTAATCCCAGCACTCGGGAGGCAGAGGCAGATGGACCTCTGGGAGTTCGAGGCCAGCCTGGTCTACAAAGTGAGTCCGGGACAGCCAGGGCTACACAGAGAAATCTCATCTTGCTCTCCCCTGCCCCTGGCCCCATCGCCTCCCCCCCCCCCCCGACAAGGCAAGTAGAAGAGCCCTGAGATACCAGACTAAGAATGTAGGTGGAGTGAGTTTCCCAGAACCACAAAGCCACAGGTCAAGTGAATTACCCCAGGGAGCAGTATCTTAAGTCGAAGAATCATGTGGCAAAACCTTGCCCAGATTTTCCAACCCATAGAGCAAAATAAAATAAAACAAAACAAAATGGTCATGAGTTTAGACGACAGAGATTTAAGGGCATTTGTTAGACTGTCGTGAGAGGACAAACAATAGGCAATGGACCTCAGGCCTCTCAACTATGGGTATGATGTGACTATTTGAAGTTCCATCCTTGACTTGCCCATAGTGATGGACGATAACCTGAAATTTTAAGTGGAAATAAGTCCCTCCCCCTTTCCCAAAGTTGTTCCTTGCCAGGCTATATTTTATCACAGCAACAGAAACGAAACCAGGACATCTGGAGACCTTGTATTTCCCTTGGACACGGGTTTTCCTCTAAGCTGGTCTCCTCCAGTGAAGGACAAGTTGTCTAAGAGCCCAAAGCACTGGCAGGCTCTGCAAGACCATCAGGAGACAATTCTACAGAAGGTTGGGTGAGGATCTCTATTCCAGAGTACCAGCCAACAGGCCAGGTAACACAGAAACACGAGTGACCAGCAAATCAAAGAAATTCCCAGAAAGCAGTATTTTAATATAAAACTTAACCTCAAACATCATTGTATAATTTAACAAGGATACCTCCCCCACCCCCACCCTCACCCACCCCCTCTTCCCCGTGTAGCATCTGCTTTGAGCCTATTAGCTAGTCTACAGGGTTGGCCATACCATCTCCACGTTATAGACAAGGAAGCAGACTCAGAGAGGCACAGTCATTGGTCCACAGGCCCCCAGTTTGCTTTAGCTTTCCTGAGTTAATTCTTCTTACTGCTGTTAATAAATTATGATTGCTAACATTTACCCGATCCTGTTTGCTTTCTGACTACGGATGCATTGTTCTCACAGCCATGACTTCTTTCCCCGTGATGGACTGAGTCCCCTTCTAGTATAAGCCAGACCAGACCCTCCTCCTTCCTTTAAGTCGCCTTGGCCAGGTATTTTGAAATATGTAGAGGAATGGTTAATTCAGAACATGGCTGTTCTGGCAAGAGAGCATGTCCAAAGATCTAGGTCTGTGTGATCCGGCTGGAATACAAACATACCTTTAATCCAGGAGATGGAGGCAAACAGATCTGAGTTCAAGGCCAGCCTGGTATAGAGCAAGTTTGAGGTAAAGGAAAGCTTAGATCCAGGCATGGTGATATATACCTTTGATCCCAAACGAAAGTGAAATTAATTTGTAGAAGGAAGCACCCATGTTTGAAAGTGATGTCTAGTTGAGTGGCAGAAGAGGTGACGAATCAGAGTAGATCTGACAGGATAGGATACGCCCAACTCTCACAAGAAGAGAGAAGAAAAGGAAGCTACTTAAGAGGTGGATTTACAGAGAGGAGGCAGGTTTTTACCAGGATAGTAATAGAGGCGTGGGCTTCTGAGAGAGAACTCAGCTGAAGAGCCAGAAAATGAGAAGAAGCCAGAAGATTAGAGCAGATGGCTGAATTAGTTTGAGGCCAAGCCGAGCAATTCTGGGCCGAGAGAGAAGCCAGATTGAATAAGTCAGCTGGGAGAAGAGTTTGAGGCCAGAGCAGCTGAGTTGAGCCAGCCAGCCCAGAGCTCAGAAAGAACAAGTAAGGGTGAGTTTATTAAGCAGTAAGTCTCAGAGGCTGAAAACATTCTAGGCCTAAATTAGATTGTACGGAGGCCCGAAGCTTCCAGGACTAGGCCTAGGTTAGCAGGAGGAGGCAGGTAGCCTCCCAGGTAACAATTGAGCCAGGAGAATAAAAGTTATTCTTACAGAAACAGTCATGAAAAAAGTAACAATCTGACTCTATGACTGGGAAAGTGTGAGGGCTTGGCAGGTTCGGGGCGGAAGGTCTCATACGTTTTTTTTCCATCCTGGGTTTCGGCAATGTTGGAACCAGGAGCTACACTGTTCTGTTTCGTGGGACTGGCTGCTGTTTCCTCTCCCAGGGAAGTTAGTGGTAGACCTGCCCTCTAACTGTTGGCCTGAGATGTGGGGCTGGAGACCTGGCATTTCTTTCTAGGCTTACACTGTCATTTTGTTGTTGTTGTTTCCTTTTTTTTTTTTTCCCCCACAACTCTCCCTACAGCAGTCAAAGCTAAGACTGAAGACCGAAGGGATCTTCTTCCCTCCAAACTGCTATACTGAAGCTCACAATGACCAGATATGCTAAGCTCCGCACCTAAACCATATGTCCTCTCAAGATCAGAGTTGTCAAGTGTGGTGTCTTATCATAAAATCCCCCACCTGGTGCCAACTGCAGTCAAGTTTTCTCAATGGTGAGTCTTTTCACTTTACAAAATTCTGAGTCTCTCAGCCGGGCGGTCGTGGCATACGTGTTTAATCCGAGCACTAAGGAGGCAGAGGCAGAGGCAGAGGCAGGTGGATCCCTGAGTTCGAGGCCAGCCTGGTCTACAAACCGAGTCCAGGACAGCCAAGGCTGTTACACAGAGAAACTCTGTCTCAAAAAAAAAAAAAATCTGAGTCTCTCATTTGTGGGAACTGCCAGCTAGTCAAGGATTAACTTCAGCTAAATTAGGCATTGTGCCAGGAGCTGCAGTTCGAGTTCAGAAAGCTGCCTCTAACTGGGTGCTCGGGGACAGTTCAATCCAGGGGAGATGCGGTAAGGAGATGGTAACTCTGTCTCAGAACTGCCACAGAACAAGCAGTGAGCAGAACACCTGGTTGTGGGGGAGGGGCTGGTGCACTCCACATCCACCGAGCACATGGTGTTGAAAACCAGACAAGTGACAGATGGGGGGAAAATGGGAACACAAGCAACTCCCTGTCTACCTGATCTCAAGCTCTAGAAAATAGTGCAAGGAACTAAATTCCAGTCCAGCATTCCTTATGTGCATTTATATTACAGCTACAGCTATCTTATATTTGTATCTTTTGCGTTATCTGAAATCAGAGGTGTCTATCCCTCAATCATCTCCAGGCAGGCATAGGCAGGCCTGAGGGAAGCAAAAACTGTGTCATTGAGCCAGGAGAATAGGGAGCTTACAGTCTGGCAAGTTTTGACTGAGAAGGGGACGTTTGGTGGCAGACTGGAAAGAGAAGAAGAGGGTGAGGAGACTCTTAACTATACAAGTGTCTCAAGAAGCACGGCTTGGCATGCAGCCTGTGCCCCAGGCGGCTTGTGATACAGTGTGGTTGATAGAGTGCTTGGGTTGAAATGTGTGATGCCCTGGGCTCTGTCTCCACACTGCAGGAAGAAATTTAGGATCCACACAAAGTCAAACGGAAAGACTGAGGCTCATCCTCCAGAGCCACGGGGCTCACTCTGGTTTCTCCCTGTTCTGCTTGAGTCAGCTCTCCGGAGAAGCCTCTGCGCTTGTCTGCCTCAGACACCAGCTGCTCTCCCCCAGAACCTGCTGTTAACGATACGTATCCACAACTTAAACATCAGCATGATGTGCGCTGTTTGGTTCGCAGCTATATCCTCTATTTCTAGCAGTGAATGAATGGGAAGACAGGGAATCCCCCGGGGGTGTAGATCTATTTAGGGGAGTCAATGAGAAAACGGTGCCACACGCATCCAGGTGCGCTAATGGGGAAAGTGGGAACTGGGTTCCGTGCCTGGTACTCAGTATCTGACACTCACGATACTGAGTGTTCATTCAAATATGTGAAATTGAGAAGTCAAAGTTTAGGCTAAGTATGTGTGAAATAAATAGCAGAGGAATATTATTCATATACAGTGTGTGTGTGTGTGTGTGTGTGTGTGTGTGTGTGTGCGTGTGTGGGCGCGCGTGCAGTGGGAACCAGAGGTTGAAACTGGGAGTTTTCCTCAGTCATTGTTCACCTTATTTTGGGGGACAGGGCTTCTCAGTGAGCCTAGAGCTTGCTGATTTGGCAGGACTGGCAGGCCAGCAAGCTCCAGGGATCCCTTGTCTTCCCTGCTTCTTAGTGCTAGGATCACAGTGACACACTGCTGGACTGGGATCCAGACTCAGCTCCTCAGTCTTGTGTGGCAAGTACACTACCTACTGAGCCACTGGTCCCACTGGTCCCACTGCCACCTGCCTTTAAAAAAACAAAAACAAACTATTTTATTAATTTTTTAAAAGGAATGTTTGGAGTTTGCAGAATAAAGTTAGAGATGGCTGGGGACTAACCTGGCTCCACCTCTTATATTAGGGGCTTTGGACAAATTACTCTTCCTTCCTGCCCAGGGCCACACAGTTTTCCCATCTGCACAATGGGGACACACTGACAATTCTAAGAGGCAACTTGAAATCCTTATGTTCTCAAGAACTGTCCCCTTCCAGCTAGGATAAGCCGAGGCCTCTCTCTCTCTCTCTCTCTCTCTGTCTCTCTCTCTCTCTGTCTCTCTGTCTCTCTCTCTGTCTCTCTCTCTCTCTCTCTGTCTCTGTCTCTCTCTCTCTCTGTCTCTCTGTCTCTCTGTCTCTCTCTCTCTCTCTCTCTCTCTCTGTCTCTCTCTCTCTCTCTCTCTGTCCCTCCCCCTCTGTCTCTGTCTCTCTCTTTCTCTCTCTCTTGCCTCACATACCCTTCCAGCAAATAGTCTGTTTGGGTGGGTCCTGGGATATGGGGGTGCTGGGATCTGAATACCTTTGACGACTTCCCTCAAGCTCTTGGTTCCTGAGGCGTTCTGGTTCCCCCTCTTCAGCTCTCTGATGTCTGACCTTCTAATGAGTGACGCACATTATCAGCCGTTGCGGTTTGAACGCCTGCCTGAGATTTAGAATTGCCCGATGCCACGGACTCAGAGCTGGCTTGCATAATTAGCTTGGGCCTCATTAATGTCTGCCTCCTTGGGTGTTTTGCATTCTTGATGCCTCTCATTCTGAGTTCCAAGTCCATCTGTCTGGGTGAACGCAGCTGCCCCCCTTTTCTCACTGCTCGGTGGAGCCAGGCTCTCGTGTGAGCTCAAAAGAGCCCCTGCCATCCACACAACATGATTTCCAAGTGCCCTGGGCTGACCCCTGTTCTGCTTTCTAAACGGAACTAGTGAATTTCCTTAAGACCTGGGATGTCTGAGTGCTTCAAGCACCCCTAGCTGCTTAGCCACACACCTGTGGGTTGTGTGTTGGCCAGAGAGCAGAAGGAGAAGCGCTACCAATTTAATTACCGTGCAGACTGATGATTAAGCCATCAATTAAAACGTATAAACTGATACCAGAATCTGACCTCAGGAGCAGGGGCATAGTGTGGCTGTCCACTGAAGAGCCCATACGGTACTACTCTCTTTTCCTGACTCCATTCTGTCCCCATTCCTCTCTGCCCTGCTCTGGGCCCCAGCAAACCTGGTCCCATGGGCAGTACCAACCCAGTTCTCCTGCCTTCTGGCCTCTGCATGGCCCCAGCTAGAGACTGGAAGGCAGAGTGAGGAAAGGTAGCATCTCTCCCCAGTGCTCACCTGTGGGCATCAGGCTGTGCCCTGTTGTAAGTCACTTTATTTCATCAATTAATAGTCTTATTGGCTGTGATGTGCCCCAAGAGACCCCATTTAAAATCAGCTTTTGCATTTAATCGCTCTGAATACAAAATTCATTTGCATTTTACATATATGGTACATAATGAGCTTGGAGGTAATTTTCTACAGTATGTTTTGTAATTTTGTATGGAAACACAGAGGCAGAATGTACCACAGTGGACACATAAGCAACACCACCGATACACACTGTCCACAAGGCACACACTGATAAATAACTTATTCCTATAAGGAGAAAAAGTTCTTTCCTATTAATACAGGTAAAAATGTAAATATAAAGTAAACTGGGACCATTTTACTTATGGTCCCAATATGACCATATGAGCACATATGAACACATGCGCCTGTTAAAATCATAGCAGGAAAACCAGGCCCATGGGCTTCTCAGATACACCAGATTAGGAAATGGGTGCAACTTCCTACCAGAACCCCATAAAGTGGAAGACACCTGGGATGTAAAGAAAGCTAGCTCATCGCTAAGGTGCTTGTTTTGAGTCCCCAAACCCCACATACAATAGCTGGGCACGGTGGCATGCATTTATAATTCCAGTTCTGGGAAGGCAGAGACAGGAAGATCTCTGAGGCTCTCTGGCTAATCTGTTCAATCAAATTTAGAAGCTCATTAAGAGAGCTTATCTCAAAAAAAAAAAATTAGGGCTAAAAATGATAGGCTGCACCTGGCGGAGGCCAGGAACCCTCCTCTGCTCTCTCTGGCCCCCCGCAGAGACAACCCCCAGGCTTTTCATAGCTGCGTCCCTCTCTTCCATCTACACCTCCTGTGGACCCCACAGGCTGGCCCCTCCTGGCCTCCCAGAAGTCAGCACTTAGGCCTACAATCACCCCAAACCCAGAGGCTTCCATGTCAGCATAAAAAATAACAGGCCGGAGAACGTGTCTCCACCAAAGCCCAGCTACCATGCCAGATCTGGTCCAACATAGCTGAATCACAAGAAAAAGACCTTAAAACCAACTATGTGAGGATGATAGAGGTCCTTAAAGAGGAAATGAACACATCCTTAAAGAAACCCAGGAAAACACCAACAAAAAATTAGAGGAAATGAATACATCCCTTAAAGAAATCCAGGAAAACACACACACACGAACACGCACACACACATGTGTATGTACGCACACACATAAAACAAACAAACATAAAAACCCAAACACTTGGAGGAAATTAATAAATTCTTTAATGGAATTCAAGAAAAAAAAAACCCAAGCAAATAGTTGAAGGAAATGAATGAAAGTGTACAAGACCTGAAAATGGAAATATAAAAGCAATAAAGAAAGCACAGACTGAGGGAATCCTGGAGATGGAAAATGTAGGGTCGAGTACAGGAACTACAAACACAAGGATCACCAACAGAATACAAGAGATAGAGGAGAGAATCTCAAGCATAGAAGATACAACTGAAGAAATTAATACGTTAGTCAGAGAAAATGTTAAGTCTAAAGAGTTCCTGACATAAAGCATCCAAGAATCAGGGACACGAAGAACAGACGGAATCTAAGAATAATAGGAATAGAAGAAAGAAGTTTCCCAGATCTAAGGGCCAGAAAATAATTTCAACAAAATCATAGAAGAAAATTTCCTCACTTTAAAGAAAATACAGGACCAAATAAATTGGACCAGAAAAGAAAATCTTCCCAGGCCATAATAATCAAAACACCAAATATACAGAACAAAGAAAGAATATTAAAAGTGTCAAGGGGAAAAAAACCCCAAGTAACATATAAAGGCAGACATATTAGAATCACACCTGACATCTCAGTGGAGACTCTAAAAGCCAGAGGGTCCTGTGCAGATATCCTGCAGACTCTAAGAGGTCACAGATGCCAGTCTGGATTAGTATATCCTGCAGAGCTTTCAATCAGCATAGATATAGAAAATTAGATATTCCACGATAAAGCCAAATTTAAACAATATCTACAAATCTGAATGAAAAATAATAAATAAAAAGGAGAAGATGACTGCTCATAGGTTATGGTGGAGGAGATAGTTTATTATAGATGCCTGGGAGAGCATAGCCAAAGGTAGAGACATTAAACACGAGCTTGTCTGTTTATATCTGGCATAGCACAGTCACCATACCTCCCTCCATCACTGTGGTGGCTTTGCAGGGGTTTCTGTAACCAAGGGCTCAGCAAAGCGTCTCTCCTGTTTAACTAGGAACTATATCTTCTAGACTGTGTCATTCATGCTCTGGACTCAGACCGTTTTGCATTTCTGATGGTTTTAGGTTTTAGAATATTTACATACATTTATATGTATTGCCTATTTACACATCTTGGAAACAGGACTCAAGTCTAAACACAAAATTCATTTGCATTCCATATACACATTACATAAGTAGCCGGGGGGTATGGTACTATAATAGTTTTTCATAACTTTGTGTGCTAAACACACATTGACAATGTGCAAGTTTCCACTTGTGATGCCATGAAACGACTCTAAAAGCTTTGAATTTTGGAGTATTTTAGGCTTAGGACTTTCAGATTGGGATGCTCTGCTTGTAATGGTATTTCCCTTCTTTGTCCCTTCAGCCCCACACATTCCTCTGCAAATGACGCTTTCATTAAAGTTCTTGTGTTTAAATAAACCAAGAAGGGGTGAATTCTGTCCCTTACCTCATACAATCCCTGGTGTAATTCCTAGTTTCGGAAATGGTGCCCAGAGCATAGTGGGTCATATTTTGTGGAATATATAAACAAACTTTGTACATATACTACTTCATGTGGTGCTTACAAAAGCCACACAAGCTGTGTTAGTGCCTTTTAAGGTGAGAAGTGGACGCTTAGAGGTTGATGGTCAGGTCTGACCTCGGGATGAAAACAGCACTCTACTAAACTCTTACGCGCGCTCTGTCCCTGCTCAGCCCCTGCAGAAAGCTTGCTTAAGTTTGGATAGGATTTGGTCCTAAAGGTCACGTGCTAATAGCTTGGTCAGGGTCCTTCATGCTATTGAGAGGTGGCGGAATCTTTAGGAGGGGTGGACTAGTGGAAGGAAGTTAGGTCATTGGGGGGAGGGTGACATGAAAGGATGTTAGGATTCTGGTTCCTTGTTATCTCTTGCTCTCTTTTGCTTTACAAGCATGCTGAGGTGACATTGTCTTCCGTGTCACACGTCCACAAAGATTTACTGGATACCCCCATCCCCAAAACAAATGGGCCAAGCAATCGCAGACTGAAACATCTGGAACCTCAAGCGAAACAAAAACAAACAAACAAACAAAACAAAATCCAAACAACAACAACAAAAACCAAACCCAGTCACCTTTTAAGTGGATTGAACTTAGGTATCCTGTTGCAGTGACAGAGCACTGACTAACCCAGATCTCTGGTTCCTGCTGCCTTCTGCCTAGAGATCTGGGCTCCAACCATGCTGGTATGGGAGGAGTGGGAACAGCTGCTATGAGGCAGACAGTGAGAACTGAAGGAGTTAAAGGTGCCCGGGGCTCCATCTGGAACCTATCTCAGAGGCCTGGCTCAGGTTCAAGTGCTGCCAGCCTCTGGAAATCTGCGAAGCAAACAATTCTAGGCCTCCAGGTGAATCTCTGTGGCTACGACTTGGTTTCTTCCTCTGTAAAATGGGCTACGGTAGTAATTACCAGCACTTAATTTAAAGTTTGCCTTGGTCTAGACATAGCAGAGGGATCAGCACACACCACCATCTTGGGCATCCCTCACGGAACTCGCTGAGGACTTGTTAGAATAAAGCATTCAGTGAACGTGCTATCCATGGTCACGAAATGCCTTCATGCAGGCTGAAGAGGGATACCTCCCCAGGCAAACTGCTCCAGAGCCTGGCCTCTCACTGCTAAGCTCCACTGTCCCCTGCCATCTTGTGGGGTCATGGGATTAGTTGAGATCATGGTTTTGCATGAAGAACTCAGCACAGGGATCTGCCAGTAAGTGGTAGTGACCTTTTCCTTATACCCTGTCTCCAAGTCAGACTCTTGGATTCTTCCCATGTTTTCCTTCCAAATGATTGCGGAACTGTCCTCTTATGTACCATTCATAGTGGGGGAACTTAACACCTCTTGAATAAATTTTATGCAACACTCTCCCTCTTATTAAAGAGCGGCAGTCAGGGCAGAGATGCCACACAGAGGCTCTGGAGTCAGACTGGCTGGGCTCCACCTCTCCCTGGCTGGACACCTGGGTTCCATTACACAACTCATTGGTTTGCTTTTTTTTTTTTCTTCAACTTCTTATCTATAAAAATGGAATTTAATAGCACACACCTTACGGGGTTGTTGAAAGGATAAAATGAGTTAATATATGTTAAGTGCTTGGACCAGTGCCTAGCTCATAGGAAACGCTATAAAAGTGTTTTTTAAATAAATAAAAATGCATGAATTTTGTATGTGCTGCTCAAGCTGGCTTAAACTAAAAGGGATTGTTCTTGGCTCAAGTCTGGGGAAGAGTGTGGACTCAGTCTTGAGTAACACCACTGGGTCACTGTCTCTCTTGGCTGTGATTTTCTTTGCTTTAACACCACTGGGTCACTGTCTCCCTTGGCTGTGATTTCCTTTACTTCGGCTCCACTTTTGGCCGGTCACTCACTCAGGGAGACAGAGAGCCCCCCCCACCCCCCACCCCAGCAGCTCCAGGCACACATCATACCATCTCAGCAGCTCTGGACATCTACCCCAGCAGCTTGGTGTCCCCTACAGAACTCACGTGTCTATGCCTCTTAACCAAGAACTTCAGAAGAAGTCTCATGAGAAAGTCCTGTTGTCTTACCACCAGTCTTAAGGTGATAGTCCAAAGGGCTAGGGCTTGTTATGTATTGTCAACTGCACACACTGTCCAGACAGCGAGGCAGATAGGAGTCATTGTGGTGGGAAATCACCTAGGTGCTGTTTTCTCAGAGCAGAAGAGATAGACGGGAGAAGACTAGCAATTGTTTACTCGGCCACCACCCTGTTCTCTTGGAATCCGAGAACCTCATGTTCTCCATGGAAATAGAAGCAGCAGAATACAGAGCAACAGAGATGCATTAAAAAGCCTAGGGCACGTGACCATGGAGAAATCCCATAATATGCTGGAGAGCCAGTGATGGTGGTGGGATTCGGTGTGAGTGTGGAGTCCTGAGAAGCAGTGGGGTGGGGTGGTGGTGGTGGTGGTGGTGGTGGTGGTGGTGGTGGTGCAATGGTGTCACTCTCAGGCCAAGGCCTGAGAACAGAGACACCATTGGTATAAGTCCTAGAGTGTGAAACTTTGGCAACTGGGAGCTTTGATGAAAGAGGAGAGGAGAGCCTGGATGTTTCAGGTGCAGAAGACAGCCTCAGCTTTGCTTTCTGTGCTCTTAGGTTGGGCTCTGTGTGAATGAGATGGTGCCTTCCCACGTTAGTGAGATCCCTCCTCCTTTTTCTTCTTCTTCATCTTCTTCTTCTTTGTTTGTTTATTATTTATATAGTATCCTGCCCACATGTGTGCCTGCAAGTCAGAAGAGGGCACCAGATTTCATTATAGATGGCTGTGAGCCACCATGTGGTTGCTGGGAATTGAACTCAGGACCTTTGAAAGCAGAGACAGTGCTCTTAACCTCTGAGCCATCTCTCCAGTCCTGATATCCCATCTTCTTTACTCAGTCTGTCAGCAAGATCCCTGCTGACACACCCAGAGATGATGCTTAGCCCGATGTGGTTATAGGTCCTGCTCACATGTATAATGAACTACGGCCCCAGTGCAAAATGCCTATTGGCATTTCCAATATGCCACCTAAGTATCTCTGAAAGAAGATACCACAAATGAAGAGAATTGCTCAACATTGCAACGTGGGAGGGCACAGCTAGGGCTTGTCATCACATGCTTGTATCAAGCTTTGTTGGACTGAGCTGCCTGCAGGAGGCTCTGAGCACCCTTCTAGGCCCACAGGCTTATATGTTTGATGCTTGGTCCCTAGATGATGATACCATTTTGGAAGTTTGTGGAACTTTCAGTCTTACAGTCCTGTCCAATTGGTGGATGCCATGTGGCTAAGGAGAGCCCTGGATGTGGTCCAACGAAAAATTATAAACTTTAACTTAAGGCATTGTCCTGCTTGGGTGTTTTTGTTTGTTTGTTTGTTGTTTTTGTGCATTTGATACATGCTAGAGCTATGAGAGAAGAGGGAACTAGTAGGTTTCAAACAGTGACAAAAGGCCTACTTAATGTATCAAAGAGGAACTGGTTGCCAGGTTCTCCCAGCATCCTTCACTCCCTATCTGTTACATACCCCACCCTCGACCCTCAACTCTCCAGCCCAGGTTGCTCTTCCCTATATAATCCAATCATTTTGGTTACCCCCTCTTTGTACTTTTGGGCCTCCTGGCTGCTCCAGCTGGTTTCCCTGCTCTCTCCTCTCCCTTACCCTCCCCCTCTCCTCACATAGCAGGGCTCAGTTTGGTTATGTCCACTCTTGGATCTCCTAGATGTCCCAGCTTCTGGGTAATGCTTCTCCACATATCTACAATAAACCTTCTCCTCCACCATATCTAGGAGCAGCCATGTCCTTTCTTTTCCTCTTTCTTTCTTTCTTTCTTTCTTTCTTTCTTTCTTTCTTTCTTTCTTTCTTTCTTTCTTTCTTTCTTTCTTTCTTAACCTGGGAACCACAATTGAGAAAAATGCCTACATAAGACTGCCTTGTAGGCAAGCCTGGTAGGCATTTTCTTAACAAGTAATTGGTGTGGGAGGAGGCAGCCTGCTGTGGGTTTGGTTAAAAACACACACACACACACACACACAGACTGAGCAAGCTGTGAGGAGCAAGTCAGTCCACCACATTCTTCCATGGCCTCTGCTTCAGTTCTTAATTTCAGGTTCCTGCCTCAAGTTCCCCAGGATGACGGACGGACGGACTATAGGATGCAAAAGAATCCTTTCAACCCAAGGCTGCTTTTGTTCATGGTGTTTTATTTTAGCAATAGCAACACTTAAGTAAGACAAACATTGTGAGAGGTTCGTACGTGTGGTTTTTCTTTGTTTGTGGTGTTCCGTTTGTTTTGTCTGTTTGTAGTGCTCTCTTCTGTTCTCTGTGTGTAGTGTTTCTTTGTTTGTAGTGTTCTCTGCCATGAACTTCGTAAATGAGACAAAGTTGTATCCTGATACCAAAAGGGTTTTGTGCCTGCTGGAAGGTGGGGCTGCAGTAAAGAAAGTGGGTCACCAGGGATAAGCCTTGCGATTTTGTAGCTTCACTCCCTTTTCTACGTCCAGATGTAGATATAATGTGATCAACCCCATTACACTCTGTTCCTATTCCTTCCCCACCCTGATGGACTATATTCCCTCTTAAACCTTGAACCAAAACGAATCCTTCCTCTTCTAAGTTGCTTTTGTCAGCTATGTTGTTATAGCAACAAGAAAACTAAGTAATATAGACAAAAAATAACAGCTCTATGGGATCCCCGGACCTGAGTCTTTGGTTCTTTTGTCAATTTCTTCAAAGCCTTGGTTCTTCTAGGTATGGTTGGTCCTCCTCTTCTTCCTCCTCCTTCTCTTCCTTCTCTCTCTTCTTTTTCTTCAACGTCACCGTCCTCTCAGAACTTATCCAAATCCTTGATGCCCAGCTTTAGTCTATAGGAGAAACAACCCCTGGGGCACCTAGGGGAATTAGATGCCCAGGCCCCACCTCAACACCTGGTAGATGGGAATTTGTGTGTTAATAAGATGGTAGGGAGACGGGTACATGGACCACAACTCGAGAGGCGCTATGATTGATGACTCTATAGGAAAGCTAACACACTGTGTGTGTGATAACTTCACATGACAGAAATCCATCCTCTTGTGGTTGTAGGGGCCAGACGTCCAAAAATCAAAGTGTCCGGCATCTCTGGTTCCTTCTGAGGGAGAAGATGTCCCCAGTCCATCTCCTAGCTCCCCATCACTGCTGGAGATCCTTGGCACTCTTTCACTTGTATATGTCTCACTCCAGTTTGGTTCTCCATTATTATGCAGCATTTTCCTTGTATCTCTATATCCCCATTTTGGACCCAGTATCTTTCTTTGTTGACCTAGAACTTGCTATGCATCTCAGGTACACCGTGAACACCAGATACTCCTGCCTTAGCCTCCAGTGGCTGGGACTATAGGCGAATGATACCATGCCTAGGCCAATGTTTCCTCTTACAAAACCGCCAGTCATATTGGATTATGCATCTATGCTGTTAAAGTATGACGTAATTTAAGTAATTACATCTGCAAGGATTCTGCTTCCAAAGAAAGATGATTAATGAACATCTGGGGTATCTCTTTAAATTCACTTTTGCAAACAATTGTGTAAGTTCTGAAAGAAGGGAGCAGCCCTAGAAGAAGACGTGAGGATGTTTATTTTCACAAACGGATTCCTGTATTCAGGTAGCCTACTTGGTAGAGTCCTTGGCTTTTCAGATGACACAAACCCAAGCCAAGGCCACCACAGAAACAATGTGGGTGGCTGTTTGTGGTCGTTAGCTTTGATTATTAACACTGACACAGCCTAGCATCCCCTGTGAAAAAGGGTTTCAAGAAGGGATTATCACCAGGCAGTGGTGGCGCACGCCTTTAATCCCAGCACTCGGGAGGCAGAGGCAGGCAGATCGCTGTGAGTTCAAGGCCAGCCTGGTCTATAAAGTTAGTTCAGGACAGCCAAGACTACATGGAGAAATGCAAATGGGTTGGACTGTGGACATGTCTGTGAAGGATTGTCTTAACCAAGTTAATTGATGTGGGAAGACCTAGCCTCCTGTGGGCAGCATCATTCCTCAGGTAGGGGAACTTTAACTATATGAATTGAGAAATCGAGCTGAGAGGAAGCAAGCAAGTGCTTGAGTGAGCAAGCAAGCTAGCAAGCAAGTATGCATGCATTCATTTCTCTCTGTTCTTAATTGTGGATGTGATGTGGACAGCTGTTTCAAGTCCCTACTGCCTTGACTTCTCTGGTACAAGTAACTTGAACTTGTAAGCTGAAGTAAATCCTTTGTTACCTAAGTATTCTTTGTTAAGGTATGGAATGGGTTGTGCTATAGAAATGAAACCACAACACTGCTTATTGGAATTATCTAGATGGCTTTCAAACCACTGCTCTCTATGCTGCATCTTCAGGAATTCCCATGTAATTGGTCTCAAGTTTTACTTGGGTAACAGAATTTCTGAATTGAATCTGAGGTGAGTCTAATTTGCAGTAAAACTTGACAACTAATGGCACAGATGGAGGCATCTTAATTATTACAAAGGGAGGATATTCCTTTGATTCAAGACAGTGGACATAAGCACTGGTAATACTGAACATTAAGATACCCTGGTTCCTAAATAACAGTTAAGCTTTACAGACTCACTGCACACTGTAGCTACCATAAGAATATATGGTGCAGGGAGTTTATCCTGCAGCACCCTCAAAATAGCCCTTCGATGGCAGACTTGTATATTTTATCTTTTATTTACATTAACCTTTTAACTATATTTGTGTATCTTTTCCCAGTGCTTGTAAAATGGAAGTTTTATTTATCCTCAATAAACAAATGCTCCATTATAACATGTTTATGTCCTTTTCTTTGGTAACATACTTCACCTGAAAGTCCTTGTCCAACTCCCATGATATTAACACAGGTGTATTAGCTAGCATTGTTTGGTTTTTAGAGACATTGTTTCATTATATGTACAACTCAGGGTGGCTTGGGTAATAAAAATATTTTGGTGGCGGTAGCGGGGCTTGAACCCAGGGCCTCTAGAAGGTGCTGGACAAGTCCTCTTCCATTGTGCTGTACTAACTCCTAGCCCCTTCAGGAAGGCTTGGAACTTGCCATGTGGCTTAAGGGGGCCTGAAAGGCTCGGTGCTTTTGCCTCACCATACTACATTCTGGTATTACATGCCCGTACTACCACACCTGGCTCTCAATTAGCTTCTCTATTAATCTGGTAGTTTTGGGATGTTTTCTCCCTAGTTTTCAAATGCTCTGTATTATTATATTTATATTACTCTTTTGAATAGAATGTACTTAAAAACTTTGAAGTTACCCTGAAAGTTGTTTTGTTTAATGAGAACATTTATACCACTCATGTTTAATGAGATTAGCAATATATATTGGTGGCACAGATACTTAATGACTGCTTTGCCGAGGTTGAAGTTTTCACAAGTAACCATGAGAGGGTTGATTCCTAGGAATTCACACTTTGTGAAAGTGGGATCTCTCATCAGTATTCTTGCAGGGTAGAGTCAGGCATCAGCTCTAACCACCCACAATGTCTAGGGAACCTCTGGGAAAAGAAGAAACAAAGAGATGACTTCAGGGTTAGGAGTATGGCAAACAGTTCCACGGCCATGCCCACTGATAGAGGGAATGTGATGGGACAGTCAGTGGACAGGGGTGAGGTGACTCTTGGGCTGCTTACACTTTATAATAACCATTTCTACTTACAAGTATCATCATCATCATCATCATCATCATCTGAAAACAAGAACTATCCACACACACCCTCTTCTTTTCTTTTCACATCTCCTTCATCCTTCATCTGGGATCATTTTCCTTTGGCCTAAATACTTGAGAGTCTTCTCCCTTAGTGAGGATCTGCTGTTGTAAGTGTTTTCACTTGTTCATCTTTCACTTCATGGAAGCTCTTTCCCCTGGGGTGGAATGAAAGGCTGGCAACTAATTTCCTTCACTGCCCTAAAGGCATTCTCACAATGGCTTTCTGAAAGGCATTCTCACACGGCTGTCACCCTATTACGATAAAACCAATTTACCTTCTTAACGCTGCCTATTCTCAAGATGTTTTTCTTTATCTTTCTAAAGTTGCATGGACATGTCTGGGTGCAGAATTCTTTTTCTCAATCCTGCTTAAACTGTGCTGAGCTTCTGGCAGCTTCTTTTACTCTGTGATTAAATGAACACGCTGGCATGTCTTGTGATCTAGCCCGCTCTTACGCAGTTCTAATGCTCTCCAGTCTCTCTGCCTCCTTCAGGACACTTCATTTAATTCCGTGAGTGCTTTTCCAACTGTGCCTAATGTGCTGTTAAACACAGCACATTCAATCATTTTGGCTAATAAAGTTTTCCATTTCTAGAAGTTCTATTTTTAACATTGTTTATTTAAATTTTTATTATATAATATGGTTGGGTCATATTCTTTCCCCTCCCCTCACACCTTCCAGATTCCCCCTTTCTAGCCATCTAGCTTTGTGCTCTTTTTTCTCTTAAAAGACAAGACCAAACCAAACCAAACCAAACTAAACCAACCAACCAACAACCAACCAAACAAAAAAAAAGTGCACATATAAAAAGGGCACACACCACTACCACCACCACCACCACTAATTCAAACCAAACAGCTAAACAATAAAAAACATGGAGTCCTTCTTGTGTTGGGTGACTATTCCTTAGCATCAGCCTGACCTGTGGTGTGGTTGATATTACCCGGTGTCACTCCGTTGAAGTAAACAGACTTTTCCTCTCCAAACAGCTGTCAGCTGTAAAACTCTTCTTGCTTGGGGAGTGACTTTATGCCCACCTCCCATCCCTGTTTTAAGTCCATCTCCTTGAGATGGAATCCATACCTTGATATTTTTTTAATGATGCCAAGAACCTGAAATTGTATAGGTCATGCATCCTAGGGGAAAACCTACTACAATTATTCTGCTAAATGAATATTGCAATAAAATGACTCCTAATATACCCACAGATCAGCGTATCACTGTATCCCCAACAGAGAAGCTTCTTCTTGCAGTAGATAGTAATTAACACAGAGACTCACATTTGGACCACACGCAGAGAGTGAGGCGCTTTGGCACCCTCAGCCCTATGTGGGATGTATGACATCCCTTCTCTCAAGGCTTAGGCATCTATGTGGAAGAAGAGGCTGAAAGACTGTAAGGGCCAGAATAAGTGGACAGCTCCATGGAAACAGCATCTTTCCGATTACAGCAGGACTGATGCGGACATGAACCCACAGACACTGTGACAGCATACACAAGATCTGCATACATTCCAACTAGAACGCTTACTTTTTAATAGCTCCCGTTTCTCAGCAAATAGTTTCCAACTTGATTTTTTCCTTTCCTAGATATATACATCATTTTCTTTTGTACTAATCTGTGCCTAGGCAACTGCAGTGTCTAGTCTCTCTGAAGTTCGGCCCCAGTGGTCCACTATTCCTAGTTCTGCTCGTTTTTGGCACCAATCCTTGTTAATTCTGACCGTGTGCTAGCTGTTGTGTAAAGAAGTCTCCGAAGCATGGCATAAAAGTGTATTATTTTATAAAGGGTTTGCTTATACCTGAGCAGGCATCAAGTTGAACGCCCAGGGGCTTCCTAGGTCTCACTTCAATCTGTAAGGGCACAATTAACCTTGAAGGTGGAGCCCTCTGGAGTCTTAGTTCAGTGTGTGTGTGTGTGTGCGTGCGTGTTTATTGACCATTACACTCTTTAAGATGAGTTGCCGTGAGTGTTGACTTCCTTCCCTTTCCCTCCCTAGCCTACCAAAGCCAGTTTCTAATCTGGGCCACTGAGCACATAGGCAGTCTAAAGACGTGGTGGCTTCTGTACTTGCGTTAGTTGCTTCTCCCATCACTGTGACAAAGCGCCCGACAGAGGATATACTTAAGAGAGGAAAAGCAGATTTTTGGATCACAGTTTCAGAGGGGTTTCAGCCCATCACTGTGGGGGAAGGTGTGGTCTAGTTACTCCGTGGTGACGGGCAACAGGCAACTGACCCACAGCAACACTGTGGCTGGGCAGGAAATGGAGAGTGCGCCATAGAACTGAAGGCAGGTTTCACTTTCTTTTTTTTTTTTTTATTAATTTTTATTTTTTTTAAATTAATTTATTCATATTACATCTCAGTTGTTAGCCCATCCCATGTATCCTCCCATTCCTCCCTTCCTCCCACTTCCCCCTACTCCCCTCCCCTCCCCTATGTTTGTGTCTGAGGGGGACCTCCTCCCCCTGTATATGCTCATAGGGTATCAAGTCTCTCCTTGGTGACCTATTATCTTTCCTCTGAGTGCCACCAGGCGTCCCCATCCAAGGGACATGTTCAAATATGGGGCACCAGAGTTTGTGTGAAAGTTAGATCTCCTTCTCCACTCACCAGTGGAGAATGTCCTGTCCATTGGCTAGCCTACCACCTACCCACCTACCAGGATAGTGGGTAAAAGGGGAGGTCATCCTATTGAGACTTTAGGTGTGAGAAGCCTGGGAGAAAGAGGAAATAGAAGGATCCAGCGGGTCCTGGAAAACTACAGGCGAGTCTGGGCCCTGGGGTCCTCCGCAAACTATGGCAACAGCCAAGGAAAAAATAGGCAGTAAACCTCGAACCCCTACCCAGACTAGCCAATGGGCAGGTTTCACTTTCAAGGCCCACCTTGGTGACCTATTTCCTCCAGCTTGACCCCACATCCCAAAGGTTCTGCTGACTCCCCGCCTCCCCCAAAAATAACCCACCACTACTAGAGACCAAGTGTTCAACCAAATGAGCCTCAGGCGGACATTTCACATTCAATTAATAACAATTCTTATTTATCTACCTGGCCTTTCACTGTCCTATTGTTCTCGCCCTGGTAATCCCCACGGTCACGCCAACTCTTTAAAGGCATCTAAGCATTACAATGATTGGAAACTAGTTTTTAGTGGTGGCCCAGATGACCTGGACCACTGATACTGGAAACAGGAAGCCACACAGTGTCTTCCTGGCACTAAGAAAGCACGCAGTAAATGGTCGCATGCTAGCCAATCGCTCCACAGCCCCCAACCATGCTCCATTGCTTGCCTGTCTTTACCTGCAGAGGCTATTTTCAACTTGCAGAATTCTCATACCCTCTCCCCAGATCAAGAACACACACTTCCTACCATCTGACAAGGCGCTAAACATGTGTTACCTTCCTTCCCCAGATCTTTTGCTGTTTCTCTCGACTTCATCCATTGCCCATTGAGCTTGACCCACTTTACCCTCACACACTGGCCTATGCATCTCCTTCCCAGAGCCTAACCACACAGGACTGCACTTATGTGATTCTTATCTCTCCTGGGGATGTGTACTTGTCATTTATGACTTCCAAAGAATTCCCTCATTTCCTCTCCAGCTCAGCACACATCCTACACAGATTTCTGGAAAATCTGATAATCAGGGCTTTTAGTTCTGCTTTGGTTAAAGGGGATTCTCTGAATGCTTAGTCTGCTGAGCTACCTGGGGAGGGAGGTTCTGTTCTTCCTGCTAAACACTGTGGATAGGCTGCTCTCACACGCATGAGCTTATGGAAACTCTGGCAGCTTCTGGCTGCTGTGTTGTTATCTCCACATCGCCTGTGAGAAACATAGAGCAAATGGAGCCAAATACAGGCTGAACAGAGTCAGAGCTCTACAACGAGAACCCAGGCCTTTCGTCCCAAGCCCAAGCCTTACTCCTAAAAAAAAAAAAAGAAACCACAGTTGCTTCCCATGTATTTGTGTCACTAGTAATTTTTATTACTGGGGCACCTGGAAGTTTATGGGAACCATTTGGCACAGGGATGCGCACATGGCACCTGAAAGTAGCCACAGGCTGGTGTGGAGGTGTCTCTGTGAGGTTTCCCATATACACTACTCAGACGGTTTTTGTATCTCAGGTCCGCTTACCGCACAATTTTGGTGCCGTTTCTCACAACTTGCATGTCCACCATGCAGCCTCCGGTAACGTAAGCAGCCAGGTTCAGCTCAGAGAACTCCGCCTGGAGAAGAAAGCAAAAAAACAACAACAAAAAAATGAGGCATCAAACACCACCACTGTAGGGCATTTGTGTTTACTGTATACTTCAATGTATTATCTGGTGCACATGCAGGCCTCATCTCACACTTACAAATGGGATTTTTATTTCCCTTCTCAAAAGGAAGCTGAGGAGCAGAGAGACAGGTGACACACTCAGGATCAAATGACGAACACACTGTATTGGAACCCATGAGTCTCTGATTCGAGGGCCCACTGTCATGACCACAGCTCTTCTGCCTCCTTGGAAGCAGAAGAAGCTACTCTAATTCTGTCGCTAGAAGATGCCAAATGTTATCAGGCTGATTTCCCTAGAGCTTGTGCTATGCAGTTCATCAGCCTCATGCCTCTGATGATATGGCCTTGGTAACAGAACACTCCTCAAACCATCTGTCCAACATCCCTTTCTTTTTTTTTCTTTCTTTCTTTCTTTCTTTCTTTTATTTTTAAGATTTATTTATTATTAGGTATACAGTGCTCTGCCTGCATGTACACCTGCAGGCCAGAAGAGGGCATTAGATCACATTATAGATGTTTGTGAGCCACCATGTGGGTACTGGGAATTGAACTCAGGACCCCTGGAAGAGCAGTCAGTGCTCATAACCTCTGAGCCACCTCTCCAGCCCCGACACCCCTTTCTTAGTAATGGCCCCTTCCCTTGTTCTATACATGTAGCTACCGTGGAAGTACCATGTCTGTGTCCCTTTGGTCACAGTGGATGGACAGGCGTCTGATGCAAGATGAGGGAATGATCCTGAGAAGTTAAAACAAGGCATGAAGTTTGTTTCCAGGGGGTTCTATCTTTTTGCTCCATTTTGTTTTTTCTTGGCATAGTGTTGTCTATCATGAGTGAAGGCTGACCCCAGCCAGACTCACTATGTAGCAGAAGACGACTGTGAACTTCTGATCCTCTTATCACTATCTCCTAATTCCAGAAATTACAGATATGTGCTATAACGGTTTTCTTTAGTGCTAGGGATGGAACCGAGGGCTTTGTGCAATGCTAAGCAAGCACTCTGCCTACTGAGCTACATCTCCAGCTAATAGGTGGCTTATATCTTTAATACACAAGCCTGGGAGCTACTTGGCATCACATTTATTGCTAGACACATTAAGGAAGCATGGAAAAGCAGAATGGAGGAGGCCGAAGAACAAGAGAAGGAAGCAGAGGAAGAAGAGGAGGGAAGAGACATCACAGGCACCAAGAGGGGGAGAGAGGGACAGGTGAAATTCTATTGCTTTCCATCAGAGTTCTGTGGAATGACACGTATCCCTGGTCACACATGTTGCTATAACTACCTATATCAGATTCTTAGAATGCTGCTCTAACGATCCACTACTGGGTGGCTTAAATGGCAGGAACTTATTACTCTACAGTTCTAGGCTAAAAGTAGGGCTGGTGTCTTTAGCAGGTTTGTAAGGATTGGGTCTACTCTAGACCCCTTTTCTTGGCTTGAAGAGCACCAGTTTTTTCCCCTGAGTCTCTTCTCATCATCTCCTCAATGTTTGTTCTTATATCCAAAGTCCCTGCTCTTATAAGGACAACAATCATATAGATACATTCTCACTCTAATGACCTTGATTTTGCTTGATGAACTATTTAAATGTTCTCTCTCCAAGATCGCATTCTGAGGTACTGTGGGTTGGATTTCAAACTATGATATATTTTTATAAAAATGTAATTGTTTATATGTTCTTTAAGAATGTCATATATGGGGCTGAATAGATAGATGCTTTAGTAATTAAAGTGTTACTACTCTTTAAGAGGACCTGAGTCTGAGTCCAAGAGTCCACTTTAGGTGGATTACAACCACCTGTAACTCCAGCTCCAGGGAATCCAGTGCCATAGAGTCACACACATACTCATAATTAAAAAATAGTAAAATAGGGCTGGAGAGATCTTATTTTGATCATATTCACCCTTCTAAATTCTCTTAGAGACCCCAACACACATCCACCTTCGAGCCGCATATCCTATTTATTTATTTATATTTATTTATAACCCACGTGTCTAGTTAGACCTGCTCATACACACACAGATATAGATGCAGTCACTGGAGCATGGACAACCCACCATGGGCCACACCCAGAAGAAAACTGTCTCTCCCTCATCAGCCATCAACTGTGTATAGCTCTCATGTGGATGTGGTCCTCATGACTCCCTTCCCCATCTATCTTTAATGCTGATTGGCTTGATCCTGTATCAGTCCATCTATCTTCAGTGCTGATTGGCTTGACCTTGTAAAGGTCTTGTGCAGGCAGTGGCAGCTGCTGTGAGTTCATGAGTACAATGGCCCTGCCATGCCCAGGAACATTTTTGCAGCAGCCTCACTCTTAACATCTTTCCACCCTCTCCTCCATGATGTTCTCCTTATGGAAACATGCTACAAGCGTCCCCTGGGCACTCAACAATAAGGGGCGAAAGCTGCAATAACCTATGGATATAAGGTTAAGTTGTTCGAAGGCAGTTCGATGATGTTTCCATTGAGCAGAATAACAGAAGTTAGGTTTCCATTAGGGTGTATGAGCTTCCAAGCCATGCGTTTTTGGCAAGATTTAGAGTACCAGGTGTAAGCTCTTTTCTGTAGAGTGGCCTTACGTCCCAACAGAAAGCAATTGGTTACCCATATTTCACTGATGCCACAATTGCATCAATGGGCCTATCTTATCAGGCCGGTTGCTATTAACGTTCACAGAGTTCACAGCTGGGGAATGGCTTCTGATGGCTTTTCTCTCTCCCTCAGCAGCCCGTATAGCACCTCTGACACAATCAAAGATATTCAGCAGGGAGGGAGCTTCTAGGTTGGCATCATCTTGAGTTTTCCTGTTCTACGTGCAAAGTGTAGTGTCTCCAGCAATGAGTTCTTCATATCAGATTCTCGTGGGCGACCAAGAGTAACAGCAATTGTCTGTATTGTTTGTGGGGTCTACTCAATACCCTTGATGAACAGGAGGTCTCCCATACTTGGCACTGTTCTCTTTGTCAATGTATGAATTTTAGTGACAATGCCATCATTTAAAGGGAATAATACCAAAGGACCTTATTCATAGGAACAGCCAAAAGCTTTAATTTGGATATACCTAATCAACATAACTGTTTGCATATATTCAGTGCTCATTATGTGCAAGGTTTTGGTCTAGGCCTTTCACACACATAAATCTACCAGGCAAGGAAACGGAGGCAGAGAGATTAGATATATGTAGGATGTCACCCAATGGGTAGCAATGCTCAGGATTCAACTCCAGACGGTTTGCTCTTGGGGCTGTGCAATTGACCATTTCCACGCCACTGCCTCTCTCTGAGGCTGCATGAGGCCATATTAATGCTTGAAGACTGTATTTGGTTGAGAATTCCCCCTCCCCCATAGGCTTGCTATTTCATTTTTTTTTTACTTTATTAATTTATTCTTGTTACATCTCAATGGTTATCCCATCCCTTGTATCCTCCCATTCTTCCCTCCCTCCCATTTTCCCCTTATTCCCCTCCCCTATGACTGTTCCTGAGGGGGATTGCCTCCCCCTGTATATGTTCATAGGGTATCAAGTCTCTTCTTGGTAACCTGCTGTCCTTCCTCTGAGTGCCACTAGGTCTCCCCCTCCAGGGGACATGGTCAAAGTTGAGGCACCAGAGTATGTGAGAAAGTAATATCCCACTCTCCACTCTACTGTGGAGAGTGTTCTGTCCATTGTCTAGATCTGGGTAGGGGTTTAAGGTTTACCGCCTGTATTGTCCTTGGCTGGTGCCTTAGTTTGAGCGGGACCCCTGGGCCCTAGGCTCGCTATTTGAACACTTGGTCCCCAGTAGGCAGCACTGCTTTGGGAGGTTTAGGAGGTGCAGCCTTGCGGAAGGTGGCCTGTCAGTCGGGGGTGGGCTTTGAGAGTTAAAGCCCCACATCACCCGCAGTTTTCTCTCTCTGCTTCAAACTTTCAGTTGAGGATGTGAGCTTTCAGATTCTTGCTGTGGTTGCCACGCCTGCCTACTCCCATGCCTTCTTCACCATAGTGGATGCTTATACCTCTGAAACAATAAGCCAAAACAAACTGTCTCTTCTATAAGTCACTTTTGGTTATGGTGTCTTATTACAGAAGCAGAAAAGTAGCTAATATAGGGACCTAACGCCATTTAAAGAGAACAAGTTTTTAATGATGGAAAATATCACTTTGTAAAGATCTAAATGCATCACCCTGGAGCTCTTTATCAGGAACTGTGACAAAGGGCCTGACCCTCTCTCTGGATGATATTAAGTGAAACCAAGAACACTTATGCCTCTTGCTCTAATTAATAACCTCATTATGTTGTGGCAAGGTGAAAAGAAAAGATCACTGCTAATGAGCCCATGTTGGTAAAGTGTGGTAATAACACAGCTATTATGTCTGATGCCTTCCAAAATCAGCTCCAAATTGCTCAAAATACTCAATTGGCAACCCCACAGAGAATTTTTTTAAAAGCTGGTGCATGTGTGTGGCAGAGAAAGAAGTTAAAAGGAAGTTGCGAAACAGGAGAGCTGGCTACTAGACATGTAGAGAAAAAGAATGAACTGAGAGGAGGGCAGACCCAGGGGTTGTTTTGCTGCCCAAAGGGGAAAAGAAATTCCTGGATAGAAGACATAGTCAGGCTTTGATAAAAAAAAATGTCAGAGGTTGGTCTCGTTCAGATTTGTATGTCTAGAGTTATTTCCCAGCCATGGGTTATAAGCAATTATAGAAGGTGAATGTCTGGGTCACAGGGTAAGTAGATTCTGTTGTAGCATGGAGAGTTTACGAAGTTAAGAAAAAAAGGGGGATGGGATTGCTCTGTATTTAAATTTCTAAAATATCAACAGTGATGGAAATGAACAGAGGTACCCAAAGCCCCTTCCCCACCAAGGTAGCTCACTGGTCCCTGTGCTAGGATCTTAAAACAGTGGTCACCTTGGAAGAATCTCATTCTTCCCACAGAGACTGCAGTAGATCAGATATTATCCCCCACAAAGATATATCCAAGTCCTAATCCCTTGATACCTTAATGGGGCCGTTTTAGGAAATAGAATTTATACGGATATAATTAAGCTGAATATCTGAAGAGGAAGACCATCTTGGATCCGAGCAAACCCTAACTCTAATGACAAGCCCCGAGAAGATCAGGCATATATTTAGAGGGTAGAAGTCACACGAAGATGGAGATAGACACTAGAAATGGTGAGGCCATGAGCAAAGATGGCCAGGAGACACTAGAAAGCACAGGGAGTCAACAGAGATCATCCCGGAGAGCCTAGGGTGTGGGAGGACATGCTGAAATCTGATGGAGACAATCCAACACCCAGAACTATGAGACACTTATTGTTTTAACTCTCCTGGTTTGTGTAAATATTCCATGGCAACCCTAGGAGACAAAGAAAACAACTGAGAAATGAATGCAATTTCAGCCTTTCAGACGAAGCCAGAAGAAATCTCCAAAGGTCAGCGTCATCAGTAGCCTGCTCTACCGTAGGCCAGACACATGAACTCATGAATAGAAACATTCACAATCTCTTTGTCTCTCTCAGTATTGTCTATTTTTCTGTCTCTCTCCCCTTGCCTCTCTGTAATATAGCAACTATCAGTTTTACAAAAGTTTTAAGAGCAACTTAAAAATTCTGCATGAATTAACATTTTAGCCTCAATTTTGCCTTCAATTGTCTTTTACGTGATCTTTTAAAAAAGGCTACGCCTGAGACCTTGCGGTACAGATTCACTAGTCCTCAAGAAGCCACATGTATATGCAAGCTAGTCAATGTGCTAGCCAATGAGTTTCGTTAGTCCTCCCGAATATCAGTTTTAACAGCTGTCAAATGGAGATAACTATAAATGATGTCCATTCTTAAGATTTTGTGATGATTCAGACTTCTGAGACAATTAGGATGCTGCTGAGTCGCAGGGATTCTGCGATGAACTGCAATTATGATTATTTCCAATTTCCCTGTCTTAGTACGAATGAACTGAAGGCATCAGGAATAGTAGAGCCCTCAGATGTCATAGTGCATGTATTTAGTCCCAGCACATGGGAGGCAGAGGCAGGCAGACGGCTGGTTTGAGGCCAACCTGGCTTACAGAATGAGTTTTGGGACAGCCAGGGATACACAGAGAAGTCCTGTCTCAAAAAACCGAAACCAAAACCAAATGGTAGAAGTAGAAAAACAGTAATATCCTCAAGCACTTGTGCCACCCAAGAGGTAAAATACAGGGATTGTGATGGCTCATCCTCATCGCTAGCTTGACTGAACTTGGAATCACCTAGGAGACACACTTGTGGGAACGTCTTTGGGTTTATTTCTAGGGAGGTTTAACTGAAGATGGAAGCCCTACCATGAATGTGAGTAGAGCCATCCGATTGGTTGGAGTCTTGGACTAAACACTGGGGACAATGAGTTGAGTGCTGGCTTTCTCTGTTCTCCTGATTTATCCAGATATGAGCAAAGAGCCTCACGCGTCTGCTCTTACTGCCGAGAGCTTCTGCTACCATGGCTTCCCCACCAACGGTGAACCTCCACACTGTAAACCAAAACAAATTCTTCCTTTTCTTTAGTTGCTTTTAGTATGAGATTTGGCTATAGCAATGAGAAAAGAAACTGATAGACAGACTTTGGCTCATGGCTCCAATAAACTACTACAGACTCTATTCGTAGTCCCATCTTATACAAGGAGACCAGACAAACTACCTTGTCAGTTTGCAGCCATCCCACAGCAGGCATTTCAGGGCTGGGGGTTCCTGCAGAAAGGAAGCAATTATCCTTATCATCGCCTTTGATCAATTGCCTGGAGGGAGTTTGCTGGCTGCAGAGCAGCATGGGAGAACTAACACTGAGCTCAGCCATCGCGGAGGTGAGGACTCCAAGGCTGAAGCTCGGGAGAATCACTGTGGCTGGAACTTGCAGGTAACACATAGGAAAGGGTAGAGCGACACCGAAAACCAACTCTGTAGTGAGTCACCTGGAAGTCCGTGGCCAAGCTGTGGTCTCACCCTGCCTGAAAGGAAATACTCAACGCTGGGGGACTGGGGGGAGGCGGGGGATGGGACAACAAATCAAAAACCAGTAGGCTCAAAAGCCTGCGGAACCCACACATGCCTGGGAACTGTTCCTGCAACTTTTCTTGATAGAAGCTCTGTTGTTATGTACATTGTATTTAATCCTGTGACCCATAAAGAATTAACTTTTAAAGTTCAAGTTTCGAGTTCTCACCTGGTTAAGTGGCATTTTGCCACCATTTGATGAAACAGTGCCTCTACCCTGCTCCCATGGGACCACACTTGTACCTTTGCCAAACACTAAATTATTTCATTTGTGACACTCTGTTTTTCTTTCTGTGGTTCTCTGGGGCATGGAATTCAGGGCCTTGAATATGCTTGGTAAGTGCTCTACCACTGAACTCTACCTTGATCTCTTTTAGTTTTTAAAGTTTGAGACAAGGTCACACTAAGTTGCCCAGAATGGTCTTGAGTTCTCTGTGGAGTCCAAGGACTGCCCTTGTGTTTGTGATCCTCCGAGCTTAGCCTCTCAAGTAGCTGTGGTCACAAGGCTGTGTCAGTAAGCCCAGCTACTTCTAAAATCTCTATCCTTTCCTGTTATCTATGTCTATCCTGAAGTCTGCTTCAAGTTGTCTCTGTTACTGTCCCCTTTGCAGGAAGTCTGGGCACTGACTAACTATATAAGATGAAAGGCACCTAAACAGAAGAAACAATGTAGGGTAACAATTCAGTCCCTTCTATCTACAGACCAGATAGAGTCTTCTTATATGCCCACTCTATAGTACACACAGACCTCAAAGGTTCTGTCCTGAGCACTGGTTAGATGTTCCTTCTGTGGCTCCCCTATGATGTGGCTGACGGGGCACTGCATGTTCTACTGTGCTCTGCTTTGTGTCTGTCCATTATTGCTGCTAGGCCCCTCAAAGTTTGGCCTCTCAATCCTTAGCAATTGAACAATTGAATGTGGTCCCTAAAGGTAAAGGGGATTTGAGAGAGAGAGAGAGAGAGAGAGAGAGAGAGAGAGAGAGAGAGAGAGAGAGAGAGAGAGGCCGATCCAGTACTGAGTACTGAGTCATCCTCTTCACTGAGGACCACTATGTATGTCATCCACTAATGCCATGTTCAACATCCTGAAAGAAATCTCTTGGCATTATTCATGAAGTTTCGAGTTCCAGCATAGCTCCAAATGTTATCATCTTAGCTTCCTTTCTGCCTTTTAAAAAGTGTAAGCCCATGTTCTTGTGATCAATGAAGTTACTTTTTGTCTGTTTCTTGCTACCCAGGGCACATAAGAGTTTGTTTCCTTTCCTTCCCTTTCTTTCTTCCCTTTTTTCCTTCTTCCCCTTCCTTCCTTCCTTATTTTGTGATTCCTTTTTATTTTTATGTGCATTGGTGTTTTGCTTGCATGTATGCCTGTATGAGGGTGTCGGATCCCCTGGAACTGAAGTTGCAGACAGTTGAAAGCTGCTATATGGTCCTTGGAATTGAACCAGGGTCCTCTGGGAGACAAGCCAGTGCTCCTAACCTCTGAGCTATCTCTTTAGCTCCTCCTCTATTTTCTTAAGGTTTATTCTTATTATTTATCTTTTTATATCTCGCTGGGTGTGTTTGTTCACTTGTGTGCAGGTGCCTGAAGAGGCAAAAAAAAAAAAAATAAAAATAAAAAAAAAATAAATAAATTAAAAATCCCAGGAAACTGGAGTTACAACAGCTGTGATCCAACATGTGTGCTGACCTCTGAAAGCAAGCACTCATGCTTGATGAGCCAATTCTTCAGCCCCTTCTAATATATTACTTTGAGGGGCTGGAGAGATGGCTCAGTGGTTAAGAGCACCGTCTGCTCTTCCAAAGGACCTGAGTTCAATCCCCAGTGCCCACATGGCAGCTCACAACCATCTGCAATTCCAGTGCTAATGACTCTGACACTCTCACACCAATGCACATAAAATAAAATAAATTATAAAAATATATTATTTTGGAAAATGAATATAACTTTCAGTTAATTTTGATTGTTGGGACTCTTATCTTAGCAGAGAAACCAACTGTATGGTATATGCCTAAGATATGACCTGGAGACATCATTAAGAAAAGTAGGTGCTAATTCTTTGATCTGTAGATGGGCTGTAAAAAGTGTAAACAGGTTTATGGGTATTTTGCTATTCATTTAAAAAGCCACAGGGAGAGGTTTCCAACGCTGATGCCAAGGACACCTGAGCTTTCCTGCTTTTTATAATCACATTAAACATTTGCATGAAGAAAGGTAGAAAAGGTGGAGAGAGATGGGCCATGAACTTTGGATTAGAGCCCTAAGACTAAATTTTAACACCAACCTTAGGCTACAGTCTCATTTTCTCCCGGCTTTAATTTTCTCTATCTTTAATCTGGAACACTGTAATTGGTGGACTCAATTATCTCCATGGGTCTCTTTCTCAACCAGAGTTCTTCAGTTAACACCCCAAAACAAAATCTGTTATGATAGCAACCCTGATTAGAAAGGCACACCAAGCAAGAACATGCTCCGTGAAGAATTGCTCACTGCTTTATGGTCAGATTTGGTACACAGAAGGTATCCACAAACACTTCTTTAATAAACGATTACTCGCATAGTTGGGATGTGAATGGAACTGTGTTTGTTCTTAATGAGCAACTTGAAGGGAAGGGATTTGGAATCACCTGGGAGACTCACCTCTGCACATGTTTCTGAGGGCCATTCCAGAGAACGTTTAATGATGGAATAACCGGCTTTTAAAGTGGGTATTTTCCTGTGGGCAGTCTAAGAGGCTTGAGAACAAAGCAGTGACCCCCTCCTGCCTCTTCTTCCTGAGCAAGCACATCTTTCGCTGCTTCCGCTACTGCTACCACCCTCTGTGTCTATCAGATCCTAGGCTCTTCATCCTTTCGACTCAGACTCAAGTCTTGAGCGAGCTTTCAGGGTGCTGGTGCTATCCTGGCGTTGCTGAAGCAACCAGTTTTGCAGGCTGAATAGCCGTCAGGCTTTTAGCCTCTCCAGTATGCAGAAAGGCATCCTTGGGCTCCCTAGACCTAGTGTTTAAGGCAATCTAACAAATGCCCCCCTACAGTAGGTACACAGCCTATTGGTTCTGCTTCTCTGGTCAACCCTGCTTACTGCCAGTGGGTCCCACATCTGCTAAGTAGCTTGCCTTTGGGAACTGCTGTTGCCAGAGGTTCTGGGTTAGTGTGATCAGGAATGTGTTTCTGGGCAGATATTAGCAGGGGAGGGAAGCTCAAGATATGGGTCAACGAAGAAAAAAGCACAGGTGAGGACATGGGGCCATGGGCACTGGAATGCTGAAAGTCAACATTGAGCCCGTGGCTGAATGCAGCAGAAGGCAGAGCTAGAACCCTGGAACGGAGCCCAGGGGTCCCGAAGCTCTGGGACTCCTGGGGGAAGGGGTGTGCAGGCTGTTCACACTGTGTTCATCTGCTGCTGCCGCCGCCACGGACTACTGTGACTTTAGGGACCTCAGACAACACACACTCACCTCACTGCTCTGTAGGTGAGACGGCTAGGCTGTCTTGACCCGTCTCTCTGTTCTGTGTTGCACAAGGCCGAAGTCAAGGTTCTGGCCAGCCGGGCTCTGATTGGGAGACTCAGGGAAGAAGCTTCCTGGGGGATGTTGAGAGCAAGCACACAGTTCTTGGTAACTGGAGGACTCAAGCGTCCACTCCGTTGACCTATGTGCTGCTTAAGATGGTGTTCTCGCCATGCTGTATTCTCTTCCTCCTCCTCCCCCCTCTCTTTTTCCTTTTGAGATAAGGTTTTCTACAGCCCACACTGCCCTTAAATTTGATAGACATCCAGGAATTACCATGAGCTTCTGCTCCTTTGGTCTCTACCTCCCAAGTGCTGAAATTACAGGCATATACCACCACACACCATTCATAGTGTTAAGGACTGAGCCCAAGGGTCTATGGATGCCAGCCACGCACTCTACCAACTGAGCCACATCCACAGCCCTGCTCTCTCCATCTTGGGATGAACAACAGAATGTAGGTCTTTCCCTATCTCAGGCCTTTTCTGATGTCCAATTCTGATACACAGCCTCTTATCACAGGAAGTTCCTTGTTTTCAAGGGCTTATGTGGGTCTGTGGTTAAGGCTGAGTGAAACTGGACCCTCCAAGACACCCCACAGCTCCAGACTCATAACTGTAACCATGCAATCACCTCTGCAATGTCCCTTTAGGTAACATTTCCACAGGCTCCAGGGGTTAGGAAGGAGGCATATTTAGAGGAGTTAAGCAGCAAAGAGAGTAGTGGTTTGATTTTAAAGACATTTATACAGCTCCTTGTAATAGCTAGGCTCTGGTATAGATCATACCTATGGCTGGAATCAGATCCACCCAGAAAGCCTCTCCTATACCCTCCTAGATCAGAAGGAGCCAGTCTGGTCCCAAGGAAGCACACAGAGATGTGTGCATCAAAGTACACGTGTGCACGCATGCGCACACACAGAGGAATGGAAATTGGACGAACTCAATTTCCTGTAAGGCCTCTGGCTACATTCTCATGAGCACTGGCACCTGACGAGGATGTCAAGGCAAGCAGATAATGTGACCGAGAGCACAGGGTAGTCACGTCTCCTTACTGATAATTGCACTTGCGATGATAATCACGGTGATGACAGCATGTGGGATGGCGATTATGATAATATGCTGAAGGATGTTATTAGGCCCACAGATCAATGGGGCGGGGGTGGGGGTGGGTGAGGGGAGAATGAAATTGAGGCTTGGAACCGGATGACTGACTGGAATGCAGGAGAGAAACCAAGAATGTGTGGGAACGCGAAGGCAGCGGCTATCAGCCTTGACTGTGAAGCCTGCCTGACTGAAGGAGGATTTGAACACAAAGGGACGCTGTCCAGAGTGCCTGAGAAAGGGCAAGATGCTGGCAGACAGATGGGTCTGGAATCCAAGGGAGGTTGATAAGGGTCTGAAAATTCTTGTTGGTTAGTGAAGACATACCTGGCGCAGCTTGCACTTTTGAGCCCTTACTTCGAGTGTGTCCTTGTACAGGGCCTTCGGTATTCGTGCATTTTGCGGGAGGAGAGACAGAGAGACCTAGACCAACAGGCACACAGGCAAAGACGGACATCGTGTTCACGGAGGTGGGGTGGGGTGGAGTGCGGAAGATCTCAGGCAGCAGGAGCTCTCCCCAGTGCCCATTCCCTGTGACACTCTGCCCTGGTACACAAGCTGCCTTAGTCTGTTTCACTAGCAGCAACCACTCACAGCACCTGAGACTGTGTCTGCCACGGGATGGGGCCAGTGCTCTGTGTGTCCTGGCTTCTAAACTTCGCACTGGAGGGTGTGTGGATCTGAGTGGTCATGAACTCCGAGGCCGCTGCCCTATCAGTGTTTTGAAGGCGTTACTCTTGGGATCCAGTCTCCTTTCCGTAGCTCCATCTTGTCAGCCGTGGACCAGATGATTATCTTGAGTCTCTGGTTCCCAGGGGGCCTAGCTCTCTTACTGTCTCCTTCGGCCCGTGTGCTTGCTGTGTCCTATGACTATCCTATAGCTATGACTAGTTAACCAGAGACACCTGCATTAAGATTTGAAGTAGAGGGGCTGGAGCTATGGCTCTTTGGTTAACACACCTGTTCGTCTTGTAGCGGACCTGAGTTTTGTTCCTAGCACTCACAGAGTAGCTCACAACCATTTCTAACTCCATTTCCAGAAGGATCTAATGCCCTCTTCTGACCTCCACAGGTACCATGCAGACACATGGTGCACGTAATACATGCAGACAAAACATTCACACACAGAAAGTAACGAAACCTAAAAAGGAAAGTTGGGAAGGTAATTTGGATTACAGGAAGGTAAGATGCAATACTGCTTGGGGTTTGGAGCTTACACGGAGGACCTTGCATGGGCGCTTTGAGCACCAAGGGGTTTCCATTGGTTTGCTCATCGTCTTTCTACTGTAGGAACCTTAAAGGGGGGTGGGGGTGATGGTGCTCATCAATGGATGGTTAAAGCACTTCTGAGTCCTCCAGTAAATTATCATCAGACTTCCATCCAACTCCCAAACAAAGATTGATGTATCTACTTCCATGGACAAAACTGGGTGTGAAATTCCTCCTCTGGAGAGCAGCATTCTATACAGAAGCTGACCTCTTCCCCAGTTCCAAAGTGCTCTCATAGCCAAAACGCTTGTGGAAAGGACAGACACCGGCAATAATAACGTTAAAGTACTAAGTATAGAATACCAAGCCTGCCGTGGCTCATAAGATCCCATGGGAGTTAGTTTCCATTGTCTTCCACCATTCCTGGTCCTCTACCTCTGAGCTTCAAGGCCCCTCTCCCCCTGGCATCCTGTCCATGCCAAGGTTGTAGAGTGAGACCTAGATTCCTGTCCCTCATGGAAAAAAACCCTTCTCTGAGTATCTTCAGGCCATTCAGGGACCCGCTCAATGGTGCTGCCAGAGGGTGGTCGCCCTTCAAAGCACTCTGCCACAGCCAGTTCTTCTGTAATCCCTACAATATAATTCCCGCCAGACCTCCTCAACACTGAAGATCATGTCTATCAAATATTTAAATGCCTTCTGACCAAAACAGAGACTCTAAAGCGCAGAGACAGAGTCCGTTTGGTCTGCTGCCCTATGCTGTGACCCGAGACTGCCTGATGAGTGGCAGCAGTAGCTCAGTGACTGACATGGGTTGCAGAGAAGGCATCTAGGCTGGTGTCAGAGATGGCACCCAGGAAGGCAGGGACTTTTCCTCATGTTATATCACCTGGGACCCAAACCCGACTGACACTGTTCATATTGCACCAAGGGGTTGCTGTTACGTGAGATGATTTCTCTTCTAATGTGCACATTGCAGGGCCAGATGGAGAGCTACTCAGTGGCCTCAGGCTGTGCCCCTGGCCTGTAGCCTTTGCTGCTCTTTGGCTTTACAAACCTTTAGTCTTCTGTGCATCCACCTGTAGCCTCTATCAGCGAAGGCCTGGCCTGCCTGTTCCTCCTGCCTGTTCCTCCCGCCTTGATGCCGGCCAGCACTTGACAGGGTGCCAAGGCCTGCAGCCAGCGATGCTGTTTCCTGTCCATTTCCCAGTGCAGGCTGTATTTTTAGTTCCCAGGGCCTAGGGGGCTCCATGACTTCCTCAACTAACATCTGAGGCTGAGCTCTTTCCACCAGCTCAGGTTCGCCTTGCAGACAAAAGAGGCATTGAAAGCCTGCAGGCTGGCTCAGCTGCCTCTCCAGACGAGGGAGTCGTATTTGGGAACAGGACCTGGCATCTCAGGGAGGGCCACGGTCTAGGAGTACCACATAGCCCTGGGACTTCTCTGCAGTGTCCAGGAGCAGGTACTTTGTGTTGATCAAAACTACTTCCTGGCCACCAGAATAATCCCTGAATGTGAGAGAAATGTTGAGCAGGAAGGGCAGGTCTAGGAGGAGAGGGAGAGGTGAGGAGAGGAAGAGAAGAGGGAAAAGGAAAGAGAGAGAGAGAGAGAGAGAGGGAGAAAATATGGATATAAATGTATATATGCATGTGTGTGTGGGGGGGGGGAGTGTGTGCTAATGAATAAGTATGCACACAGACAAGAAAGATAGGGGAAGATAAAAGTACAAAAACATGCCAAGATGAATTTAAAAAAAAATGATAATACTCGACATCCTGTTTAAATAATGGAATATTTAAACCAAAATAGACAGCAGTGTTCTGCAGTTTCAACATGGTACACTCCTGGTTTTTCAAGTCCTGTTATGCCCTTGGCCACCTATGCCCCTTTCTTGTTATGGTACTGTAGACAGGCTGGCCTTTCTGTGCCCACCTCTCTCCCGCAAAATGAAGGCAGTGTCAATGCTTATTTCCACCACCAAGCCTTAAGTGAACAAAGTTGAGGCAAGTGCTGTTGTTATAGCTATTGCCTCTGAATCATATGTTTTTTCCTCCTCCTCCTTCTCCTCCTCCTCCTCCTCCTCCTCCTCCTTCTTCTAATGTTTCCTTCTTGATGGAGACAGCAAAAGTAACTCAGGAGACTCAGGAGGCTCAGAAGCTTGCTGGATTCAGAGGGCTCCCCCTCAAGGCTATGACCAACTGCAAAGAGGAGACTCTCTCGTGGAGCTGCCTACCAGTTGGGTAGGGAGCACTAAGGATGTGTGTGGGGGTTTGTGAGTCATCTGTTGCCTGTGCTGCGGTGGGCTTTTCAGTCGTACCCTCAGAAGGCACTCCAATGATCACCAGCTGGCTGACCTGGAGTTGGGTGAAGCTATGTCTAGTCTGTTGTCAGTCTTATAAGGCCCACAATAGTTCCCTAGAAGAAATGCCAGGCAATGAAGACCACAGCTGTTATTAACCTGCATGTCACAGTAAGATACCAGATAAGAAAGGTTAGTGGTCACAGCTGTCATCTAACTTGCTTATCACAGTAACTTACTGATCTGAGAGTAGGCATCGGTGTCCTCATGTATTGAGAAAGCTGAGGGACAGAGTGGGCACATGACTTGGCCAAGGTCACAAAGTTAATGGGAAGAGCAGTGAGACGTAGGACTCAGGGCCTTCTTATTACCCATTCATCATTAACGCACGTACTTAGCAAATTCTCACTGGATCACTACTCTGCTTTGGTCATCAACAAAGCTGATGGAGATCTGAAATTGCTTTGACATTTGACGTGGAGATGCAAAAGTTTGGAGTTTTCACTGATGGTTTTATGTCTTGCTTTGGTCCAGTGTTTCCTCACTATGTCCCCACCTCTTCCCTTTTGGAATGATAATATGTATTCTCTGCTATGGCATGCTGAAGTTAAGCGGTTTGCTTTTTCCTTTTCCTTTAACATGGGTTTACAGTTAAGAGGCTGTCTTGAGTCTCAGAAGAGACTTTCGACTTAGAAAAGCTGTTGAGATGGAAAGACTATGGGGGAGTTTTGAAGTTGGATTAAATGCATTCTGCACTGTTATATGGCTCTAAGCTTATGGGGGTCAGGGAGTGGAATGTGGCAGTTTGAATAAGTATGGCCCCCATGGGTCCATTTGAATGCTTAGTCATCGGGGAGTGGGGCCATTGAAAAGGATTAGAAGGACTAGGAGGTTTGGCCTTGTTGGAGATTTCAAAAGTCACACCAGGCCCAGTGTTGCTTTCTCTGCCTGCAGATCAGGATGTAGCTCACAGCTATTGCTCCAGCACCATGTATGCTGCCATGCTCTCCAATGCTACAATAACAGACTTAATCTCTAAAGCTATATAAGCAACCGCACGATTAAATGCTTTCTCTTATAGACGTTGCCATGGTCATGGTGTCTCTTCACAGCAATAGAATAGTGACTAAGACATCTGCCACGGGCGGAAACTGGTCCCAGGGTGGTCAGAACTTCTGTCCTCATAGGGCCTTAACATGGATGGAAAGGAAAAGTAAACCCTGTTAAGAAGACAGGGTTAGGAGTGAGTGAGTGTCATGTCAAAGTTGGGGGCGGGGCAGCACTGGGATTTGGCCAGTGAAAAGAGCAAGGGGAGTAACAAATGCCATTGATGGGGCTTGGCTCTTCAGATAGAAGGTCAGCCCGTCTAAAAGTGCCGAGGGTAGACTGTATATGGGAGTGTCAAAGACCAGCAAGGGCCAGAACTTGGCTAGTGAGAAAGTATGAGGTAGGAGATGTGGTCAGAGATTATGGGGCTCAGTGAGGATCTGGAATTTTATTCTGCAGGAGATGGTGCAATGGATAAGCTTTGCCATCCCAGGGAAGGTGGCAATTCTCCCCTTTTCCTTTATCACCACCACTACCACCACTACTTTTGGCAATGAAAAATGTCAGAATCAACTTTGAAAAGACAGAACTTCTTTTTATGTTTAATAACTAAGGCTGTAAGATATAAGGTATAAAGTAATAAGATACCAGGCGCCAGATATTATGTTATAGAGGAGCCTATCAAATGGGCATGGGGAGAGAAGGAAAGGGGAGAGGGGTACCCCAGAGAGGGGGGGGGACAAAGAGTGAAAAGGAGAGAGAGTAGAGAGACCATGTGGAAGGTTTGTCCTTTTATATGGCCCTGGGCAGGACCACGACCCTGTGGCAGGTAAGCAATGACATCACAGGTAGGCAGACAGACAGAAGCAGAAGCCTAACACTTCTGATTTTAAAGGAATTTCATAACGATATGGGTTTGATCCCCCAAACCTAGATGCACAATTTTTTTTTTAAAGGAGGTCAGGTGGAATTTGATAGCTAAGAGACAGTAAAGCCGTGACTTGATTCTGTCCTGATGGTCAGGGTTCCCAAGATAGCTGCATCCATAAGAAACAGCACCCAAGACTCAAAGGGTCATATCTCATGTCCTTTCCCCATGTCAGGTGGAAAGTTCAGGGAGGTGGGCGGAGAGCTTTTGACAATGTACCCAGAGCAGGATGGATGTTCCACAGAGGAGTGAAGGAAAGGAAAAAGAGGTAGGTGAAAGGGTAGAGGAAGGGGAAGAGGGGCATCAGGGACAGAATAAAAGAAGCAGATGGTAGGAATGGGAGGAGAGGGGACAGGAGAGGCCTTGAGGCCTTGCATGGGTGTCCAACCTTCTGACATCGTGACTTAATGTTGTCATCTACAAGCATGTTGGGCTGCATTCAGAGCTATCAATGGCTCATGGGCTGGATATGCGTGCAGGAGGAACAGAACCAAGGCCTCATCTTTTCCCATCTCTGGTGTTTTTATGAGGTTGAGAGAGCACCGCCCAAATCTTGCCAGCCACAGTGACCTTCTGCTACCTGCAATGGACAGTGCGCCCAATTAGCCATTTCAAGACCACAGCTTAGACTTGGATATGAATATTAGTTAATGAGTCCTTTTTTAAAACCAGTTATTTTGTTTTTTATTTTAATAATAATAATAACAACAACAACAATTATTATTATTATTATTATCATTATTATTATTATTATTATTTTTATTATACAGTGCTCTGCCTGCATGTACACCTGCAGACCAGAAGAAGGTATCAGATCTCATTATAGATGGTAGTGAGCCACCATGTGGTTGCTGGGAATTGAATTCAGGACCTCTGGAGGAGCAAGCAAGTGCTCTTAACCTCTGAGCCATTTCTCCAGCCCTAGTTAACGAGTCTTTGACATTCATTTCTCAGTGCCAAGGAAGGCGCTGCATGGCTCCATGGTGCTCTCCCACCGAGGAATGTTCTGGATGTTTAAAGACTGGGACAGGAAAGTACATTCCACTGGTCAGTAGTAGCAGCCAGTAGTCCACAGGTGAGTGAGAAAAAGACAAGAAGCAAGAATGGAGACCAGGGAGCAGGGGTAGATAGGGTGAGGGGCATCAAAAGCTGCAGCTGGGGTGGGATTCTGGGGTCAGGGACCAAGAGATTCTCAGGTGAGGGAACTGCATGAGGAGCTGGCAGAGGGCATGGAAAGAAATGTATGCAGAAAGGGAAAAATTATATGGTGATGACAGGGACATCGCATCCATATAGGTTTGAGAAGGGCAAATGACTCTTCTTTGTGTTTTTCATTTTCAAGATCCAACAGTACTGTCAAAGTTGTGAAAAGGAAAAAAAAAACCACTTAAGTCTTCCTTTTCTTTGTTCCCCTTGATTTGTGCCACTGCCTTCTCCTGAAACCACTGTCACCCTGTGCCTCGTCTGCCCTCTACTGCATCCAACCTGCATAATTAGAGGACAGACCTTCAACCCCAAGACAGACTCTACCACTTCCTGCTACCGGGCCCTCTGGAAATGTGGCCCAGGTAGTACCCAGGAAGATTCCCCTTCAGCTCCTCTTCCAGCTGTGAGGGACCACTGAGCACTCTGGAGAGCTGGCAGGGGGGAGCACTCACGGTGCTAAGTTTTAGGAAGGACATGATGAAGAACGTTCAGTAGGGTCAAGCATTTGTAAGCAGTGACATGGGAGCAGAGGACCCGAGTAAGTGACAGTGTGCAACAGGGATACTTAAGAGAGCAAGGTCCTGGGAAAAGGGAGCGGGAGGAAGAAAGTACCAGTATGTTCTATCATTATTTTTCATTGTCAAATAAATGCAATGTAAAACTACCATTTTAAGCGTACAGTTTAGCGGTGTGAAGTATTCATGTTGTTGTACAATCACCACGGTGGCCCTCTCCAGAAGTTTGTGTGTGTGTGTAAGAGGGGAGAAGGGGCGAGGGGTGTCTGTAGGCTGACTGCTGGGTACATATACGTGTGCATGTGGAGGTCAAAGGGCAACCTCAGGTGCTGTTCTTCATGAAGCATCTCCCACTTTTTGTTTGAGACAGGGTCTGTCATTGATGTGGGAGAGGTCTAATTGAGAAGTGCATCTAAGTCACTGGAATGGCTCTGCCTATTTGGAGTCAGAACCACAGCATTTTGGAGAGCTCTGAGGTCAGGGTGCCCTATTGGTGTTTTAACAGTTTCCTCAGAGATTGAAACCTTCTATCCTGCAGAGAGAAGCTCCAATAAACAGTAAGGTAAGACAACTCAAAACACTTTCAGGAAGTCCCTGAAACTGACCAGACACTAGGACTCTCCCTATCAAAGTAAGCAACAAAAGTTGAGGGGCCCTCTGAGACTAGCTGGTGAGAACTGCACAGAGGATTCTGAGACTGGTCCAGCTGCTTGGAAGAAGCAGACACTGACGGATCTGCCAGGAAGAGGTTTAAGTAACTGAGGCACCTGGAAAGGACACTTCCCAACATGCTGAGCTGCCTGCAGGCTTGCGCAATGTGCTCCAGCTTCCCAGCTTTGGTGAGCTGTCACTCATGCTGGGATGGGCTTTGGTGGTAGAGCTGTCTTTGAGTCATTTCTACTTCCATAAGTAACCCTTCACCCATATTTTTATAAGCAACCTCAATAAAACTTAGGGTTCACCAAGTTGGACTTTGTTGGTACACTTACTTAAGTCTATTACGGGTTCTCTATCTGGGAGGAGTAGATGTGTGTGTTGCATCTACCCCAGGCAACGCTTTTTCACACAACAGCCGTGTCCAGCCCCCAAAGCATCAGCCCCCAACTAGAACAAACCCCTTTTCTCCCAAAATGACCAAGACTCGCCTAGTCCTCCTTTGCCCAGGCTGCCCAAGGCCAGCACAATCCTGCAACTCCAAAGCTGCTCAATACCAGAGCAATCCCCCTGCTCCTGAGCTGCTGAGGGCTTAACCAAATGCAAACCCTGTAAATGCGGGGAGAGGAGCTATTTCCTCTCCTTGGCTCACACACCTGCCACAGGAAGCAGACACGTGCTCTCTGGGACCCAGAGGCCTGGCTGAACTTGAGCTTCAACAAGCAAATGAGCATTGCCTGGACATAGGATGGCTTAGCACGTCCCAAGCTAGTTTTCTGGGAGCTACCGAATAGCCTAAGGCCCCATCTGTTTTCAATCTTGTTAAAAAAGGGCCTCATACGCTGGCGCCTATTTAAAATAACGCACACATGGCGTTTCTAAAATGGAGAAGAAAAAAGGGCTGTGCTTTCCCCGCCAGCATAGCTTATGTGTTTATTTTGGCGCAAGCATTGGGAGTTCTGAGACAAGACACAGCTAATTCCTCTTTCTGAGGTTGATTTGCAAGTCCCTAGGCTTTTGCTCCAAGCATTTTAAGCAGCTCAGTTTGAACTGGTCATCCATGCAAAGGTCCACTGTGAAATGGTTCCAAACTAATATGAGGCTCAGCGAAGGGGGAGCCCTGGGACCACTTTCTTGTGTGTGAATGGGCTGTTTCTCCCACTTCCTTTCTCTAGCAGGGACTTATGTTTCTAGAAGGTCAGGTCCTTTTTCTTCCCAAGCATTCATTTTCCTCTCAAGAGGCCACAGGAGTTCCAGCATGACGTGGCCCAGGTAGGGCTTTGAGCCAACTTGAACTGAATCCCTGAACAAAGATCGGAAGGGACAGTGTCTGGGAAGAGGTCTCATCTGTGCTCAGCTTGTCCCGTGTCAAGAAGCGGAGGCGGGAACTCTGTTCATACTCTGAGAAAAGAGTATAAACCCTCTGTACCGCCCAACAAATGATGTGCTGGGGCTCAGCGACTACTATGAACAGGGCTGCGATTCATGGACATGCACAATATCTGGCCCAGTCCTGGGTTTGGGTTCTGGGGGTACACCCAGCAGTGGGACTGTGTGGTTTGTATAGGAATGTCCCCCATAAGCTGGTGTGTTGAATGCTTGGTCATAGGGAGTAGCATTATTAGGAGATGTGGCCTTGTTGGAGTGGGTGTAGCCTTGTTGGAGAAAGCATGTGGAGGTGGGCTTTGAGGTCTTAGATGCTCAAGCTATGCCCAGTGTGGTACAGTCTCTTTCCACAGCCTGCCAATCAAGATGTAGAACTCTCAGCTCCAGCACCAAGTCTGCCTGAATGCTGCCATGCTTCCCACCATGATGATAACGGACTGAAACTTGGAAACTGTACCCCAGTCTCTCTCTTTTTTTCCCATAATTTATTTTTTATTTTATGTTCATTTTTTTTTGTATGCATATATGTCTGTGTGAAGGTATCAGAAGCCCTGGAACTGGAGTCATAGAGAATTGTGAGCTGCCGGGTGGGTACTGGGACTTGAACTCAGGTCCTCTGGAAGAACAGCTAGTGCTGTTAACCACTGAGCCATTTCTCCAGCCCTGGTAAGCCAGTCTCAATTAAATGTTTTCCTTTATCACAGTTGCCTTGGCCATGGTGTCTCTTCACAGCAGACTGAAAATGCGTGTCTGTAGATTGTCACACTGAAGCTCTCTGACTTTGCAGGTTCTGAGAAAACATCACCTGAGTATAGAGTCTATCCACACACCCATCAGCTCCCACCGCCAACATGTCCTCTACCCTAAGTGAGTGAAAGACAAACAGGATAAGAGAGAAAAAACAAAAACAAAACAAAACACAGCAAAACAAGGGCACCAGGGGCAACAGTAATAGCTCAAATCACTTTCTGAACCTTCTCTCTTGCTTTGGTCTGAAGGACCCAGGAGGCCCGATCTGCACTTGGTAAAAATGCCAGTGGCTGACGTGGTGGCTCTTAAAAATTAAAAATTACAGCAGAAATAATGACAACACAAGTAAAAAGTGTTGTGTTTTATGGAGTTGAAAACAGTGCACAAATGACCTTACTATTTCCCGTGGCTATGGAGGAATTATAAAAATATTTTATTAGTAATCTAATATGCATTCATTTTGTATTAAAACACTTTTTAAAAAAAATACTAGGGTTTGAACCTAGGGTCCAGCCTGGGCAAGTACTCTGCTGTCAAGCTATGACTTGGCCCCCTTTAAAATTTTATTTTGAGACAGGTCATGGTAAGTTACCAAGGCTGGCCTCAAAAATCACTACGTAGTTCAGGCCAGCCTGTGGGTCCACCTTGCTGCCATCACTCACTGCTGTGTGGACCGGTAGGTACATCAATGACCTCTGCCTAGCTGGAAAGTGGGTGGCCCTTCATGAGGCAGCCGTATCTGGTGTGGAAACGGGGCAGATGTGGGGTGCCAGTGTTTTTCTGTATTTGTCAGTTCCTCCATTCACAAGTAAGTCAGGCTAGATCCATTTTTCGCTGAAGCAAATCCAGTTCTGGCTACATGCCAAACACAGCTACTCTGCTATCTCCATTTGTAACTAAAGAAATGGGAGCTCAGGACATCGAGTCCATCACTACCAGTCCCATAGGTGAAAAAGGGCAGAGCCCAAATCCCACCCCTTATCCATCTCAGCCTAGACACAGCCCTGACCACCACACCACATTCCCTGAATACTCCTCTGCTCTGAATACACCAAGGCCATTTCCTTCATGCAGACTAAATGCTATGTAATAGTAATGACAGTTCAAATGGGCCTTCTTACTTCCAGAACTCTACTGTTATTTCCCACAAGATATACACAGAGGGCCGTCCAGGGGAGGATTATGGGAAACCAAAAGCACACAGAGGCCTGGTAGGGAAAGTAGACGAGTATGCCAAAGATAAGGGGTGAGTTAGCACTGGGAGCCAGGAGAAGAGAGTGTCAGCCGGGAGTTCAAGTCCTACCTCAGACACACAAGTCTACATTGCCCGAGACTCTGTGGGTCTGCTCTTACCATCTGCAGCACTAACAGTTCAAGGTCACTGGAGGGAAACTGGGCTACAGATAGTACACTGGTGCCGATCTATACAAATTCATTTCTTTCTTTTCCCCTTTCCTACTTTCCCCCCATCTTTCCTTCTTTCCTTCCTTCCATCTCTGTCTGTCTGTTGTTTGACAATGTCTCACTAATATATCCAAGAACGACCCTCAACTCCTTGGTCATCCTGCCTCTACCTTCCAAGTGCTGGGATGACAGGCCTGCATCTCTACATTCAGTTTGTGTGAGCTGCATGGTTAGCCTGCGCCATTCTCTATTTCTGCGCGCGCGCGCACACACACACACACACACACACACTCCTATAAACATATTTAATATAAGGGGTTCATATTGTCCCTGTTATTTTTATTTTTAGTGTGAAATATTACATTTCATAAAGCCTATAGGGGAAAGAAAGTCTACTTCTGAACTGATCAGAAACCAGAAAGCAGTTTTGGCCACCCTACCCAGAATGTGCCCGATCTCCTGATTAAGTAGGGTCGAGTGTGGTTAGTGTTTAGATGGGAGAATCCACAAAGGAAAGAATGGAGAATCCGTTCTAGAGAGATGGATAAAGTTGTAAGCACGGGGCTGGCTAGATGGCGGGATGAGTAAATGAATGAATGGTTATCTGTATTGATAGGTATTGTGTAAAAATAACATTATTTGACATCAAGACACAGACAATGCTTCCAGGAGTATGAAACCTTCTAAATTAATTATCTGGTTCTTCCGAAATCATCCATGGCGACCACAAAGCAGAGAGAGAGGAAAAGAGAGCAAATGGAGGACAGGTTTAGCAGGGTAGGAAGGGCTTTGGTGTTGCCTAAAGACTTTGGCCTTGAGCCCACAGACATTGAGGAGCCTGGACCACGGAGGGCAGTGGGAGCCAGAGGGAGACCAAAGCAATTGTGCAAGAAGAAGCAAATTAAGAGGAGTCATCAAAATCCCATTCAGTCCAACGAGTGAAGTGTTTGGGGGTGCCTGGCAATTGGCTGGCCCAGAAAGGGGAGGTGCAAACCCATTGCTTTTCCTGGCAGTGACAGAGGGACTGGGTCTCCTCCTTGTCTGGATAGCCTGCAAGCTTTAGGCAGGGAGGGGCTGCCCATTGGTACACTTCCATCCCAAACAGACTGGCAGCCCACTCATAAGCTCATGAGAGGGACCGCCGTGTTATCCAGGGAGGAAAGGAAGGCTAGTACCACGGACACAGAAGGACAGCAAACCAGAAATGCAGTCTGTGGCCCTGAGAAAAGTGCCCAGAAAAGTGCATTTGTCTGGAAGAGAAGAAGCAACAGGTGAATTAAGTGGACAGTCTGCCAGCCGGAGGAACCATCATAGCTCACCAATTAGGACATGACCCGCTCCGTCTCTGGCAGCCTCGGTTGCCTATCTGAGAAATAAGGAGACTTGGCAGTTGCTGAAATATGAAAGGCAGTGCTAGGGGAGAAGCAGTGACTGCGAAGTGCACTGAACTGAACCTCAGTGACTCACTGTCCTTCTTGCCCCCTTGGGAACTCCCCCAAATGCACCCTTAGGTGCCCGATGCTGGGCCTTTCCTCTGCTTCCTGCTGCTGATCTTTATCAATGCCAAGCAAGTCCTCTCTCTTTACAATACCTCAAAGCCAGACTGGCAGGAAGAGTCGGCAAGGTAGGTGGGGTCGGCTCTGTCTAACGGCATGGCTTGGGTAAGGGGCTCCAGTTCTCCAGTTGCAGTGGATGTCACATCTCAGCTCAGCCTTCTACTGGCCCTGTGGCCTTGGCCAGCACTCTTCCCCTCGGTGAGTCTCAGTTCCATCAGTTCTGAGCTTGCTTGGGGGATTGTGGCAAAAACAAAATCAGTTTGTACAGATCAACTGCCTGGATTGTGACCTGTCAAACATTCTGCATCACAACGGCATTGCTTTCTCTGTCACTCATATCGAACTAATGCTTTACATTATTAGTTCATTACCAGGCAAAAGGAGACTCGGGGCATCTCAGTTTTGGTCTGAACTCTATAGCTTCTTTTATTTTTCCCTTTACTTTAAGTAGGGTTGAGAAGTACTTGCTGGATGCACACTCTGTACCTGGACACTAATTATGTAAGTGAGTAAGTGTTCATTGCCAGGCACCCGTCACAAGCTCCTATCACCCCAGGTGCCTTTACCATCAGAGCGTGTGAGGGGTGGTGGGCAATGCACGTAGAAGCCAGAGGTCAATCTCAGGTGACTTCCTCAGGATCCTTTCATCTTATCTTTTTTTTTTTTTTCTGAGACAGGGTCTCTCTGTGTGGCCTTGGTTGTCCTAGGTTCACTTTGTAGACCAGGGTGACCTCAAAGTCACAGTGATCTGCCTGCCTCTGCCTCCCAAGTGCTGGCATCAATCATCTTATCTTTTGATATAGGGTCTCTAACTGGCCTGGACCCTGCCAATTACTCTAGATTGCTGGCTGGTAAGCCCCAGGGATCCTCCTGTCTTTGCCTCCCCAGCTCTGAGATGACAAGCATATACCACTATGCCCGTGTTTATATGTGGGCATTGGGGATAAGAACTCATGTCCTCCTGTTTGTACAGCAAGCACTTGACCAACTGAGCTGTCTCCCCCACTATACTATCATAGCTTTTTACACTACTGCGGATTTTAACAGAATTGCATTTAAGGGGAGGGGGGCACGGCGGAAGAGCAGAGGTTGCATCTGTCTTCCCTCAACCACAACTGACCTATCACTTAGCCTAGAGAGGCACTCTATTTGTAGGATAAAGATCCCACCCTGTTCTCAGCAGGCAAGTGAACAGGTAGTAACAAAGTCATCTGGTACATGTCATGGTAGACGTGTGCACAAGGCACCGTGAACACACGGAGAGGAGAGGAGGAGGTGAAAGCAGTGTGGAGATAAAACCTGAAATGAATTGTCATATATAAAAAGAAGACCAGTGGTAAGGACGTCCCAGGGAGATATGTGTAAGACCAGAGACAGACTATGACTCAGGAGGGCCTGGAGTCAGGAGGACTGGGGTCTAAAATGGAATCTGGGAGGAATGAAGTGGGAAAGCCTCTGATGGGTTTGTGTGTCCAGGATACATTGCCAGGTGAGCCAGCATCAAGGCTAGGAACTGTCAATGCAGACTCTGGAGTCACACTGACTGTGACTTCCACCTGTCACTCATGAGCCATGTGGCTTTGGACTAGCCCTGGTTACCTTATTTGGAGAATGGGGGACTTTATGATACCTACTTCCCATAGGGAGTTGATGAGGATGAGAGAAAGACGTTTGCAGCAAACGCCCAGTAGGTGCCTAATGCTCAGAAGCATGGGAAACAGACGCTGGGATTATTGCCCCCTGGCTTAGCGCTATCATGGGACAACACTTGTCTGTGGAAATTCTAAGGACACCCTATGACCTCTCTGAGGAGGGGGGTCCAAGAGAAGTTTGATTTATATTGAATTCTATTCCAAAGTAAGTAGAGCACTGGGGAAGCTCCTGGGGACTACAGAAGGTAGACACTGCAGAACATACAAACCTCAGCTATCAGCTTCTAGGCACGAAACAATCTGCGCAGACATTTCCATGCAGAAGCCCTGTGTATGTGTCGGCCCCACTCCCTTCCCCAGGAGACGTGCTCAGGGTGGGCTGGGAGACTCCTTAGACAATATAACAGATTCATTTCCAGTTTAGCATAACAGCCAGACAGTGTTCTGCCATGAAGTCATCCAAGTCAATTAAGTGGTGTTTTTCCCTGCTGAGCATTCAGAAGTCCCCTTGGTTCACTTCTGGGTTTCTGGGGTGTTCCATGATAGGTTCTGCCCTGAATTAATTAATGGCCCCCTGGAGTCCCTACTGGAAGTCAATGGCTCCTATCTAGCGTGTAAGCATACCTGGGTTGGGGGTCTCTGGCAGAGCTGGGGTAGCTCAGTGGGACTCCTTTCATCGTGGAATTGGCTGGATCCTAAGTGGTGAAGACAACAGTAGGGCTGGCGGGAAATGTCGAGTGGCCAAGCAAAAGTTGAAGGGCAAATCTGGGACAGAGGTACGAGGAAGGCAGGGCAAAGGGAGCTGGGAGGGTGGCCATGCACCGGAGACTCAGGCCCTGGCTTTTCAGCAGACTGGAAAAATGGAGTTACAGCGAATGGAGCAGCCCAGGGGAAATGGTCAGCTAATGTGGTCAAGATGAAGTTGACAGTGGCGTTGTTTCAAGACGATGCCAGCCTGACCCCATCGCGCGGGTCTGAATATGCTCTCTGCATTCTAAGGAAATCAAGTCGCCTCTACACTTTTCCAACAGAAATGACAGGCATAACAGCGGATACTAAAAAGAACACCGTGGTGAACTCCAATCCATGGGGCACTCACCTTAAACCTCTTACCTGAGGACAGCATAACCAAGGATTGGGTGTGCTTCAGCCTTGAATGCTACTTCTATGTCCATCTCTCAAACACACCATGAGCAGGTAAGCACGGACATACAGTCTCATCATTCCACAGGTTAATCAGGCTAGTGCCCGTTTGGCCTTGCTTGCCCCTAGGACACACTTTTAAGTTGTATAGTAACTTGGGGTTTCTATTGCTGTGACGAAACATCATGAACAAAAAACAAGTTGGGGAGGAAAAGGGTTTATTTGCCTTACACTTCCATATTGCTGTTCATTATTACAAGAAGTCAGGACAGGAACTCGGAGGCAGGAGCTCATGCAGAGTCCTCTTGGATATCCGGTTGTTGCCTGGTGTCATGGAGATGTTGTAGTTTTGGACCTATAGGACCTTCACACACTCCAGCAGCTCACTGATGGGGTGGGCCAACTCAAAGCTCTGGATCTGGGCTTGATCAGCCTACCCATACCCACATGTTAGGGACAGGCCAATGTGCAGCCATCTTCTCAGAGCCTAGGTTTCTATCTCTCCAGCAGTCTGCCATTTACCAGAAACCAGCTGACCCTGTCCTGGTTCGGCAGGTAGACTAAAGATAAGATTTAGATGGAGCCACCCTGTTGTAGTTTAGCAGTTAGATTAGATAAAGATAGCAAAATATTCGGTGTGACCTGCTTGGAATTCCTCGCATCTTGAGATAGCCTGCAGCTGGGTTGCCATAGCAATATGCTTCCCTGTCCCCTGCCTTATAAAACCTTCTACCTGAAAAATAAATTTTGAGAGCTTGATCAAAGACTTGCTCTCCTTCTTCATGTCTTGTGTTCTGTCCCTATACAGGAGACTTCTCCTCCCGAGCTTTAATCGAACCCCCGCTCGCCGGGGGCCCCCATACCACTGGGATGAGCTCTCCCGTCCTGCCCCAGCTGGCTCATCCAATGCCATAGCCAGCAAGGGGCAGAGCCAGCTCTCCCCGATCTCATGCCCTTAAGGTTGAGGCTGAAGAATGGCATTCATTCTCATGCCATTCCATCAGGGTCAGCTCTATTGTGCTGTCCATCACAGATTCAGGGTCCACTCTCCCAAGTGCTGCAGCAGGTGAGGGGCTCAGCCAGCTCTCCAGATCCTGGATGCTTTTATTTTTTTAAATTGAGGTTCCCTCCTCTCATACGATTTTATCTTGTTTCAAGTCAATATAAAACTAGCCATCACGCACAGCTTGTACCTAAAGCCCTTATAGAAGAGATTGCTATATACCTCCTTTTCCAGATTTACCTCCCATCATCCCTTTCCTAATTTTAGTTTTGTTGTTGTAACATAAAGGAACCTAGGAGAGGAAAGGGCTTATTGGATTTACAATTCTACGCTACAGTCCGTCATTTTGGGGGGATTCAGGGCAGAAACTAAAGCAGCCGGTCACATCACATCCACAGTTAAAAGCCAAGAAAGAACAAATGAAGTTTTGCTTGCTGGTTAGCTCAACTTGATCTCTTATACACTTCTGGAACCCCTGACTAGGGAATGTTACTGACCAAGCTGGATTAATTAAGAATTCCCAATAGACCTGCCCACAGGCCAGCCAAATGTTGACATTCCCTCACTGAGACTTTTGTCCCAGGTGATTCTCCATTATGTCAACTTGACAGTTAAAATTAACCAGAACAGTCTTTTCTCATGCACTCTATCATCTGATCTTTTCTCCATATGTGACAAGCTAAGATATAAAACATGTTGTTTAGCTGGAAGGCCCGATGGCCACATCTGTCTGTTGATTTTTCCATTATTTTTTTTCTCCAACCCCTAGCTGATCACCTGCTTCTCTGAAGACCCTCTGGACAATGTCCCACAGCAGGGAAGTCTCTGGAAAACATATACCATGATGTATTATAGCCACCAGATGACAAACTCCTTGAGGTTGAAGAACTGTCATTAAGACCAAGTACAAAGCAGGTGTTCAATGTTATATATATATGAAGGGCTTGCTGAATTCTCCTTTTGGAAACAAACCTAATTTCTACTGGTGTCTCCTTTGTCTAACAATGGAGGGAAGGCATGCGTTGGTGAATCAGAATGACAGTAAGGAAAGGTAAATTTCCAAACATAATGGCTAGAGGCCAGACCTGTGAGTTTGACAACCTGGCGTAAGACAATAGACTCCCAGCTAGGTGTGGTGACACACATGTAATTCCAGTATTTGGAAAGCTGTGGCAGGGGGCAGGAGGGTGGCTTTGAGTTTGAGGCTACACTGAATTATACAGAGAGTTTAAGAGCAGTCTGGAATACATACTGAATACCTATATCCCTCCCCTCCCCCCAAAAGGAAAGAAGGAGAATGGACCAACCCCTTTGATCCTCACCCCTCTCCCTTCTAATTAGTGCATAGAAACCCACCTCTTGGGGCTGGAGAGATGGCTCAGAGGTTAAGAGCACTGACTGCTCTTCCAGAGGTCCTGAGTTCAATTCCCAGCAACTACATGGTGGCTCACAACCATCTATAATGTAATCTGATGTCCTCTTCTGTTCTGCGGGTGTACATGCAGGCAGAGCACTATATACATAATAATAAATAATTAAACCTTTTAAAGCCCCACCTTTCTCTTACCCTGTCCCATATTTCCCCATATATTCTTCAAGACTTAGCTCAAGTATTCAAGAATGGTCAGTCATACCAGGACGATTAAATCTCCTCTAACAGAGAATATGAGGCAGACCAGAGGGACCATCTAATTGGCAAAATGGTTCCTGCTGTACTTGGAATCAGGGGGGCTCCTAAGCACAGGAATCAGTAGCCCTCTAGTGCCCACTTGATAACTCTGTTCTCTGGCCATCAGCTAGGGAAATAACTCCAGCCTAGACACCTACCTAGAAGGCCTCTCATAGGTCAGTGTGAAAAATAGGGATCTCATGAGATTAAATGAATTTCTTTGTTATTAAAACCATTAAGAAGGAACTAATGGCTCCTTAACGTGAAAGACCAAAATGAACAAAACAAAAACAAAAGCAAAAAAACAAAAGCAAAGCAAAACAAACGAACGAAAAACAAACTAAAACCCCAAACCCCGAAACAACCCATTGGCAGGTGGAGAAATGATATAGAATAAAGCAATGGCCTGGGAGATGAGAGCCTGGGTTTTCTGTGATGTGGTCAACACCCATAGCATGAGGTGCACGATGGCTCTGGTCTCTTCCCTTCTAATTTTTCAGCAGTTAAAACAGTACATCAGTAGGTTGAGGGTCTAGAAAAATAGCTCAGTGGTTAAGAGTGCTTCTCAGCACTCATACTAGGTGGTCCACAACCACCTAAACCTTCAGTTCCAAGAGATACGACACTCTTTTTCTTGTCTCTATGCATATACAAACATATACACTCATGGAGACACCCAAATAAAAAACGAAATAAATTTCCCCCCAAAAGTAGATTGGATTGGATAATCTGGCTCTACCCTCCCATGGCTGTAACATTATTCATTTACTCACATCCATTCAATAAAGGCCTACCTAACACCTAAACCCTGTCCCTGACACCCATCAAACCCAGGATCCCCACCGTAAGGTATCAGGGAAAAATTAGAAGGTGCCAGTTGCGTGTGGAAATAGCAATGGGGCCTGTGATTAGTTGTGTGTGTAATGAATGGAAACACACATCTCAACAAGAGTTCCTCATGCAGGCTTTCCCAGATTGTGTGTGGAAGATTTTTAGTGTATGGTTGTGTCTTTGCCATCTCTTAATAATCTAAGAAGAAAGAAGAAAAAAACCCACACTAGAAACTACTCAGGGATCACGTGGCCAGGATAAGAACTCAACTGTCAAACTAGCATTCTCTATACACCAGGTTCTACTCTGGCTTCTTCACGTACGGTAACTCTTTTCAGACTATAGGTTCTTACTACGGCTACTGGTTTACCTATGAGGAACCCTCAACTACTCCATAGGGTCCTATAGAAAGTTGCAAAGCTGGGACTCACAGCCCACTGATGGAGCTCCAGAGAGTAGGTCTTTACACTCTTCCTGTGGTTCAAAGGTCAAGGGTATCTGTAGCCTTTGGGATGAAATAAAATAACGAACAGAACTTCCGGACAGCAGAACGTTGCAGCAACAAGCCAGAAACATCCAATGACCAAGGGCCACTAGGGTGAGTGGGGGAAAGGGTAGTCGTGTGCTGGAGAGCATCACATGTGAGTTTGTAATGTATCCAGTAGATCAAAAGATCGGAGTGAGATGCCTGAGACACCTCAGGGGCCTGAGACAAGAGGGGGATGGACAAATGCTCTCTGATGACAACATTCAAGAACAACACACATCCGGATACATGCACTTTGGTGAAGAGTCTGCTTTGGTTAAGTCAGAGCTGAAATCAAACGCTGCTGGTTTACACACTATGGGACAGTGTCTGGTCAATTCAACGATGCTCCCTGAACCTCAGTTTTTCTCAGCAACAGTCACAGCTGAAGATTAAATGAGTTAACACACGGCAACCTAAGAGGCACTTGTGCTGGGGTGCTTCAGTGGCAGTTTGCTGCTGTTGCCATTTATTACCACTTCCTAGTTTCTAGACTTAAATGGATGGGCCTAAAGGTAGAGCCAGGAAGCTGATAAACCCACACAAATCAATGCCATGGTTAAGACGAGAAACAGTCATTCGTCTGTTGAGTTATGGTTCAATTAGAACGTCCTAGCATCCCACCTGTTCTTTTTCTTTTCTTTTCTTTTCTTTTCTTTTCTTTTCTTTTCTTTTCTTTTCTTTTCCTTCTCCCTGTATTTCCCAGCTGGTTCTTAAATTTGAAGAGAAAGGGGCCTCCATGGAGACCTGTACACTTTCACAAATAATACAAAACAGAACGTCTGAGGTCAGGGTAAGCCAAGATAAACAAATAAATCTTGCAGGATTGTATTAAGAAAACGAGGCTTACTGGATCAGCTGTATAAGAGAGATGCCAAGCTCTGGTGAGTTTCAAACACAGGGAGGTCAAACAGGAAGATCAAGTTGTGGAGCACCTCAGAGTTCAGCATCAATGCTTGGAATAAATCAAGAACAGAAATTGTTCTACATGGGATGGGCTTCAGAATCCAGGGCTTGAGCAGAGTCCTAGAAATCTAGCTCCCATGAGACTTATAAATCACCTGTAGCACCTCCTTGGAGATTAAAGTGCCCAGGACCTATCAACATCATAAATGGGTTTGTGAAGGCTGGGCATCATCTAGAATGCAGATCTAAGATGGATGTTGGTCTGAGGGAAGTTAATTAAGGGATGCTTTAGGAAGCACCACCGCCACAGAAGGGATGGCAAATGTGGGAACAGGCTGGGGAATAGAAGATGAGCTACCTGGACATTTCAGCAGAGGTCTCTATCCATGCCACAAGGAGCTGTTGGGGTGGGGATGGCCCTTCATGGCCGTCTCATATTGGAATGGAGGGGCAAGGATCCATTATCTGCACTCAGGAAAGGGGTGTGACCTTGAGCAAGCAGCTTTCTTTAACTAAGGCATGTGTAAAAGGGGGTGGATGGCTGAGGGCTGTTCTGAGAACAATTCTAGCACCTGGAGGGAGAAATTCTTCATTCTGTCTCTCCCTTAGATTTATTTTTTATTTTTAAAATTCTCTCTGTCTCTGTGTCTCTCAGCATGTGTATACATGTATACATGTGAGTGTAGGTGCCTGTGGAATCCAAAATAGGAGTTTAAGGCAGTTGTGCGCTCCGCTCCCTCTGCCCCCAGCTGTGGGTGCTGGGAGTTACACTCTTTGTGAGTTACTTTTCCGTTGCTGTGATTAAATACTATATAGAAGGAAGGATTTATTTGGTTTATGATTCCAGAGGGTAAAAGTCTATCATGGCATGGCAGGGAGATATGGCAAGCAGGTGGTAGGCATGATGGTAAAAACAGTAAACTGGGGTCTCATATCTTTAAACATAAGCCAAAACAGAGAAAGCAGGAAGTGACGTGAAACTTTTCCTCTCAAAGCCTGCCCCCTATGATGCACTTCCTCCATCATGGCTGCCCCACTCAACCTTTCCCAAAACAGCGCCAAAACTGGGAAGCAAGCATCCAAATACCGGAGCCTATGGGGGACATTTCTCACCCAAACCACCTTAATGTCTGGTAGGGTTGTGTTGGATGCTGTTATTGCTCAGCCCTACATCCATCCATTGGATTCCTCTTTCTTATACCATGGGAGCTCAAAATCCCAAGTCTCTATGTCCCACATTCTTTTGCCACATGGTACCCATCTTTGTTTCTACCAATGGGAGTTAACTTTTGCGGGGACTCAAAGTGGGGGGCGGGCAGTCATCAACCCATCTGCTTCTAAGGTTAGTTAATACATGTTTTGCTGCCAGCAACAGTAGTTAGGCAGATGGTGGCAGTTCCCATAATGCTCGTGGGGATGTGGACTCAAGCTCCCCCTGGACAGTCATGACAGTGACAGCCATGAATGAAGACTGTGGGGGCTTTGCGTAATATGACCTCCCCTTTGGGTCCAATCGTTATATAAATCCTTATTAACTCCAACCCTTGGAAATATTCCAGAATCATTTCCATGTTTTTGGACTGTTCTAGTCTCATTTCTGTCGCTGTGAGAAAGCATTCTGATAAAAAAGCAACTTGGGGAAGAAAGGGCTTCTATTTCCAGGCTCATTGAGGGAAATCAAGGAAGGAATCCGAAGGGCAGTCTTCCACCCAGCGTTACTTCTGAGCAAGGAACTCACTTTATAGACAAAGAAACTCAACAGCAACCATGGAGGATACTGCTTGCTGGATAAGAGGGTCATGCTCAGCTTCCTTTCCTAAACAATTCGGACCGAGTGCCAAGAGAATGGTGCTGCCCACAGTAGCCTGGGCTCTCGTCAGTTGCCAGTGAAGACAATCCTCACAGACATGCTTACAGGCCAATCTGATCTAGGCAACACCGCAATGAGATTCTCTTCACAGCTAATTCTAGGTTAGTTTGATGGCTAAATCTAAACAGACACCAACCAACTACCATTTTGGAACACCCATTGTAGCTTCATACATTGGCATGCACGTGTAGGTTTGAAACCTCTCTTTAAAAAAAAAAATCATCTCCCCATCAAGGAGTAAGTGATAATGGTTATTATGTGGGCAAAAAGGAGATCATCCAGGGAAAAAATCGATTAAAACTTTTTACTAGATGCCACGTTGTACCTCTTCAGTTTGTCTGTTTGTTTTTAAATGAAAACAACCTCACAGCATTTATTGTCACTTGGTAATAATATAAGGGCCATCAAAATAATATGAATGAGTGTTTCAGACTATGCACCCAGCAGAAGACACCTTAAAAAAAAACATTCTCCTGCCTTCTCAACTTCTCCTGCCCTTTACCATTTCTAGCTGGAAACACTCTGGAACAGAATAATATTATCTCCTTTTAGCATGATCCAATCCAGTTATTTTCTTGACTTTAAAAAGTATTTTTTTTTAAAAGAATGAATCTCTTCTACATCATCGAATACGAGGCTCATATACACATCAAAGCCGATAGCACAGCCCTCTTTCCACATAATCCCTTGCTCACACAGCCACACCTGGATCCAAGGCCTACTTCGCGAGTGCCTGAGGAATTTGATGGCTGTTCCACCACCTTCTGCACCGTCTGGTCCTGGCTGCGGTATGCCATAGTGGAAACCACAAAGACTACATGAGTAGGAAGGCAAACTCAGAGAGCAACTTCCAGAACTCCATTTTCAGTTTTTAGTTATTTGAACCTATCACTTCTATAACACACACACACACACACACACACACACACACACACACACACACCTTTTTTTTTCCTATTAAGCATGTCACTTTCCTGTGAACTCCCTGCAATGGCATCAAATTGAGAGTTAGAACCATAACTACAGTTTATTGAGCACAAGCATGTGTGCCCGAAAACTACACTCAATATATTCATGAACTATTTAGCCCATATAACAATTGTAGTTCCAGGGGCTACAATTATTACCCTCACTTCTCTGATAAGGAAATCAATCCTTGGATATGTTGTAGGTGGAAGGCCAACGGGGCAGAAACAGGGTGGAGCTGAAATTCCCATCTCTACTCTTCCCTGCGGACACAGCCTCAGCCTTCAGCCTACACTTCCTCCCGTTGATATTGAGCCGGGTTCTACTCAAATATTGGATCCTTCCTGTTTTCTCATATGATGTCAATAAGCTAGGTCTCTCTGATCCTGCGTCACACTTCACACACGGCTTACTCATTCAGTGTGACCACATCAAACAGAATCCAGCACATTCCCTGTCTCACCTACCCTAAAGTCTTCAACCAATGACATGTCATAAACCGTTATTGAGGAGGTATCAAACAAAGTCAAGTGTGAGCCTTTCCCAAGCCGTTAGCTATACTTCTTTCAAGGTGTATGCCTTTTCCAAAAATTAATCATTTTCTACTATGATGACCAAGCTGTTATCAATGTTCAAACTAAACGAACTTCCAACTTGCACTTGTTATTTTGTTGACATGTTTCTTCAAGTTCCACCCTATTTTGATGGACAAAACCCACTGCTAATTAGGGTCTGTTCTTTTAAAACTCATTTTCTTAGAATTTCATACATATGTACAGTGCATCTTGATCAGATTCATTCTCACTCTCCCCGCTCCCTCCTTTTTTTAATCCGCTAAGACTAATTAATTAGTGCTGCCCACATGTACACGGGCGTGGGGCCATCCACTGCAGCATGGTCAGCCCTACCAGAGGCCATGTGTCAAGAGAAAAACTGATTCTCACACCCTGATGAGCCAGCAGCTGTCAATCGTGTCTTAGTGAGGAGTGAGGGCTTACAGCCCCACACCAGTTAAATTCTATTCTAAGAAAGGTTAACACATAGTTATTAATTGAACACCAATGTACGCATAAAAAAAATAAAGATGGGTTCATAAAGTGATTGGGGAGATTGCCACCAGGCTAGAGGGTTTGCTGTGTGATCACAAGGACCTGAGTACAGATCTTTAGTACCCACAGAAAATTTGGGTGAGGTGGCATACATATATCACCCCAACGCTATGGGGAGCCAGGTAGGCAGATAGGAGTGGGGGTGATGAGAGGGATGGGGGCTCCTTGACTAGCCAGTCTAGCCAATCAGTGAGCTCCAGGTTCAATGAGAGACCATGTCTCAAAAAGATAAGGTAGAATGGGATAGAGGCAGTGTTAAAAAAAGTGGGCAGTGGAGGTTAGAGGTGAACGGCGGAGCTGTACAGAGGAATGGAATCACACCACGCAACAGATCCACTTAAGAGGCTTAATAAGGAGACACAGAAACCGTCTGTCTCCAGAGACACATGTGGAGAGAGAGAGAGAGAGAGAGAGAGAGAGAGAGAGAGAGAGAGAGAGAGAGAGAAAGAGAGAGAGAGAGAAGTAAAGAGAGGTAAAGGGTAGTGAGAAGTAAAGAAGTAGAAAAGTAGAGAGAGAGAGAGAGCCATGTGGACTGTGTTTTTTATATGGCTCAGGGCAGGGCCACGCCCCCATGGCAGGTGAGCAGTGACATCACAGGTAGGCAGCCAGAAGCAGTATCCTAACAGGTAGACATTCCCTATTGACCTCTGGCTTCCACATATGTATACATGCTAGTGCAGCTGCACATATGTGAATACATGTGCAAATAACATACAGGCTGATCTTCCCTAAGCCAGAAATCTTAATTCCCAGATGTTCCCAGGCCAAAAGTCTTTGAGTACCAACCATGACACCCCTGGCCTCAAGCAACAGGTCATACTCAAAATACAGGTGCACTAACAATATTATTATAAAATCTCTACCAGTGTCTGCATTACATGTTAAATGGAAATAAATGTTGTATTTAGATCCAGGTTTCCTCCTATGGCATCTCATCCTCTATGTGCAAGTACTTCTAAATCTGATGAAAAATTGAAATTTGAAATACTTCTGACCCAGAGTACTCTAGATGAAAGATCTTTAATCTGTACAGCCTCTGCAGGTTCAAATATGTTGAACTAATTCACTCTAGAGAATTCATGAACAGGAACCACAAGGGAGCCTCTTGTGCTCAGATATGAAACAATGGCTTACCCAGTGTCCTCTGCTTCCTGCTTTCCTCTCTGACATTGTCAGAGGAAGGCACTTTGGTTCCTTCTGCCTTTATAACTCCATTAAGACCGAGAAAAGTCTGAACATGGTCATTCCAATGCATCCTCTCTCTCTCATGGGTTTGTGTGTATGTATGTATATAAATAATATATGTGTGTGTGTACGTGTATATGCATATATGTATACATACATATATATGTATATGTGTGTATGTATACAAACACACACACACACACACACACACACACACACACACACACACACATATATATATATATATATATCCTTTTTTCTCTTCTTCTCATTTTCAGTTTTACCAGAGCCCTGGGTTCCATGATACTAAATCTTTGTTTTTTTAAAAAAGAAAACACTTCTGTGGTTCTACTTAACATTGATCTATTTATCCATAAACCCCACCCTTTTGGTCTCAATGGGTGACTTGTGTCTGTGGAAAAGTGCCCTGGCCTCAAACAGAAACAGGAGAGCTTGGCAGGCCAACCGCCCTGGCCAAATCCTCTCTAGTTCCACCGGGACCCCCACCATAGGAGCCTGTAGAGGCAGCAGGTTATGTTGGATAATCAGATGCAAAGTGATGCAGCTCTCCACTTACTTCCCTGGGTGTGGGATTCCTGGCTCTGTGACAGCCAGGCAAGTGGTTTTGAAATTGTGGGGAAGAGGGTGGAGAGATGGGGTGGAGGCTTCCTCTAGGCCAACCACAACTAACTCTTTGACTCTGTCCAACAAAGCCCAGACAGTACAATCATCTGGCTAATCTGGCCCTCCGTTGAGAGGCCAGCTTAGACTAAACAGTGGTTTTTGGTCCTAAAGCTTCTCTTGAGTGCTGGAGGATGAGTGTGAAGTTCCAGGGGGTTGGGATTGCTTATGTGACCCACCCATTGATTCAGGTGGGCCTAAAGACAAGCCATTCAAATGTCAAGAAGAGTCTGAGAAGGGATGTCTTCCAGGGACAGATGCCCAAATGACATGCTAATTGGTTTCCTGACTAATTTGCTTCCTGGCTTTCCGAGGCTGGAAATGAGAATGACTAAATCAGCCAACATCTGCCATCACAACTGTAGCCTCCACAGACTCCCCAGCATCCTAGTGTGGTTATAGCAGCTCCCTCAGGTATCCGTCCCTGTATACAAATTTGGTACCTGCCACTTGGGCCCGAAGGCGTTGTTAAGATACAAGGCAGGAGATGGAAACATGCCTTGGGGTCATTGCAAAGGAGATGAAGAAGGTCCAGCTTGGTTGGCAACTGCACATTTGCCAGATGGTTTACAGAAAAACCAAGATTTTTGAGGCGAGATTAAGAAGCAGTCATTTATCACTCTTGGAAACCACCATGCTCCCAGCATGTGTGGAATCTGTCAATTATTCACTGTGCAAATATTTCCTTCAGTTCTAGTTTGCGCTGGGACCCATGCTGCTTTACAGAGTGAGATCCGGACAGCCATGGCCCCTGCCCTCAGGCAAATAATCCCACCCTAAAGATAGAGCTCAAATACTGAGGTGCAGGTGAGGAAGGAAGAAGTGAGGGGCCGTGAAAACCACTGAGTTTCCTGATTCAGATAGGGCTCAGGGAGAGAGTCTCTGAGGAAGCTACCTCTTTAAAGGGCCCAATTCACTCTTTTCAAAATATCACTCTAGGGCTAAAGGGAATGTTCAGTGCGTAAAAGGGCTTGCTGTGTGAGTGTAGGGTTCTGAGCTTGGATTCTTAAAACCCTTGTTAAGCTGAGTACAGCTGCAAACATCTGTTTTCTCAGTGCTGTTATGGAGAGATGAGAGAGGAACACAGGGGAGTTCCAGAGGCACCCAAGACATTTGGGCAAGAACACAAAGCAACAAAACAAGAGCCCCCTTTCTCACACAAGGGGGAAGGTGAGGCGTAACCCCTGAAGTGGTCCTTTGGCCGCCACATACACACATGGTACACAAGCTCCTGCATCACCATCACCACACACACACACACACACACACACACACACACACACACACACCAAAGACAAATCACTCTGGTTTTGCATGAAGAGTGAATTGGAGATTGGTAAGCTAATAGAGTTACGAGGCTGGTGGCGGAAAGTTCTGACGCGAGCTTGTGGTAGTTCAGCCAAGGAAGACTGGGACATCGGTGGAAGGACTGGGGAATCACGAGACCTAGAGTCAAGAGGACATGACAGAGGGTAGGTGTGGTGCTAGAGTGAGACTGCACAGGTCTGCAGCTAAGGCGGAAGGTCCAGGTGGCATTCTCCACTGAGAGAGGGGCAAGGGAAGACAGTGTATTGGAGTAAAAACAAAAACAAAACCAGTGGGATTGGTGTCTTGCCCTGTACTGGCCAACTTCCTCTGCCCTTGGGCCTCAACCTCACATGTTCTCCATGCCACTAGCTCCAAATGTTAAAAGCCCATCCACTTTCCAATCCAACTCAAACAGCATTCCATCCTCAGAGCCACTTCTGTTTATGGACGAGACCTTCTCTATCCTTCCCCACACGAGCTAGCTAACAGGGTAGACACTGGCAAATATTTGTAAAATGAACAAAAATAACCTGCTTTTTTTTTTTTTTTGCCATGGAAGGAAAATTAATAGACATTGGATTGACTTAAAAGCCACTGGGTCATACTGAAGTTCAAACTGTAGGTGTTTTAATATGAAGCCAACTCCATCAATTTGACGCTCAGAAGTTTTCTCCCTTCCTCTGACTCATTGGGATAAAAAAAATAAATAAAAGAGAGAGAGAAAAAGAAAGTACAAGAGGTGGGGCCGGGGAGATAGGCCATTCCTGTTCTTGAGTACTAAATAGTATTTCTTCCCATAAGAATTTTATTTACATTCACTGAAGAATGATAAGGAGAAGAGAAGGAGGAGGAGGAGGAGGAGGAAGGGTGGTAGTGAAATGGAGTAGGATGTGAGATAAGGGAGGGAGAGGAAAAGGAGAAATAATAACAGCTACAACCACTAACAGCATAGGAATCAGCAGCAGGAGAAGGACAGGATGAGGGAAAGGAAGGAGGAAGAGGACAGAGAGGGGAAAAGAGGAAGAGAAAGAAAGAAGATAGAGGAGGAGGAGGAGGAGAAGAGGAAAATAAACACCTATTCTGTCACTGACTCCTGCCCTCTTCCCCGTAACACCACTGTCACAAGCTGATGATACAAGTATTGTGAGAGCGTGGATGGAGAGCTCGAGAGGGCTCAAGCGTTGCTCAGGCAGGACAAGTCATTAAGAGGCAGAGTTGAGATTTGAACCTGCAGTCTGAATCCAGATCCCTTGCTCTGATGCGCTCTCCTAAAGTTGAGTACTGTGGTCCTACAAAGCAGGGTCTCGGTTTCCTGAATGGGGAGTCCCCAGTCAGGAATCCAGAAGTCTGGAGTCCAGTTCTTATTTCCCATGCTATTTTGCCTAGCCAATGTTTCTTTCTACATAAAATAAGGGTTCTGGATATTGATAACAGGAGTCATAATTCTGGTCTCTTCTGGAGTTTCAAATAATTTCATTTCAGCTACAGGGATACAAGAAAATGATGACACAGAGAGAGTAAATCATCTGGTCAACACTGAGCAGAAATAAAAGAGTAAGGATTCAAACAGGTTCTTCCACTGTTGTAGTCTGACTGAGGATGGCCTCATAGGCTCATGTATTTGCATACCTGGTGTTCAGTTGGTAGAACTGTTTGAGAAGGATAAAGAGGCGTGGCCTTGTTGGAGGAGGCACGTCTCTGGAGGAGGGCCCTGAGATTCCAAAATACTTTCCATTGCCAGTGTGTATCTTTCTCTGTCTACTTGAAGATCAAGATGTGAGCTCTTGTTCCTCCGCCCTGCCTTTGCTGTACCATCATGGACTCTTCACCCTCTGAAATCCTAAGCCCAGTTAAATGCTTTCTATTATAAACTGTCCTGGTCATGGTGTTTTGTCACAATAATACATCCACTATACTCCATAGTCAAAAATCAAAGGGCCAAAGATGGGACACATGGCTTTCCTTCTGAGCAGCTCTATTTGTCTCAGTTTTGTAGCATGAACAACTGCTTTTGATAGTTCCTTTGAGGAAAATGTCTCTATCTGGGATGGTTATTCTTGGTGCTTAGCTACATCTAGAGTGAACTAAAACCTAAACTGCTAGGTACCCCTGTGAGAGTTTCTTTCTCTCTCTCTCTCTCTCTCTCTCTCTCTCTCTCTCTCTCTCTCTCTCTCTCTCTCTCTCTCTCTCTTAATTAATTAAACTATTTGAAGGGGGATGAGCCATCTATTATCCAGATCTTTTGAGGTGGGAAGATTCGCCTTTAATGTGAGCTAAACCTTCCCCCGGCAGCCTGTATAGAGAACATGGAAGAAGGAAGCTTTCATTCTTTGCCGGCTTCTTCTCACTCTCATTGGCAAGTACATTCCTTTACTAGCATTAGGACCTATTCCTTTGGAATTCTGGGACATTCAGCCTCGTGGAGTGAAGAACTACTGGACTCTTAGACCTTTCACTAAAAAGAGAGCCATTGTTACACTAGCTGGATGATACTCTGTAAGCTATTCTAATAAATTCCCTACACACACACACACACACACACACACCATACATACATACATATATATATATATATATATATATCACTACTGTGCCTCAATACACTACCAAAAACCAAAGGTTGAAAAATTAGTGGACCAGAAAATTCTGGAACTTAATAAGACTCCCAAGGACAAGCCAGCATTTTTGGGGGCAATCTTAGTTCATTATGACCACATAAGAAAGAAGCAAGGTTGCTCTTGGTAATGGCCCCGGTTCAGAAAAGGGCAAAGGTGAGAAGAGCTAGGGAAGGGGCCACCACCTACCTGTTCCACTCGGATCTCAATGTCGCCATTCACTTTCTTCCCGTGAAAATACTTTGACCTGCAAGAAGACCAAGAGATCTGCTCAGTAAGGATCGTTTTTTGTTTTTTTGTTTTTGTTTTTTTCTTCCCTTTCCCAAAGACCCAGAGGTATAAAGGAGGACAGTCTCCATCTGGCCCTGTCCTCCTCCGACCACCCACTGCCTTGGTATTGAGAGAAAGAATGGTGGAGGAGAAGAGGGAAAATGGGTGGGGAGGCAGGAGACTGGAGTTCTGGTTCCAACAGGTGACTTGACCTTCTGTGCCTCAATTTCAGCCCCTAAAAGGAAGCATGCTCCCTATGCCTAGGGGTATTTGAAGAACCCAATGAGCCATAAACAATATGGCATTGATTTGGTGTTGTTTTATTAAATTACACGTATGTACTGTGTCAAGGACTCACTGATCTATCTGTTCTCTTATCTCTGTATCACGTGTTCCTCTATTCCTTTCATCTGGCCACTCGCCCTTCCAGGACTCTCTTCTACACAGCTGACATCCCCACCAACCACTGAAGAAGGCAAAAGAGTAGACAACATTCCCATGACCTCTCCCTGCCTTTCCTTGCTGACCTTCCAATCTTCCTTCCCAATCCCTCCCATTTGCCCACTTTCTTCTATACCTGACCTACTCCTGACCATAGCTCCCTTCTCACAAGGGCTGTCTTTCCTGCTGCTGATTGCAAGGATAATCAGAATCGGCAACTGTGCTTAATGCCTGTATCCCACTGAGGGACAGTAGGACTCCCCCAAGTCGGTAACCCATCACTATATTCCCAACACCCACAAGAGAAGACAACACACCACAAGAATGCAATTAATTATCTAATAAATAAAAAAAATAAGTAAATAAATGAAGGGTCAGTGAGTCGTAGGGTTTAATCCATGGTCCTTTTCATTTAAGGTATACAATCGCGATCACGAAGCAGGCATTTTTATATCTATCCTACCAATGAGGAAACTCAAAACCCAAAGACTAAACATTTGCAGATCCTAAGAGGGCAACTGCACCTAAGCCTTTTCCTCTGCTTTCTTTCACTCAACCCTGAAAGGTCGGGACAGAGGGTGCTAAGAGGATGCTTATGTTTCCACTTAAATGCAAAAGAGCTAGTTTGCCTTCCCCCCTTTCCTCTGCTGTTACAGTGAAACAAACACCTGAGTCCTTTACTGAGAACCAGGCAATACATTAAGCATTTCCATAAGCCCTCTTAGGGATGAAGACAGTGCTATTCTTCCTCCTAAGTCATTCTTTGCCTTTTCTACAGCAGAAATGCTCATAGATTAGCACATAAAACTCCAGTCCCAAGTCCCCCTTAAGTGGATGTGGCCACAGGATCCAGTTCTAATCAATAATTTGTAAGCAGCACAGTCAAGAGCCATCTCTGGAGTTTCTTCGTTCTAATCTTTTTCCCTGGAGCAGGGATGTGGCCAACTGTTTTCTCAGTCTTTGTTTGTGAAAAGAATTCCTTCCACAAACTCTTAGACTGCTTCGCTGTCTGTATTCACAGCTCCCACCGATCCTCAGCCAATGCCAACAGAACCCGCCTTCTTCTGAAGACCTTGACTGACAGATTCAATGCTGGGGGCACTTTTTCTTACACTATTGGCAGGCTAAGATGTCACTAAGGCTGGAGTTTTGGGGGACAGGAATGATTGGTATAACCTAAAAGTGAGGCTTTTCTTTCTTTCTTTCTTTCTTTCTTTCCCATTGATGCATTTCAATAAAATGCGTGGGTAGCTAGCCTCACACAATACGGAGTTTCATCACAAATCCTCAACAAGAGAGTCAGCACATTCCATCCCACTTTCAGTATTTGTGGGGCCTGGGGAAAACAGCAAATGACCTACAAGGTGTATGACTAATATTTAAAGTTGATAAGTATTCTAATTTCAATTCTGTTGCTGTGGTGCCTTACTAAAAGCAACTTAGAGATGAAAGGTTTTTGTTGTTGTTGTTGTTTTTGTTTTTGTTTTTGTTTTTGGCATACAGAGGACCATTTTGGGAAAGTCAAGGTCTGTAAGCTTGCTTGCTTGCTCTCATCTAGCTTTCTTTTGTAGGGAAGGGTGCCTCCCACAATTGCCTGAGGTTTCCCAATTAGCAATGAGGACAGTCATCTACAGACACAGGAACAGCCTGACCTAGTCAATTCCAGAGTTGATGCTCTTAGGCGATTCTGCATTGTAGCAGGAAGACACTTAAAGCTAACTACCACAATGAGTTTTGTGTTTAATAAAATGAAAATGATAAGAAGATACCAGGCAGCAGATATTAGATTATATGAGGTTTATTAAATGAGTATGGGGAGAAGAGGAAAGGGGGGAGGGGTATGAGAGAGAGAGAGAGAGAGAGAGAGAGAGAGAGAGAGAAAGAGAGAGAGAAGAAGAAGAAGAAGGAGGAGGAGGAGGAGGAAGAGGAGGAGGAGGAGGAGGAGAGGGCAAGAGGGAGAGGGGTAAGAGATAACAGAGGGTGAGGGAGGAAGCCTAGAGAGTCTGTCCTTTTATATAGGTCCCCAGGTCAGGTAAGCAATGACATCACAGGTAGTTAGACTGAAGCAGGATTCTAACAAAGTTAGCAAACACCTATGTAAAATAGTTGCATTCCTTCTTTGATGACTACAACTCATAAGGACTTAAGAGTCCTGTCCAGACTATGGCAGCATAGCAACGGGCAGCTCTTTGTCCTCCGCCTTAGTTCACTGTCTTCCCTAGTGTCCCGGTTACTCTCGCCCTGAGGCACGCCCCCCTTCCCCCCCCTCCCCCCTAGATTCCAGTGTTCCATCAATCTCAAGAGGGAATGGGGCAGGGTCACTCCCCATATCCTGCAGATGGAGAAGTTGCATTCAATATCTCAAAACGTTTCCAGTTGTCCCCTAGTTTCAGACTTTCAGGATTCAGCCCAGAACTCCAGGTTCCTTCCTAACGGTGGTCCTGCCACCAGATGGCCCATTTCACCCACATCTAGTTCTACAGCTGCTTTCATGGATACACACACACACACATACACACACACACACACTCCTAGGATGCCTTACTATGTCCTCTGCTTTTGCACAGGCCCCTGCCTCTGTTTTGCCAGGTCATCTCTTTCTCTCTTTCCAGTGTTCTCACAGGCGATATCTGCTGTTTGGTTTTCTTTAGCAGCACCTCCATCTGGTTGGGTTGGGTGCCCTCCTCACCCTCTGAGTACATCCTACACTCAACCCTTATATAAGGTCCCACTCGGCCTTGTAACCGTACATTATAATCTGTCCCCTGACTCCAAACATCCAGTCTGTGAAACCAGAAGCTGTGTCCCAACAGTCACAGCATGTGACAGCACAGCGTGTGACAGGGCAAAGGACTGCGCTTCCCACAGGTTTGTCAGCCAGGTAAATGGTTCTTCCTTGTCCCCAGTTCCTTCCTGTGACCCTTTATTGCCACCTGCTGGCTAATCATTGTAATAACTCACAAATTTACACCTTTTTATGATATGGGTTGTTGTTTAGATCTCTAACCTGCAGGCAGGACTGACAGTCAGCCATGGACTTGATCCCAACCTGGAACCCAGAACATTCTGCATTACGTGCCACCCAAGCAGCTCTCGCCTCAAAGAGGCCTTGGCCTTCCCAGGAGTCTTTGGAATGTTTACCACTGGGGCTGGCAGGCGGTCTCAGGCTGAGGTGAGGGTCAGACAGTCCGTCCTCTGCTTGGCTGGGAGTCAGAAGTCTGTCTCCTGATGGGCCACACAGACTGCTGCCTCCTTGCAGGGGGTGGGGTAGGGTGGGGGTGAAAGGGTGGGCTCATTCAGGCTGGAGCTGCCTCAGAACAGCTCTGTCTGGCAGAGGGGAAGGAGAGGGATGGCCTAGAATTCTAGATGCCTCGGGGGGTGGAGCCCACTGCCTCTGCTATTGACTAGCTGTTTGACCTCGGGCAAAACCAGATGGATCTATGGTGCCCAAAGGCTTTGCCTTCCACCAACAGCCTCATCCTAGTGCCCTAATATGTCCATCCTTACAGCTCCTTGAATAACTCAAGCCAATCAACCAAGTCCAAGTCCGTGGTCCTGTGGTCCTGCCCTGAGAAGGGGGGAGGGAAGTCTAGATTCCAGGAGGCCTCAGTCTCTGTGGGTGGCCTCATATTTTACTGCCACATTCAAGGCACCAGGAAGGAGAATATTATAAACTAGGGCTGCCTGGGGTGGGAAATCTCTAGTTTGGGCCCTCGGGTGGTGGTGTGTGAGAGACTTATGAGGAGTGGACTTTGCATTCTTTTCCCTGCTGCAGCCAAGGAATGAACAGAGATGGGATCTACCTGTGTCAGAGCACAGCTCCCTGACAGATCCATCTATCTGCCTGTGGAGCCACTGAGGCTAGGCAGCATCTCGTACTTGAACCCACAGCTTGAGTCCTGGAATGCAGGTCAGGGCATCATGGCCATTCATTTACTAGAGTCCTTAGGCTTTAAACTCTAGTCCTCAGGCTAGTGCAGCGAGTGCCTTGCCCAGTGGCCACGTCCATGGCCCCAGGAAGCCTTCTTTGCCTGATTCAGCCTACAAAGATGGACCATCTGCTCTGTGCAGAATCTTCCGGCTTCAAGGAGTCAATTATGAAGACCACACAGGGCTTACTGCCTCTAAGGGGGAGTGACATACAGATGGAGGGTGGCCACTGGAACATCAGCACAGAGATCCAGCTCTTTCCACAGAAGAGACATTCACTCAGGCCAGCCTGGGGTGGGAAGTGAGGTTGGAGGGGTGTCTGTGGTGCTGATGATGAGGTAGCCCACCTAATCCATCAGTTTATCGGCTCATCCAATATTTGGTGCCTATTTTTTTTTGCCAGGGACTAAGACTTCAAAAGTGTGTGTGTGTCCAGCAAGGACAGCCATATTGGGCAAGCACTGGCAGGCACTATAGGGAGTGACAAATCTTCCTGAGTGACAAATAACCCTTAAGTGTGAAAGAAAATTGAGCAATAGGCACACAGAGGAGGACCTGGTTTGGCGGTGGGGCAGGATTTCTGATAATATCTGTAGATATTTCGGGGCTGGAGAGATGGCTCAGAGGTTAAGAGCCCTGACTGCCCTTCCAGACGTCCTGAGTTCAATTCCCAGCGACCACATGGTGACTCACAACCATCTATATAGCTATAATGTGATCTAATGCCCTCTTCTGTTGTGCAGGCATGCATGTAGGCAGAGCACTGTATACAAAACAAATAAACAAATCCTTTAAAAAAAAAAGAAAGATCAATTCTAAAGGTGTTGAGAGAGTTTACATTAGGACCCAGATGCAAAGGCATCTGGGAGGCTGACAAGAGCGTGGCAGTGAGTTCCTTCCCAGCGGGCTACTGATGGGCGGTGCATGAGTGAGGGTTCACCTTGCTGGGAGAAGATGTAGAAGAATGTCTTCTGGCTTTAGAGACAGACCCAGGTCCGGTCTAGCTCTACCATTTATATCCTGATGCCACCCCAGGCAAACACCTACCTACCACCACATGGTGCTAGTTTTCTCGTTGGTTAAAACATTAGGAGAAAAGTGACTACATGTGCCATCTGGGTAAGGATTACTTACTGGACAGCGCTCCTGCTACACGGTAGGTATTTTACTGACATTCAGCTCTTCCCTCTGTTTTTCTGCATGCAAAAGGCTGAGGAGATTTACTGTCTATCCATATTCCCTTTGTACATATATGAACTCCCCATCCACTAAGCAGCTTCCTCACTCGTCACCTGACTCATCCACCCATCCATCCACTCGCCTGACTATTTACTCATCAGTGTTAAGCATCACGTCGGTCTTTGCAATTGCACTGAGCAAAACATCCCATGCAAAGGAGGAAGGCTTTTATGTCACACTGTACGTCAGCCCCCGAGGAAGATAGAGATCTAATAGTTACCCTAACACCTCTGGCTTTTAACGCAAGTCCCCAACTGGTAGATCTGGTGACGTCCAGAGCCCCCATTTTGACAGGATGTGTTGTAAATGTTTACTTCTGTGCATGACAGAGGCTGTGGGGTACGTTACCATGAGTATGGATTGGCATACATGTGGAAGCCTGAGGAAGACATTGGGCATCCTTCTCTAGCCTTCCATATTTGCCCCTGAGACAATCTCTCTCTCTCACACTAGGGCTAGGCTGGCATCCAGGAAGTCCAAGTGACCCTCCTTTCTCTGTGTTCCCCAAGCTCTGGGGTTACAGGCTCCCCCCACCCCCATGTGTGTGTGTATGAGAGAGAGAGCCTTTTATATGGGTGCTGGGAATCCAAACTCAGGTCTTCATGAATTGTGTAGCAAGCACCCTTAGTCACTGAGTTACCTCTTCCTCTCCTTTTTCACTTTTTGTCTGTTTGTTTGTTTTCCTTTTGTTTTTCGCGACTGAGTTTCTCTGTGTAGCCTTGTCTGTTCCGGACTTGCTTTGCAGACCAGGCTGGCCTTGAACCCATAACTATCTGCCTGCCTCTGCTTCCTAGAGTGCTGGGATTACAGGTGTGCACCATTGTGCTCAGCACCTTTTACTTTTAAAATACAGAATTCACGTGAGAAGTCTGGCTTCCCGATGGACCTGGTCCTACTGCAACTTGATGTTCCAAGGAAGGTTGGTATCTATGGGAGGGCTACCCTTCTCTGGGGAGACAGGGAGGATGAGAAGGATGGACTTAGAAAAGAGGGGGGAGGGGACGCTCCAATCAGAATATAAAGTAAATAAATGAATTAATTAGTGAAAAAAAAAAAAAAGAAAAGTCTGGCTTCCCTTGAACATTAGAAGCTCAACATCTGGCCTGTATTCCCACAAGGCAAAAGCTGGCCCAGTGGACTGCAGCTGTCGCCTTTAGAGGGAACACTGGCTGTCACACCCAGCACAGCACAGTCCCCATGGTTCCCAGCCATCTCTCTGCAGCTGAAGCCAAGTGGCAGATGCCATTGGCCATGGAGCCTAAGCTGCTGTTTTCCTGACCATAGGAAGTGTTTCTTCCCACCTGTGCAGTTCCTAGCCACATGCCCACAAAGGCACTCACTGGCATGTCTTCCACAGGCAGCCTCTGGCTAAGCAATGGCAGTCAGTGTCTTCACATGGTAATTAACTCCTCAGAGATCTCCAGAAAAGCCCAGACTGGTTGGAAGAGTGACTGGGAAACCTCATCCCTTTTCCTGCGATGGCAGAGGATTCCCTCCTGCCAGGGAACACATTAGAGGCAGGCTTCCACAGGCCCTGGGGAGGAAGACATTCTGTAATGCGCCTGGCATCTGCCCAGAGACTTGTGTTTCCAGGGGCAGGGTTAGAACCAGTGAGGTTCTAAAGTCTGGAGGCGTCTGCTCTGAAGTCATTATTGCCCAAGAGGACCCAGGGCTCTGAGGGACTCTAGAGAAGGAAGGTCAATGTGAGGGCCTGGCCTAGCAAGCCATGCTGTGGAGGGCGAGGCAGTGGAGTTCCTCAGAGACGAACAAGGCAAGGGCATCAGATGGAGGTAAGACAAAGAAGACCAGAGAAGAACAGCAAAAGCTTCAGGGTAGAGCCTCTTCTAAGGGCGTCTAGAGTAAGCTCTTTGGAGCCTGAGCCCTTCATGGCTTTCACAAGTGAGTAGTCAAACCAAGCTGGGCATCTTCTCTACAATGGCGCACTCAGCGCTTTCCAACTACCCACTGGATTTCTGCCAGCTAATTATACTCACACTAAGCTGCTCATGGGGACCGCATGCTCTGTCTATCAAGTTGAGTTTCATCTCCATCTTTTGCTGCTCCTCTAGTGGTGGTCTTGTTTCTGTTCATTTAAGACACAGGCTACAAAGCCCCCCTCTCTCTTGGTAGCTTCTAAGGCTGGTTTTTCATCATTGTCGAAAATAATAAAATAAAATTTAAGAGATTCCTGCCTCCACTCTGGACAGTCAGAGCCCACTGTGGCACGTGACAGTTCCTCTTGGCCTGACTTGGATCCATCAAATCCTTGTCTAGTAGTGGCTCCTCCATTTGTATCTGCCTGTGTCCTGAAAGAACCAAACCTCCCTACTGTACACAAGCCTTTGCAGGGGGTTTGTCTCCATGTGTCCCCAAGAGTTAAGGAGTAGGCTAAGCCAGGTTTAATTTTCACCAATAATTTGTTGCTAAGAACAAGGGCAAACGAAAGTTGAGGTATGCATGTATGATGTAGGCACATCTCTGGAGGGGCCTCATAGCCCTGACATGTTCTAGAATTCCAATCATTATACATCCTTTTCCTTCTTAAAAACTTCACCATATATATATATATATATATATATATATATATATATATATATATATGTATATATATATACATATATATATATATATCCAATAAAGCTTCGTTTTGCTTACGTTGACCAAAGTTACTTGTTTTCTTGACAGAAAACATGACCCTATATAACAGTTTTAGGGTGGTGGCTGGAAATAGTCATTTAATGGAAACACTCATTCGGAGACATGGTCTTCGCCCATCCACAGGGTTGTATATCTATCAGAACAGGGGCTCTGAGAGCAGAGTGTCCTTTATCCTTCAGATCTCATAGCTCAGTCAATCTCCTTAGAGAGACAGCAAAAAGAAAGAGATTTAGGAAACATTTTCTACACAGTCTCTTCTGTTCAAAGATATTTTCCCTGGGTTTTCTAGCTCGGTTCCAAGGGTGAAGCTCTCCCAACAAGATTCTACAAGAGCAGGGTGGTGGGGACAATCTTTCTGTTTCTCCTCCCTCCCTCCCTCTCTCCTCACAGAGCTGGGTTAGGAAGCTGCGGAGACACCAGCCCTTGGATCGGACAGCATGAGACCTCACGGAGAAGGGTCAGCACTTGAAAAATTCCTCAAGTCAAAGGGCTAGGGGCTTGGGTGCCACACAAGGCCCTCACTGTGTGCACACATTGTCTCCCTGATAAAAGGGGCCGGGCCTGGGAAAACTGAGCTGTCTCCAGGCAACAGAGCTGGTTGATGGGGAATGTTCAGGCCCCTCCCCTGTCCCTGGACACTAGGGCAGGGAGCAATACAGGGAGGGAGGGGCAGAGGTGCAGGGCCAATGTCCAGCATAGAAGCCTCCCAGGTGGGGTCAGGTGGAATGTCTGAATTAATAAGTAAAGCGAGGAGGAGGTGACACCCCTTTTTATGAGTCCCCCTCTCCTCACTTCGCCAGAAGCGCTTTTACAGTTTTCCACATACAAGCAGTTGACTTATGAGATGGAGAGCCTTGTGGTGGCAACAGGCATAAGTTGTTCCCCAGAGCTGTGGGAGGGGGAGGATGCGGGGGTCCTCAGCAACGTAGTGCATCTCTGCTTTTCAGCCTCTCCACTTACTCCAGGGCCAGTCGACTGACTTGGAGCTCTCACTGTATCTCAGAGGGTGACTGCAAGTCTGCCAGGGCCTAGACGCCCCTCCTCCAGGGCTTCTGGAAGCTGGCCCTCCAGCACAACCAGCTGAACTGAGAAGCATGCCAAGCGGCTTCCTTCCCTCGGGCTCCCAGGCCTATTATACTCGCGAGCAATTAGTAACTGCAATTATTTGTTAATAACAGTTACCATCCCAGGGCCTATTATGTCAGGCTGAGCCACGTACCAGCTTTTACCCACGCCATTTTCTTTAACCTTCGCGATAACCCTTTGGGAAAGCTGGTCCCCACTCCTGCCTTACAGAGGAGAGATGTGAGGCCAGCAGGTTAGACTGGACGGAGGTCTCACACATAACTGAGTTGGAGAGTAGGGGCCAGATCTCACAGCATCTAGGAGTCTGACTGGAGACTGACTTCTGGCCTTGTCTCCCTCCCTGCTGGTGACAGCAGAGGAAGCTGTGCTCTGAGAATGGAGCCAGCTGGGAGACCTGGTTTGGCTCCCCAATCAGAAAGCAAGGCACCTCAGAGGCTAGCTAGCCTCTTGTTGGCAGCACATTTGTAAAGCCAACCTCCATCCTGTGTTACTCTCTTCTCTGAGAGAAAATACTGGACACTCAATGAAATTTCAATGTCAAGTAAACAATAAGTATATTCTTAGTATATGTCTTTCTCATGTTTCGCTGTAGATACTTAGGCTCATTCGCGAAATATTAACCTGATAAGCTGTGTTTTTATTGACTGAATCTCACAACCCTACTTTGATTGTCAACTTTATTGTCAATTTGATGGGCTTTCGAATCACCATGGTAACATACTTCTGGCTGGCACCATCCCAAGGGCTGGATCCTCAGACGGACCGAAGAGGAGAAAGCCAGTTGAACACCAGCGTTCATCTCTTTCTGCTTCCCAATGGCTGACACAATGTGAGCATCTGCCCTCACACGGCTGCTGCCACACTCTCCCCACTATGATGGAGTGTGCCCTTAAAGTCTGAGGCCGATAAACCCTTCCTTCCATAAGTTGCTGCTGGTCAGGAGAAATGTCACTAGCACACCTTCCCATAGGCCACTGATGGTGACGCCAACTGGGAGGTCACACCTTTTCTCCACCCCTGGTTCCCTTGGGACCAATTAGGCTTACTGCAAATCCTCAGAGAGACAGTCCAAGGTGTCCTGCTATCCTTGTGCTTCTGTCCAAACAGCCAGAGGCTATCTGACCTCTCAGTACATGGCTGGGGCCTTTCTGTTACCACCTGGGTGGGCGGGGAGAGGGGGCAGCAAGGAGCCTTGAGACTACAAAAGAAGCAACAGGAACTTTCCTGAGTTCCAAAGCATCTGAGTGTCTTCTGAGGGAGCCTTCCCAAGGCACCCTCAAGCCTGAACCTTCATGTAGCAGAAGCAAGTTCTTTGGTGTCTGTTTCTTCACTAATTAAATATCCATCTCACTGACCTTACTATTTGTCAGGCCCTGTGCTCAAAACTCCAGTTGTAGTTAAACAGGGGAGACAGAAAGAGCCACAGAGTGGAACTCATATTGGAAGCAGGTAGACTCAGGTAGAGAAGTTGCATGTGCTGAGAAACTCATGTGAGCGAGATGAGGGCGGTACTCCGAGGAGGAGCTTCCTCTATTCCCCGAGGCCAAAGAGGTAGGGACAGAGCTAGTACAATCACCCCTTTACACACAAAGAAACGGACTCACAAGCAAGCTGGCCAAGACACAGAGGTGGTGAGAGTGAAGAGTGGGCCTCAATTCTGAGCTGCCGCCTTTCAGACCCAAATTCTCTAGCATGCATCCTCTTTTCCACTTAGTTCTCCTCAGGAAAACATGTCTGACATGTGTTCTTGGAAGTGATGCATGCATTTAATCCCAGCACTTGGAGGGTGGGGAGCAGAGGCAGGTGGATCTCTATGAGTTCAAGGCCAGCCTGGTCTACAAAGTGAGTCCAGGACAGCCAAGGCTACACAGAGAGACCCTGTCTAAAAAAATAAAAATAAAAAAATAATTTTTTTTTTAAAAAAAGGAAGTGACAACTTTAATATCAAAGCAGCTACAAGGAATGGAGCTTCCTTAGTACTTTAAAGAGGGGAAAAATATTCTCTGTGTGTCCAAGTGCAATTTTTTTTTTTTTTTTTTTTTTTTTTTTTTACAAAAAGTTTGCTTTGCCAGTCTGAGATCATGAGTCTGGAAGCCTGCAAGGACTCCATTTCCTCCTGGCACCTTTACACTCAGCTGCCCAAAGGGCTCTGGCAGGGTGAGGTTGCCTGGTAGGGGTAGGGCGCTTTCCTCCAGGGTGAGGTTACCAGGCTTCGGTGCTTGGCCAGGGAGGTTCCATGGAGTTCTGCCACCTTGCTCTGGGGCTGTCTGGTGCTGGGTATGTGTGTACGTAGAGGCGGTGCCAGAGACCACTCATATGCAGCAAGGAGGTCCTGGGCTTCAGGTGCAGCTGGGACAATAGCAAGAACACAGTGACACCCAGGCTTGTCCTCAAATGCCCTGGCAGGGTCCCCAGATGACAGTAACATCGGCTTTCAGGTTCAGGGCACAGAGCCCCCAAGCTTTCTTATTTATAAAAACAAGAATAATGTTAGCGCCCACACAGTAATTAGGAGGATTAACTTAGAGAATGGATGGAAAGCACTTAGCACAACGCCGCCTGGCGATGGGACTCACATGAGATTAGGAGATTGTTAGTATTCAGTTGACAGAATCACCTGGGAGGTTATATTAACTGATATGAAAAGACCACCTGAGTTGTGGGAGGGACCATTCCCTAGGCTCAAAATGGAGAGAAGAAGGTGGGTGGCCACATGTTCTCTCGTCCTAACTAGGGGTTCTATGTAAGTGCATACCTCAAGTTCCTGCCCCTGAGAGTCCCACTATGAGGGGACACAACCTGAAGCCATGAGCCATAGCAAACCATCTCTCTCTCTCTCTCTCTCTCTCTCTCTCTCTCTCTCAATATTTATTTATTTGTTTGTTTGTTTATTTATACAATAGTCTGCCTGCATGAGTGCCTACAGCCAGAAGAGGGCGCCAGATCTCACTATGGATGGTTGTGAGCCACCATGTGGTTGTCTGGATTTGAACTCGGGACCTCTGGAAGAACAGCCAACGCTCTTAACCTCTGAGCCGTCTCTCCAGCCCACAAACCGTCTCTTCCTTAAGCTGCCTCTGCCAGAGCGTTTTATCGCAGCAACAGGAAGAGACACGAAGCCCATTCATAAGTGCTGTCCACGTCCCAAGGAGGACGTGGTCCGGCCCTCAGAGAGTTCCTCGCTGAGCCTCGTGTATCTTTGTCCTACTGTTCCATCCACGCTGCCCGGCAACTCCCTCACTCCCAGCGTGGGAGGCCTGGGTAGGAAGGCGGTGCTTATTCTCCTCAAAGCCCATTCGTTCTTGTTTGGGTTTCCTTGAGCAGGTATGAGGAGCCTCTGCTGCTTCCGTGCCTGGAAAACAGCCCCTGGTAGGTTTTCTTCCGGGAAGTGCTGGTGTGCCGCGCGGTGTGCCGGAGAGAGCCTATGACTTCTGTGTCACTGCACCAGTGGTCACATGACTTTCTATGAGGTTGAGTGTGAGGTGACAGCAAATGGCATTTAGGCATGTCACCGAGGTCATTTCTAGGTGTCACACTCCTACCTTGCCATTAGCAATAACTTCCCAGAGCATTTGTTTGGTTATTACTGTTTCCATCTTTCTCTGTCACCTGTCCTGTTCTAGGCATAGAAACCATTTTAGGAGTGGGTGGGTCACAGGTGGTAGAGAAGACGGAGTTGCCCAACCCAGCCCCTTTCAACCTAGAAGTCCACCGGCCACTCATGCGGGGCTACCACTAACCGTGCATTGCCACGCAAATGAGGCATGGTAGCCTCTAGGCTCCGTGCAGGGTGGGTAAGGGGCATTGAAAATGGAGGACACCCTTCCCATTTGTCTTGAAAACAAGGAACGGGGGGAATAAGCAGATGGTAAGACAGCTAGGGCCACTGTGAGGTGGAACTGCAGACAATGTGAGGACGGGGGCCACAGTTACCCGAGAGGACAGAGGAGCACTGAAGCCGAAGGCTTGTCAGCATCTACCTGCCCTGGTGGCCGTCCTCTCATTCATGACCCTCATCTGGAGAACCTGCAAGTAGGATGGTGGTACACCCTACCCCACCTGCTTATGGTCTTTGAAACTGTTAAGTAACAGGTTTTATTTGGAAACTTAAATCTAGGGCTCTGGTTGGTGGCCCCACCCCCACCCCCGTTTTGTATGTGCACATGCGCAAGGGGGTATTCATATGCAGGGTGTGTGCACCTGCGGATGCCAGAGGTCAACCTCATGGGTCATTCCTCAGCTCCTGCCCGCCTTTATTTTTGAGACAAGGTCTCTCAATGAACCTGGAACCTGGAACTTGCCAGTAGGCTAGAAGGAGGAGAGCCACTGAGCCCCGGGGATACCCCTGCCTCCAGCTTCCCAGTGCTGGATTGTAAGTGTGTGATGTCCAAGAAGAGACTTGATACCCTATGAGCATATAAAGGGGGAGGAGGTCCCCCTCAGTCACAGTCAGAGGGGAGGGGAGTAAGAGGAAAATGGGAGGGAGGGAGGAATGGGAGGATACAAGGGATGGGATAATAATTGAGATGTAATATGAATAAATATAAAATAGAAAAAATAAGTGTGTGATGACACATCCAGCTGTTTATGTGGGTTTTGGGTCTTGAACTCAGGACCTCACACTTGAACAACAGGCACTTTACCAACAGAGGTACCATTTTTCCTAGCCTTTCTTCTTTTAAAAACAATCCTTTTGTTTGTTTGTTTGTTTGTTTTTTGAGACAAGGTTTTCTCTGTGTAGCCTTGGCTGTCCTGGACTCATCTGTAGACCAGGCTGGCCTCGAACTCACAAAGATCCACCTCCCCAAGTGCTGAGATTACAGGTGTGCACCACCACACCCAGCTTTAAAAACCACCTTAAACATTCACTTTTCAGTGACTCTAGCATACTGACAGAGAGCAAGGTAAGGGACTTGTAAACTCATGTCACCCTGATTAGCCAGGAATGGGAACAATGACAATGATAACTGAGTGTGCACTAAGCTCTAGACAACATAAAAGTGGGTAAGCAACTGAAGGAAGAGTCGATTACAATCCGCTGTGATAATGTGCCACAAGGCTACAGTGAAGCATGTGCTTAAGTCACGCTAGGGACACAGCAACCAGCACTGACAAGATAGTCACCGCTTTAGAAGCTTCTAAGAATGAACAGTTATTGGCCAGGTAAACACAATAGGGAAGGGTATTCGGTGGAACGGGGAATAGAAAGTGCTAAGGCGAGGCATGCTTGGGAACCAGTTGTTTGCAAAACAGGGTGTAGTGACCCGGCCAGCGGGGGTTCTACTAATGCTCAGGAGGAGAATTCTCCTGTATAGGGACAGAACACAAGACAAGAAGAAGGAGAGCAAGTCTTTGCTCAAGCTCTCAAATTTTATTTTTCAGGTAGAAGGTTTTATAAGGCAGGGGGCAGGGAAGCATATTGCTATGGCAACCCAGCTACAGGCTATCTCAAAATGCGAGGAATTCCAAGCAGGTCACAACGTTCTGCCACACCGAATATTTTACTATCTTTATCTAATCTAACTGTTAAACTACAACAGGGTGGCTCCGTCTAAATCTGATCTTTAGTCTAACTGCCGAACCACGACAGGGTCAGCTGGTTTCTGGTAAATGACAGCCTGCTGGAGAGATAGAAACCTAGGCTCTGACAAGATGGCTGAACATTGGCCATATGGCCCACTGTCCCCAACAGTGTAGTACTGGAGACAAATCCAGGAAAGGGGGCGGGGCACATGCTTATGACTTCAATCTTGAAGTTTAGGCTGGTGAAGCACCATCCAAGGATGGAAATGACCAGTATCCAGGGAGGATGCTGTGATGCTAGGTTGGACGGTAACCAGGGGACAAGGTCGAGGCTAGAAGCGAGAAGCCAGGAGAACTGCTGGAAATCCTAAGCAAGGGAGCCAGCGCAGGGGCAGCAGGCTGAAGAAAACTGAGCTTCAAACTGACTTATGTGCTTACACCTTTCTCTTGTGGTTCCCAGCACTGAATGCTTTGTCCCATCCCAGAGGACAAACTTGCCACCCAGTCAGACCTCCAGTAGGGTGGCCAGACGCTCTCTAGAGACCCTTTGCATGGCTAGGTTCCCCTTCCCAAGCTGCACCTTAAAGTGCTCAGCCATGAGTCCTCTCAGCAGCAAAGGTCGGCTTTGGGCTCCCAGGTTCTACTCAGGAAATGCAAACACTATAAACCTGATCAAAACCAGGTTTTGGCTGAGAAGGACTCAAGGGGACAACATCTTACTACTGTTTCTGTTAAGAGATAGGCTGGCAAACTGCCTGCTAAATATTTATGTTTATACCCATAGACTAGTGCTGCCGTCAGCCTAGAACAGAACAGTTCCTTCCCTGTCCCCCCTTCCCCACACTTCACCCCCCACCCAGAGGATGTTGGTTAATACAAAGATTAATATCTGGTCCAAGGGCTGAGAATAAGTGATCAATGAGCATTCGTCCCTAATTGGGACACCTTTTCATTCTCCACGTCAAGGCCTCGGAGCTTCACAGACGAAGGGGCAGAAAGATTTGAGCGGGATGGGCGGGGAGGAGTGTCCTGAATCATTGCCATCAGATAATGATGTCACTGTAGCAGGGGACACAGAGCAAGGATGGATACTTGCATAACATTGGACCCTCCCACATCCCATCATAGAGGGAGAAGGTGCCCACATGACACCACCCTTTCCCGGAGGAGCTCATACTGTGAACGGTTGCTGTAAGGAGGGGTGTTATTTTTTTCCAAGGGTGTAGCCACTGAGAGACTAGGTGGGAAGAAAATTAAGAAAAAAAAATAAAATAAATGCAAGGTCCCTTCTCCAGGGTTCTGGCTAATTCTCAGGTGGAACTGATTGGGCCCACACGTTTAAATAATCTCCCAGCTGGACTCCCAGAAGGGGCGTGGGTTCCCACAACACCCTCTGTTTGCAAGGAAACCCTCCTGGACCAGGAGAGAAAGAGAGTTTGCAGAGCTTGAGTCTGAGAAGGGTCAGAAAGGGGACAGCAGTGTGCCCAAGGGGCTGGGGGTGGGGTCACTCTCCTCATTATCATCTCAAAAGGAAAGGAAGGGGCTGTGGGAGCTGGCTTCTTCTTCCCTTTTCACAACTTCCTCCCCTCTGGAGACCTTCACACAAACAAAGGAGGAGGAGCTGGGCCAAAGCCGACCTGGAGGCAGCTGGCTCTACCGTGGGGCTAGCCTGCCACCTGCTGGCTACTTTTGGTAGCTGCGGCCAGGCTTTTTTTTTTTTTTTTTTTTTGAAGATTTATAGGCAGGATTAATAATCTTCTCATGTCTGCATGCTATTCTGGAAACAGTCTCTCGATGTAGCCAGGGCTGGCCTTGAACTCACAGTCCTCCCACAGTCAGCCTCCTGAGTGCAAGGATTACAAGCGTGCAATACCACAACCAGCAAGACTGATTCCAAGGCACCCGGTGAACATTAATTTGGAGACAACTGGGAATGCCCCCTGAGATGCTGAGAGTTCAAAGGAGAAGCCGATGAGCCGGTGGTGGCAGGAACTGTCTTTGTCACAAACATTCAGTGAATATGGAGCGAACTCCCGGGGAGCTCATGAGCCTCAGTTTTTATCCCCACCAAAGGGCAGGAAGAATACCAGAAACCAAACCCTGCTGTTCTTGAAACCAAATCAAAGTGTGAGCAAGTTTCAACACACTGGGAGACAGCTCAGGCCAAAATTGTATCTCCACCTCCAACCCCCCACCCCCACCCCCTTTCCAAGGGAGCGGCGTCTAAGATATCTACACTACTCATTCCTGTAGGCTAAGGAGACTGATGATGACCAAAGCCCAACTTTAAAATGCTACTTGGCTGCGGTCACTAGCTGGATCCCGGCCTTGTCACTGTGACTTGTCACAGCACCACAGGCTCTATGGGCAGACACAGAGCAATAGGATCTGAGTCAGCCACTCAGGGCTTAAGTAGTAAATGACCAAGAGGAAACTGGGCACAAGGGGATGAACTCTGTCCTTTCTGCACAAGTACTGGGGCCGAAGACACAAGGCACACGGAGGCCTGGAAGGACAGCTGTCATGATTAATGCCATACAGAGAGGGCCACAGTCGGCCACAATAGCATGCATGTATACTTAAATGCTACTTAGTACTTTTATATTAACTTATAAGCTACCTTTAGGAGGTAGGTACTGCATTTAGGCAAAGCAAGTTACAAAAGCTACACAGCTGCAAGGGAGCTTGGGGTATACGGCAGAATTCAGCCTAGCTGTCACCACACCACAGCCTCCACTATTAAACTTCACTTCCAAACAGGAAGCAACTTTCTTGACAGAGAGCTGAGGCAGAGATAAGACGGGCCAGCAGAGAATAAGGTCAAATGTCTGGTTAGGTGCTGGGGAGATGGCTCAGTGGATTAAAAGCATTTGGCTTGCAAGCAGGGGGCCTAGAGTTCAGCTCTGTGAGCCCATGTAAAACGCTGGCAGGCACCATGGCCACTTATAATGCCAGCCCTGGGGAGGCAGAGACAGGGAATCCTGGTGGCCCAGGGGGTGGGGAGATCTGGTTAGCTTGTCTAGCAAGAGTTGGTGAGCTCTGGGTTCATTGAGAGATCTTGCCTCTAAATAAAGTGGAGACTGGTTCAGAAAGACGACATCAACTTCCAGCCCCTACACACAGAGCTGCTTGAGCTTCTCCTTCTCCTTCTCCTTCTTCTTCTTCTTCTCTTCTTCTTCTTTTCTTCTTCTCCTTCTCTTCTTTTCCTCCTCCTCCTCTCCTCCTCCTCCTCCTCCTTCTTCTACTATTTATTTATATTTACAGTTTTGTGCCTTCAGGCCAGAAGAGGGAACCAGATCTCAATTATAGATGGTTGTGAGCCACCATGTGATGGCTGGGAATTGAACTCAGGACCTTTGGAAGAGCAGCCAGTGCTCTTAGCCCCTAATTTGTTAATGCGCATATGTGCACCCACACACATGAGCACACACATGCATATATGTACACTCACCACTCACAGATATACGTGTAAGGAAAAAAAAAGGTTGGATTAAATAGAAACTGAGGCTCCAAAGATAGTGCAGCCAGTTGGTTACTGGGTAGGCAGGCAGGAGCTTTGCCCCTGCATGAGGGCCTGGGAGCTAAAGCTCCAAAGCCTCCAAGCCTCAAGGGCAGAACTCCAGGGCCAGCTTCACACCAGCATTCAGCAGACACAAGCAAGCCTGTGAGATAAAAGCCTTTGAGAACATAGAAAACAACTCAGGCTGGATCAGACAGAGGCAACTTCCAGGCCACCCTGCTTAAGAAGTTATTTGTAGTCTGGGTGTCTGATACAAACCTGTAATCCCTGCACTCGGGAGGGAGGCAGAGGCAGGAAGCTCCCTCATGGGTTTGAAGTTAGACTTGGCTCCATAGGGAATTCCAGGCATAAAGCAACAACAGTGATGAGGTTACTTCTCATCAGAAAGGCGAGGCCGGCTGTCCGAATCAGCTGGAGATAATTAACATTGCTGCACATCAGGAACGCATCTCGAATAAATGAGCAGCTTTGACTCCAAAGCACAGGCTTGGCCACGCCCAACCTGAGTTCACCTCCCTGGGGAGGATTTGTAGATACTCACACACGACTCTGCCCCCCAACACTGTGCATGGGTCTACCATCAGAACCACTCCGCTTCCCCCCAGGTGCAGTTCTGCTCTGAATACAGGGCTTCGGTGTTTCCACAGTTGGGCCGACGTCCTTAACTGAAAACTGCGGCTTCCAATGGGACTTAGAGTATTTGTCACCTCCCAGGATCACGACGGTGGGACATAGACTTATTCCCCAGAGGCAGCCCCTGCACACAAGCACATTGCCTGATCCCTCACAGCAGCTTGCACTGACTTCGGTGGGTGTCCAGGCCTCTCTGCTTTCAGAACTTACGGTCTGCAGGACTGTCGTCACTCCTGCCCAATTGGGTGGGTGTCAGAGGTCAAGCTCATGGGAGGAGTGGGATGCCAGGGTGGGTAATCTGTTGCCAAGAGTTTAGGATAAAGAACCATGAGCCACCCCCACCCCCCAGCAGCTGGTAGAATCAAATGTTGAGGAGACTCACAGCCAAGCGTTAGGCGGAGCTTGGGGAGTCGAGTGGAAGAGGGGAAGGGAGGGATCCAAGGAGCAGGAGGGGACAAGAATGCCACAAGAAGACCAACAGAGTCAAGTAACCTAGAGCCACGGGCGCTTACAGAGACGGAAGCACCAACCAAAGAGCATGCGCGGACTGGACCTAGGCCCCCTCCCTATGTACCGGATGTGCAGCTTGGTTTTCATGTGGGGTCCCTAGTTAAGTTGAACGGGTACTGTTTATGGCTTTGGATTCTTCTGCCCGTGTTCGATCACTTCGCCCTAATCAGGCTGCCTTATCTGGCCTCAGTGAATGAGGATGAAGTCAGTCCTGATGAGACTGGATCTGCTGGGGTGGGTTGGGGGAGGGGGAGGGGGAGGGGGAGGACTCCCCTTTTCTGAAGACAAGGGGAAGGAGGACAGGGGGAGAGAGGGTGGGATAGACGGAACAGGAGGAGAGTAGAGATGGGGCTACGATCTGGATGTAAATTAAAAATAAATTAAAGAAGAGAAAAAAACAGACTCCGGGTGTGGCGGCGCAAGCCTTTAATCCCAGCACTTGGGAGGCAGAGACAGGCAGATCGCTGTTGCAGGCGTATCGCTATGAGTTCGAGGCCAGCCTGGTCTACAAAGCAAGTCCAGGACAGCCAAGGCTACACAGAGAGACCTTGTCTTGAAAAACCAAAGAAAGAAAAAAAAAAAAAAGAAAGAAAAGAAAAAAAAGAGGAAACAAAACAAACCTAAAATAAATAACAAACAAAAACAAAACAAAACAAACAAACAAAAACAAAACAAAACAAACAAACAAACAAAAACCTCTCTCCTTGTTCAGAAAGGTCATATGGTTTCCCAGCCGGGTCTCTAGAACACTTGCAGGGGCCATGCCCCATATCGAAAACTTTAAGATGTTTATAGCATACACATGGAATTTTTCCGGACTTGGGAGGGGGGGCTCTGTTTGTTTACTTCAGAGCTGTTAAAAGTTTGCAAACGACTCTGTCAGTGTAATGTTCCTAAAAAAACAAGGCACAGGGCTTCTCCTTCCTGCGGCCCCCACCCCCACCCCTCAGCCTCAGAAACCATGTAAGCCTCTTAGTGCACCTGCTTTCCTATTCTTTCCTACGGGAGAGGTGAGACAGCCCCATCCAGGCTCAGTTCGCGAACCGAAGCAGCTTACCAGTCTGTGTGGGCGTCATCAATCACCAACAGGATCCTGGGTCTCTGAACCACGGGTGTGACAGGAGTTGGTGGTTCCATAAGCCCCGAGGGGGCCTGGGGGGTCTGTTTCATGGCGCTGGAGAAAGAGCTGAACAGGCTGGATCCTGGAGAAGAGAAGGAGGCAGCCAGAGGCTGGGGGTGCCTCCTCTCCGTGGCGGGGGATGCTGGGGAGCTGCTGGAGCTCTCTGGGCGCTGGAGATCTGGCATGTAGCCATTGGGCAGGTTAGCCACAAAGCTGCTGTCAGACAGACGCCTCCGGAGGAAGTTCATGGCTGCTGTCGCCGTCGATAGGTGGGGTAGTAGCCTCCTTCCACACAAAAGCAACTAGGTGAGGCTGGAAGAGCAGGTTGCCAGCTGCAGGCAGGACGAGGCTTGGGGTCAGAGGAGCCCAGAGGGTTCTGGCCCAGCAGACGTGGGCCTCACAGGATTCTGTTTACCTGTTGAATACAAGCCAGCAAGCACATTAGTGGAAACAACCTCTTCCCCTTTAAAAGCAAACAGATAAGGCACATTTCCAGCCCCTTGCTGATGGAGTTGCAAACTGGGGCACACTTTTAGGGACTAATTTGGCAATAGGCCTTAAAAGCAAGCACACAACTGCAATTTTTGGGAACTCTACAGTAAAAATTAAAAAAAATTAAGTAATAGGTAAAAACTTCATGCATAGATTTATTACAGCCTTATTGACACTGGTAAAATAATGGTTCAGATGACACGTCTTCCATAATAGAACTAAGTTTCATGTTGTAATAGTAAATACATCAATGTATCATTGTATACAATGTAATAATGTATACATCAGTACATCGATACATCAATGTATTGAACTCAAATAAATCAAATACATGGGGAACCGCATCTACACTGGAGGCAGAGATAGGTAGATCAATAGTTCAAGGTCTGTCTGGGCCTAGCGAGCCCAAGGCCAGCTTGAATAACTTAGCAAAACCTGCTTCAAAATTAAATGGGTAAGTAAATACATAAATAACATTTTAAGTGACTTGAGATATAGCTCAGTGAAAGAGGCGCCTAGCTTCCAGGAAACTCTGAGTTGGATCTGTAGCACTGAAAAAAAAACAAAAAACAAAAACAAAAACAAAAAAAAAAAAACACATCATAACACAAACTTACATATACAGAAAAACCTCAGCCCCGTAAAAATGATACAATTTAGAAACTACAGATAAACCACAGCAGTGAATTTATTCTTGCAGCACACATTGTCTGACATTAAAAAATTTTTTTTACTTGTATTTTCCAAATGTTCTTGAATGTATAATGGTAGATATTGAGAGCACCCCCTCCTACCCCCATTAACTTCACGTGCTGAAGATCTGATCCCCAGTGAGAAGAGATTTTTTTTTTAGATGAGGCCTGTGGGAGGTAACTGGAATTGGGTCAGTATTGATGATGGAGGCCCCAGGATGGGGAAAGAACTCTTCTTATGACAGACACCCTTTGTACCTGGTAAGGACACAAGTAAATGGTGGCATACATGTATACATACCGCACACAGATAGTCTTGTAAGAAAAAAAAAAGTTGTTTTAAATAGAAACTGAGGCTCCAAAGATAGTGCAGCCAGTTGGTTACTGGGTAGGCAGGCAGGAGCTTTGCCCCTGCATGAGGATCTGGGAGCTAAAGTGCCAAAGCCCCCAAGCCTCAAGGGCAGAACTCCAGGGCCAGCTTCACACCAGCATTCAGCAGACACAAGCAAGCCTGTGAGATAAAAGCCTTTGAGAACATAGAAAACAACCGAGACTGGATCAGACAGAGGCAACTTCCAGGCCACCCTGCTTAAGAAGTTATTTGTAGTCTGGGTGTCTGGACTCACACTTGTAATCCCTGCACTTGGGAGGGAGGCAGAGGCAGGAAGCTCCCTCAGTGTTGGGGACAGTAGGCCATATGGCCAGTGTTCAGCCATCTTGTCAGAGCCTACACTTTTAGGCTCCTATTTCTCCAGCAGTCTGTCATTTATCAAAAACCAGCTGACCCTATCGTGGTTCAGCAGTCAGACACCTGTTGTGGTTTATTGTGGGGAGATGGTCATTCTAAGACTCCCGAGCTCATAGTAAGAGCTACTCCTTTCTGGCTATAAACTAGCTTTTCCAGTAAGACTACTGGTAAAAATCAGATTAAAGGCCAGCTGCTTGTGAGCAGCAGTTCTGGGAACTTTTTCCTGACTAACCAGATCTTTCACAACTTCCTTTTCTCTCTGGACTTTCTCCCTCTTCTGTGATTATAGCAGCTGTAAAGGTAGACACCTGCTGGAGCATTCCAGAGTTAGGTATCCATAGCAACCCTCACTTACGCAAACACCCATGCCCCCGTGTCTGTAAAAACTCTGTGATAAATTTCAATAAACGGGGTTTGATCAGAATCCAGACTTGCTCCCATTTCTTCGTGTCTTGTGTTCTCTTCTTCATACAGGTGGATTTTCCTCCCGAGCTTTAATCGAACCCCGGCAGGCTGGGCCACCTCTGTACCTTGTAAGGACACAAGTAAAAAGTGGCCATCTGCAAGCTGGAAGGTGGTCCTCTCCAGACCCACCATGCTACACCCTGCTGTCAGACTTCTAGACTGTGCAAATTCCTGCTGTTTAAGCCGTATAGTCTGTGGCATTTTGTTATGGTAACTGAAACAGACAACACACACACATACACACACACTTTTCTAAACAGAATATTTTGGGTTTTTAAATTACATTTGTTCATTGATGTATTGTGTATGTGTGTGTGTGTGTGTGTGTGTGTTTGTCTATCTGTCTCTCTCTCTCTCTCTCTCTCTCTCTCTCTCTCTCTCTCTCTCTCTCTGTGTTCATGTGTGTATGTGCATGTGTGTGTGTATACACACTCTTGTGGAAGCCAGAGAATAATTTTCAGGTAAAAGTTCTCTCCTGTTCTGTAGGGCTGGAGGCTGAACTCAGGTCTTCAGGCTTGGCAGCAGGTGCCTTGACTGGCTAAGCACGAGCCATCTCCCCAACCCAAGAAGAATTTTTAAAATCTCATTCTTTATGTGAAATGGAGGACAGTGACAACTTAAGCCATGGGACTGAACTATATGTTTCAGTTACATTTTATTGTTTTGTAGAGGACTTTTAATCCAGCAAAATGGCTGCTCTGGTAAGGAAATCACATCTAAAGACCTTGTAGGTCCTGCTGGAAGATAGACACGCCCTTACTACCTATCTTTAGTCCCAAGCACTGAAAGTAAGGTTAGTTTATAGACGGAAGCAGGCGTGTTTGAAAGTGCTGCCTAATTGAGGGGCAGACAAAGTGACACAGCAGAGAATGAGGACAGAATGAGTCAGAGGTAGGACATGCCCAGCTCTCAGGAGAACAGCACAGGAAAGAGAGGCGACTTCAGAGCAGCACAGGGAAAGCGGTGGGAGGAGCAGGGGGTAGTGTGAGCAGTGTGTTTGTGTGTGTGTGTGTCCGTTTTACAGAGACACGTTGCAGAAAGAATGATCCAGAGAATGAGAAGGAGCCGCAAGATTTAAAAAAAAAAAATATTGCTAGAATCAGTTGGAGGCCAGGCAGTGCAATTCAGTCAGAAGTCAAGAGAGGCCAGTGTGAGTCGGTCAGCTTGGAGAGGAGTTTGGGCCAGAACAGCTGAATTGAACCAGCCAGCCAGAGTTCAGAAAGAGCTGGAAAGGGTGGGTTTATTCAGCAGTAAGTCTCAGAGGCTGCAACATTCTAGGCCTAGGTTAGTACGAGAAGGCTGGAAACTGAAGCTTTCACTGTTTGAGTCTGCAGAAGATTAGATTGTTCGGAGGCTAGAAGCTTCCAGGCCTAGGCCTAAGGATAACTAGAACAGAGAAAGAAACACTATGGGCTTATCCCAGGCTGTATGTTCTTATAGCTTGGGGACAGCTCTCATCTCATCCCTATATCTAAGGAAAGAAAAAACATTTTCATTCTGGCCCTCAACTTTTACATCTTATGAATTTTACTTAAGAGTAAAATCCTCTGGGTGTCATGGCGCACGCCTTTAATCCCAGCACTCCAGAGGCAAAGGCAGGTGGATCGCTGTGAGTTCGAGGCCAGCCTAGTCTACAAAGCGAGTCCAGGACCGCTAAGGTTACACAGAGAAACTCTGTCTCAAACAAAACAAAACAAAACAAAAAAACCAAAAACCAAAAAACAAAACAAAAAACAAACAAAACAAAACAGTAAAATTCAAAAAGTCATTACAGTACAATTCTTTGAATTTGGTTAAATGATAATGTGGGGTAGAGTCTATTTGTTTCTGTCACCTCAGAAGTTTCCCTATACCCCTTGCTGGCCAATCCACACCTCCCCAAGGCACTAACGCACACTGCTGTGTCTGAATTTTTATCTGGGTACTAGAGACCCCAACTCTACTCTTCTTGCTCATATGGCAAGACCTTTACTGACAAAGCCACCTCTGTGGCCATGAGATTAACTTTATGGCTCTGTATGATCCTAAATTGATGACGTCCTATTGCACCTGACAAGAAAAATAAAATAATAATTACTTCCTATTGTTTTGGGTTAGGTTCCCCAGAGAGGAGTCTCTCCCTGTAGAGTCTCACAGGCAGGCCTGTTAAAGAGCGCCACCTTGATGAACAACTGTCAGCAAGAATGAAAACAGAATTGCCTGAGGGAGGGGTGCGAATGTAATACAGTTTCAGCAAAGCCTTGGATGAACATCCTGAGAGGAACTGAAATATCTCCTGTCTCCCCCCACCGTCACGCCCGCCCACCCCCTCTGTTTGTATGCTGCCAAGTTACTCACTGTACCATTAAAACCCCAACTATCAGCTTTAGTTTGAGCTTCGCTGTGCTTGCCTTCCCATTTCACCTGGGCATGTGTATGGTGGCTCCACTCCCTCAAGGTGAGCTCTCTCCCGTGCTGTATCGACTTTTTGTTTCTCTCTAGAAACATCACATCTGTTCATTTATTTATTTATTTATTTTTAAAGATTCGTTTATTTATTATGTATACAGCATTCTGCCTGCAGGCCAGAAGAGAGCACCAGATCTCATTATAGATGGTCGTTGAGCCACCATGTAGGTTGCTGGGAATTGAACTCATGACCTTTGGAAGAGCAGTCGGTGCTCTTAACCTCTGAGCCATCTCTCCAGCCCCCACACATGTTCGTTTAAATATCTGTCCAAAGTTGGTGATTATCATCTGTGAAGGGGCTAATTTCAGTAAGCTACTGATCACTACTGAGCTCCCACTCCGCCTCCCACCCACCTCCCACCTCCACTTTGGTTTTTTGAGACAGGGTTTCTCTGTGTAGCCCTGGCTGTCCTGGACTTGCTTTGTAGTCCAGGCTGGCCTCGAACTAACAGAGACCCGCCTGCCGCCGCCTCCCTGAGTGCTGGGATTACAGGCATGCACCACCGTGCCTAGCCTCTCTTTTTAAATTGCTAGATAAAGGGGCTCTGTATACATGATAAATAAATAAACCTTTAAAAATGACTGGATAAAAACGTTTGTGAAATATTTGAGCTGAAGACACTGTGCAGTTTATTTAACAGTCACTTTTTTGGGTACTCTGGTCAACCCCAGATTGGTAGGAATTTAACTGTTATCACCACACTTGCCTCCTATAAACATTTCTGTTTGCTAGAAAGCCTCTTTTTATGTTTTATTTTGAGATGGCACTTCACTAAGTAGCCTGGGATAACCTTGGGCTCTTGAACACCCAGCCTCAGCTTCCCAAGTAACTGGGTTTACAGGTGTATTCCTAGTGGCATGCCTCCTTATAAACTTCTGGTGCACCCCAAGGATGGTCAGGGGTTTTCCTGTAACCCTTACTATTCTGGGCCCTAGAAAGGCTTAAGTCTGGCAAAGACAAGTTGGTAACTGGTGAACCAGTGGCTGTGGCTGAAGATATGTGCTGGTTAAGAACCTGGAGTGACATTGCAGAGAGTTACGTGTTTTTAAGTAGGTCAGCTGGGAAGTGACCATAACATTACTTGTAGCTGGAAGATTATGTACTTTTCTGACATATGTTGATACTGTGGGGGTGACTAAATCATGTCAATAAACAAAACTATCTTATGCATTTATCATTTTAGGGATGGGTAAAACATTTAAAATCCCCTTTGGCAATTTGAAAATATGAACTATGACACTTCAATATTTAATATCGTTGTCCTTACAAAAGACAGGTGAAGCTCGTTCTTTTCAGTGGCAATGTCGATAAATGTCACCCGATTTTGTACAACTCAGATGCCCCAACTGAGGCCACGCAGTCTATCCTTCTGTGATCTGCTTACTTGCCTTAACATAGTGTCCTCCAGGTTCATCCCCATTGAAAGCAATAGGATTTTTCTCTTTTTAATGGCCCAATAGTATTTCATTATCACCAAACACCTCACCATCTGACAATGAAAACAGCATTGTGAATAATGCTGAGATGAACATGGGAGAGCCACTATCTCTACCTCATTGCCACTGCTCAACGTGACGCGGTAAAAATCTCACATGGCACTGTCCCATTCCGCACAAGACAATGAACATCTCTTGGTCCAGCGTAGTCACGTTGGATATGCAACCTGCCCACCAGTCACTTAGACCCAATCTTGGCCACCAGAATTGGATTATCACAATTTTAACAGTTCTTATGCTTAAGCGACCAGGATTTCTCTCCCCCGCCCCCCACTAGGATCTTCTCTAAGGGCTGCAGAGTGCAAAAGCAGTGGCATTGCCACATACTTGCCACTAGAGGGCAGGTGTGGACCTGTCTGGTTTAGAAAAGAAAAATAAACCTAAAACATTTTCAATGGCAGGCAGCTACTTCTCAGAGGCTGAGGTAGGTGAGGGGAATATTAAGAAGGATGAAAATAGGTTGACTTGGCCATAGAGCCCGAAAAGGGACAGTCACAGGGTGATAAGCTTTGCATTAAAGTGGAAAGAGTCATCCCGCAGTGGCATCACCCCAGAGGGGGGAAAAAAAGCAGGTTATCTCTGAGAAACCTGGGTTAATTTCCTTGCTCCCCTTCAGATCAGCTTACACAGCTGGGTTTCTACTTTTGGGATCCATCTACTCGTAGGCCAGAAACCTCACGTTTTTGCCTTTGCCTTTTCTTGTATTGGTTTCAGATGCTCACTCACTTTCTCTTGTCATTCCTCATGCTGGGTCTGTGCTGTCCAAGAACTGGGTCTGTGCTGTCCAAGAACTTGACTCCAATGGTGGTTCTTTACCCAGCACAAGGCCCCTCTCAAACGCACTAGTTACAGAGCACACAGTCTCAGCTCTCTGGCCTTAGACACAGCCTGACAGAATCAGTCAGTTTGAAGGTTGAGCTCTCGGGTTCTGTTACTTCCCATCCACAGGGTCTTAGATAGGAGAGATGGCTCAGTGGTTAAGAGCGCTGCCTGCTCTTCCAGAGGTCCTGAGTTCAATTCCCAGCAACCACATGGTGGCTCACAACCATCTATAATGTGATCTGATACCCTCTTCTATAGATAAAGCACTCATATGCAATAAATAAAATAAATAAATCTTAAAAAAAAAAAAAAGAAAGAAAGAAAAGTGACCTCATCTCCTCGTGCTGTGCATGCGTGCTTCCTGTACTTTGTTTTCAGATTTCAGCTGATAAGTCGGCACCTACCTCATGGGGCTCTTATGAGAATGAAGTGGCTAATTAAGGTGTTTCAAATAGTGCCTGGCATCAGTGAGCAACCTGTGTCCCCAGTAGTATTGATTTCCTTTTTGACAACCAGCAAGTAGGAGGGCAGTGTGGTGGGGAACTGCAGTATTTACATGAGAATGAGCTAACAGCTAACACTCAGAGCTGCAGGGCTAAAGTAGATCCAAGTAAATGCTGTTAAAGCGCTTTTTAAAGATACTTGTCTTTTAAGTTAACACGGAGCAAAATGAACTTTCTGGCTATCTAGTTCTAGAAATCTCAATTGACTCTCCTAACCACCAAAACTCGGAGGAGACCCATCATTGCTCCTGAAATGCCTTCACAACGTCCTTCCGAGGTTACTCACACAGCGCACTTCATGCCGCCAGCCAGACCTCCTACCTGGCTGACTCAGATGAGGAATGTGCAAAGCCTAACCTCATTTCTTGAACAGCAGGAAAAGACTACGGATTTCAGGATGGAACTTCCTGTGTGTGCTTGCTGCACACGGCTTGTCCCCTCAACAGGAAGTCCCTCCAGATGTCTGCCCAGCTCAATCCTCGCCTCCTTTAGGTATTCCTGAATGCCAGCCTGAATGCCAGGAATGTCTCTACATTCCTGAATGTAGAGACAAAAGGACTCCATTCTGGTGGCCAGTGCCTGGCACTTGGGATTCCTTCAACACTGCAGGATGCACCACCTAATATATTCTGCCTACAACTTATTCCACACACTGCCCACCACCTCTGCTTGCGTTGATAGAATCCAAGTGCCTCAAGATCACACAGCACTGTGTGACCTGTTCCCTGATGTATCTGTTCTAAGCACTTAGGACAGTGTCCACACATAGTAGGGCAGCAAAGGCCATTGACTGAGTGAATGTATACAAAACCACCAGGGACAAAGTTCAACTACTTCCATGGGTTTTCTGTGAAGACTAGATATGTTATTGTACTAAAGAAAGCTCTCCTCAGGGCTGGAGAGATGGCTCAGAGGTTAAGAGCGCTGTCTGGTGTTCCAAAGGTCCTGAGTTCAATTCCCAGCAACCGCATGGTGGTTCACAACCATCTATAATGACATCTTGTGCCCTCTTCTGGCTTGCAGGTGTACATGCAGACAAAACATTGTATACAAAATAAATAAATAAAATCTTAAAAAAAAAAAGAAAAAGAAAAAGAAAGAAAGCTCTTCTCGGTGCTAGATTCACACCTCAGCTAGTGAAACCTCATACTGGAGGAGTAGCCATCTTCAGTTTTTAGTGGCTGCTCATCTGTGCAAACATACCCGGATTCATACAAGGTCCCTCACACCATCCTCTGCCCCACAAGTGAACACTGACAGGACTCTCCCCTCTTCTTACCTACTCCTACTCCGGTCCCTCCTTAAGAGTCAGTCTTTGCTTAGGAAGTTTAAAATTTCTTTGAGACAGCACGGCCTGGGCTTCACCAATGCATTGATGACTGCGGGAACAGAAAGTCTCTCAGGGGAGGCAGGGAATCCATAGACCACACCAGGCTGATGCTAAGAGACACTTTACTTCCTGGAGAAAAGGTTAAGCATTGAGGGATTGGCTCTGCTGGGCCTTTCCAGCCACATCACGTGAAAGTGCCTGCTGCTGTTGATGAGTTCAAATCCCGCATGCCTTTCTCCTGTGAGTGGTGTCAATTTCGCCAGGAGCAGAGCACATGATCGTCACCGAAACAGAGAAGATTTTAGTGTCGAAAGGATGATTTGTGGCCTTCTGCACTGTCTCTTTCCCCTTGAGGAAGAAAAACCTAGGGTGCTGGGAAAGTCTGTGAGAGGGTAAGTCAAGTGATCTCCTCTTATTTGTTTCAAATCACTGCCCCCTATCTGAAATACATTCAAATACAGAAGTCCTCCCCCAAACAATCCCCAAAACTAAGCTCATGGACATAGACGATTACACTTAAGAAGTTGGGGAGCATATACTAAATCCTGTGAAGATTACATGGCTAACAGGACTGAGCTATCTGTGAAATAATCACAGGAGCTATTTATACACAGAATCTGCAGAGCCCTCTGGGCAGTAACATCCAGGACTGGGGCCCATGCTTGAAGCGATTTGATCATCATGTCAGTTTGCCTCTGACTTATCCAGACATCATCATCTGAAGGTCATGTCCAAACTCCCCATGGTGGGGGAAAGCTTGGAAGCGGGAGTGTGAGGTGGCTGGCCACACTGCATTACAGGAAGGAGGCAGGAAGGAACGGGTCCTGGTGCCTCGTTTGGTAAAATGAAATATGCGCCACGCGACATGTATATGACAGGCGATTTATTGTAGAAATGTGGGAGAGGAGGAGAGGGGAAAGGGGTACCCCAGGGGGACAGAGAGACAGACAGAGACAGCACAACAGCAAGAAAGAGAACAAAAGGCAAGATGGGGTTTTTTTTTTTGTCTTTTATATGCTGGGCTGGGGCACACACCTGGTGGTAGGTAGCCGGCAATGGTATCATAGGTTGCTAGGCAGCCTGGAGGCAGGCTTGTGAAGCTGCTTCTATGCTAACATGGTTCACTTCCTCTTTTTACTCAGCCCACCAAATGGTGCTGCCCGTTCAGGCATTCCTGTAGAAACCTCTCTGGAAGCCTCTTTATAGAATGCCTCCAGGTGTGTTTCCTGAGTGAGTCTAAACCCAACTGAGTTGACAATCAAGAGGAGCCACAGCACTTTACAAAGGATCTGTGTCAGTTAGTCTACAAATCTCATTTGGCGGAAATACTTCTCCGGCCAGAGGCTATCTATGGGATGCCAAAGTGGCCAGCCGCAGGAGAGAGAGGGGTGACAGGAGACTATTAAGAGTCCTGCCACCTGCAAATTGAAACTCACTTCCTCAGCTCAACAGCGAGAGCATCACTTTTGACCCAGAACAAAACAGAGGCTATTTCACAGGTTGAGGACTGTCACTGTTAATTAACCTTGTCAACTTTATGGGCTTTAGATTATTCTGGAAGCAAGCCTCTGGGCATGTCTTCAAGAGACTTTCTAGGTTGAGGTAGCTGAGATGAGAAGACCCACCTTGACTGTAGGTGGCACTCCTCCCTGGGCAGGGCTCCTGGACCGAATAAAAAGGAAAAGTGAGCTGAGCAGCAGCCTCCATCTCTTGCTGCTTCCTTACTTCGACGCCTCATACTCCTGCTCCCGTCTTCTTTGCCATGATGGCTTGTGCACCTAATCTGTGAGCCAGGATAAACCCTTTGCTCCTTACGTTGCTTTTTGTCGAGGGTATTTATAACAACAAGGAAAGACACTAATAAGGGATGCCTGTATCATAAGATCCTGGTGATGATGATGGTAATCACCAATGTGATGACGGCCATGACAGCAGTGGGGTTGGCTATATTACTGGGTCAATTTGGTTTGGTTAAGATGGGACTTGCCTTCCCCAACAACCCTAGCCAGGAGATGCTATCGACTCCATTTCGCAGATGTAAAAATCAAGGACCAGAGACCATATGGCCTCTCAGCTTGCCAGGCTCTGCCTCACTAACTCACGGCACCCATCTTCGAACCTATCAGGAAGGTGAGAGTACTCCTCGTGGTTTTTGACCACCAGTTGGCGGAGCTACAACTCAAGCCTAGCACTCCCAGCTCTGGTGGCCACAATCCTGACCATCTAGCCGCCCACCTCTTCTCAGCCTTCGTATTTGAACCCTGGCAGACGCGAGGCTACGGTCCATGGGTGTTCCACCGTACCGTAGTACCCTAGTCCCCTTGGAATCTGGCTTCTCAGGTGTTCAAGTTGAGCTTAGCCATTTACACAGAGGTGCTTAGAGGCCTCATCCCTGTCCTCTGTCCCCCACACAGTGGTTCCATCTCTGTTTGTTCTTTTCTAGTGTGGTCTTCTCTGCGCTCGCTCCCCCCCCCCCACCCACTTTCTCCAGGAATTTATTCTGTTCAGGCTCTCTGGGCTCATTGCTTCCTCCATGAAGATTCTGATTCCACTCACCAGCTACCAGTTAGGTCTAAAGCTGCTTGCGATGGTGCCCTGTGCAACACTCATCACTGTGGATTTGAGGAGAAGGTCCTGGGCTTGGCTCTGAGTACCACAGTACCAAGACTGGAGGAGCACGTGGCCTTGGACTTTTTGAGCTGGGGACAGCAGCAGGCAGAGAAGAGTCAAGGGCATGCCTATACGGCCACAACTTGGAAACTAGGTAGAACCTTCCAGCCCGATGAATAAGAAAAACAAGTGGCCTCCTTCTTAAAGACAAAGGGACCTTATGGCCTGCAGTGTCCCTGAGAATGCAAAGAATGTAGCGATGAAAAAGAACCAGTTGCCTGGGAAATTTGCATGATGCTTCTGCCGGAGGACGGACACACACACACACACACACACACACACACACACACACACACAGTTTGGGGGCATATAGCTGTATATCTATATATGTTTCTCTGTCTCAACACACACAAATATATTTGTGTATTTATATCTGATATGTACATGTGGGGTAGGGGGAAAAGATAGATAGGTAGATAGATAGATAGATAGATAGAGAAACAGACATAGAAAAGTAGACATAGGCAGGAAGAGACATACATGGAAAGAGAAAGGCATAGACATATGGAGGCACACTCACAGAGAGCGCACCTGATGAGCCAGACGGTGCCTACTTGGCCTTCAGTCCTCCAACACCTTCAGTTGCTAGCCAGGAGCCCCCTGCCTAGGCCAGGGCAAATGACCAATTGGCAACGTTCCTCGAGGCCAGGTGCTAGCCTAATGAGGAAGCGAGCGAGTGCACTCGGGGAAAGCGGACAGGGCACGGCTATAAAGCAGTCCAGTGAATGAGACCCGCCACACCCCTTCTGGTCTGTCTTCACCCTGGTAATGACCCTACTCAGCCGCACAGGCTGGCAGTCTGAGGAGCTGCATGCTTTTCCCCTCCTTTCCCACATACAGCCACCACCAACCTGAAACAGACTTGATTCCTTCCCTCCTTTCAGCCCCATGGTCACAGTCCCTAGCGGATGCAATTCTTCTTCTGCCTCTTCCTTTTAACTGACAGTCTGTTAAGTCTCCCAATATCGGCCGTTCCTTTTCATGAACCCCACCCCCATCAGTGTACTTTAAAACTCCAGATTATTTCATACTCTTCGGAGCTAACATGACTAGGACCCTCTCCTCACACGTTTTCGACCCCCAAAATGCCTTTGTTTGTTTGTTTATCCATGATGGAAGCCTCATCCCCTACAATTCAAAATGAAATGCCGTCCACAGGATCCCACGTGAGTGTTTGGTCCCCAGCCGGTGGCATTACTTTGAGAGGTTCTGGCGGCCAGGCCTGACTGGAAAAAGTCTATCACGAGGGGATAAGTCCTTGGGGACTGCACCACATCACACTGTAGGCTTCTCTTTCATTTGCTCTGTTTCCTGGCCACAGTGAGTGACGTGAGCTCCTGGATTCTGCCATGCCTTTGCCATGGTGTTGGAGGAAAAGCTCTGAGATCAGAGGTCAAATCGTCTCTCTCTAGAGTTGTTTCCGTCAAGCATTTGGATCACAGTGACACAAATGTTCCAATGACTTAAACACTTCCTATCAGGAGGAGGTGTTTGACCTTACTGTCACCCCCCCCCCCAGGCTTCCGTACTAGGCAATTCTGGAAATTTCTTCCCTAGCTCTCTCCTTGCCACCCACGTCCCACCTCTATTATCATCACTTTCTCACCCTGATCATTCCCTGCAGTGTTGTTCCAACACCCACTGCTCCCATACAACAATGCAACGGCGGAGTGATATTTCCCACCAGGCACTCCCGGGGGGGGGGGGCAGGGGGGGGCGGAGCCAAGCTCTCTGTTCTCACTGCTTTGCCCAGGATCTGGCACACGGAGCCCACACACAACAAACACAGGGTTGAAGTCTGTTGGAGGACTCTAAGTCTGTGGGTGGTTGGAAGCTATCTCCATCCGACTGGGGGAGGGCATGGGAGGAGATGTCTGTGCAGTACAGAGCCCCCCACACTCTGGCACTCCTACTCCGTGGCTGTTTGCCTTGGTGAGCGTGCCCTGGTTTTAGCCTGCTTGGTCTCCACCAAAGCCTGTGGTAAAGAGTAATTCCTTCCTGGGCAGTGTTGGTAGGTAGAGCATTCTAGGAGGTGTTTACGTCACTGGGCCCAAACTCTCATGAATGGGTTAATGCTGTCCGACAGGAATCAGTGGGTCCTCACTCATACAGGACGGAGTTACCTATTGAAAGAGCAGGCGGTGACCAAGTCAGCCCTCCTGTCTTGTCTGCAGGCCAGGCGTCAGCACCCCACTCCCTGGAGGACTTCTGATGTCTCTTGGCCACCTCCATGTTTTGATGTGGCGTGGGAATCTCACTGGGTGGAGCAATCTCATCGTAAACTTTTCTGCCGCCTGTACTGCGAGCTGAAGAAATCTCTGGTCTTTACAGATGCCCAGGCCTGAGGCCTTCTGCTACAACAGCAGCAAACTGACTAAGACAAGAAAACCTGGCAGGCTGGTTTGTCCAAGGTCATGTAGCTCAGTAGAAGCACAGGCTAGACCAGAGCACAGGTCTCCTGCGTCCTCAACCTATGAGTTTATATGCCTCCAAAACTACCCCAGCTAACATAAGGACGTCGTGACCGCTTCCTAGCTACATTACTGTTTCCCAACAAGGAACATTGTTTCTGAATCATCAAATAGCACCCACGCGTGGCTGCTTATGAGCCAAAGGCAAACAGTCTCCCACTAATCCTCACCCAATCCTGTGGGACAAATACGATCAGTGATCGCATTTACAGATGAAGAAACTGAGGCTCCAGGGACTTAGCAACTCTGCAGACCATCATGCACCAGGGAGTTGGTCAGTGCACTGTTCTCTATCAGGATGAGGACGTTCAACCACTGAGACACCCTGGTCGGCTGCCCCACCCTCCCATCTCCTCTTCAGGTGCAATGGGCTAACAGTGCTCGCTGGTAACGCTGGCTGAGCTGTAGGGCTCTCTCAGGCCTGCACTGTCTTTCCCCTTAGGAAGCCCACGTCTGGGAACTGTATCAAGAACGGTCAACACTCTCATCTTGCAGGCTGGCTGCCTTTCTGCTACTGGAAAAGAGGCATGCGGCTGAGGCACGTGCATGCATGCGTGTGTGCGTGTGTGTGTGTGTGTGTGTGTGTGTGTGTGTGTGTGTGTGTGTGTAGTACAGCTGGGGGTGGATACCACCACAGGCTCCTCACCCTCATGAGGTGGATGACGCCAGTGATAATAAAACAAATAACAACGGCGAATGTTTAGGCAGTGCTAGGTCCTGTTCCAAGTCTGTCTTGTGTAACAAACCCACCAGTCCTAACAGTCTCAGTAGAACAGCATATGCAACCATGGCACAAAGACTACTTTGAGCTGAAGCTAACTAAGAAAGATCAAAGGAAGAGCTTTCCTTCCTTTTTTTTTTTTTTTTTTTTCCTAAACCCAGGGCACCCATTTGCCTGTCTCTCTCTCTGTGTCCACCAGGAAGTACATGGGTTAATGGCTGGAGACAGCTTTGAACCTTTACCACCCATGCCACAGACACAATAGGAATTTTTCCTGATAAGCTTTTAATAATTAGCCTTTCTTTTTCTACTAGTTTCTATTAGCGTTTGCTGCCTGATAAACTCAGTCTCTTTCGCCTGGGTCACCGGTTCTCTGAATGCTTCCATTCTTTCGTTAAGATGTTCTAGGGTTCAGGGTCCATTTGTCCCTCAGAGTCACTCAGGTTCCTATTCAAATGCCTGTGACTTAACATGCACTGCTCCACTGTGAGTTAAAAATATCTGGAGTTGAAAAATTCAGAGAAGACCCCCCCCTGACGTACTGCACATCATAGCCCGGCAGTGATGCACACCACAGGATACTGGATGCTTCATCTGTGATCACACGACTGCCTGGACCACTGGCTGTAAGCAGTCCAGCATCATGAAAAAGGATAACGATGCACACTGTTAGCGCGGGGAAAAGGGAGACATTCCAAATCTGAAGCACCCAGTTAAAAGACTGTCACATTCTCACCGTAAAATGAAACAGTCTCAAGTTGAGCCATCTGAAGTTTAGAAGCGGGCGCCTGCATCCATCGTGCGCCTTAGACACTGTTTTTCTTTTGATGCTCTGTCACGCTGCGGTGACCTTTTAATACGGTTCCTCGTGTTGTGCTGATCCCCAGCCATAAAAATTTTTCCATTGCTGCCTTGTGACTGTAATTTTGCTACGGTTACGAATCGTAATGTAAACACCGGAAATGCAGACTATCTGATATGTGACCCCTGTGAGAGGGTCATTTGATTCCCAATGGGGTCCTGACCTACAGGTTGAGAATCACTGACATAGGCAAATGGTTTCCCCCTCCTCTACAATAATCTTTTTTTTTTCTTTATGGATGAAAGAAATTGAGGCCCTGAAAAGGAGAACTACTTTTCTGGTGGCCACAGCCCTAGGGTTTGGCCAAAGGAGATGGTTTGGCTCCTGAATATGAGCTCCACCTGATACCCGCTCCGCCCTGCGGGCAAATCACCCTTAACAGCCCTCACCAGCTTCTTTTCTATCAGTAAATGAAGGACCCTATGAAGAACTCATGCAAATCTTTGTTTCTTACTCTCAATCGCCAAAGCCAAGCATAGCGAAGAGATTAATTTCTCTGCCTCTGTTTATTTTGATTTCTAATAAAACTTGTCATACTATGTTAGTAATGACATTTGCTGAAGTTATTTTTAATTGTCCCACTACATCAAAAGCATTCAGCTAAGCACCTCTTACACGTTCTCATGTACCAGCCATCCGAGGGAGGAGGTTCTTCCTTCCAGATTTCATCCTGAGGAAGCCAAATCTCAGCAAGACTTGTTGTAACTTAACCAAGGAAACACAAGCCGCCTCATAACTCAACCAGGTCGCTGGGATCCCAGGGTTTAGGTTCTAAGTTTTTTATTTTTATTTTTATTTTTATTTTTTTTGTTCACTCATCAGTCGCCCCTCCTTCTTCCATTCTCAGAATCAGCTCCCCCCTGGAGGTCAAGGTGGGAGTTGCCTGAACCTCTAGCCTTTTCCCGGGGGCCTGGGAAAACTTCTTGCAGATGGATTCTGCAATAAGGGCATATGTAAAATTGAAAGGCAGGAAATAAGGAGTGGAGACAGATTAAAATGACGTGGGAGTTGGAAGCACGATCAGAATCTATTGTAAGACAAATTTTCAATTAAAATATAACAAAGGGGTAATTCTATGCCCTGCTGGATCTCCCCTCACTGGGGCTCACTGCCTCAAGACAAGTGGCTTTCCCAGGCCTGAAGTGGCTGAGCCCCAGGCAAGCAGGAACCGTGCCACCTAAAGGGAGATGACTTGCATCAGGCAGGGTATATAAAGCTTTGGAATCCTGGCATCAGATTTCCCCACCAGGAGCAGCACTATCCCTGGTGGGCAAAGCAGGAGCTTCTCTCATTGGATGGGACTGCCTGGCAGCTGATCCCTGGGCACCTCCAGTAACAGCCAGTATGGGGCAAGCCCTGCCAAGATGCTGAAGGCAGCCTCAGCTTCCTCGGCTACATCCATTTAGTATTATTTTCTTTTCAAAGTAACACTTTATTAATTTACTGAGAACTCCAGACACATGTACAGTGTGTTTGATCAGCCATCTATTCCGTCCCCTAACTCCTCCTAGCTCCACCCCTACTTTGTTACCCCCTCCCCCAACCTCATGTCTTCTTCTTCTTCTTCTTCTTCTTCTTCTTCTTCTTTTTTTTAAGTTTACCAGGTGCATTGTGTGCTGTCAATATACTTAGAGGTATGGGGCCATCCACTAGAGTGTGGCCCACCTCCCAGGGTCCATATCCTTTGAGAAAACTGACTCTCTTCCCATAGAAGCTATCAGCTGTCAATAGCTTCTCAGTTATGGGTGGAGGCTCCTGAGCTCGCACCCCCCCCCCCACCATCCCCCCAACTCCCACTCCCGATGCTAGAATGTTCACTGGCTTCATTTTGTGCAGGTCACTACAGCTGCTGTGAGTTCATGAGTCAACAGGTCTGTCACGTACAGAAGACACTTTAGCTCTGGACCTCCCCGACCTCCGACCTCTTCTACAGTGGTGGCTGAGCACTGTTGAGGGAGGGCTGATACATGTACCACACATGGCCGAGCACTACCTAGGCCCTTATTCTCTGCACTTTGAAGTAGTTGTGAGTTTCTGTGTTAGTCTCACCCCTGACTGCACAAGGAAACTTCTCTGATGAGGTCTGAGAGCCATTCCAGTCCATAGGTACAGAGCTCCAAATTTAAGTGGCAACTTATTGCTATGTCCCCTTAGCAAAATAATATTCACTGGGCCTACAGCAGAAACACAAATAGTTAAGAAATAGTTTTAAAAGTGCTCATCCTCACGTTCTTTATCCATTTTTTTTTCCTGTTGAGAGACATCTAGGTTGTTTCCAGATTCTGGCTATTATGAACAAAGCTGCTATAAACACAGTTGAACAAGTGTCCCTATGGTATGGTGGAGCATCTTTTGGGCATATACTCAGAAGTGGTAATATCTGGGTCTTAAGGTAGAACTATTCCCAGTTTTCTGAGAAGCCTCCATAGTGGTTGTACAAGTTTGCACTCCCAGGAGTGATGGAGGTGTGTACATCTTGCTCCACATCTCTGTCAGCATGTGTTGTCACTTGAGTTTTTGATCTTATCCCTTCTGACAGGTATAAGATGGAATTTTAGAGTAGTTTTGTACAATAACTTGGCCTTTCAGAGCCTCCAGTTCCTAGTTTATAAGATGTGATTCTTTCCCAACTCAGAATGTAGAACAATACACAAATGTCACAATGCATATTAGACCTTGTATATGAATCAGAATTAAATGTAAAGCATAATTATAAAAACATTTTATAGAGAAATTGTTATGAAACCCATCCACAAAATTCATATTTAATAAATATTTCTCTTAATTTACAAAAGTACTCATCCTTAGCCATCAGGGGAATGGAGACTAAAACTACTTTGAGGTTTCATCTAACTTGAGTCATAATGGCTAAGGTTATGAAAACAAAATTCTGGGAAGGGATATATTTTTCTCTCATGCAATTGGTAGGAGTGGAGCATAAGTCAGTGTAGCCACTGTGGCAAAACAAACAAACAAACAAACAAAATATATATATAAATAAAAGCAGGAGAGGCTGCTGAGACACTCGGACAAGCCAAGCCACCAAGAAGTGACATGGAGACTAGCTAAACCACCTGGAAGAAGCAGAGACCAGCAGAGCAGCCACATTCGCTAAAGAGGTTCAGACCACCTGAACTGCTCAAGAATGACGGTCTCTAACCTGTTGAGCTTTTGATGAGTTTTAGAGTGCACTCTTGGTTTCCAGCTTTCGTGAATTGTCACCCATGTTGGGTGATACAGTTGCCTTGGGAGTCGTTTCCGCTCCTGTAAGTAACTCCAAGAAAATTCATTGGTTCACCAGGTTGGATATTGGTGTTATCCATATTTGCTCTGTCATTGCTTCCCTGTCTGGGATGGGTAGATAGTTCATCATGTTTCCCCAGGAATGGTGTCATACAACAATGGGGAAGGGGGAAAATGGGAGGGGTTAAATAGTTTATGTTCTTAATCACAAAAGCTCTTCCCACATCTCTTTTCTTAGCATCTGGACCTGCTTAGAGATGAATCTCTAAGGATACATCCTTAGAGATGAATCTCTAAGGAAACCAAGTTCTTGGGGGCGGTCTTAGATTTGCCTCCCCTTATCAGAAGGCAAAACTTGGCATGACAGAAGACCCCCAAGACGGCTCTGAAATAGCAGTGCTCTGCATGTTTTACTGGTTTCAACCTCCATGGCCTGCACCACCTTCTTGAAGGCTCACGAAGAGAAGCCCTTTAGTTAGCTCACTGTTCCTGGACAGACAGTGTACCCATATTTCATCAATTGCCTTTCAGTGGCTCAAGCCAAGTTGGTATAGTTGATTAGAAAGGGTTTTGCCAGAGGAGTATATCCCGCCTGGAGCACTGAATCTTTGAAAATTGGCACAGCTGGGACTTTTTTCACAGAAGGGCGAAGAGCACCACACCAAACAATCTTAAGGGCATCGCGATGCCATAACATTTGGCATTGTTCTTTCTTTCTTTTAAAGATTTATTCATTTATTTATTATTTTTACAGTACTCTGTCTGCATGTACACCTGCAGGCCAGAAGAGGGCATCAGGACACATAATAGATGGTTATGAGGTTGCTGGGAATTGAACTCAGGACCTCTGGAAGAGCAGTTAGTGCTCTTAACCTCTGTGCCACATCACCAGCCCGGCGTTGCTCTTTCAAACCTCTCTGGCTATATACCACTTTGTTATTAACTCAACAGGAATGAATAAAAACAGAAGGCTTCAACCCAATGGCTAATGTCAAAAAAAAAAAAAGAACAAAACTTATGTCCCCTTCCCCAGGCCCGCTTTATTATAGAAATAGTCCCTACATGGAGAAACTCGCAAATAACACAAAACAGTGAAGGTCCTCAGTTACCACTTCCTCACTTCCGGGGGTATGGCTGTTCCTCCTCCTCCTCTGAGGCCGCTCCACCAAGGCCAATGCACCACACTCAAAACTCTCTGCCTGTTGGTCTTGCCTCTTTGGGCCAGCTCTTAATCTTTCCGTGGTTCAGTCTACCCATCACACAACAGGGCTAATAACTCTAGCTCATCCCCTGGCTTTTGGCAAGGGTTAGGTTATCCCAAACAAACTACCCTTGGCACACAGGCCGTGAGTAAGAAACAAGAAGCCGAACCACAGTGAGGCACGGCTCTGGCTCTGGTCGTCTCACTGAGTAGGAAGGATAACGTGTGAAAAGGAGGCGCTGAGTCTGTCAGGCACTTCAGGGAAAGCTGGAAGTGGTACCAGGTACAGTGTTGTGCCAAGCTCTGCACACAGCACATGCAGCCAGCTCCATTGTCATAGCGCAGGGGGCGGGTGTGTGTGTGTGTGTGTGTGTGTGTGTGTGTGTGTGTGTGTGTGTTGTGCGTTTCTTAAAAGCCCTTATCACGTGAGACTCTAAAGGCACAAGAGACATTCCTTGGACCTCCTGCTTAGAACATTTTACCAAGGCGAGTCAGTGCTAGTGACTGAGGAGGAGTTGAAAGGCTCCCATGGCTTCAGACCCATTGCTCCAGTTTGAATTTGAAACTCCCCTACAGAGTGGTAAAGTAATCTAGTGGTCAAATTGACTGAATCTGAAGTCATCTGAAGTCAACTGAAAGATAAGCCACTGGGCACACACCTGAAGGGTTGTCCTGATCAGGTTACTTGAAGCAGGAAGACCTAACCTGAATGCGAGCAGTACCTTCTAATGGCGGTGCAGACAAAAGGAAACCAGAGGGGAAAGCTTAGCTTTTGAGATCGTCGTCTTCGCGTCTCACTTGTAAGTTCGCCTACCCTTCCGCTGACTCTGTTATTGCAGCTGCCACAACAGTTTCCCATGATTCCCAGCTTCTGTGGGCTTCCAACGTGGATGAAAGACCAATGCCCCTTCAGGAAATCCTCCAGACCTTTAGCACCAGGTGGGACAGGCTCTCCATTGTGCAGACAGCCACGATTGGACTACCTAGCACATATCATTTAAGCCAACCTAATAAATACACCATATATATACACACATATATATATATGTATGTATGTATATATATATATATATATATATATATATATATATATATATATATATATATATTCCTTCCATCAGTTCTGTTCCTCTAGAGGATACTAGCTAATGCACTTCCCTATAAGCTCATGCTTTGAATGTTTATTTCCCACTTGGTGTTGCTATTTCAAGAGGCTGGGGAACCTTTAGGAAGTGGGGCCTACCTAGCTAAAGTCGGTCACTAGGGGTGGGCTTTAAAGGAAAAGCCTAGACCTGGTTCTTGCCGAGCTCCTGCTTTCTGGTCTCCCGTGATGTATAGCCTCGTCTACAATCTCCTACTGCCATGAGAAACCGAAACCATAGAAAACTATGAGCTGAAAGAAACCCCTTGTCCTTTAAGCTGTTTCTGGCAGATACTGTAGTCACAACATGCTGTGAAAACAACTGATAGCCCCAGTTGAAGAAAACACTGGAACCACAGAGATCTAATGAACACCAAAAGCTGGGGCTCAGTCTGCATGGTGCTTGTGGTACAAGCAGGAAGATGCAGGTTCAGAGGCCAGCACCCACGTAAAAGTCTGACATAGCTGTGCACATTTGTAATATCTTAGCTGCACCTGACCTGATAGCTCCAGTTTCAGTCAGAGAACTTGTCCCAAACAGTAAGGCAGAGTTTGAGAGACGGCTCAGAGGTTAAGAGCACCTGCTGCCCTTCCAGAGGGCCCAAGTTTGGTTGCCAGCACCCATGTCAGACATCTCCAAGTACCCATAACTGCAGCTACAAGAGATAATATGTACTTTTCTAGCTTCTGTGGACACACACACACACACACACACACACACACACACACACACACAAATAAACAATGAAAAACAAATAGAAAAACACTAAGAGGTACAGACTTGAAGATATATTTTTTACCAAAGATGCTATATAAGGGTGGCCAACATATACATAAAATTATATTCAGCATAACTAGCAAATTATAGAAATTCAATTCAAAGCATGGCGAGCACCTGGAACTCTCAGGCATAGCTGACCCAAATGCACACCAGCCCAGTTCCTCTGGAGAAACAGTTTGACTGTTTTCCACAAACTCACACATAACCTTAGTGCATGCCCTAGTGATCCAACTCCTAGGTATTTGTCCTAGAAGACAGCTCTTTGCTTAAAACGTCTAACTTGGGATGGAATCCAATCTCCTTAACACATCTGGCTCCCAGGGACCCTTCTGGTGACATTTTCATTGACACCCCCCCACTTGCCTGGCCTCTCTACCTGCTCTGAGACTCACTGTTTCCAGTTTCTCTCACATACTTTCAGCCACTCGTGAGCCTCATGGTAAGGTTGGGTATTAGCTCTACACCCTAGCTCTATACCCTAGCTCTACACCCTAGCTCTACACCCTAGCTCTACACCCTAGCTCTACACCCTAGCTCTATACCCTAGCTCTACACCCTAGCTCTATACCCTAGCTCTATACCCTAGCTCTATACCCTAGCTCTATACCCTAGCTCTACACCCCAGCTCTATACCCCAGCTCTATACCCTAGCTCTATACCCTAGCTCTACACCCTAGCTCTACACCCTAGCTCTATACCCTAGCTCTATACCCTAGCTCTATACCCTAGCTCTACACCCTAGCTCTATACCCTAGCTCTATACCCTAGCTCTACACCCTAGCTCTATACCCTAGCTCTATACCCTAGCTCTACACCCTAGCTCTACACCCTAGCTCTATACCCTAGCTCTACACCCTAGCTCTATACCCTAGCTCTATACCCTAGCTCTATACCCTAGCTCTATACCCTAGCTCTTCTCTGACTTCTCTGCAAGGAAAGCTCTCTGTGCCTTTGAATGGTCTCATATTTTTTCCCTCACAGGATGTGTGACTATTGTGACATTATATTGTGGATAGACAACAGAGAACGGTGTCACAGTCACACAGCGAGGAAGGGTCAGGTTCTCCACCTGGAGAGGATGGTTCATTTACGGATTTTTTTTTTTTATCCACCAACACATATGATCCATGAGAGTAAAGATGTCACCTGACTTTCCACTGATAGATACCAGCACTTAGAATGCCCCTAAGCACCGGGAAGAACTCCTCAAATATTTGCTGAATGGATAAATGAATAAGCCCGAGAGATGAACACTCAGCCATGAAATTTCCAACGCTCTCATCCTGATAGCGTGTCTTTGTTTTGTATCGCCCTTCAAAGTAGATCAACCCTAACGTAAAATAATTAATTCAGCTCCTTGTGCTTTAAAGCTATATTCAGTCTGACATCTTCCTGTAGCCTGCTCGATTAGAAACAAGACCTCAGAGAGACCAAGGCTGGACACTCATGTTTTCTTTCTTTCTTTTTTTTTTTTGCATTATAATTTTTAAAATTAATTCATTCATATTACATCTCAATTGTTATCCCATCCCATGTATCCTCCCATTCCTCCCTCCCTCCCACTTTGACCCCACTTCCCTCCCCTATGACTGTGACTGGGGGGGACCTCCTCCCCCTGAATATGATCCTAGGGTATCAGATCTCTTCTTGGTAGTTTGCTATCTTTCCTTTGAGTGCCACCAGGCCTTCCCATCAAGGGGACATACTCATGTTTTCTTAGAATAATATTATGTGAAAGCTACCCTATGAGAAAGCTACCCACAGGTATAACCACTATGAGATGTCCCTGAAGTTTCTAAGGCAGATTAGCACCTGCTTCTGGCCAGTCTACAGGTGTCAGTGAGTCCTCTCAGAGTCAGCCCAGTGAGCCTTACAAGTGAAGGAAACCAAACACACAGACTCTAAGGTACAAACTCAGTGTCGCATAAATATAGGCAACACCCAGGGCATCAGCCCCACCCTTCGCCCGACCTGGGATTTTGGAGGATGCTTGTTTATAAGAGTAAACATCAGAGGAGTCTAACAGGATGCAGGATGCAACTCTTAAGAAAGAAGGGTCAGCCTGGACACACAGTTGGCCTCTAAAGTTTCTCAAAGTCTGGCATTGTCAAGTCTGACAGAGCAAGATGCTGATGGCCACAAATATTTGTTGAGAATCTGTTCTGTAACAGGTGTGGGCTGGAGGTTTCCCCAGACACTGCCATTTGATTTTCAAGATTCAGAATCACTTTTCAGCAAGCACGCAGGTGTTGGAGCTATTCATACACAGAGAATCTTGCGAGCAAGGATGCCCGGGAACTCCCTACTTCCAGCCATGCTAGCTCATAACCTGATAGTTACCTTGAAGACAAAACAGTATGCAACCCCATGCAAACCCATGCAGATTAATTTTCTACTTCTTTTAGGCTGGGCCAGTATCTTGGACACCAATTAGCACAAACATTGCTGGTGGAAGTTAGATTACATAAAAGCTGGGCATAACGCATGCTTTTTGTTGACTAAAATCTGTTCCAAGGTATTTTTTTTTTTTTTTTGGCTCTTCAGCTCTGCATTTCATACTATGGCCTCGTGACTGGAGAGAGGGCTCAGCGGTTAAGAGCACTGACTGCTGTTCCAGAGGTCCTGAGTTCAATTCCCAGCAACCACATGGTGGCTCACAACCATCTATACTGTGATTTGATGCATACTGTATACATAATAAATAAATCTTTAAAAAAAAAAAAGAATAAGGTTGCTCCTGGTACACCCTTGTTTTTTCTTAGTGATGAAAAACCAAGATATCTGAGATCTAAGAGGAAAGTTGAAGGCTACTGGGTTCTGTTCACTGCCAGGATTTCTGTTCACTTTGAGCAGTATGAGCATGCAAGCGGGGGTGGGGGGGACACTCCTCTGCTGGAATGTCCTATCAGCTCCCTGCCCCTCTATGTGCTGGCTCTCCTCTCTTCATCTAAACACTTCTGTGAGCTGTGCCCCCCCCCCCCCCCCCCCGTTTCTGTAGAATAGTAACAATGTTTCTTTCCTATGATAACCTTTTTTACATCTAAAGCAGCAGTCAGGATGGTGTTCACTTATCAACACAGTGACTGGGCAAAGACTCAAGCGTCTGCACTTTTTTTTTTAATGCTGATTTGATAAGTTATATATGTCTGGGTATACAACCTCAGGTCATACAAGGTATTAACACTTGCCTCCTCATTAGACAGTGGCAGCAGCTGATTCCATTCCCCATTTTGGAAGCCATACTCTGGACAAGCAGCTTAGTTTGGAAAGACAAAGAGCAGAAAGCATATGTGACAAGAGCTGGTACAGTTGTGTGGAGTATATACCAGCCAGAGGTGCAGGTGAAGGGTCTCAGTCCCTAGATGAGGAAAGATTGCTCACCTGGGAGGCAGAGCTCATACGAAACATGGCTTGTGTCCTGAGCCTACTTCCAGGATAATGATCTGGCCTCACATTATGGCTGTTCCCTGCCCACTGCACCTCAAACACCTGCCACAATGCCAAGTACGTATTATGTAGTCTGTGAGTCTATTCTAGGCCCCAAACTACAAACATCATCTGATAAGAATGATACAACTTGAAGCGTCTAAGAGACAGAAAGATGTGGGTCCCCGTTTCCTACCATCTATGGACTAATCAGTGGCCTGGGACAAGTCATCTGAGTTTTCTGAACTGCATTTTCTCAACTGTAAGCTGAGGGGTCTGGCCGGTAAAACATGAGGCTTCCTTCAGATTCGGGGTACTCTAATCTCCTGCAGCCATCTGAGGCAATGGAACAGACACCCCACAATAATATGGCTGGGCTAACCCATATCAAAGTCGGGGCACGGTTTCTAGAACAAACCGCGGGGAATGATGCAAAAGCAGACAAAGGCTGCCATCTCCAGTCCCGTTCCACCCTGTAACCTGCTGCCACTCTGGTGTGTCTACCTGGATGGGTTTAGATGTCAGGCTTACTTGTCACTAAATGGGTGACCTTGGGCGAGTCACTCCATTTCTGACAGCCTTGACTTTGCACATCTGAACGATGGAGTTCACCCGCCCATTCCTAGGACTGCATGAAAAAATACAGTGATTAACTACTGCGAAGCCCCTGGGGACACAAGTGGCATGCCCCTTTATTCAGACATTGTCTAGCCATCACCCTCAACCCACACAGTCATTCTGGAGCTCATCTCTCTCTAAAGCACAAGCACCTGGAGCGAGAAAGGCTCCAAAAATATATCCCTCCTGCCCCTTCCCACCTCTCTGCTGGACAAGCAAAAGGACTGGGGCTCAGGAAAAACAAAAAAAAACAAAAAAAAAAAACCCAACTTGGTGACTTAGCTCAAGGACATGCAAGTTCTTCATCAGAAAATCCTGGCCTAGAAGGTAGTGTGACAGACACCAAGAGCTACACAAGACACAAAGAAAACCCTTTGTAGGCTCTACTCTCCCTAAAGAAATTTAGAAGCCTTCTCCTATATGACCACATTCTAATAAGTGGCTGAACTTTTTTATTTCTGCATCGGGGGTAGGGGGTGTGCCGGTGGTGAGACTGTGGCAAGCATGAGATGCAAGGATGCCTGGAAGTGCCAGTGAGATGAAAGGCAGAGTTTCCAGGCAGCGGCAGTTCCCTGCTGCTCCTCACACGTATGCCCACTTCTGCTCTTCTCAGTCCACCCCCCCCCTTTTCCAGTCCCCCCCCCCTGAAGCACCGGAAGCCTTTCAGGGCACGTAAGGAAGGGTGTCAGGCGCTAGCAACAATCCAACAACCTATAGCCCATTTACACACAGACAAGGAAACCATCACAACTGTGCTATCCACAACATTAAAGGTATTGAAGCATTCTCTGCCCTCTGACAGCCCAGCCTGACCAGCCAGAGAGTGCTTCAGATTCATTCAGGCACATTAGTAACTCAGGGGGTCAGGGACCTTAAGGTTCTGGGAGAGCATTCAGCAGTTTCTGGAGAAATCTTACTCTATAGTCTGCGGGGGTGGGGGGGGATGGGGGGGGGAAGCAGGGAGCACACACAATGCAAGGAAGGGCTCCTTGGCACACCAGCTCCCATCCTGGCTTGATTCCCAAAGCAAAGCCTTTACCTTTAGGGAGCATTTGACGGACAGCTCCAGCAAGAGCAAGCCCATTCTCAGCAGCTCCCCCTGAGAGCAGTGCTCAGCCAGCACCTGCCAGTACCATATGCACTTTAGCAAACAGACCCTGAAAGGGGAGAGATCTGCTGTCCTAAGATCACAATGCAGGCGAGAGGCAAGAGGCTGGAGCTTGCCCCTGACCTCCCCCGGCCCCTCCTAGCCTAAGGTTGTTTCTTCCGCCTTCCCAGATGCTTTCCCTTCCCCTCCCAGGCCCCACTCCCTCTTCCAGATGTTTGGGCTCACCTCCTCGTGTCTGAGGATCCCGCCAGGTTGAACAATGCGCAGAAGTAGGTAGTTGTGAAACAAGCCACCGGGGGCATGTGGTGCTGTGCCCATGCCAGGTGGCAAGGAGAGGCCACAGCCCCGCAAAGAGGCTCTCTGTCACCTAAAGAACAACTCCTCCTCTTCCTCCTCCCCCTCCTGCTCGCCCTCTTAGGTCCTCCTCTATAGTACTACTGGAACACGTGCTCTACTTAGGAGGGAGGCAGGAGGCAGCGAGTATGGCTTTTATTGGAAAGCAAATGCCAACAGTATGCTGAGCTCTGCTATGTCTTCACACTTCAGAGAGAGAAAGAGAGAGAGAGAGAGAGAGAGAGAGAGAGAGAGAGAGAGAGAGAGAGAGAGAGAGAAACAGAATGATAATGATTAACCCCTGTGTTCCTTCCAGGTCTGCTTCTCAGGGAAGCCAGAGAAACAATACACTTAACCAATGGAGTGCCAGCCCTAGGCATTACATCACCAGTGAGCCCCCTCATTGGCTAATAATTCCTAAAAGGCAAAAATCCTATTTCTAGATGCTTAACCCCTTCCTGCTCATCAACCCCAAAAAGGATTTGGTTTATACCAGTGTTTTCCAAACTTATTTTTTTTTTTAATCTGATCCCTCCAAAGAGCTTTCTAAACATGTCTGTGGTGATACAACCTCAGATTATCCATACCACAGCCTTTAGAGGGTGTGTGGCTACCTATTTTAACAGTATAAAGAAACGGGACCCTGTGCACTCATAACCCTTCCTCGCTAAGGGCAGTGACACTTTTTTTTTGGAGCAATATATAATATATTCAACATTTACTGCATCTTCCCATTCGTATCCTTCCCTGAGCAGCAGACATTACAGGTCCTCTTTCACAAGTAAGGTTCAGCCAGGCCTCCTGGCACAGATCTGCCGTTCCAGCTACTGGGGTAGGGTGGGGGTCAGGGGCTGAGGCAGGAAAATCACAAGTTCAAGGCTAGATTGAGCTATAGAGTAAGTTCAAGACCAATAACCTTAGCAAGAGAGTGCTATCACATCTCAACATAAGAAGTGAAATAGGGCTACGGATGGGCTCCGCAGAAGAGTACCAGCCCACCCTGCATGATGCTTTGGGGTCAGTGACCTACACTGGACGAAATGAGAACGTGAGCCATTTGCCCAACAGCCGCGGCTCACTTTGAAGGCCAAGCTGTTGGACCCTATCTTGATATCCTGTTAAGTTCCCACTTTTTATTTTTTTAAAGCCAGATCTTTTTTTTTTTTTTTTTAAACCTTGGCTGTCCTAGAACTTACTATGTAGATCAGGCTGGCCTGGAATTCACAGGGATCCACCTGCCTATAGCTTGAGTACAGGGATTAAAGGCTTGAACTGCTATAGCCAACATGAAGTTCCTACTTAAAGTTGAACCAGGCCAATTGCTTTGCATTTTGTGCTTGTCTAGCGTGGTCCGCAAGAATTCAGAAGGTATCGGTGTGGCCGGTGAGGCTGGGAATGGCAGAGCCTGAGGACTGAGGAGTGAAAAGTGAATTCTCAGACAGGTACACTCAGAGGCAGTCAGCCCTTCTGGAAACCACTGTCTCTCTCAAGTTCACTCGGTCTGCTTCTGTTGTAAATCTTAGCCTCACTAGCATGTTCTGTAGGGAACTTGCTCCTACCTCCAAGCCTAGGACAGATGCCCTCGCTGTGAGCTTCTCTCAGGCCCCTGTATCTGGGAGCTGCTCTTGCTTGTTTACTCGATAAGACTGATGAGATTACAGCTGTGTCTACCCTTTCCACCCACATATGCCCAGAACAGGGCCTGCCACGTGTGAATGCTCAGTCATGGCTGACAGGGTGAATGGGTCCCACAGGAAAGGCTTGTGTTGAAGTTCTAAAATGGCATCATCATCCTGGGGTGAGAAAGGCAGAAGGTTGGAAGTCGGGGACCCACATAAGTTAACGGTCCAGTCTTGCTCATACGGATTGAGGTGTCAGGTGCATTCTTGATTTCTTTATGGGGTATCCGTGAGCATCACATTCAAGAATGGTCCAGGATCTCATGTCTTCCTCCACATCCTTTGTCATTTGAATTCACCGGCTTCGTGATTGACATCTGACAGTTGACAACTGCCCTTTCTATCCCAGCCCAGGCTTACCTGCTAGAGTACAGACCCACACCAAACGGATGTCCCTTAAGGGTATATGATGCACTTGGCTAGTCCAGCCCCACATAGCCTGCTTCTGCCTAGTCTTCCCACTGTCAAAACACCCATACTACCCACCTAATCTTTTTTTTAAAACCGAAGCGAATCTTACATTGTGCAAAACCGAACACTTCAAAGCACAAGGCCGAGTCGAGTTTAGCACCTTCATATGGACACAACCACCACCCCTGTGTAGTTCTAAGGCCTCACCATTACTCCAAAGGGAACCATTCACTCTCTCTGCTATCAGGCCCCACTCCTGCTTCTCCCTCAGCCTGTGGCAAATGCTGATTCCATTCCTGTGTCTGTGGATTTACCTATATGGATAACGGCACTGTCCAGTGTCTAGCCTCTTATGCCCACATTTTGTGTGTGTGTGTGTGTGTGTGTGTGTGTGTGTGTGTTTGTGCACTTACCCAGGAGTGCATGTACAGAAACCATAGGTCAATGGCGCAGTGTCTGTCTGTATCACTCCCCACCTTATCTTTGTCTGTATCCCTCCCCACCTTATCTTTTGAGACGGACCCTTTCACGGGGCCTGGAGTTCACTGCTTCTGATAAGCCACCCAGCCAGCAAGCTCCTCCTGCCCTCTACCTGCTAGTGCTGGGTTATAGGCGTGTGCGGCCACACCCAGCCTTTTTAACGTGGGTGTCTGCACTCACCTTCTTATGCTTACGCAGCAAGCACTTAACCCACTAAGCCATCTCTGTAGCCCGGTGTCTGCCTTCTTTTATTTATGTTCTTGTACTGCTTACAAGGCCCGTTTATACTGTAGCATGTATTATTAGTACTTTGGTTGTTTTAGGACCGATAGTTCCCTGTGTACGCATGGCGCACTTAATCTCATTCACCCACTCGCCCACCCTGTGATAGACGTCTTCCACCCACCCAACCCTAAACCACAGGCCTGACAGTCACCTCTGACCTTTCTTTTCTGATGTCCACCTCCAATGTCGTGCAGCAACAAATCCTATCTGTTCTACATCCAAAATACAGTTCAAATCCTCTGCTCTTTCCCTCTGCTTACGCAGGACATCCACATTTCACTCACCTAACTTCTAGTCGGCGTCAAGACTTCATTATTCTCTCTAGTGTAGCTGGTAGGATACTTTGAAAACATAACCCAGATCATCCATTTATTTAATGGTGGTTTAACTGGGTCCCTTTCTTAGCAGAGTTTGCCTTCTAGGGCAAGGGAAAGAAAGAAAGAAAGAAAGAAAGAAAGAAAGAAAGAAAGAAAGAAAAAAAGAAAGAAAGAAGGAAGGAAGGAAAGATGCACATAGCATTGTATCAGGTCATTACGTGGGTTAACATCCTTCACTGGCTTCCTTGCACTTGGGGTAAAATCTGAACTCAGAATGCCTCCAAGGGCAAGCAGCTTCACATGCATCTCCTGTGGCCGGAAGCCACCCTTGAGTGATGTTTCCGTGACAGTGGAAACATCTGTGGTCCACTGCCTCACGGTCCATAGGCAAGCTACTCTTTCTGCTTCCTGATCTTAGCAATGCCGAGTATCAGCATAAATAACTAACACACACACACACACACACACACACACACACACACACACACACACAGACACACACACATGGGGGTGGAGGGCGGTGTTTGGGAGGGAGCTTCCTTGATGACCCTGTGAAACAGATCCACCGTTTTCTTCACTCGTCAGGAAATATGTATTGGGATGGGGGCATAGCTCAGCGGTAGGGGGTGTGGCTAAGCATGGGTGAATCCCTGGGTTCAGTCTCCATAACCCTACCATCCACACACACACACGTGTAATGAAAAAGTATGTGCTTGACACTGCCGGACCCCTGCGATAAAGCAGCTTTCAACTGCTTGGAGCCTGTGGGGCAGTGCGGAAGGCCAACGCAAGAAAGAGAATAAAGTTAAAAAGGGCTGTAAAGGGAGAAGGAAAGGGCAGGTGTCCACTTCACACAGGACAGTCTTTCCAAGGAGGCTTCACTGAACTGCAAGACACAAAGAGTCACTCAGACAAAAACCCCCATTGTCCTCGCTCACATCCTCACTCCTAGCCCACGCAAAGCAGTGGTCCACCCTGCAGTACTTTCTTTCAAAGGGCTAAAGTATACAGAGCCCACTACTCTCCCTTCCTTAGCTCACAGAGCTGCATCTCCCTGCCTGGGACAGCCCCTGATGTTTGGAAGGCTGATTGGCTTATTAAGTGGTTGAATTAGCGAGTGACTCATCACTGAAAGCACTTCCTGGAGTGTAACAAGTGACATACTGTGACGGATGCTGTCATTGCCGGCTTAATCGGGACTCCATTAGGCTCAAAAGGCACTGAGATGATTGCGAAACCGAGAATAAAAGCGTATAACTCTGCATGTTGTGGGACAACTAAGCGAGAATTCATGTACATAGAAAGCACATACATATACACATGCATAGAAGTCTACAGTCATTGGGGTGATTAGCAGAGGTGCCTCAATGCCCAGCCCGCCTCCAAGGCTAAGATGCTTGTTACCTCCTAACGTCCAGCAGCAAGGAGTGTTGGCTGTTGATAGCTCCTATTTGTGGCCCTATTTAGAAACCATTTGGCTGAAGGGGACACCTGAAGTTACGTCCCTCCTTGGGAGCACTCTGCACTCACTTGCTGCAACTCCTCAAGGACCCTTGTACCCAGAAATCTTAGCATGTGTTCTATCTTCATTCCTGTTGCTGTGATAAAACATCACAAAGCAACCTAGGGAAGAAAGGGTTTCATTTGGTTCCCAAGTCCAGTCTACAGCCCATATTTTGGGGGCTCATGAAAGTACTCCAGATATGAAGCTTGAGGGAGCTAGTCACAGCCACAAGCAAGGTAGAGAAAGAATAAAGGCATGCCTAATGTTCCGCTCATTTCTGCCACACTTAGATAGTCCAGGACTGGATCCCAAAGAAGAGCGCTGCTCACCACTGGCTGGGTCTTCCCATCAATGAACTTACTCATACAGACAATATCTGACAGATATGCTTACGGGCCAATCTCACCTAGACAATCAATACCTCATTGAGACTTTCAACCTAGCTAATTCTAGAGTGTGGCAAACTAACAATTAAAAGTTACTAGATAGCATCTCTGATCTTTTAACCAAGAAACCACGCCTATGGCAACTAGGCACTGCTTTCCTAACACACACACACACACACACACACACACACACACACACACAGTTTACAAGGCTGATAATGTCTTCGAGGCAACTAGATTAAGTGGCTTTCTGGTCTTACTTCCCATGAGCCTTTGTTGAGGCTGCTGTACCACTCGCTTATATGGCCTTGCCCACAAAGCAGCAGCCACTGGGCCCAAGGAGGTAAAAAGGCAAGCCCAGGAAAGGTGGAAGTCCTCACCCAGGAACCAGGGATCATAAAGAGAGCACAAATCCTCCATATAAACTCCCCAAGGTTATCTGATGACGAGATAGATGCCGCAGCTTCCAAAACAAATATGCAATGACCCACAAGTTCAGAAGCAGGCATCACATGGCAGCATCTTCCTCTCTGAATTCAAGCCCAGAAGCTAGAGGCGCAGGGCTGCAGGCCAGACAGTCAGTCAGCCTTAAGGGGCCAGAGTCTTTGCAGCCAAGTTGCCTGAAAACCAGCTTTGTACAACTTACCAGCTTGGGGGATGCCAGCCTCCAGCACTGTCCACAGAGCCAGCAGAGTGACCATGGGGCCCACTGGAATTTTTCCCAGATTCCTTCATCCCAGCACAAACTTGTGAGGCCGCATCTTTAGACATGTGTACATTTTGGCAAGCCCTTTCACCTTGCAGTTTATTTCCCACCCACAAGTCCTGGCCGTACTGTGTAATCTACCGTTTGATTAGCCGAGGTTCTGGCTCCTTCACTTTGATCTGCATATAGAAAAATCTACCTGAAATTCTTATCTTCCCTCTCAGTTATTAGGCAGGCAAACTCTCTAGTCTCTGTAAATTTGCACTGAATAGCGACGTCCCAGCCTTCCCAGCTTCACCACGACCCACCCACCTCGTACTCTTTGCATTACAGCACATGACAATCCCTCATATCATCCCTGTTAGGCCCCATGAACTCCCAAGACTCCTTTCAGGCTGCTGGAGCTGAGCTGAGTGCCTGGCACTCAGCCAAGTAAGTCGTGATGCTCTATTCAGTGTTTGTCTGTGTTCCTAGCCTGGCCAGGGAAACCCTCCAAAGGTCTCTTCCTGCGCCCCAGGATGGCTGGAAATAGGAGACTGCACGACAGATCTGAGCCCCAGACCCAAGGCAACAGGTCGTGAGGGATCTGCAGACATAAAGCAGGTGTTGCGGTCCAGTGCAGAGCATCCGCACCTGCTGTGTTTCTCCCAGCTTCTCGGAGGATGCTCTTCCCCGAGAGAGACATCTGGATGCTGGGTTGAAACCCCAAAAGCCTTGAGAGCTCCGGGGCTCCAGTACTACACGGAGACTAGAGTCAAGGCCCCGCAGCAGATGCCTGGGACGGGAGGGTGGCGCTCTGGGCCCACGGAGCACCCGCATCCCGCATCCCGCATCCCGCATCCCGCATCCCGCCAACACGGAGCACCACCATCCCGCTAACACTGAGAGGGAGCTTATGGGAACACAGCACCAAGCGAGGACAGGGCAGCAGCTCGGGCTCGGGTAGCTGCTCCCTATGGCCAGAAAACCCACAAAGTCGACTTCGCCGTCGCTTACCCTGCCAGCTACGGTGGCCCGTCGGTACCTCAGGCGGGTACCGCCAGCTACAGGATCCGCGGACGCGCTGCACTAGGTGCGCTCAGCCTCTGCCCCGCACAGTACGCGAGCGCCTCCTCTGGGCGGCCCGGCCTCCCTGCGCCGCGGAGCCCATTGGCTGGGACAACAAGACCCTTGCACCTAGGCCCGCCCCTCCCGCCTTTCCTTCTCCGCCCCATTAGCTTTCTTGCTCCAGTCAGGTAGGAAAAGTTGCTGCCCAAGCAAGCTTTTGCTCTTGGCTGGCCTCAAGTGGCCAAATGAGGCGATCTTTCTCCATCCCAGGAGGGGCGAGATGCCCCTCAGGGAGTGTGAAGAGTGCAGTTCCGTATCCTAGGAAGCCAGCTTTGAGAAAGTCATCTGACCTCCCCTGGCTTTAAGAGGAGAGACCGGGAAGCCATATGTTAGCAAATGCCACAGGAGTACAAGCTCAAGGAGCAGCAGGAAACTAAGCTCCTATCCTGGTGTAGGGTGGCCAGGAAGTTAGTTACATACAAGCAGACGAACAAAAGATAATGTCAGCTTGCTGTAATCTGAGAGGGATATGTAGTAAGAACACAAAAGAGATGTTACTGGAATACAAGGACTGGTCTATGGAGGCAATTTGTGAGATGTGAATTAAGACTACTCGGGTAAAAGAAATCGGAAAAGAAGTTGATCAGGGAAATCTCATCCTCCAAAACAGTACAGACTTGGCGAGTGGGCGGTGGGGGGTAGGCATTTGGCAGGTCCCTGTCTCCTGTGTTGTTTCTATGCCTTAGGTTCCTTCACAAGGTCAAAGCAGATCACCCGCAAGACAGACTCCTCGGTCCTCGAATATTTTGTTCGATTTTAGAGACGGGGGTCTCTCTATGTAGACCAGGCTAGCCTCAAACTCACAGAGACGTGCCAGCCTCTGTCTCTTCAGTGCTGGATTTAAACGCACGTGCCACAATCAACTCTAACTGTAATATCTAGACTTTTAACTATAGTTCTTTTTGTTTTTGTTTTTCTTCTTTTAAACAACACTACTGATGTTCAAAATGCATAAGAAAAATGTTTGGGAAAAAGAGAAGGGGAATTTTTGCCTTGATAGTTTAATCTAAAGGACCTTATATTTCTAAGGAAACAGGGAGCGGGTCAGGGGTTTTGATGAGAAGCCGCGCAAATTACAGCACAAGTATTCATGTTTCATTGCACTATGAATAAGAAAAGCTGCAAATTAGATGCAGGAGAATGTGATGGTTTCATTAAAAATTCAATGCACGATAGCCAGTATTTGGTATATAGCACCAAAGGTTTTCCATTAATGATATTTGGTCATCATGCATTGGAGGTCAGTGCCACCTGGCATTTTTATTTTATGTACTCAACTCGAACAAAGAAAGGGGCCTGTGAACAGTAATCACCCTCAGAAGAGGCAATCCCTATGTCCCTACCATCCTCACCTGAGCCCGTGTTTATATTTGGAGAAACAGCAGATGATTTCATAAACCACTGGGTTTTGTCTTGGAGGTTGTACAAGGACTTGGGAGGGAAAAGATGCTAAGTCACTAAGCAATGCTTCTGAACCTTTGCCAGCAGCAAAACAAGCACCAGCTAAAAGATGACTTTCCATAAAATGCCTGTTATTTTTACTTCCATACAGTTTAAAAAAAAAGATTTTCTTATTTTTAATTATGTGTATGTGGGCTTTTGCATATGAGTACAGGTGCCTGCAGAGACCGGAGGCAGGAGGTTCCCTGGAGCTGGGGTTAGAGCCTGTTGTCAGCCACCCCACTTGGGTGCTGAGAACTGAACTCAGGCACTGCAAGAGCAGTGCATGGCCTTAGCTACTGAACCATCTCTCCAGGCCTTGGAACTCTACATTTTGAGGGTTAATTTTCACTGTGTGAAAGCCTGGCAACTCCTCAGACCTGAACCACCCACAGTTTGCACAACTCCTATCCTTGGGGCAGAATGCTAGCTCAACCTCCATCAGATGCTCATCCCCATGACTGCCTCCCAGGAAAACGTGACAAAAGGAGGAGAAAGATTGGACCGGACACTGATCAGGGTGACAGTGACAGCATCAGCATCAGCATCCTAAAGAGACTGGACCATGTAGTCATGAATCATGGTGACCAGGCTCTGTGCTCTCTTGACTTCTGCCTGTTTCCCAAGGGTGATCCCTCCGGCCACCCCTGCACCTCACCCTGCCGGTTTTCCTTTGTGAATCTCCATCTCTGCTACCCTTTCTTGCATTAGTCACCGAGTCATTTCTGTTGCTTTGAACCAAGAAATGGATGGACTCAGGAAGGAAAAACTGCCTCATTCAACAGCAAAGGAACAGTTTAGCACAGGAATCTGCGTACAAATGGATGCCGACATGGTAACAGGTGCACATTTCCTCACCACTCCATAAGAAATCACACCCCACAAGGTGGTGGTAGTAGGTAGCATTTGAAAATGATATTTATGTTTGAAAAGAACCCAGATTCTTTACTATACTATTCTTAGCGTGTCTAAAAAAAAAAAAAGTGAGCAAGCTCTTATAATAACAAACTATCCCAGAAATAAGCCCTCGCCTATAAATTTTACAGCTTGCAAGTATTTCACATTTCATATGCATAGCTCATAATTGACAGAGCTATAGCTGGAGCCTGGGCCCTAACTCAGAACAGCTCAGGATTTCCTGGGCTGTAGATTGGCTGGGTAAAATTGTTCTGTTGTCTACACACGGCAAGATTTTTAAGGTGATTGGAAAGTTTCATTTTTCAACATTTCCTTAAAAGAGCCACACAGTTAAAGGTGAACTGTGGAATGGGAAGATGGTGGCTCAGTGGGGAGAGAGAGCACTTGCTGTGCCAGCATGAGGATTTGGATTTGCCTACTCGGCTCATGTAAAAAGTCAGGTTTGGTAGCACACTCATAATCCCAAGGCTTCAAAGGGAAGATGAAACATAGAGACAGGGGAACCCCAAGAAAGTAGCCTATGTGCAGCAGCAAACGACAGAGAGACCCTGCTCAGACAAGGTGAGAGGAGGAGATGGACCAGCAGCTGAGCTTATCCTCTGAATTCCACACATATTCCATAACACGCACACCGTCGTGTGTGCCCACACAGTCACACCCAATTAAAAAGAGACAAATTGCTAGGATTGTCAAACAGTAAGGCTGGAAACAAACCTGATCAGGATTTGGAGAGGTAAATGCTGCTTTAGCAGTTGGAGTATTAAAAGAGAGAGAGAGAGAGAGAGAGAGAGAGAGAGAGAGAGAGAGAGAGAGAGAGAGAGAACCCTAAGAACATATACAGGGGGAGGAAGTCCCCCTCAGTCACAGTCATAGGGGAGGGGAGTAAGGGGAAAATGGGAGGGAGGGAGGAATGGGAGGATACAAGGGATGGGATAACCATTGAGATGTAATATGAATAAATTAATAAAAAAAGAAAAATAAAAGAGAGAGAGAGATTTGGAGTTATATTCAAAGGGAATCAGTGGTGCAAGAACTTTTCAATTCCATCTACTCCCATGCACTTCCCTTGGAGAGGTGGTTGGAATTTGCTTCACCTCTGTGCCTTAGTAAGATAAGGAAATAGAAAAAACAATCTCAGGGCGTATATTTCTTTTCTTGAATTTCAGAGTCAAGGCTCAGTGATGCCATGCCTGAGTCTAGGGCTGAGGCAGATTCTGAGCTGAAGACTTGGGGAGGCTTTTCTGCTAGCTTGTGTGTGTCGTGGAGTATTTCTGCTGACACTGCAAAGAATTGCCATGGCAACCAGTAAAAAAAAAAGTTTCCAAGTTCTTGCAGTCTCCCTCAAAGGAGGCAGATGCCAGTGGGTGTTACTCTGTCATTAAGGGTGCATGGAAGTTTCAGCTGATCATGTCACTCTCAAGATCCAATAAATTCCCCTTCAAGTCTCACCCAGAAGCAGCTCCAGTGAGATTAAAAAAAAAAGGGGGGGGGGGAGGGCCAAGTCCTGTGGGACAGGGAACGAAAACACCTTAACAGTGTTTCATTTCCAACAGTGTGGTTGGCTACACATTCCAAAAACCTTCCAGGTTAAAATGCAAGATGCGTAGACTCCTCAACTCCTTTCATCTTAACCAATCAGCTGACGGGGGTGGGGCCAGGATATCAGCAGGTAGATACTATATCGATGCTGTGAAGAGGCACCATGGCCAGGACAAAGTATAGAAGAGTTTATTGGGGATTACAGTTCCATCGGGTTAGAGTCCATAGCCATCATGGTGGAGAGCATGGCAGCAAGGAGACAGGCAGAGATGGTGCTGGAGCAGCGGCCGAGAGCTTAAATCTTATCCACAAGTTGGAGGCAGTGAGAGGTAACTGGGAATGGTGTAGGATTTGAAACCCGAAAAGGTCATCCCCCCAGGGAATATCACCTCAGTCGAGGCCACAGCTCTTAATTTTCCCCATGTAATTCCACCAACAGGTAACTAAGTATTCAATCATTTGAGCCTACGGAGGCAACACTCATTCGAACCGCTACAATCAGTATTGTGCAAGCAATGTTTATAATCCTGAGCAAGAGTGAGAGTCCAGGCCCATTGTATGCTGTCTCACTGTGTAGTCTTGTGTAAGGCTCCGCTAGTTACGGTCAAAGTCCATCTTCTCCGGATAGCCAGTTCCGCACTCGGTCTACGAAGACTGGACTCCCTTTCTCAGAGGGTCCTCACTCCACCTGATGCAGTGGTTCCAGATTTTTGTAAGCGGTGTCACATAGTCCTAAAAGGAAATACATGCCCAACCTTTCCTGAAAACAAGCACAGGGAATACCTCACCCCCTGCTGAGATCTTAGCCTCCAACAAATGGCCGTTAATTATACCTCAGGACCACCCCTTCATAATTAAGACAGTTAAGTACCATTTTCCTTCCTGTGATAAAGGCCCCATGTAGGTAGATGGAGTATCCTGGCACTCTTAGCCCTAGTGAATCAGGCACGAGTCACCCTCACTACCCGGGGTTTATAAATCCAAACTCCATAATTCACAAGTAAAGCTGCCTTTGCTTCCTCACTACACCATGCCCATCTGAGATTCCATTTATTCCAGGAGGGACCACGGCCGGATGCCCGGGGATCAGGCAGCAATGGTGGAAAAATCCCTTGTTCAACACCTTATATCAAAATATGATTGGACAGTGCTACAGCCCGTCCCACTCCCCCTCGCTTTATGGTTTCATCCTTTAAGCATTCTGTAGAGTGTTCCTTGGGGGGTCACAGTTCAGCTCTGGGGTCTCTTCTGCAGCTCTGATTGGTCAGTAGCAACTTGATTACAGTACATTTTTAGTCATCTGCATTGACCTGGTGTTTGGGTTATGCTGGATTTAGGTGGATTCCACAACATCCACAGTGATAGACTATAACCCAGAACTGTGAGCTAAAACAAACCCTTTCTCTCCCCAAGTTGCTTTTTGTCAAGATATTTTTTATCCTAGCAACAGCAAGGACAATAGGGCAGTCACTTCAGGATTGTGACTGTTAAACATGGACAGCCCGGCAGAACCAGGTCCTTGGTGTTAGTGTGTTTTAGTCAGAGATAAACTGGAATCAGAACTCCAGATGTGCTTCTGTTACACACTGGGTTTCCCAGGGTTTGGGTTTTTGTTTTTGTTTTTTGCACAGCAAAGAGGCTACATTGTCCACGTGTCCTTTGCCTTCCATCCTAAGCCCCACATGTACACCAGTCTGCATGTACACATACACTGGTCTCTCTAGAGACCTCTATTGTTTCAGCCAAGCTCAGCTGCCAGAGGAAAAGTCGGCATGAGTGAAACAAATATTTTCTCCTCACCTTCACAGAGAAGCAGAGGTACAAGGGCATTAGGGCAGCCCTGGAAGCCTACCATCTTCATGGAATCTTTGTTGTGCTATTATGCAGGTATGCCACCTTTGACAAGCTTAGGCACACCACAGCTATACGACAGGGGGCACTAATAACGCCCGTGTCCATGATACTTGTGAGAATGAGACCCGTAAAACACTTAAAGCTCTTCACACCGAGCCTGGCGTGGAATGAGTACTTTACACATCTTACCCACCTTTTCTGCATCTCAATGGTCAATTACTTGATTTCTCCAGATAAAAACTAGCATACGTGGGTCTAGAGAGAAGGTTCAGTAGTTAAAAGTGCATTCTGCTCTTCCATAGGACCTGAGTTTGGTTCTCAGCAGCCGTGTCCAGTGGCTCGCAACTGTGTCTTCAGCTCCAGGGAACCCAACACTCTCTTCTGATAACTGCAGGCACAGATGCACATATGTACACACACACACACACACACACACACACACACACACACACACACACAATATAAATATTTGAAAATAAGATCATTGACATACAGCTTGTCATTTAAAGCTCAGACAACGAATAAATTTCCTAATCTGGACAATGAGGTTGAATGATGGAAATTATGGAGCCCATTAGCACATTGTCATCTTATTTGACCTAAATCCCAGCCATCATATTAGAGGTAAGGTCTTTGCCTACTTAATAGTGTTGTATCTGCCACGTTTTACCTATTCCTCCAGGAAGAAGCTCTGTATCTTAGGCTTGGTTTGCTTGCTTGTTTGTTTTCTGTGATAAAACACCGTGACCAAAGCAACTTGGTGAGGGAGGGATATTTGGTTTATACGTCACATCACAATATCCCTGGGGGAAATCAGGGCAGGAACTCAAACAGGAACTTGGGGCCAGAAACTGAAACCGAGGCGACAGATGACCACTGCTTACTGGCTTGCTCTCATGGCTTGTTCAGCTTGCTTTCTTATATAACCCAGGACCACTAACCCACGAACGACAGTGCCGACAGTGAGCTGGCCTCTCCCACATCAATCATCGGTGAAAAAAATGTCCCGCATTCTTGCCTACAAACCGATCTGATGGAGGAGGAATTTTCCTCAGTTGAGGTTCCCTCTTCTCAGATGACTCCAGCGGCTATCAATTTGACAGAAACACTGAGCCACACACTACAGAAATAGCTCCAGGTGCTTTCTCCTCTTTTCTCTCTCAGTTTCTCCTCTTTCTTTGAACCTCATAGAAACGAGGACGGGAGGGGCTGTGGTGTCCCACGAAGGCCAAGCTTCCCTAGCAGCTCCACATATTGATTGGTAAGGGGAAGCCTTGTTCAAACCACAGCAGAGGCCAGGAACAGGTTCTACATACCAGTCACATGATAACCATTGCGTAGACATCTGACTGTCAAGTCTTCCCAGCTGCCCTGAGCAGTGAGCTTGTTTCTTTCTTTCTTTCTTTCTTTCTTTCTTTCTTTCTTTCTTTCTTTCTTTCTTTTAATTTTCATATTGTTTTTATTTTTTTCCTTTTTTTATTAATTTATTCTTGTTACATCTCAATGGTTATCCCATCCCTTGTATCCTCTCATTCTTCCCTCCCTCCCATTTTCCCCTTATTCCCCTCCCCTATGACTGTTCCTGAGGGGGATTTCCTCCCCCTGTATATGCTCATAGGGTATCAAGTCTCTTCTTGGTAACCTGCTGTCCTTCCTCAGAGTGCCACTAGGTCTTCCCCTCCAGGGGACATGGTCAAAGGTGAGGCACCAGAGTATGTGAGAAAGTCATATCCCACTCTCCACTCTACTGTGGAGACTGTTCTGACCATCAGCTAGATCTGGGTAGGGGTTTAAAGTTTTATGGCCTGTATTGTCCTTGGCTGGTGCCCCTGGGCCCAAATCTGCCCATCATAATGTTCTACTTGTAGGTTTCTAGGACTGTCTGGATCCTTCTACTGAGCATGTTTCTTATTCCCAGTTCTCAGGCAGTAAAAGAAGAGACCTAAAGAGACACATGCACTATAGAAGATCTCACAACTTTTAATACATCACCAGACCCTGAGCATTATGCCTTCTGTCATTTATGACCTGCATCACCTCCCTGTGATGTAAGTCACTCCCAGAGACCCACTGCCTGTCTGAACCATGCCTTTGATAGTGAATCTGGTTGTGATTTCCTAGAATTCTTTCCTTCTCAGTTCTCACTAGCATCTTGCCTCTGTGACCTTGTATTTTCTGTCTCTCTTCTTCAACAGGGCATTTCCATGTCACAGGAACATTCTGGAGTCCTAATGTTTTTTTTTTTAAGTCAAAGGAGGGTTACTCTCAAGAGAGCTCACAGGTCCTATTGTAGAACGGTAGGGCTTGTATTTTGCATTAGCACTATGGGCACCATTCAAATTCTCTGCACACAAGCTTATGTCCCTTCTGGCATGATTTTCAATATCCATCTGTCCCTGGGCATGTGGTATTCTTTAATCAAGAAAATATTTTCTCTTATTTCCTCTTTTATGTGTAAGGACACACTTGGCAGAAGAATCCTCCCATGACATTAGTAAGCATTAAGGCCAATATGAGCCCATGGCAGCTTGGGAAATGCTCGCATCTTATGGTCCATCTATTTCATCTCTAGGAACCTCCTTATATGGCAGATTCTATGATGTGGTGACGTACGTGTGCCCAAGATAAAGACTTACCTTGCAGCCCTGTTTTTCAAACCATCTCTTTACCCAGGATCTGCATGTCCATGCATGTGGAATACTATAAAGCACTGAAAAATTATGCAATTGAGTCATACGTATTAATAAGAAGCAAAGCATCTTGCAGTGTAAATTGAAAAAAGTATATAAAAATGCTACGCACGGTTATCTTCAAGGGTAGCAAGGAGGGAACTTACTGTTTGTGTATTTGCATGGGTGGGTTTCAAAAGCCTTTAGCTTTATTCATTACACTTAAGTTGTTATGAAATTATGGCAATGCTATTGGTATAATCAAAGTATAATTCATACAATCAAAGCTTCAAACTCCCTAATTTTTCTTATTTGAGTATGACAAAATATTTTAAAACGGGAACCTGGAAATGTTTTAAATATGTGCAACACAGAAGGAACACTAGCTTGAGTGACCTCTTCTATATTAGTTCCCCTCCTGGATGCCCATGGCTTCTCTCTAAAATGAGGGGTTTCCTGACCATACACACAACTCCTTAAGGACTTATCTGAGGTGGCTCAGGGGCCACTGTAATGTGTAGTGCATACCTGCATGCGTGTGTGTGTGTGTGTGTGCGTTCGCGTGCGCGCGTGCGTGTGTATGTGTGTGTGTGTGTGTGTGTATGTGTGTGTGTGTGTATGTGTGTGGTGTGTGTATATAGTGTGTGTGTTGTAGGCGAGAGACACCTGGGCAGGACATTTCTAACTTGTCACCGGCACTAACAGATTCTGCATAATATCCTGCCATCTGCTGCACATTAGGACCTCCATGCTGGACTCAAGAGACATGGATGTTTCTCATCTTTTGTGTTGGGTGGAGTAAACATGAGAGAAAGGTCAGTCCACTGGTCCTTTTGAACACTTTATGAGGCTTGCGTCCAGCATCTGTCATAGTCACCTTTCATTTCTGCTCTATAGCTCCGTAGCTGGAGTTTCCTCTCATGAATCTCAAGCCCTTGAGGGAGCAGAGCCTGATTTCTAACTTCCAGAGGCAGAGCATTTCTTCCTCTGTTAACCATTTCTATCAGTATATTGGAGCCCGGAACAGGGATGCCGGGGAAAGTGCTCCTTGGCTGTAAAATGCAATCTAAAATTTAGCTGTGATTTCCATCCTTTTCACTTAGTGGCTCAAAAATATTTATAGAAAAAGGATGTTATGATGGCTTCTCTTTTCAAAGGAGAAGCAAGCTTATGGTAAAATATTGCCTTAGTGTGACCAGAAACCTAAGTTAGAACTGCAGCCTTTCCCACTTACATGGTATATTATCTATCTATCTATCTATCTATCTATCTATCTATCTATCTATCTATCAATCTAATATATATATATATATATATATATATATATATATATATATATATATATATATATATATTGCAACAACAACCCAACAACCATACTGGTTATGAAGGACTAGGGCACCAGCCTGCCATGTTTAGTTTTTATTATCTTAGTTCCTTCAATAGCACCTTGAGATGGAGAAAGCAAGCCTCAGAGAAGCTAACTCATACTCTGACTCAGCCAACACCTGAACCCACTCACATTATTTCAAAAACCACTGCTCTTATCTGTTTTAAAGGTTTCCTTATCTGCTCAACTTCAGCTCTGCTAGTTTTATAGGGGTGACCAAGATGAGCCATAGGACCCAGATAAGTGGCCTGCTTTATAATTCAGCACCTGGGGTACACATCGAATGGCAGGTGAAGTAAGGGAATGGCAATTTCAGGGTTATCTCCTAACTAGTAATAAGAAAACACACACGTACTTGTGAGTTTTACGGTAGGTGGGCAGGTAGAATTGATCATAGGCCTCTCACATTCTGCAAGGGAATTATTATTATTATTTTACCTCTTCTAAGATGTAAGTCCTTTTTTAAATTTGTTTCAAATGTTGAGCTGAGTTTTACAGCATGGTGGTTAAAACATATTCATGATGGGCATAGTCATGAACTCTGACTGCACTGCACAGCTCTGGCTGTGGGTGGCGCACTGTGGCTAGAGTGACTATCACAATTCATTCATACATTGCTCCTCTGGGAATCAGCAGTTTCCATCACTGGGTTTCCAAGGTCCCCAGAAGAGCACCTGCATCTGGAGGTGAGTGAGGTAATCAAGACACTCAGAGGGAGAGCTTTAGTTAGTTGACCACCAAAGTAGAAAGAGGGCTGAGTGGGTTGAATCCGGACCAAAGCTTAGACAATTACTCAGGATCTGGAAGCCTCTTGTTTTGAGTGGTGAAATCAGGTTGTTCTGGGTGTATGAGGGCAACTGGGGCTTAATTTTGTCCTGGTTGCCCATCCTTTGTACCTCACAGCCCCCACTTCAAGTCTTGTTGACATTATCTCTGCCTCAGGCTCTGTGCCTGTTGGTAGAAGGATGCACAAAGCAGGTAGATATCACGCCTTACTCGGTGTGAACACTATCCCTTTAAGATGGCCTACCCCTGGAGGAGAATTCCACAGTTGAGCAAGAAAGAGAAAGTGCTAAGTGCTCTCCCTTCCCTGCTTCTTTTGAACATTTTCCCAGGTATATTGGCAACACACAGTTCCTGAAAAAAAAAATTGTACTTAATGTAGGAACTGAATTAATGTAACGATCTCAGAGTCTTCCAATGTTGACTGACCACAAAACGTCTTTCCTCAACTTCTATTGTACCACTTACCTGTCTCAGTGCTACAACACAATATCCGATAAAAGCAACCCAAGGGTTTGTTTGTGCTAAAATTCTGATGGGAGCCATCTGTTTATTTAGCGTGGACTGAGAACTTCATGCCTTGCCTGCCTCATTGCACTTCCTGTTCACCACTCATTCATTATTCCCGCAGGTCTTCAAAAGCATCAGGCACACCTGGGAATCACTTCAGACACATGGTTGTTCTGAAGGAGACTATATACACAGCAAGACTGTTGTGCTTTGATGCTTTTTTTTTTTTTAAAGAGAGAGCAACCAAGAAATATTTAAAAGCAACGTAGGGGACCCTTTTCATTCTGCGCAAGTTAGAATTTTCCACAGAAATGAAAAGGAATCTCTAATTGACTAGTTTGTGGGGGGGGGGGAGAGAGAGAGAGAGAGAGAGAGAGAGAGAGAGAGAGAGAGAGAGAGAGAGAGAGAGAGAGAGAGAGATGTATAGCTGTTGTGGGATTAAGTGGTTGGAGTTAGATTCTGACTAGTATAGAAACTTAATAAGTAATGAGTAAGAATCAAATGAAAATCTCATGCTTGGGCCTTACTGGAGGCTGTTGGATCAGACCACCATATTTTGAACATGGGATGCCCTCCATAGGTCCCTGTGTTTAAACACTTGATCTCCAGATGGTGATACTATAAGAAGGAGTCAAACTAAAGCCATTTTGAATAAAACATTCATATAGGGGGTCAAACAAAGTTTAAATTCCCAAGACCTCCCTGGATGAACAACATCCTGGTTGGCAAGTTGAGACATGAATGCTTGGCAAGTCACCCTGCCGTGGTTGAGCAAACCAATCAGTGAGAACAGGATACGTGTACCATAAAGAAATGTGCTCCTAGGAAACTCCCCTATAATCCTGATTGGTGGAAAACATAACTGTAACTCAGCACAGATGATTATGGCTTTTGTGATTTTTGTGTTTAAAAGCTTTACAGCATTCTGGCTTAGGGATGCAGTTTAGCTCCTAAGTATCAGCTTGATTACAGTAAACTTTTCTTTTCTGCCTTGACTTGGTGTTTGAGTTATCTTGCATCCAAGCTGAACTCATAACAACACTAGGTTGGTAGGTTGTGGAACACTTAGAAGCTGGGCCTAGCTGGAGAAAACAGGTATCTTGGAGAATAGACTTTGAGTTGTAGCCTGGATCTGGTGCCATCTTGAGCCTTGTGCTTCCTGACCAAGTCAGATGTAATCATCTGTGTCTTTTGGCTTCCCCCACCACAGCCCAGATGCTTTAGCCACCATGTCTTTCTTTACATGATACTGAACATTCTGAAACCACAAGGCAAAATAAAATTTTTCCTTCTTTAAGTTGCTTCTGTCAGATACCTTGTCAGAATCACAAGAAAAGCAGCCAACAAGAGGGGCTCTGAACACATTGTACAAGAATCTGAGTGTCCATGAACAGTCCTTGGAGGTTCTGATAAGCACCCTGGCTTGACGGATGCTGGGCTAATGTGGGTGGGTGCCTACTAAACAGCTGTGTGAACTGCTATCATCTCATTTTTCATCAATACAGCTCTGTCCTTCTTTATCCTAACTCATAATCCAAGTTTAGCATCACCCATACCATGCTGCAGTTCATAATCCACAAAGACTATCATCTTTTGGCTGAACTCACATCTATGTATCTTATTCACAGGCCTAGGCATTAAATACTTGTCCAGGAGGCCCTGGGGAATGGCCTTTTTTTTTTTGAGCTGAAATCCAAGCCAGTGCTCTACACAGACATTTCTGAGCATAGAAGATAATCAGATTTTTCCCCCTCAGCTGTCTCAAGGGATATGCATTTACTCTCATTAGAGTTCATAATTTTTCCGATGATGGGAACATCATGTCAACTCTCATCAGATTTAAAGAGGTCATGTATTAACCAGCATTTTTTTCCCCATATAGTATAAAAGTTGTGGTGAAATGCCTCCTAGGTCTGTCAGGAAACAGCTGAGTATTTGGGTATATTCTCCTTAAGTTTTCTTCCCAAGGCTTAAATAAACAGTGCTGACCCCTTTTGTCATTTTCTTTCACTAACAACTCTAGTAGAGAAGAGCGGCATGTGTCCCCATCTCTTCTAGCAAGCAAATAGGGCAGAAATACTAAAGGCCACTAAACATAAGAAACCCTTGGTAATGACCCTCAACCGAACGCTGCACATGGGAGTTATATTTTTTAAGGCCAGTGAAGTAATTAAAAGGGATTTTAATGGTGTTTCAGATACCTTGTCAGAACCACAAGAAAAGCAGCCAACAAGAGGGGCTCTGAACACATGGCACAAGAATTTAAGTGTCTGTAAACAGTCCTTGGAGGTTCTGATAAGCACTCTGGCTTGACGGATGCTGGGCTAATGTGGGTGGGTGCCTGCTGAACAGGTATGTGAACTGCTATCATCTGATTTTTCATCAATACAGCTCTGTCCTTCTTCATCCTAACTCATAATCCGAGTTTGGCTTGGCTATCTTGAAGACTAACGTTAGAGGCCTGTGTTAGAGCCTAGAGCCCCTTTGTAAAAACCCCCATTGAGATTTACCTTCAATCTTTCTCACCTCATGGGGGGGGGGTGCAGATGCTAACACTCTTTAAATCCCAAGACTTTCATCAACTCCCAATCTTCTGCACTGTTCATGTTTATTTTCTTTTGGTCTTCCTTTTAGACCTCTGGGCCTGTTTCCACGTTCACATTCTTTAACATTTTAAAATTACGTGTGTGTGTGTGTGTGTGTGTTCCTGCGCCTCGGAGCAATTGTAGAGGTTAGAGGTCACTTTAGAGTCATGTCTCTCATTTCAAGTGGGTCCTGGGAATTGAAGTCAGGTCTTCAGGCTTGGTAAGAAGTGAGTACCTTTTACCTGATAAGCTATCTCACTAACCTAAGCATTTCAGTGTTTACCGTTGCTGTTTTGTGGTACTGGGAACTGAACTTAAGGCCTCATATGTACTAAGGAAGCATTCTACCATTGGGATATATTTCCAGCTCTATGGTAATAAAATATCCTTGATATTCCTTTGAGTTTTCATCGCAAGTCCACAGGAACTACAAAACAAACCAGAGTCCAAATCCTGAACAAATTAAAAAGAAAGAAAAAGAGGGAGGATGAGGAGGTAGAAGAAGATACAGAAAATGAGATCATAGCGATGTTATCTGGAGATGACTATCGGCATCACAGATACCATCCCTTAGGCTTCCAGATCAATAGTGTTCCCACAATCTTCATAGGGTAGCACTGACGGTGTCTGACCCTGCTTTTCTTATTAGGAGCTTCTTTCTGGTGTCTCCCTCTCTTCACTTTTAAAGCTCTTCCCAGCCCATTATCTACCCATCCTGGTGACTCATATTGTCTATCTATGCAGTGGGCTGATGTCACCAGGGACTCAATGTGTCTGGCTGAATCATCTCATGTTGAGCTTAGCGTATGCAAATGCTGGAAGAAGAGTCCGTGGCTGGGCTTCCTGCCTCTACACTCACATCCTCACTCCTGGTCGTTATAGCCAGAAAATCCTGCTCTTCACTAGGACCCTTGTCAACTCTTTCTTCTCCCCCCGCACCCTCAAAAAATTACACTCTTCACACGTAAAGTAAAATAGTTTTAATGTAATTTCCCCCCAACAGTTACTGTCATAATATGAATGAATCATCGTGTGAGAAAAGAATGGCCCGATAAAGTAAGGACATTGTCCCATGATAAGCAGATCTACAGAGAGGAAATGAGTCTTTCCCTTCGGGAGATAAAATGTGTACTTACCTCAAGGGTCTGATCTTGGGTTGTTGTGTACCAGATACAATTCTAAGTGCATTCTCCCAACTGACACTTCTAGTGAACACACTTGTAAAATTGTTATTTATAACCTTTCTGTTGCACTGATGTGGGATTCCAGATTCAGAGCTCTTAAGTAATATATTAGCTATTTTTTTTCATTAATGTAACAAAATATCTGACAGAAGAAAATTGAGTTAGGTGGTCTGGGTTTATAACATTAGTGTACAGTTCATGGCTGGGAAGGGAGTGGTGGCCAGACCGTGACCTAGTTCTCATATGGCGGCTGTCGTTAGGAAGCAGGGAGAGAAATTTCCCCTTTATTTTTAAAAATTGCATTAAACATTTTTTAAAAAAAATTTATTTACTTGACATCTCGATTGTAGTCACCTCCCTCATCACCACACTTTGAAGAGGATATCAGCCACTTCATACAGGATGACCACGCTACAATACACAGACCCGAAGAAACTAAACAAACTGAGGGACCCTATGTAGAATGCTTCATTTTCACTCAGAAGGACAAATAGAGTAGACACTGGAAGCAGTTGAAGAGAAAGAACAGGACGGGAGCCTAGCTAGCATAGAGGTCCTCTGAGAGACTACACCCAGCAGGGGATCCAAGCAGATGCTGAGACTTACAGAAGAACTTCTGGGTGAAGCACAGGGAGTTTTATGGAAAGGGGGGGCGGGGCGGAAATAGAAGGACATAGAAGGGTCAGGAGCTCCGCAAGGAGACCAATGCAGCCAACAAATCTGGGCAGAGGAGGGAGGTGCTGCAGAGACTGATGCACCAACAAAGGACCATGCACGATGGGGACCTAGACCCTCTGCTCAGATGTAGTCGATAGGCAGCTCAGTCTCCTTGTGGGTCCCATAATACGGGGAGTAGGGGCTACTTCTGACATGGACTCTGGTCCCCACATGTTGATCACTTCTCCCTGGTGGGCCGGCCTTGCCAGGCCACAGAGGAAGAGGATCCTTTCCCCTTTCATTCAGTCTGGGATCCTAAACCATGGGGTGATGCCGTTTGCGTTCTATCCAGACCTCCCTGTTTCAGCTAAACACCCTTCAAAACACCTTCACAGATGTATTCAGAGGTTAGTAGTCTCCTGCCTCAGCTACTGTTCTATTGCTGTGATACGATGCCATGATCAAGGCAAACTATTCTATAATAGTTTATTTGGGGCTTACAGTTTTATAGGGTGAGTACATGACCATCAAGCCAGGAAGTGTGGCAGTAAGTAGGCAGTTATGGCATGGAAGCACCAGCTGAGAGCTGTATCTCCCATCCACAAGCTAACTGGGAAAAGCATGGGCTTTTAAAACTTTAAAGCTTGCCCCTCCTCCACCAACAAGGTCACACACACCTCCTATTTCCCCCCCCCCCCCGAACAGTTCCCCTAAGTAGAGATCAAGTCTTCAAACGTTATGAGCCCATGGAGGCCACTCCCATCTGAACTACCATATCCCCTGTGGGATTTGAAGCCCCATCAAAATTAGCCATCTCAAGTAACTTTCCCAAAACCACTCAGACGAGTGATGGAAACAGAATTTAAACTCAAGCAGCGGAGGAGCCTGTACTAGTAACCACTATACAACACATTCTCTACTAATCCAAGAAGTAGCGTATTGGATTGTGCCAAAATAGTTATGTACAATATCCTATGACTAAACTGTCTCTGTAGTATCAAAAAGTAAGGAGAGATGTGGTAGATGGGGAAGGAATTGAGACCAGATTCTATTGCACATACTACCATCTTTTAATACTAGGATAGTTGGAGAATTTCATTTTAAAAGACAAAATAATAATAATAATAATAATAATAATAATAATAATAAATCTTTCTATCTATCTACAGGGACGGTTCCTTAATTCCTTTTTTTTTTTTCCAGAAAATTGTCTTCCATTTCTCTTAGGTGAGTCAGCCACCTGTGTTTCATTCCCAGCCTCCCCTTATATGACACCGTGTGATGTCAAATAGTTTTGTTATTCTTCATAATGCCTCAGTGAGGAGCCTCAGTATATGAACAGGGTGACCAATGCTCAGTACTCGGTAACTTTCCATGATTACATAGCTAGTCAGTGTTAGGACCCAAATGATACTGAAATCTTAGAGAAGGCACACTTACGGTGACCTTTATTTCTTCAAAAGAGAGTTCCTTGAAAAGTTTTACACTGACTAATGTCATAAATATGGATCTGTGTGATTAACTTTGTGGGCACCCTCTTTTATTTTCAAAGACACCACTCACAACTGCTTAAATAGATAGACCAGAGGTGCCAAGCAAGTGGAAAATTTTCACTCTGTGAGCTTTCTCCATTTAAAACATCCCATCCAGACAAGATGATATCATCCAGATTACACAAGTCCTCAGAGAATGATTAGCATGCTTACTGTGAGTGAATCACCTTCCTCTGGATGTCAGAATCAGGCAAGATCAAATCTAATAAGCACTGATAGGCCGGAAAGAATGCTAACGTATTTAAGGAGGTCAAACAAGTCCAATGCCCGAGGCAAAGGAAGTAGGAACCTGGATCTGTTTCTCTTCTGGCTAACCTTGAAACTTTATCTTAACTCATACTTTTAATGCATTACAATATATGCAGGAAATAAAAAATAATAAATAATATCATGGGGGAAAAGAACTATATCTCTAAGTAGAGCTTAAAAGATGGCTTCATTTCTTTCTTTACCTTGTCTTAGAAATGTAAATTGTCACCACTGGATACCAGACACGTGTCACTGGGGGTGCGCACCATGCTTTTCTGCATGATGCCAATCATTTAATTAATTCTTCAGTCATGTTAGTTCAAGAACTTGATTCACGGCTTCAGCTGTGCCTCTGTGGATGCACCGCTCTCTCACAAAAGGTAGCAGTTTTGTAGGGAAACTGTTTCCTTCATTTATCTGTACTCACTTTTTCATATACTTACGTATATAAAGCATTGATGGTTATCAGGTCTATAGATCTTCGTGGAGTCTAAATGTTTTGTTTAATTTGGTTTATGCTTGATGTACCAGGGTGGGTTGGTATCTATGTGGGCCTTGGCCCTGGAGGGGAGTGGGACAGGGATGTGAAGGTGAGCCTGGGAGGAAAGGAGGGAGGGGGGTGGGATCAGGCTGTAAAGTGGTTAAATAAACACATTAATAAAAAAAAAGATCTGTTTTTTCAAGACATAAAGATACATCTTGTGTCAAGACATATGTGCATGTGTGCACCCCTACACCAATTTGATGCTCAAAATTTCTTAAACAACATACCAGAAGTGTCCAAACATAAGCCCCCAGAACAGGGTGAAGAACCTCCCAGATAAGTACTTTTTTTTAAGAGTCACATCATAATTTTAGACATTTAGGACTTCTCACATCTGGTTACATACCATCCATGACCTTTTCCTATGCAGAAACAAGAGACACAGGACTTCTTTGCATGTGAGTTTCCGAAAAACAGACTGTTTCATTACATCCAATGCTTCTTTCCATGTGGGTACCAATAACAAGAGCTGCTTCCCATGTAGGTACATGATATCCAGGACTGTTTCTCACATGGGTACATGACATTTAGGCCTTCTTCCTATTTGTGTGCATAGTATCTATGACATTTTGCAATGTAGGAACAAGGTATACAAGACTTCTTCACACATGGGTACCCAATATACAGGACTGCTTTCCCCTGAAGGTTAATGATATCCAGAGCTTCTCACGTGGGTACCAATAACAAAGGCAGCTTCACACACAGGAACGTGATTTTCAGGATTTTGTCATAGGCAAGTACATGACAATAATGACTGATTCACAAGCGGGTCCATGACATCTTTGACTTTTTCCCCATGCCACTATGTGAAATCCAGAGATGCCTCCTATGTTTGATGTGGACATAGACCCACTGCTTGGATGTAGTAGCATAATCTCCTTGTGGATCCCATGTCTGGAGAGTAGGGACCACATCAGGCATGCACTCTGACCACCGAACTTAGATCACTTACCCCAGGCAAGAGGGACATGCCAGGCTACAGAAGAAGAGGTTACAGCCAATACAGATGAGACTTGATAGGCTGAGGTCAGCTATTAGAGGAAGAGTACTCCCCTGTCTGAGTACCAATGGAGGGAGGGAGAGGGAGTTAGGGAGGTAGGGGTGGTCGGGAGGAATTGAGTGTGTGGGCTATAATCAGGACGTGAAGAATTTAAACTGCAGAACAAGCAGGTAATTTATATTGCTAATGCCACCATATGGGACTAGCTCTGAGACTTGCTGAAACATGAATATCTAGGCATAGACAATTATACTTGTTGACTAAAGAACCCCTACAAATTGCTATTAGACGCCAGTCTTCATACGGAGTGAATGAAGATTTACAGCTATCTTCTTTCCTGCTCATACAAAGAGCAGAAATCCAGCCTTAATTGTTCCATGCATACGCACACTTTTTATACACTTACAATTTTAGGACTGTATGATGCTTGTGAGAAATTACATGCTTTCAGAACAAAAGAACCAGACACTGATATTGGATCAGAGCTGACAGAATGCATTCGTTGAGCATACTGGACATTGACATCCTGTTTGAAGAATGTGGTTGAAAAGAATGAAGAGGGAATATGAAAATTTACAGGGAAGATAGAACAAAAAGTAAATTAGTGAATCTACTCCTCAACTTAATGCTTCAATTGTCACTCACAAGACATTTTAAATTCACTGATATAGAACTTTGTATATAGATGCAAAATAAGCTCTAGATATAGTTGTATAGAATTCAAATTTAAGATTATTCTTTATACACACACACTATATATATATATAGTATATAGAGTATATATATATATATATATATATATATATATATACACTCTAATATGAGTTGTTGTATCCATATAACTCAATTATAATACAAGATTTACTTCTAATGCTTTGAAAGTGCTATAGCAAGCTGTTTAAGAGAAATTAGTTATACAAACTAAATGTTAGTAGATTAAATCATGGTCATGTCAATTGCTAGCCCACTTTTATCACAAGAATATACATCTTAGATGCAGCATTTAGATATGACTCTATAGAAAGACAAGGTCTTCAAAAACCCCAGAGACATGCAGAATATGCATTTAAAATGTTTTTTTTATTACTTTACAGATTCATTGACAATGAGACAGGTTAACTCCTGACAACACTCAGCCTACCTCAAAGAAGATGATGAGCATCACAGAACCTCCTTATGGAGATGGATTCAAATGTGGCATACAAGCCTCTGGGCAAAACACCCTCATTTCTACCACAGACAGAATTCTCCCTTAGAAAAGGGAAAGCTTGGATGGAGGCAGAGTCAACAGCCAAACTCTGCCAAGACAGGATAAGCAAGTCCTCAATAGTTCCTCCCTCACAAATATGTCTGTCAGATATATTGGGCCAGAAGGTTGAAGAATGATGCTCCAATATTATAGAGTTTTGGGTGACTATTCATGTAGGAAACTTAAATTGCCCATACCAATCAAGATAGTTATATACACAGGATAGTTAATTTTTGCAACATTGTTGTTTCTGGTTATGTAAGGCCGAGAAAATTAAAGTATCACTCTAGGAAAGCTTTAAAACTCTCTAAAGTCATGATCCACTTGATCAAATTATCCTTGGTAAAATCAGAATGTATATTGACCCAGTATACATCTTATGACAGAGGGTCTTTACTGACTGGCATACATTTGCTCATATTGAAAAGTGGATAGAGTAATAGCAAAAGAAAAAGAATACACGTTCCTAAAAATCATTTAAATATCACTTATTCACATTCAAAAGATATATACCTTCAACACCAAAATCTAATTTTGGACACTAATGTGGTTTCAGAAACTCTTCAAATAAGCATAACCAGGCACAGGGTAATACTACAAAATGAACTGCTCCTACTCACCTCTCAAAACAGGAAAGTTTCTATGTAGCAGAATCATTTCTAATTCTAGTTCCAAAGTGTCTGATACACTCTCTGGCCTCCATAATTGGTACATAAAAGAGATGCACAGACAAACATGCTGGCAAAGCATCCATGCATATACAATGAAACCACATCAATATTAAGTGAAAGCAACAAAATTCAAACTCATTTAAGCATACTAAATACGTATATAAAAATGTCTAATTACCTTGCCTGCTCTCTCCTTGTCACCAATTACTTTGAAATCATCCTCAGTCTCATCATTTCAAACTATTGAGTTACTGATAACAACCATACCATGACTGCTCACCAGGATAACTATCATAATTTTTGTGCTCTCTTCTCTTAAAATTATGTTATGGTTGATGATCATCTAGATCATTGGACCTTAAGCACAACATGATAGTGACTGAAAGAAGTCAACTATTACTGTCAATATATATGACAGTCTCTTTTCTTTAAAAAAAAGTGTTAAAGGTTGACTCCAACTTTCTTGGAAGTCAGTTTTCTTTTTCTGTAATAAATTCGGTAGCTTCTATGATATATAATTCTATAAACCTATGACACACCAGCTAGCAATTTAATAGCAGAGAAACTATGAAAAACATTAAAATTGAAAGGAAATTGGTAAAGTTATGGGTTGCCCTTTTAAGATACAGTGATCCTAAGTTATCTAGAGTACATGGGCTCAACAAAAATATGTCAGTTAATAGAAGAAGTTAGCCCAGTCTTGCTCAACCTAATATGCCTAGGCAGGGTGATATCCATGGGAGCCTTCTTCTTTTTTGAGGATAAAGAGAGGACAGGAAAATTGTGAGGTGGAGAGATGAGAGCAAGGGACTGGGAGGGGAGGAGGGTGGGGAAGATTCGAACCAGATGTAAAGATATATATATATATATATACATTTGCATATATACATGCAAAACTTATATTGCACTTAGTTGGAATCTCTAAAGAGATACATTTCCAGTCACAAATGACCTCCCAATATTAAACAAATACAAAAATAATTTAAATAAACACCATAATAAACATTGAGGACGAAGCATTAAAAAAAAGCTAATGCCAGTGAGAAAGACAAACTGATTCATAAAATAGAAGTGGAAGGAAAAATGTTCTCATATTCTACAAACCTAGTACTGTGCTGATAGCAAAAAGTTACAAAGACACAAAGAAGGAGGAGAGAAAGGAGGGTGTGAGGGAGGGTGCAAAAAATAAGGAAGAGATAGAAAGATAAAAGAAAAACTATAGAATATATCACTCATAACCACAAATGAACAAAATCCAAGTTAAATGTTACCAACGTAAGAGAAATCTTTACTAACTTAATTTTTTAAGTTAGAAAAGGACTTCCATTCCTTATTAGGTTTTGAGTCTGTCTCTGGGACTTCATCAGCTACATTTTTTTCTGTCTCTACTTGTATTATTTTTCTCTACATAAATTTTCTATCTGTTCCTGTGAAAAAAAATCCCAGTAATTTTATTAACACCATTGTTTCTAACAGGATTCCGATGGCAATACTGTTCTATTAGATATATTACCTTAAGTAGCCTAAATAATTGGTGCAAAGAAAAATGACAAAAAGGGGTAATGAACAACTTTCTTCATATATAAAACACATTTCTCACTATTTTTCTTACGTGAATTCTGATAGTCAGACACTTATGACTGTTGTAAAACTTTTCACACAGTGCAGTACAACGTTCCCATATAAAAGCCTCAGGACTTGTATTACACTACAGCTTTTGACATCTGGACATTTAATGATAAACACACCTATGATTTTTAAATTCTAAAACAGCCTTCATCTACTAGAGAAGCATTCAGTCTCTGAAAATTGCAATTTAGTTGTTTTTTTTTCTTATTTGTTTGTTAGATTAAGAAAAGAAGACAGATAAATCAAAAAGTATTTTTGAACTTCCTGCTTCTGGTTTTACAATGCTGGAAGTGGAGTTGAAAGAAACCAAAGAAGAAAAGAAATGGACGATAAATTGAAAGACGTCTCCTTGAAGAAGTTTACCATAGGGTCACCATATCTATTGTTGATGTCTAAGGGACAACCACACACACCATCATAAATAACCAGCACATAGGATTTGTATTTGAATGAAGACATTCATGAATTTTCCATTATTTTACTATCATCAACACACCATCTGTGGTGACTATTTGTCCATTTGCATAACCTATGGAAAAGTTAATACAATAACAACTACTTGCCAAAACACTGTACATAACACATGGCTATGGTGTCACCTTCTTACACTACTGCCCATTTAGAATTCATTTGTTACCACATGAAATGCTTACATCTGATTCTGAATATAACCAGAACAACTGACTTCATCTTAACTTTCAATAAAAACAACATTAAACAAAAAACACAGTGCTTGTATTTTTCTCCAAGTCTAACTTTTCCCATCGCCCTTTCCACTGTGTGCTGTGCTACTCATATTTCATTAAAGCCAGATTAACCTTTCCTCTGTCACAAGCAGTTTGTTGATAGGATATGCTATTTTTAAGCATGAAAGGTGACTCATGAAAACTATTTATTCATAAGTTTCAATTAGCACATGGTTCACCTGTAATACCCTTTGGCATATACACAAAGGACTCTACATCTTATTACACAGATATTAGTTCACAAATGTTCACTGACAGCCCTTCCACCATCGCCTCAAAATGCAAATTACATCGATATTATTCACCTGGTGGAGAAATAATAAAAATGTGCAATGAAACAAGGAATATATCCAGTTGTTAATAGCACGGAAATAGTAAACCTGAAAGGTGTATGGGTAAAGTTAAATACAGTCCTTCCAAGTGAAGAAACACAAAGTCAGGAAGACAATTGTCATATATTTCCTTACAGCAAATCCTTACACTACAAATGTTGCTGTTGAATCTTTGGATAACCCGTAGAATAACATAAATATGTAAAAGAGGAAATGGGTGGTGGTGGTCTTCAATTCAGGGAAGATAGTAGGTTAAAAAGGGAGGCACTAGTGATTATTGGATCAGGTAATATTAGGTGGACTGAAGTTTGCATGGAAGACTGATTATTCAGAAGTATATGTGGGAGCAATGAAAAACCAGAAATTCTTAGCAAGGCAAAAGCAATTGATCCTTGTTCTTTGGACTATATATAACAACCGATATTCCATACAGGACAATTCCCCAAGTGCAAGATCACCCGCGCTTTTAAAATAAACATTACTAAAGTTTAAACCGCATACTGTAACCCACACAATAATAGTGGGAGACTTCAACCCCCAGTCTCATCAACTGATAGGTCATTGAGACAGAAAATAAATGGAAAAATGACAAAACTTAATAGACATCATGAGTCAAATGGACCCAATAGATATCTACAGAACATTCCACCCAAACACTAAAGAATATACCATATTCTCAGCACCTCAAGGAACCTTCTCCAAAACTGATCATATACTTGACCACAAAGAAAATATAAACAATTACAAGAACATAAGAATAACATTTTGTATCTTATCAGACCACCATGGATTGAAACTGGAACTCAACAACAGCAGAAACAACGGAAAGCCTGCAAACTCATGGAAACTGAGCAAGTTCCTACTCAATGACCTCTGGGCCAGGGACAAAATAAAAAAAGAAATTAAATACTTCATATAATTCAATGAAATAAAGTCACAGCATACCACAACTTATAGGACACAATGAAAGCAGTGCTAAGAGGAAAGTTTATAAGAATGAACGCCTTCATAAAGAAATTGGAGAGATTTCATACTAACAACTAAACACCACACCTGAAACCTCTAGAACAGAAAGAAGCAAACACATACAAGAAGAACAGACAGCTGGAAATCATCAGGCTCAGGGCTGAAATCAATAAATTATTAAGAAAGAGAACAGTGAAACCAAGAGCTGGTGCTTGAGAAAAATCAACAAGATAGAAACTTAGCCAAACTAACTAAGAGGCACATGGCATGTACTCAAATCCACAAAATCAGAAATGAAAAGGGAGACATAATGACAGACAGTGAATACCAAGAGCCACCCTGTTAAGGGAGCTCACTGGGCATGTGGGCTGTCTAGGAGGTGATCTGGAGTTTGCAAGGTCTTGTACCATGATGCACCCCCAAACTGCTTCCAGCCTCTGACATGCTGTCAGGAGCCATTGATTTGGGGAAGTCCAGTAGGCATGAGAGATCTCTGGAGGTGATCCATTATTTGCAAGGTCTGTATCATGATGTACCCCAGAATTGCTTCCAACCTCTGACTACCCTGTCAATTGTGCTTTGCTGCATCTTTCTAAAATCTGGCATTTAGAGCCTGGCATGGTGGTGCATGCCTTTAATCCCAGGACCCAGGGAGGCAGAGGCAGGTGAATCACTGTGAGTCTATGGCCAGCTTGGTCTACAAAGTGAGTCCAGGACAGCCAGGATTACATTCATGGCCAGCCTGGTCTACAAAGCGAGTCCAGGATAGCCAAGATTAAACAGAGAAACTCTGTCTCAAAAAACCAAAAGTAATTACATCCGGCATTGGTGTGAATTGTTATTTTCTGGGTACTGACCAACTCTGATGGAGCAAACTTCCTACAGAATCTTATTGAAGATGTACTGTTTCTTATTCAGATGAATTAATCCCTGATTATGGAATTCCTGATTTGATTCAAATAGTTTTAAAAGTTAAAGTTAGTTTATGTCTGTAATAAATACCTTTGTGGACCTCCAGATGCCTCACTAAGGATAGTCTAGTAGCAGACTTGTGCCTCAGATAAGCCTCCACTGTAGATGGCACCACGAATCCTGGTATTTCACCATAAATATAGGCAAGTTTGTTTAAACTTCACATGAATGAACGAAGTTACCTAGAGATGTCTGAATTTACCCTGTTTCTTAGAATGAAGGACAGATAAAATTATTGTTCTGAGCTCCTAATGAACTAAGAGATAGCTGGATAATGTATAGTCCGGTCCATCCTAATTGATAAGTCGTATACTCTTGTAGGCTTCAGACCCTATTAACCTTAGACCTTGTCAACCTTCATCATTCTGAACTCACCATGAACTTATGTAATGGATACATAGATAAGAAATGTTTAGATTTAAAACACGTAACCTATTATATTTTAGAATTCATCTATCTTTGTGATTAATTGTACTCTTCTGACTATGAAGTAATTCCCTTTTCTCAGATGTACAGTCTTCTACAGTAAACGGGGCTGGGAGAATTGGGGAGCTTAACTTCAGTTGAAGTTAAGATGCCTGACTTCATCCACCTCCTCTCTTGATTCTTTTCTCTTTATTGTATGCGCTGAAAACTGGGAAACCTGACTTCAGTTAAGTCAAGATGCCTGATCTCATCATCTTTTCTCTTGAATGTATGTGTGTGAGTGGTTTATTTTCTATCTCTCTCTTACTTCTTATTTCTCTGTAGATTTGCAAATAAGTTAACAGACTCAGGGCCGTCAGCCTTCTACTGCTAATATAGCCTAAGTTTACACCAACTTATTGGAGACCTCTGCAAAGAAGCCTATCAACAGACCAAAGAGCCTCCTTTTACGATCCCCTTGACATTTCTAGCCAGAAGACGCTTTTACAGTCTCAGACATAGGAAAAATGTGGTCAGCTTAAGTTCTCCTCCTCGGCCATAGTACAGACAGTCCCCAGAGAAGAAACCTTGGGCTCTTTTCCCCCTTCCCTCCTTTCTCTTTCAATCCTGATCAGTTGCCTGAGCCATCAGCTCTGGCCATCCAAGAGGTAAAGCGACCTGAAAGGGCATCAGCATCCAGCACCAGAGACCCTACCCTGGACCTCTCCAGATCACCAGCTGAGCATTAACAAGTGAAGAAATCCAAAGAATCTACTCTAATTTTCTGATATAAATGGTTTATAGTAGATCACTATAACATTCATGTGCTCACACTTTCGCTTCAAAATGTCTCTCCAAGGACTGACATAGGATAACTAAACCTATTATCCCAGAACTTACTGGAACAAGTTTCTATCTATAGAAAATTAGAGGTGTCTGGACTAGAGACTTGTCTCGGTGGTTAGAAGCCCTGGTCCTTTCTGAGGACCCAGATTCAATTCCTACCACCCACATGGCATGGAAGCTCACAGATTTCTGTAAATCCAGTTCCAGCTTCAGGGATATGACATGTATACACAGGCATACTTATGGCCAATACACCAATGTACTAAAAATAAAAGTGAAAAAGGATATGAACTATAACTAGATAATATTGTGCCAATGTCACATGGATTCTACCAGCTATTTCCTTTCATTATTGCCATTAAAATCATTATAAGATGATCTTCTCTTGTTACAAAATATTTTGTTGCTCTCAGTAAATGCATACCACGTTTAATCTTTCCTATACTCATGTAGAAAAATCTCCATGTGGGGGTCATGCTCATCCTTATGCACGACACATATTCTCATTTGTTTTCCCAAAATTTTAATAATCTCTATTCACCCTAACTATGAGTACCAGATTACAGACGTTCCAAGCATGTCACAGCCAAATATTAACAGTACTTTTCAATAAATTACACATTGATTCTCTCTTCCACTATTGGAGTTTTCAAAACAATTATGCCAAGATCTTCTTTTCTCCTAATAGAATATACTTGGCAGTTTTGCTAACTTCAATAATGAGTGAAATTTATCCATTATTCTAAATCTTCTCCTCTGGTCTTTTGATGTTTCTCATCATTTTTCTAAGTGGTGCCTCATTTAGACTGTATAACTTTAGGTGATAGTATAATTTTTCAGTCATTGAGTCATTGTGGATATGAACAGTTTTTTTTTAACTCTAAAGTTGAACAGTTTAAGCTTCCAACACCCAAGATGGTGTTACAATTTCTTATCTCACATTTCCCCACAGGTACCAATATTAACTGCGTTTTGTGTGTGTGTGTGTGTGTGTGTGTGTGTGTGTGTGTGTGTGTGTGTGTGTGTGTGATTTTTCTTACTTTACATTACTACAAATAATATCTGAAAACTCATGGAGCATGAAGTTATACATGACAATGACTTGAGTTTGATCCAGGGCCAACAATATCAACTCCATTCATACTATGAAGAATCTCTTGTCCTTCGTGTAATTTCACAATCAAATGACCCAACAAATGTGCTAGCCACTTCTTTTCTTATTCACAAGATGTCACAAGTCTTGTATGCATGAGGGGCATATAAAGCAGTGAGAAATATGTACAGGAAACTAGACATCTGCAGTGACTTCACAATGAATTCAGAGATGCTTCATAATGGCTCACTGGCTCAGAGACAATATATTGACAATGTATTATGAATATCACCACAACAATTTATGTTTTTAAAGAGTAGGTTAGTTTTTGATAGTTATAGCCTCAGAAAAATAAAAGACTATTGTTCTATAAAACAAAAAGATTACAAAAAAATTTCAGATCAAAATTGACTCTGAGATTCCATCTTACACCCATCAGAATGGCTAAGATCAAAAACTCAAATGATAGCACATGCTGGCAAGGATGTGGAGAAAGGAGAACACTCCTTCATTGCTGATGGGAGTGCAAATTTGTACAACCACTTTGGAAATCAATCTGGAACTTTCTGAGAAAATTTGCAATAGGGCTTCCTCAAGCCTCAGCTATTCCACTCCTTGAAATATACCTACTCTATCACACAACAAGGACATTTGCTCAACTATGTTCATAGCAGCCTTATTCATAATAGCTAGAATCTGGAAACAACCTAGATGTCCCTCAGTCAAAGAATGGATAAAGAAAACATGGTACATTTGCATTATTAAAAACAATGAAATCTTGAAATTTGCAGGGAAATGATCATCCCGAGTGGGATATCCCAAACATAGAAAGTTACACATGGTATATACTCACTCGCAATTGGATATTAGCCCAACATGGATGTCCTCTGAGAGTGTTCACTCAGTAGGGCATTGGGACAGATTTTGGGACTTGCTATTGGACTCTGGATGAGATTGGTATAGAAGATTGGGAGGTAGAAGGACCCAGAGGGTCCAGGCATCCCACAAGATGACCATCAAGGCTGATGGACCATCAAGGCTGGGGGACCTGCACAAACTGTTGCACCAACAAAGGACAATGCATGAAGAAAACCTAGACTCCCCCTTTTCAGATCTAGCCAATGGACAGCTCCTTTTCTCTGGTTGTTGGGAGAACATGTGCTGCCTCTGACATGAACTTTGGTGCCCCCTATTTGATCACTTCCCCATGGTGAGGAGGCCTGGTGGCACTCAGAAGAAGAGGAAGTAGCTACCTGGATGAGACCTGATAAGCTGTGATCATTTGGTGGGGGAGGAAGTCCCCTTCTGTCCCAGATTTAGGGAAGGGGAATAGGGTGGAAGTGGGAGGAACAGGGGAAAGGGAAGATACAAGTAGGGGGATAACAATTGGGATGCAATCTGAGTAAATTACTTCTTAAGTTAAAAATAAATAAAAGCACAACTAAAACCAAAAAGAATATTGTATTGCATATACTTGTGTTCAAAGCAACTCCCAGAAAACATTTTAAATGATATTAACACTTGAAAGTAAAATAAATTAGAATTGAGAAACAAAGTAATCCAGATTCATCTGGATCAACACAGAAAAAGCCCTCAATCAGTTCACTGATAAGTTTTATATTAATCACACTCTTCCCTGATTTAGAAATAAGAATTATTTTGAACATATCTTGACCTCTAATTTCATTCAAATGATAAAGCTTTGGTAAATGTTTTTGGCCTGGCTTCACACTCTGATGTTTGCTTAGTTTTACTAATCTGGTGTCCACATTGTGATTAACACCAGAATTTTGACATTCACCAAAATAACTCATCCCAAACCAAAAATGAAACAAACAAACACAAACAAACAAACAAAAATCAGTGTTACAGGGGATACTGCTTGGTTCCCCTTAAAGAGCACTGGTTAGCAGTGATGCATTTGTATATTATGTGTCAGAAACAGACTTTTAAAAATTTGTCTTTCAATTAACCAAAATATACTTGTTGGTTGTATCTTTTTAAATTACTTTTCTTTTTACATATATATTTATAATATTACACATATATACAATAAACTACCTACAACAAAATAAACCATGAAAAATCAAGAATTATATAAATGTTACACTCATAGTGTTTTGGTTATTTTATTTGGCAACCTTGAAGAAAATATCTTTCCCATCTTAATGCATCTAAAATTTGGAATGTAAATCAATATCAATGATATCTCATCTCTGTTATCTTAAAACATCTATCTAGACCTAAAAATATCTTAACATCAAAACAACTAGCTTAACTGTAAAACTAAAAACTATCTGGTCTTCAACCCTATCAGCGACTTGAGAAGGAATAAAATTATCTAAGTTGGCTCTCTCTTAACGGTTACGTATATCCAGCTGTCTCTTTCCAGTGTTAAGTTAGAGATCCATCAAACAAATAAACACCTGGGGGATGTAGGTTAAGGAATCTTCTCTAGAAGTAAAGAAGCCTGTGATACTAAGCACAGGTGTGAGCACATGTCATCCTTACTCACGTTCCCCACTAAAACGACTACTTGCTATTTTTGGTAAATGATACTCCTCAGATAGCAAGAAGATAAATTAAATTATGATGATATCTTTGAAAGTTTCTTTTCGCTTCTGAAATGATTAGCAACGAGGAGATTCCTTGATGATAATACAGACCACCTCATGCGTACAAAGGCAAACTAGACTCATGTTGCAACACCCGGGGAAAGGACAAGTAGGTATTGTCTCATCACATTATCCACCTATTTTTCCATTATTTTCTCTGAATTATTATAAACAGTCTGTGTATTTTCTTACAAAATTAAATTTTAAATCATTGTAATATGAGCAAGGGTTGAATAAATTCATTCATTTATTTATTTTTTTACCAATTTCTGTCTCTTGTTTTCTTCTTGAATACATGTAGAGTAAGATACAGCTATGCAACTGAATTCTGGTAACATTGTGTTCAGCTATGTTGGAGGAAAATTTACAATGAATCAACTACGGTGCATAAAATAGAAGAGGTTATACCATGCTGCAAGTAACTTTTTACCCCTTTCTTACTGTCACAGAAGTCAGCTGCCTATAAGAAAAATTCTTATTAAAGTGTAAGTGTCAAAGTCTTAGATCTAAAACCTAAGTGTTCAAGCCAACTACTGTTTCTAGGGAAGGAAAAAACAACCCAAAACATAAGGCTATATGGCATTGTGAAAAGCCAACATAAAAGATGCAGATAATATACTCTGGTGACATCTAGGTCTCTTTTCAGATAAACACTTGGGATTTAGAGTAAGCAGAGTGAGACCATCCACTTCTCTGTAGATATGTTCATGTTTTGTGCTGCCATTGGAGGAATATCACTGCCTAGGCTGTATTCTGTTTTAAAGGTTGTCTGGGAATATGTTAGAATTGTGTGTTGTACCTCCCTCAGAGCCAAGTCCTCGTCATAGCACCGGGGTTGTAAAATTTCCTTCCATTTGTGAATCACATTTAAACAATGATAACCAACAGGATCTCTGAGTCACTTGGTAATGGAAGGTGCTATAACAAATTGTCTTCACTGAATTTTGCACAGTTATTATTCTACATATTAGATTATCAAATTCTTGGTGGTGATTCCTGTGGACCTTTTAAATTTGTACACATTTTCAATATCATTTTTACATTTCTATTATATTTTGTTTAGGTGTGTATTATATTAAGTCTGTCAGTGTGCTGGCACGTAAGAAGAACTCTGAGTGACTGGTCCTTTGTGATAACTGTTTGAGAGTACATCATAAATGCTCCTTCTTTTTTGGGGTAATCATTCTTGTGAGTCATATTTTTGGTAAAAATTTACCATAATCATATTCCATGGTGAGTTTCATATCTTTAAAGTCTTTTCTGTAACATATTATGTGTATACTTGTGCACAGCTTGCATACGAGCATTTCAAGGATGTTTTGTAGCTTCTACCTCTCCTAAGATACTGTCTATTTAGTGTCTTTATTTATCTGAAAATCAACATATTTATTCATCAAGGAAATACAAATCAAAATGATTCTGAGATTCCACCTTACACCATTCAGAATACCTAAAATCAAACGTTAAATGACAGTACATGCTGGTGAGAATGTGGAGAAAGGGGAACTCTCCCCCATTGCTTGAGGGACTCCAAACACAACTACTTTGAAATCAATCTCACAATATCTCCATAATTTGGAAAAAGCTTTACTTCGAGACAAAGCTATGCCACTCCTTGCCATATATCCAAACTATTCTCTACCTTACAAGTACTTTTCATCATCTATCTTTATATCAGCTTTATTAATAATAGCCAGAGCCTGTAAACAAATTGGATGTCCATAAAAAAAAAGAATTGATAAAGACAGTGTGGTGCATTTACACAATGAAACTACTCAGCTATTAAAAACAAAGAAATCATGAAAGTTGCAGGCAAATGAATGGAACTAGAAAATATCATCTTGAGGGAGTTATCCCACACCCAGAAAGACGCAAGATGGTATCTTCTCACTTATAAATGAATTTTAGCCATATAGTACAGAATAAGCATACTACACTGTACAGACTCATAGAAGACAAGTAACAAGGAACATCTAATGGAGGATGTTTAACCAACACTCAGAAGGGGAAATGGAATAGACAGAGGTTGTGATTGAAAGGAAGGAACAAAGTAGGAGAGGAAACAGAGAGGCAAGAACAGAACTGGGGAGGTTGGCAACGGGACAACAAAAGGCCTGTTGAGTAAAGAGTAACTGTGGGCAAGGGCAACTCTGTGACAAGCTGGAGACCTCAGTCATGGAAACCTCCCAGCAGAATACGAGAAGGAGTCTATCAGATAATTCTAGTAGCAAGGGTTATAGAGGCTGGGAAGCACAACCTCTAAGTAGGTAAGTATCCTTAGAGCCATGGGACACTAACACACCAACAAGAACCTCCACACCAAAGTCACACTGCCCACAAGATGTGCAGGGATAAATATAGAGCAGATATAGCTGAGACTGAGGGGTGGTCCAAATAATTTCCAGGTGATCCCAAGCCCCATCTCATGGGAGAGAAACAATCCACGACGTTACTAAGGATGCTTGCAAACAAGTGTCAGGCAGAGATGGCTTCTGAAAGGATCCGTGAAGCTGTGCTTCAAAACATACTCAGAATCACAGCCAATAACGGGCAAGGCATTTTCTTTTGGAAAGGCGGGAAGGAGAAAAGTACCTGGAGGTGATAGGATCTCCACAAAAGACTAAAAGTTCCAACTAATCAGTGCCCAGAGGTATATTCTGAGACTGAAGTGTCAAGCAAGGACATGCTTGGACTGGATCTAGTACTCTTCAATAAAGTAGCCAATGGGCTGCCTAGTCTTCTTATGGGTCCTGTATTAAGGGGAGCAGGGACTGTTTCTCACATGAACCCTCGGCCAGCTATTTTGATCGCTTAATCCTGGCAGGACTGCCTTGACTGGCCACATGAGGGGAAGACACTCTTAGTCCAGAGGTAACTTGATAAACCTGGGTTGGTAGGAAAGGGAAATCCCCTTTCCTGAAAAACAGGAAAAAGAGGATGAGGAAAAAAGTGGGACTGAGTGGAGAGAAGGGAGTGTGCTGTGACCAGGATGTAACATGAATAAATGAATAAATTTAAAATAAATAATGATGCAAGAAGAGGCTGAATAATTGTACCAAAATCACAGATAGATTCACAACTTGAGAAGAAATGGACTTCTACTGTCCTTGCTTTCCTGCTCTTTTTCATTGCCTCAGTATTAAACTTTTTTTTTTCACATTTGTAAACATTTCATTTTGATCTTTTCATGTATGTTTAATGACTGACATTTTCTATAGTTTTTTTTCTTTCCATCTCTAACCGCCTTCCTTTTTCCCTCCCTTCCTCCATTCCTTCTTCCCTTTCCCCTCCATCCTTTCCATCATTCTTTTGTATTTTTGTCTGGTTTTTCTCTTTTCTTTCTCTGTCCTCCTTCCCCACTTCCTCCTTCCCTTCCTCGCTCCCTCCATCTACCCATGCATCCCTGCATCCATCCCAGCCTCCCACCCTTCTTCCATTTCTTTCCATTTATCCTATCATTCTCAGTGCCTTGGTCTGATTTTGCTATCAGCACGCTACCAGCATCGTAGAATATAATAGTGGTGTTCCGTTCCCTTTTATTTTATGAACAGGTTTGAAATTCATTGGCATTAGCTTTTCTTTACTGGTTTCATATATTTCAATAGTAAACCTTGCCATCCCTGTGCTATGTTTTCGTTTTGTTGTTGTTGCTGTTATTGCTGTTGTTGGGAGTTATTACTGCCTCAGGCTCAATTTTTATTATAACATTTATTTAAATTGTTCTTGTTCGTCTTTTATTTTGGTAAATAATTTTTTTCTGGAAATATATTCATTTCCTCTAGATTTTCCGTCATTATGCAATGTACGTTCTCCAATTACTGCCTACAGACCTTATAGATTAATTTCAAAGGTATTTCTTGAAATGATCCTTGTTTATATCTAATTTTTATTAATACAAATATTTTCTCTTGCGTTTCATTAATTTACCAAGGAGTTTGTCAATGTAGTGTATCTTTGAAAACAGCAAACTTCATATTCATTGACTCAATATATCGTTCTTATTTTTAGATTCTTTTTTTGGTCTTAGGATCATTTCTTATTTACTTCACATCCTTACTAAATGCTGCTCTCTAAGGCCCTCCCTGTCATCTCTCCTTCTACCATCCTCTTTTCCTTCCTTTCTCCTCATGAAAGGGAGACCTCCCATAGACATCAATCTGCCTAGGCATTTCAGGTTGGAGAAGGACTAGGCATATCTTCTCTAAATTGCCTAACATATTTTTGTTTTGTCCATTGACTCTAGATACCCAAGGAACTCTGTATACCAAAGAATCTCTATCTCTGAAGTGTATCATGACACTTTTTTCCCACCAACTGTGTTTTATTCTTGTGTTTACATAATCTTTTGTTATTATAATAATAGATGATGTTCATAGGTTTATAGGATCAAATAACATAAAAGGCTATTATTTTATTGAAGCAGAAGCAAAACGACTTCCAGTCATAGTGCATGCAACTTCTAACTATATTGGACTGATTGGACTTTCAGTGGAAAGAGACATTAATCAATCCTGATGATAGTGGTTGACTTCTTTTGGTCAACATCATGGTGGACATAATGTCCAATGATCTGGCAGATAGCATTCATAACAAAATTTTAAGTGAAGAAAGAAGAAAAAGTGTGCTTATTACAGTGGTGAAGAGCCATGGCATGATAGTAGTCCTGTACTCAGTAAATTGGAATAATGAGACTGAGGACGGTTTAGATGCTCTTTCTGAGAGGAAGAGGAAGGTAATGAGTGAGGTTGAGATTGGAGTTTAGTATTCAATAAATGTGGAGTGTGTTGGTTAACTTTATATCGATTTACTTTTGTTTTATATGTGTGGGTTTTGTTAGCTTGTGTGTTTGTACATCCTACTTATGTGCAATTGTGGAGGTCAGAAAGGGTTATCAGAAACCTTAGAACTAAAACTATAAATAGTTGTTAGCCACTACATTTCCTTTAGGAATTGAAATTGAGTATGCACAATAAGGATTCAGTGCTACATAGAGCTGAATAATATCCGAATTTGGGTAAATCATGTGGTAACAAGAACATGCTTAGAACATCACCTGTAATCAACAAATTGCTTGAGAGAGAGAGAGAGAGCAAATCTAGCTGTAATGAAGTGTGAGTATTGCAGCACGCAGTGGGAAGGGCAATGGGAAGAGGTAGACTTGGAGAAAAATAACAGCAACTGTTTTTATTGAATGTTAAGATGTGTTCAGGAGTTCTGATTATATATATATATAAAAGAAAGCCAAGGTTTTATGTGTTAACAAATAAATGCGAAGTTGGCAATAATGGAAGATGGTGACATGATAGATATGTGCAATGTTATGGCAAGTGTGTGTTAGTGTATTAACTTGTCCATGGGCCGTGCAAAGGGCTAAATCATCAAAATAAATGGTGAGTTGATGACACTAAAATAATGATGCGCTTAGATACAAGTTCATTTTTAGACATAAACCATATATGTCTGTTATTATTGTTAGTGTGTTTGGATGGCCCTTAGACATATGCAATAATGTAAAGTATCACACTACCTTGGTTGACAACCTCATGGAAACTATCAAGGAGATCTCATTTAATTCATCTACTATTTCTATTCTACTCTAGTTTCTCATAACTCCACATCCAGCATGGGAAGGGAAAGACATTGTCAGAATTTTAAAGAATGCTATTTAACTGATATGCCATCTTCTCTTAATCAAGCAACCACATAATAAAAACAACCAAATTGCAATTTTCACAAACTTAGTACTTCTATATTCTTCACTTAACAGCATGTCTTGCTGCTAGACGAAGTCTGTTTTAAAACTCAAAAGCACAGTTTCATGATCATCAAAAGGCCATCTAAAAAAGCCACATTGTAACACTAGTCCTGAGGCTCTCATCTGAGACAGGTGTACTGAGTTGTGGGATGGATTGCATAGCAGTAATTAGTGTTTAACAGAGTAGCAGGATGTGTTAAGACAAATTAGTAGATAATTTGTTTTAGATAGAGAGTAAACCGGATTGCACCAACTATTGAAGATAATATGTTTAACCCAACTTTGTTGCCATTGGAATTTTGTTAAGAACAATGATGTTAATCAAAAGATGGCTGGAATGAATTTTTCCAGAAACAGAGATAAGGTTTATTTAAGAAATTATGAAATAAGTCGAGACAGAAAAACCTGAGAAGGAATAGCAATTCTGTTCTACTTGTTTTCCTTACATGTTTACCATTGTTTTGGTTTGTAAACATTTTGTAAGTTTGTCAATATTAATTTGGCTTTTTATATTTGTTTATGAGTGATATTCTATACAGTTTTTTCTTTTCCTTCCTTCTTTCCTCCCTCCCTTCTTCAGTCTCTCACTTTTTCTATTCTTTCATCCCTTCATTACTCTGTGTTTTTTCCTCGCTTTGGTATCCACACACACCTAAGTTGTAAAATGTGATTGTGGTGTTCCTGCCCCATTTGAGTTTATGAATTGGTCTGAAGTTCATTGGCACTAGCTTTTCTTTAAAGTTTCACATATTTAAACGTTTCCATCCCTGTTCTATTTTTAAATATATTTTATTAATTTATTCATATTACATCTAAATTGTTATCCCATCCCTTGTATCCTCCCATTCCTCCCTCCCTCTCAGTTTCCCCTTACTCCCCTCCTTTATGACTGTGACTGAGGGGGAACCGGGTTCTATTTTTTGATGGGAGACATTATATTAATGCTTCAGATTCAAAGTTTATTATGGCATTTATTTAATTTTCTATCTTTCTTTGATTTCAGTAGGTCCTTTGTGGGTCCTTTGTGTTTGGCAATGTATCCCTTTATTTTAGATTTCCCAACATTATGCAATAAATTTTCCAATTATTTCCTGCTGATAATCTATATCAATTCCATTGGCATGTCTTTTAATTATCCCCCTTCATGTCTAAATTTTATTACTTTGGATATTTTTGTTTTGTTTTGTTTGCCTAGGAGTTTGGCAATCTACTGTATCGTTGTAAAGAACAAAATTTATTTTCAATGACTTGATATATTATTCTTATTTTTAGATTTTTTTGTTTTAGAATAATTTTTATTTGTTTTATATCCTAATTCCATCTTCCCCTTCTTGCTCTCCTCCATGTCTCTTCCTCTCATCTCTCTCTTTCTCATCTCTACCCCATTCTTCTGTTTTCCAATTCTTATCAGAAAAGGGGAGGTCACTTATGGACATCAGTTGTCTTGGGATAATCAGTATGATTAGAACTAGTTACATCTTCTCATATTGCCTAATGGATTTGTGTTGTCTCTTTATACTCTAAGATAAGTAATGAGCTCAGTATCTGTTAAGGATGACACATTCCTTTACCACTTTTCACTCTTATGTTTTACATAGTTTCTTTGTCTGTAAGAAAAATTTAAGTGACAGCTCCTTTGTGATAGATAAGATAATGCACATTCATACATTAAATAACATACATTAGATAATGAAGATAATCATATTCCATGGTAAGTTTGATATCTTAAAATCTTCTTTATAACATGTTATGTGTATACTTCTGTATGGCTTGCATATAAGCATTTCAAGGATGCTTTGTAGCTTCTACCTATCGCAAGATATTGATTATTTAGCATCTTTCATTCATCTAAAACACTGAAAAATGTGTTTTCTTAGATCAACATGGAGGCCATAAAAATAGAGTATCTGAACTTAAAAAATCACAACTGATAATGGATGCTGCCTAATATTGTGTTAGAGTTATATATGAAAACCTATTTCTAAATTTGAGATTATTGTATAACCTATGAATTTTACCAGGCCATGTATATGTCAGTCATTATTGGTGTATAAATCATGGTAAGAGTTTAAAGAGGAAAGGAAATGATGATCCTCATAACATGGCAATTATATTTTATAACTAAAGTTCTTTCATTTAAATATGATGATATAGAATGACTCAGTTGATGTGAAAAGCATAACAGAACATAGTGCCAGTATGAGCCATGATGTGATCACTCATGTGGGTAAAGTAAGGATTAAGTACTTCCTAGAACTTAAAGAAAATAAAGGCACGAGGTGCCAAAACTCATGGAGTATAATGAAAGCAATGCTAAGACAAATGTTCATATCACTAAGAACATTCATAAAGAAATGTAGAGATTCCATATACCAAACTTAACAGAACACCTAAAAGCTCTAGAACAAAAAGAAGCAACCACATCAAAGAGAAAGAGAAGACAGGAAATCATCAAATTCAGGGATGAAATCAAAATTAGTAAAAAAAAAAAAAAAAAAAAAAAAAAAAAAAAAAAAAAGAACAGTACAAAGAATCAATGAAACCAAGACTTGTTTCTTTGGGAAATTCAACAGGATAGACAAATCCTGAACCAAACTAACCAAAAAAACCAGGAGAGTATTGAAATTACCAAAATCAAAAATGAAATGGGATACATAACAGCAAACACCAAGGAAATCCAAAAATTCATTAGTTCTTACTTCAAAAACCTGTATTCCATGAAATTTGAAAATCTAAAAGAAAATAAGTGTTTTCTTGATAGATTTTAGTTACCAACGTTAAGTCAATATTAAGTAAACAGTTTAAGCAGTCCTATAACCATTAAGGAAATAGCAGCAGTCATAAAGTCTGTCAGCCAATTTTTAAAAATCCCAAGGTCTAGATGGTCAGTGCAGAATGCTCTCAGACATTCAAAGGAGAGCCAACAACCAGTACTCCTCAAATTATCCCACAATATAGAAACAGAAGTAACATTACAAAACTCATTCAAAGAATCCGCTGTCACCCTGATACACAAACAACAAAAGACTCAGTGAAGAAAGAGAATTTCAGGCCAATTTCATTTATGAACCTTGATGCCAAACTTTCTTAGTAAAATACTCATAAACCACATCCAAGAACACACCAAATATGTCATCTACAGTGATGTACTAAGCTACATTCCAGAGATGTGGGGATGGCTCACCCATCAATGTAATATGCCTTATAAACAAGCTGAAAGAACAAAACCACACACTCATCTCATTAGAGGCAGAAAACCTTTGACAAAATCCAGCATCGTTTGGTGATAAGAGTCTTGGAGATACCATGGATATAAGGCCCATAATTAAATAGAATAAAGGCTAAGTTCAGCAAGTCAATAGCTAACATCATATTAAGTGGAAGGAAACTCAAGGCAATTCCACTAAAATCAGGGGCTAGACAAAACTGTCTACTCTCTTACGTTTCTTAAATACAGTTCTTCCTGTTATAACTAGAGGAATAAGACAACTAAAGGAGATCAAGGGGATAAAAATCAGAAAGGAAGAAGTCAAACTATGCTATTCACATCTCTAATTGTATACATAAGTACTCATTTTGATCATTCACTTGAAGAAAATACAATGTAACCACATTGTGATTTTTTGTACTGCTTGAAAGATCTTGCTGGGATGTATAAGCTGCGGGAGAAATATTAAGGTTGATAGAACTTGCTCTTGGGAGTTTGTTCCATCCACCAAAGTAAATATGCATATATACAATAGCAGGTTGGTTTAGAACTCACTCTTGGAGATTGTTCCATCCACCAAGATGTGTATGCATGTATGTATGTATGTATGTATGTGTGTGTGTGTGTATGGGTGTATGTGTGTGTGTGTGTGTGTGTGTGTAAAGTAAGATTAACTTGCAAGTAGAAGCCTTTTGAAACCTACCTGTGTGAGTCTTTCTTACTTCATCATCAAGTGTAAATGTGTAATGTGATGTGTGTGTGTGTGTGTGTGTGTGTGTTTCTTTTCTTTCCTTTTTTCACTTTATGTTTTAGATACTTGCCACCACCAGTGGATGTCCCCACTTGCTGTGTCTGTGGAGGCCATCCCTTGCCACCATCAGTAGAAGCCCCCATTAGGAACCATCAGTCCTAGTTCTCGCTTGCTACCATCAGTGAAATATATCGCTTGCAACAATCAGTTCCAGACTGGGAAGTTGCCCTTGGGGGAAAGTCTGAAGGATCACCTGCCAACCACAGGATCCATGCCAAATCTCAATTTCCCAGTTGCTGTTGAAGCAGGGCTTTGATGTTCTGACTCTGGAATAGCTGGAACCTGATAACAAATGGACAGAGAAAGAAAATAGGGAAACTACGTCCTTAACAATAACCAGAAATAATTAGATAAGTCTCCTAGTAGAGGGAGGGGAAAACTAACCCACCTCCAAAATCTTTAAATTCACCTTACCCACAACATATGCAAGGATAAATATAGATCATATATAGGTGAGACTGAGGGAAGATCCAAGAAATCTCCAGCTGAACACAAGTCTCAATGCATGGGAGAGAAGCAATCCCTGACGTTATTATAAAGGTTATTATGCTATGCTTGCAAACAAGGGTAAAGCAGAGCTTTTCTCTAAGAGGCTCCACATAGCAAGGCTTTAAACAGATGCTGAGGATCACAGCCAAATATTGGGCAATGCATAGGGAGACATATGGAATAGTGGGAAGGAGAAAATGACCCAAAGGTGAAAGGAGCTCCAGAAAAATAACAAAAATGCCAACTATCCAAGGTGCAGAAGTGCTTGCTGAGACTGAAGCATCAAACAAAGACCATGCATGGACTGGACCTAGGCCCCATACTGAGATGTACCTGATGGGCTGCCCAGGTTTTATGTGCTTGCTGTATTAAGGGGAGTGAGATGTCCCTCACATGAACTTTCTTGCTAGATCACTTCCTCCTGTCAGGACTGCTGCCTTGTCTGGCTACATGGGAAGAGGACACACTCAGTACAGAAGCAACTTGATAAGCTAGGGTCAATGGGAAAGGGGAGCTCCCCTTTTCTGAGAAATAGGGGCAAGGGAAATAGGAGAGAGGGTGGGACTGCGTGGAGAGGAGGGAGTGTGCTATTGCTGGGATTTTACATGCATACATAAATAAAATTTAAAAGGAACTAATGATGCAAGTAGGGACATAAAAATAATAAACAAAATCTGAGATATAGATTCACAACCTGAAGAAAAAGGGCATTCTACTAAGCTTACTTTCCTGCTTTTTTTTTTCAGTGCCTTAGGGTTAAACATGTTTTAAGATTGTACACTTTTCATTTTGACTTTTTATGTATGTTTAATGATTGATGTTTTCTACCACTTTTTTCTTTTATTTTTCCATCCCTAACTTCCATCCCTTTTTCCTCCCTTCCTCTGCCTCTTCTTCCCTTCTCCCTCACTTCTTTCTATCATTCCTATGTATCTTTGTCTGGTTTTTCTATCCACACACTCCTAGATTTGTACAATGTGATGGCAGTGTTCCTTATCCTTCTATTTTATCAACTAGTTCAATGTTATTTGGCATTAGCTACTCTTTAAAGTTTTAATATATTCCAACAAAAACCCCTTTCAATTCTGTGCCATTTTTTTTTGAGAGGAGACATTTATTACTGCTTCACCCTTAGTGTTTGTTACAGAATTTATTTAAATCATTTTTTATCTTTGCTTAAATTTCATAGTACATTTGTGTCTGGCAACGTATCCGTTTCTTCTACATTATCCGGCATTGTGCAATACAAGTTTTCAAATGAATTCCTACTGGTCTAGATTTATTTCATTGTCATCTCTTGTAATAGTCCCCTTTCATATCTAAGTTTTATTAATTAGTATATTTTGTCTTCCATTTAGTGTATTTGCCTAGGAGTTAGGGATATTCATAAAGAACATAATTCATGTTCATTAACTCAATATATTATCCGTATTTTTAGATTATCATTTTGTTTTAGAATCAGTTTTCATTTCTTTACAGCCCAACTCCATCTTATTTTCCCTTCTTCCACCCACGTTCATTCCATTGATATCTCTTCTTTCCCATTTTCTTGCCTTCTTTTCTTCTCATAAAGGGGATGGGGCTCCCCTAGACATTAACTTGAATAGGCATTTTCAGGTTGGAATATGACTACGAATATCTTTTCCTACCGCCTGACATATTTTTGCTCTGTCCCTATAACCTAGATAACAAAGGAACTCTGCATCTCTTAAGGATGTCACTTTTCTTCACCAATTGTGGCTCATTACAATATTTTACATAGATTTTTTTTGTGAGTATAGTGATAGCTGATGCATCATTGGATTATAAGATGATATATAATGGACGGAGAAAGCCTTGAGTTCATTTAAGAAGAAGCAGATAACTTCCAAGCAGGTTGAAATCAACCCTAAGAATATTGTATGTAAAAAGTTTTAGATGAACAAAGATAATCATTGATACTGATGGTAATAGTTGACTTCATTTAGTCAATGACACATTGAATTAAATGTCCAATTATCTGGTTGATATCAATCATAGTGAAGTGTTATGTAAAGAAAGGAGACAAAGTGTGATGATTTTTCCTAGTGAGGAGTGGTTGCAGGATAACTATCAGGAACTCAGTGAATTGAAATGATTAGATTGAGCAGGACTTTATAGTTCTTTTTGAGAGGAAGAGCAGGCATGTTAATTAGAGGGTTTGACATAATTATTTGGTCTTCAGTAGATTTACATGTGTTGGTTTCATTCAATATTGATGTACTTTTGTTTATATGTGGGGGTCCTTTGCCATCATTTATGTCTGTGTGCCCCACTTATGTTTCAATTATGGAGGCCAGAAAGGGTATCAGAAACCATGGAACAAAAATTATAAATGGTTCTTAGCAAAAAAAAAGTGCTCTCTGGGAATCAAACTTGAGTATGCATGATGAGCATTCAGTGCTATCAAGAGCTGAACAGTCTCTGAATTTGGGATTAATCATGTGGTAAGTGAGGCTTTGGAATAATATTTTCCATCACTCAGTCACCTTTAATGCTTGTACAACATGTCTTTTCAATAAATTGATTGTGACTTAAGAAAGGTTAATCCAGGTTCAATGACGTCTAAGTTGTACAGAACACCATGGAAAGGGCAATACTAACTTAGACTCAGAGAAACGTGAAAGCAAAACACTTTGTTCAGTGTTGTTTATATTGAAAGTTCAAATGAGTTCAGATATTCTGTTAATAAAAATTTCAGGTTGAAGCAGTCTAGGTGTTACCGATTAAATTCTAAATGGGAAATAATGGAAGAAAGCGAGGCCATAGCCTTGTGCTTTACACATTGCTATGGCAAGTGTGTGTAAATATGTTAATTTCTCCATGGGCAATGCAATGGGCAAATAGATACAATGTATGTTTTGTTGATGACACTAAAATAATGGAAAACGTATGAACATGTTCTCTAACATAATTCTTATATGTTGGCTATTTATGCAACTTGATTTGGATGTGCCTTAGACATCTGAAATACTGTAAATTATCATGCATACTTGAATGGCAATGTCATGGAAGCTCTTAAGTTTTATTTAAGAACTTATGATATGAGTAGAGACAGAGAAATAGAAGTAGATGAAGTCTCAAAGAGAGATTCACATGCTGAGAAAATAGGCAGATGTACTATCTGTTTTACTGACATTTTTATCGTTGATGGTTTAGAAACATTTTAAAATTAGTCAGTATTAACTTGGATTTTGCTATGTATGTTTATGAGTGACATTTTGAAAAGTTTTTCTTTTTCTTTCCCTCCATGAGTTCCTCCCTTTCCCCTTTCCTCCCATGTTTCATTTCTTCCTCTGTCCATCACTTCATTCCTTGTTTCTTTGTCTGGTTGGGTTATAAGCACATTATTAGTTTCGTAGAATGTGATAGCAGTGTTTCTTCCTCTTTTATTTTATGAACCAATTTGAGGCTTGTTGCCATTAGCTTTTCCTTAAATTTTTAAATACTTCGAAAGTAAACCTTTCCATCTCTATGATATTTTTTAATGTGAGATATTTAAGTACTGTTTCAGGTTCTATGCTTTATGATATTTATTTAAATTGTTTTTATCTTTGTTTTTGATAATCCATTAGTGTAGTGTAACATATTCATTTCTTCCATATTTTCAAGCATCACATAATTTAAGTTTTCCAATGATTTTGTCTTGATATTCTAGATTTATTTCATTGGCATCGCTTGTAATACTCCCCTTTCATGTGTGAGTTTTATTTATTTGGACAATTTTTCTTTTTTCTAGTTCATTTTCTAGGAGTTTAGCAATCTAGTTTATCTTCACTAAGAACAAAATCATGTTCATTGACCCAGCATATTATTCTTATTTTTAGATTCCTTTTTTTTGTTTTGGAATAATGTTTATTTACTCTATATCCCAATTCCATATTTCCCTCCCTGCTACAATCAAAGTCCTTCATCTTTCCTTTTCAGCTTCATTTTTGTCCTCCATTTTTCCTCAGAAATGGTGTGGCCTCCCATGGACATCAACCTGTCTTGACATACCAAATTTGAGTAGGATTAGACATATATCTTCTTATTGTCTGACATATTTTTCTTGTGTCCACACACTCTACATAGTTAAGGAGATCTTTGTTCCTTAAGGATAACATATTTTTCACCAGCTGGGATTCATTCTAATTTTTAATATATTTTCTTTGGTATTGAATTGATAGCTGGTGTGTCATAGAGTTATAAGATGTTATAACTTAGAAGGGTTTGAGTTTATTACAGAGGATGGAAAACTACTTTCAGTCATGTTGGGGTCAACCTCTAACACTAATGGAAGTGATGAGACTGTGAATAAAAGCGATAACAGCGGATACTAAAGGTAATCGTTGGCTTCTTTTATTCAATACTTGGTTGAGATTAAGGTTCAATGGTCTGGGTGATATCGATTATAGCACAATTTTAAGTGAAGAAAGGAGAAAATGTCACGATTGTGTCAGTGAGGAGTTGGTGGCATAATAGTTTTCAGGTACTTAGCAAACTGAAACGATGACACAGAAGAGGAGTTCGCAGTCCTTATTGACAGGAAGAGCAGCAAAGATACAGAGTATTGAAAAAACGGAGGGAGAGAAAAATGTTAAAAGTGAGGAACTGCAGGAAGGAGGGAAAGGGGGAGGGAGGAAGGCATGAAGGGAAAAAAAACAAGAAAAACTGTACAAAATATAACTCACAAACATATGTAAAAATTCAAATTTATATTGACAAACTTATAAAATGTTTACAAACCAAAACAATGGTAAACACATCAGGAAGAAAATGTATTATCTCTGAGCCAGTGAGTCATTATGAAGCATCACTGGATTACAAGTGAAATCATTGCAGATGTCTAGTTTCTATTACGTATTTCTCACTGATTTATATGACAAGGCCCGTGAATGCTTATGAAGGAGAAAAACTGGATAACGCACTGGTTGAATCACGTGATTGTGACAATACATAAAGGACAAGTGATCCTTAGTATTATAAGAATGGAGTTGATACTGTTGGTCCTGGGTCGTAACCACATCAGTGTCCTGTATAACTTCTTGTTCTGTGTATTGTCAGGTATCATTTGTGGTAATGTTAAGTAAGCAAAATCACAAACTGCAAACAAGACTGGTATATATGGAACCATGAGAGATAAGAAACTGTAACACAATCATGGGTTTTGGAAGCTTAAACAGTTCAACTGTCCGTTTAAAAAAATTTAGATCAATAATGACTCCATGACTCAAAAATTAGAGCATCACCTAAAGTTATACTCATGCAATATGATAGTCTAAGTAAAGCCACACATAGAAAAATGTAGGAAACACCAAAAGCCCAGAGGAGCAAACTTAGAATGAAGGAAACAGTTTGCCAATTGTTGAAAACAGTCAAAGTGCCAAGTCAGTTCTGTTAGGAGAATAGAAGATCCTGGCTTAATTGTTTTTAGAAATTACAATGAGCGAGAGATTTAACATATAACTTAATGAAATGTAATCGGTAGTGTGTATATTGGCCCATGACATCCTTACAGTCTTCTGTAATTTGAGAGCCATTGGCATTGTGAATAGCTATTATTAACATTTTGGGACAAGATTGAGAATATGTATGATGCGTAAGTATTAGTATGACCCTCATGTGGAGTTTTTTCTATAAGAGCAGAGAGAGAGAGAGAGAGTAAACCTGGGTGTGCACTTACTGAGACCAACAAATTATTTTGAAACAAGAGAAGGTCATCTTATATTTTTAATGGCAGTAATGAAAGAATATACCTGGTACTGAACATGTGACCTGAACACAACGGTTATCAAGACATCTCTCATATCCTTTTTTTATTTTTAATTTCAATGCATTGTTGTATTGGCCATATGCATGTCTGTGTGTACATTGTCATGTTCCCTGGAACTGGAGTGACAGAAACCTGCGACATTCTATGTAGGTGGTAGAATTAGATCTTACTCCTATGAATACCAACCAGGACTTATGATCACTCAGACAACTCTCCAGTGCAGACCTCTCTAATTTCCTATAGATACAAATTTGTTGTACAAATTTTTTTTGTTGTTTTATGTTCCCAGATAATAGATTTATTTATCCTATATTAGCCCTTGGATAGAAATTTTGGAGAGAATATGTGAGTACTTGAATGTTATACTGACCTACTATATAACTCTTTTATGCTATTTTGTGCGAACACAGAAATTACAGTAAAACCTAATAATTCTCTGGATTTGCTCTGTGTTATATTTCCCTTTTCATTTCTGATTTTTATTGATTTGAGTTCTCTCCCTCTGCCTTTCAGCTAGTTTGGCTATGGGTTACTTTATCTTGTTGATTTTCTCAAAGCACCAGCTCTTGGTTTCATTGATTCTTTGCATTGTTCTCTTTGTTTATAATCCATTGATTTCAAGCCTCAGTTTGATAATTCCCAGACGTCTACTCCTCTTGGCAGTGTCTGATTCTTTTTGTTCTAGAGCTTTCATATATGCTGTTATGTTTTTTAATATGGGATCTCTCCAATTTCTTTATTAAGGCTATGAAATTTCCTCTTAGGACTGCTCTGTGCCCAACAAATTTTGGTATGCTCTGCCTTCATTTTCATTGAATTCTTTGAAATCTTTAATTTTTTTTAAAAATTTCATCCCTGACTACAGGTTTACTGAGTATGGAGTTATTCAGTTTCCATGGGTGTGTAGGCTTTCTGTTGTTGTTGAGATCCATTTTAATCCATTGTGCTCTGATAAGATGCAAGGGGTTATGTGTATCTTCTTGTATATGTGGATGTTTGCTTCGTGACCAAGTATATGGTCAATTTTAGAGAAGGTTCCATCAGGTGCTCAGAAGTGGTCATGTCCTTTAGTGTTTGGGTGGACTGCTTTGTACTTATCTATTAGGTCCATTTGATTCATAACTTCTATTAGTTTCATTATTTTTCCATTTAATTTCTGTATTAATAATCTATCTATTGGTGAGAGTGTGGTATTGCAGTCTCCCACTAAGAATTCAAAGTGACATTCTTTTATTTTTATTAAAAAATATAGTATTTTGAATACTTCTGACAATTTGAATTTTACGTAGTTACAAATTTATATTATTGTCCAGGTAAACAAAAAAATAAAAATTAAAGAATTCATTTAAAAAAAATAAAGTTTAGTCATACTGACCGAAATAATGTGGGTGCTCCTGCAGCTGGTGCATAGCCCTGTATGGACTAAGAGCTGTTATATGTTGTCCAAAGAACAAGGATTAATTGCTTTTGCCTTGCTTTGTATTGCTTGGCTGTTCATTGCTCTGAATTGCAGGTATTTTTAGAGAAAATACTCCAGAGAATGTTTTGATGTGCCTGTTTGCTGTTTAGCAGGTCTGCTGGAATATGGATATTAAGCATGGAATTACCCCCCAAGGAGCTCAGTCTAAGAAGGTCTATCTCCCATTTCCCTATTCACATTTTTCTCTCCTATCTAGGGTAGGAGGGTTGAAAAGGATATAGATGCATTAAAGAACCACAAAGTAGGTTTAAAAATGCCAAAGCCTACAGGTGGTCACACCTTCTTCTACTCCTCCCACTGTGATTAGAGGTCTGGAAAAAAGGTTGGTTTCTTAAAAGTCATTGGTCATTATCTCTTCCTGTGTGGCAAAATTCCATAGTAATTCTATCTCAAATTAAATATATAATCAAATTGACACTGATAGCTGTTCTCTGGCTTACTTGCATGCTAATGAACGTACTCACTGTCACAAACATGAAATCATAAGCAACCATGTGCACAGAGGCACATACATCGTACAACATACAAAATAATCATGAAATGTCTGAAACACCATTTTTATAATTGTGTAGAAGAGATTAGCATCTGTTTTAATAAAAGGTTGGTTGTTAATATGATCACAAGTATGTATTTTAATATCATTTTAACAGCCTGAGCTATAGAAATGGCTTTAGCACATATATTTAGCAGATAGAGCTGATCCTAAATTATGTCTAACAAGTAATATACTAACTTAACAGACTGATTGTATAAAGTTGAAAAAAGTTTTTTCTTTATTCATATTCTTGTTAACATTTTATATTAAGTTTAAATTTCAAAAGAGCATTTAATGTTTTATGTGAAATGCATATGAAAGTTTAAAATTTTTTTCCATTTTTGCCAGGGCTGCCCATTTCCTAAAATGTTTTTATGTCAGAAATATAAACAAAGAATTGAAACCCTTCTGTGATAATCATTCAACTTTATGTTGAAACAAAGGCAACTATATTGCAATCTTAACTCATAGATGCAGATTTTCTACATAGACAAAACACCATACTCTTTTAAAAAAAAAAGTAAAAGAAAAACAAAACAGCGAGTTTAGTTATTGTTGTTTAATTAGCCTTTGGAATGGGCATTCCATAGACTGTGATCAAACAACAAGTGGTCACACCCTTATGAAAAGTTACTCTGCCTTTCCAAGAAGCTCTCTATTGGCCATAAATCTTCAGGCAGTGGTAGGAGTTTGTGACTATGTCACCTGGCCACGTTGGGATTTTTTTTATGGCTTGAACTTGTGAAGAGTTGTGCATGCTCTCACACTGATGGGGCTTCAGACTTACAAAAGCCATCCTGAGTCCAGAAAACCTGGCTTTTGTAGATTCATACTAAGCTTCTTGCTCTTATATTTTTCTACTCATAATACTTAATGATCAAAAATCCTTAGTAGTAATGACATACACCAGATGCCACACCAAAGTTAAATAAAGTTGCTGAACACTTTTCTCTTTCACAAATCTCTATGGCATCATTATAAAAGTTAGCCAGTAGTTATGAAATTTACATATCAATAAAGACTGGATTTTTCTATGTCCTATGTCTCAAATAAAGCATATCTGGAATATCAAGGTTTTATTTTCAAGTTTTAGTAGATAACCAAGAAGAGTTGCAGTAACCTGTATTGTTTGGTGGTGGGTTTATTTATTCCTGTAACCAATAACTCAAAATATAGTAGCTCACTTCTTGTAATGAAATTTTTGCTTGCCATACTGCTATTTATACTAAAGGCATTGTCTCCTTTTTATGAATACCTGTTTAATTTATTTGCACATATGTATGTGTATGCACACTTTGGTGTGCTTGCATCTAAATTTTCAAACGGCTTTTAATGATGCTTAGGCTTCTCAATAATCAATCTTCCCCGGAATCTTCAGCCTACCTAATATCACCTGATCTAATATTCACTATTGTTTCTTCTTATTACTTACTAGCTTCCCTGAATTTAAGAGTACTACCACCATTCCTCCTTTACACATTTAAGTTATATTATGGGTTATCCAAAACCTATTTATATCCAATGATTCAACAGCAACATTCATAGTGTAAGAAAATATATGACAATCATCTTCCTGACTTTGGGTTTCCTCACTTGGAATGACTGAATTTCACTTCACCGATATAACTTTATAATGTATTATTTCTCTGTTATAAACAACTGATTATATACTTTGTTATATAGTACATTTTTGTTATTTCTTTTTCATGTGATGAATATCTATGTTGCATGTATTTTGAGGCAATTGTTAAAAGACAGACAATGAACATTGGTGAACAAATATCTCATGTGGTAATTGGATTTTTGAATATGTACTTTCCGTCAGTCAGTCACCTTCTGTGATTAGAACATCATGTCCTATCAACAATCTCCTCACAACAAAGGAAAGGTTAATCCAGCTTTAATGAGAACAAGTAGTACAGCACACAGTGGAAAGGACAATAGGAAGAGTTTAGACTTGGAGAAAATTACAAACAACATTTCTTAAGTGTTCTTTTTATTGAAAGCTAAGAAGAACTCAGATGTTCTGGTTTATATTCAGAATCAGATTTAAACATTTCATGTGCCAACAGATGAATTCTAAATGGGCAACAATGTAACAAGGTGAACCCATGTGCTATGTAAAATGTTATGGCACGTGGGTATTTTTGTATTAACTTTTCCATGGCCAATGCAAAGTGACAAATAGTTAATACTAGTGATGTGTTGATGACACTAAAATTATGGAAAACTGATGAAGATCTTCTCAAAAAATTCTTTGTGTTGGTTATTTGTGCTAAACTTCTCCATGGAACTTCTTTCCATTTATATTTCATTTCTTTTCAACTTTAGTTTCTTTCAACTCCACTTTCTGCATTGTAAGACAATAAGCAGAAAGTCGAATAATACAATTTGATTGGTCTCTCCTTCTTTCTTAATCTAAAAAAACCAAACAAACAAGAAAAACAACTAAATTGCAATCTTAGAGACCTAGTGCTTCTTTACTAGATGAAGGTTGTTATAAAATTTAAAACAATTGGCGTGGTGATCATAAAATGCCCAGCTGCAAAATCTGTAATGCAACGCAAGTCCTGAGGCTCTCATATGGGACAGGTGGTACTGCATTCTATGAAAAGTTTTACAGCAGTCGTAAGTAAGTGACTGAGTAGGGGAACGCATATAAGATGACGCAGTAGAAAACTTTCAGATAAAAAGCAAGTTGCTCACTGTGCCATTTTGTCATTTTTTCCTGCACCAGATTTTTAGGCTACTTAGGATAATTCATCTAATTCAACTTTATTTCCACTGGAATCACATTGAAAACAATGGTGTAAAAGTTATAGGCATAAAATTTTTTTCACAGGGAGGGAGAAAGAGAGAGAGAGAGAGAGAGAGAGAGAGAGAGAGAGAGAGAGAGAGGTCTTTACATCAAGAAAATTAACGCAAGTAGAGAAAGAAAAGTGACTTCAAAGAAGTTTGGAGTAAGCCTCTAACACTATTGGATGTGGGGATTGCTTTGAAGGAAAGAGATAATCATAGATACTGATGGTAATAGTTGACTTCTTTTAGTCACTATCAACTTGAGCTTAAGGGCAAATGACCTAAATGTTAATCAATCATAGTATAATTTTAAATAAGAAAGCACAAAAATATGATACTTATCCTGGCGATCAGTCATGGCATGGTAGATATCAGTAACTCAATAAATGGAAATGATGAGACTGAGGATGATTTCAAAATACTTTTTTTGGCCCAAAGTGCAGACAAGGTAATTAAACAGTTTCATGTAAATATTTGTTGTGCTTCAATGACTTTGAAAGCTGTTGTTTTCACTCAATGTTGATTTAGTCTCATTGTATATGTGTGGTTGCTTTGCCGGTGTGTATGTTTTTGCATCTCTTTTATGGATCAATTATGGAGGCCATAGACTGTATCAGATACCCTGGAACTGAAAGTATAAATGATTCCTTTATATAGAAACTTTCCTGTTTGGGGAGATGAGTAGGAGGAGCATTTTATTTTGTGTTATTACCGTGTGTGTAGTTGTGCTTATTTGAAGAGTTCTAAGACCACATTGCTATCCAAAATTAAGATTTTTGTATTGAATGTTTATATCTTTTGAATGTGAATAGATGACACTTAAATGACTTTTGAGAACTTGTATTGGTTTTTTTTTTTTTTTTTGCTATTTCTCTACCAGATTTGCAATTTGAGAGAATGTATATAGGTCATTAAAGACCATCTGTCATAAGATGTATACTTGAGCAATATAAATTCTGATTTCACCAAGACTTATTTGAGAAGTGGGCCTTGACTGTAGAGAGTGTTTTATTTCTCATTGGGCAATACCCTCATTGTCTGGGCCCATAAGTAAGAAGGAAAGAAAATGTAGCAGAAATTAACTATGTTATTTATGTATTTATCCTGATTGGCATTGGTCATTTTATATTTTGAAATATTTTATTTTTAATGCTGAAATAGGCTGTTCCAGAGTTTCCTGTTCACATATGATGGCAAAATGAATATCATAAGTCTGGCATGAACTAAATAAGGAACAAATATCATAGAGGGCATTACAGGAGCAGAGCATTAAGGCACTTGGCAGCACTCTGCCATTGGCATGTGACAATGAATAAGTCTGCCGTCATCATCAAGTAGCCACACCTTGAGGCCAGGGCAGTTCTTAGTAACAGTATAAATGTTCAAGCTAGAGGTTCCCTGGATGATCTACTTCTCCAGACCACAGGGATCTTCTTCTGAAGATCAAAGCATCAACATGAAGTTCTTTACCCTGTACTCAGTTGTGGTACTCTTCATCATCTGCAAAGGCAAGAGACTAAATGTAGTGTTCTTTTATTTTTTTTGAATCCTGTATATCCTTGTTTCCACAATTAGTGATTTCAGTTCCGTGTTCTTCTATGTGGGAACTTAACACAAAGTGACATGTAATATTTGTTCAGGACGTAGTCTGAATCCTGACATGTGCTCACCGTGCCCTTCAACTTGCGTTTCATACTCTGCAGGTGATAGCAGCGTGGAAAGTGCGAATGAAGATACTGTTGGAAGCTTGGATTCGAATTCTGATCTGGAAATGGAAGCAATGGATCTTAATATTGTAATGAAAATCATGCTTGCCATGTTAAACGCTGATGGCCTAATTGGTGTCAGGAGACACGTCATTCCAGGTGCTGTGCCTGATCTCATTTACTAGGAAGATGAACAGAGTTAAGAATGTTTATTGTGTGATGGAGAAATCACATTTGTTACTAAATAAGAAAAGACTGCATTTTAATTTGTGCTCCTTTATTTTATTAAGTAGCATTTGATTTTGTAATAAAGAGTTTGACTGCAGGGGATTGAGGAAGGAAGGCTGAAGTTACCCTTCATTATGAGACCTTGTTTCTAAAAATATTTTGAGATAGCAGCTTTATTAAATAATTTTGTAGACTAGTATCAAGGAGTATGCATTTATGTGCTTTACATTTTCTGAGTAATCAGTTTGTGTTTAAGTTTATTGAGGAATCGTCAGTTGACAATAATTTTATCTTCTCCAGGTGGCATCACCAGGACAAACAGGATAATTAGAGATGGGGTAGAGAAATGGAGCCTTATGTTTCACATAAGTGTTAAAGTTGGATCTGGTAGCAGGTCAGCAGATGCCAGTTAGTTGTTTCCTCTCCTAACACAGTGAGATCTGTATGATCTCATTTGGTATACAATTTTAAGAAATGTAATTACTCTGACATGTATAAATCTGAATCATTTGATATTGACCATTGACATGTGAAAAAGAGACTGAAAGGTGATATTAGAATTTATGGTTCAAGTCACTGTTTGAAAGACGTCCATGTTCAAATATAACAAAAAGTCTTTGTGAGTCACATTTGTACATTGAACAGAGGATAGTTAATGTCTACTTGTGGATATTTTTCTTTTTAATAATGTTAATGTTTATTCACACTCTCATATTATTAATGTAAGATAAATGAATATTGTTGAAATATATAAGTTCATGTAGGGTGTTCATTGAATGTGGCTTTGGATGCAGCAGCAATGGCCTAAGTAGTAGCAGCCTTGCAAGCACTGGAAGCTGAAGTCTCAGTTCTGAGGCACATCACTGTTGCATTCAACTAAATGGAATCCTTGTACAGGAAGAATTAAAAGTTATAAATTCAAAGCGTTAGAGTCCCTTACATTTTAGTTTTGTTTTATCCATCCAAAGGAGACAGCTAGTTGGCAACATCATTAGCGGAAACGAGAACACTGCATCTCTTTGTAGTAGTGAAGTTTTATGACAATTAATATCATAAATAGCTATAATAAAAGTCTTCTGTAGCATAATGAAACTGACCAGGTGAATCACAAAATGGTTCCCTGATAATAATAATCTGGAATTGGTCAGAACAGGGGCAATAGAAAGGTGAATGGTGTGTTTGCAGTACTGGACAGTTGGGTTTTGAATAGAATAGTCATGGCTCAGTAATCTTAACCTTTATTTTTGTCCCAAGAAAAACAAAATGATGTCTTCCCAATATCTTTTAATACTTTCCTGCAACCCACTGGTGAGCATCATGTGATATTTTGTTTTATACATGAAGGAAGAAACAAACTTATGTTTTTACATGTGAGTTATAAATGTGCTGACTTGTAACTCTCAGGTTTTACATAACAGCCTGAGTGACCAAAACTTTATTTTTAATTCATTTTAGAAACCTTATTGTAATACTTCAATGATTTGGTCAATTTGAACTTAACACTATATATATATATATATATATATATATATATATATATATATATAGTAAACAAGAGACGAATTTATTTGAAGGTTTTACACTCTATATGATAAGTTTTTTGAGTAACTTAGCAGTTTTCAGCTAGCCATTCTGGCATGTAATTTAAGATTGTCCATGATTCCATATATTGTCCATTTCTTTCTGGGATAACAAGACAGAAGGATTTGGAAGCCAAAAGAGCTGATGGTATGAGCATTGTATCTGCTGTGGGAAAAAGGCAGGATGATGCCTGTTGCTCTAGTGTTCCAGTTACGATTCCTGCCTGAAATATGAAAATTAACCAAATACTTATGAAAATGCTTTTTAAATACTTTGTGCTAACTGCAACAAAATTTAATATCTCTTTACCTCACCAGTAAGTGATGTTGTGACTTATGGTTTTTAGCTCATGGGAAACAAACCTGTTCTTCACTTTTCTATGGGGTGTCTGGTTTCAATATATTCTCTGTGAGTGGAACAGTTAGCACAGTGCTCCACTGAGCTCAAGTGTGGTTGTGAAGGATGCATTCCCGTGCTGTTATAACTTATGTCTCATATTTATGCATAAAACATTGTATATCATGACTTTTGTTAATACCTTGTGACATTCATTTTATTTTCTGTGAATTAAATTAATTTGATAAGTGAGGCATATCCTGGAATTACCTCACCACTGAAAATTACCAATCTCTTTAAGACACTTCTCTGGAATCCAGACTAGGGAATGATAAAAACTGCTCCAGGATTGATTGAAAATGTTCTCCTATGACACAGCATGGAGAACAATGATATTATCTGTTGTAGAAGTCACTATGTCTGATCTCACCTCATGGTGATATCAGGAGAGGTTTCTCTATCTTTTATATTATGTACATGGAATATTCTTCACTCCACATCCATAGGATTGTCTGAATTTTATAGTTTTGACTTTTTATATACACCAAAATCATTTTATTTTGGTTTACGGACAATATGGGTTTTTGCAGTTTGCAAAGAGTGAAGGAAATAAACACAGAATTAATGTATAACTCGAGATTCCTGTTGAACATCATATTTGTGACATAAACCAAGGTGAAACTAGAATAAAAAAAACATTGAGTATTGTGAATTAACGGTCAATGATTTAGTAGCTTATATTTATCTTGTCTGAAGAGAAAAATAATTTTGAATTTACTAAGAAATTTTTAGTTGAAAATCATCTTACCACTTATAACTGAGTATATGTCAAATACGTCTTTCTGCGTCTGGGTTATCTCACCCAGTATGAACTTTTCAAGATCAATCCATTTCCCTCCAAATTTCATGATGCCCTTGTTTTTTAATAGCTTAATAGTGTTCCATTGTGTAGAAGGGCCACAGTTTCTTTATCCATTCTTTGGTTGAGAGATGTCTGGGTTGTTTCACGATTGTAGCGACAACAAGCAAACCACGGTTGACATAGTTGAGCTAATGTCCTAGACATATGGTGCAGCGTCTTTAGGGTGGATGCCCAGATGTGGTATACCTAGGTCTTGATGTTGAGTTGTTCACAGTTCTCTGAGAATTTCCAGATTGATTTTTCTCTTAGTGCTTGTACAAGTTTGCACTTCCACCCTCACTTGGAGGAGTAGGAATGTTGTACTTTCTTCACATCCTTGCCAGCATGGGCTGTCACATGAGTTTTGGATCTTAGCCACTGCGATAAATGTAAGGCAGGATCTCAGAGTCATTTTTATTCCATTTCCCTAGTGACTAATGACTTGAGTGTGTTTAAAGATCTTCCCAGTAATTTGATAGTCCTCTGTTGAGAATTCTCTATTTAGTTCTGTTTCGCATTTTAGTTGGATTATTTGACTTGTTGGTATTTAATTATTTGAGTTCTTTATTTATTCTAGGTATTATCTTTCTGTCAAATGTAGGTTTGGTGAAAATCTTTTAGCAGTCTGTATGCCTTCATTTAGTTCTACAGGGAGTGTCCTTTGATTTAGAGAAGATATTCAGTTTCATGTGTTCCCATTTATTTATTGTTGATCTTAAAGCCTGAGCTGGAAGTGTTCTGTTCATGAAGTTGTCTTCAATGCCAATGAGTTCATGGTTTTCCCCCACTTTTTTCTAGTAGATTTAGTGTGTCTGGCTTTATGTTAGGTCTTTATATTACTTGGAGTTTAGTTTAGTTCAGGGTGCTAAATATGATTCTATTTGCATTGGTTAGAATTACACCAAAGTAATTTATATTATTTGTGGCTATTGTGAAAGGTGTTTACAGATGAAAAAATGGGTTAGAAAAAATTAAGAGAACAAGATTCAGGGCTGCATTTGGCAATAATTATATATTCATCTAGATGTTTTGAATGAAAAAGTTCATTAAACATGGTGAATTGACACAGAATTTGAGAAGAGAAAATAAGCCTATAAAAATATACAGTCGCTGTTTCAACATGACTGGGACCACATTAAATTTAACCTTCTAAGAAGCTTTAAATATCTTATTGAGGCCACATGATTATGTTTTCTTTTACATTTACTTATTTATTTTGTGCATGTGTGAGAGAGGACATTCATGTGCCACAGGGCCTGTGAGGAAACAAGAGCAGAACAGCAGAGGTCTGTCCTCACCTTCCACAATGTGGGTTGTCAGGCTTGAATTCTGGGTTGGTGACAATCACCCCAAGGCCAAGTCTACAGAATTCTTATCAGGCATTCTTACTGTTTCCACCATTTGCTTTTCTTTTTAGGTCCCCTGGCTGAGGGGACCTGGATGCCATGGACCACTAGTTCAGTCGAGGATCGGTACTTGGGATCGGAGGTTCTTGGACTGTTGGTGGTGAACGGAGATAAGGCAAAGTGACAAGCAGAGGCGACTCAAGTTTGAGTTTCCATCTGAGTGTATTTTTCAGCCAAGCAGTCTAGCATTATATACATTTATTGAAAGCAGGGTGTTTTTTTTTTTTTTGGTTGTATTTTACCACAGCATTTTCCCACAGAGCAGATTCAAGGAAGTCAGTGAGCAATCAAGCATACATGGTACAGGTACAGATAGTTTTGTCAATAGTTTGAATTACGACTTTGAATTGAAACAATTCAAGGTACAGAGTGCATAGCAAAATGATGTCATCACTTCTAAGTTATTGGCTTTGTATCAATACGTATGTGGTCTCTTAGTCCAGGGCCAACATCCTCTCCCTAATGAAACTTTCTCCCTAACAAAACTCGTGCCCAGCACCCGTGTGCCAGGACGTTTTCTCCCTATTCTATTCTTCTTGTTCCACTAACTGGAATCTTTTGAAATGCTCCATTTCTTTGTAGGCTGTAGTATAACCTATTAACTAAATGATTAATTTTTAGTCATGTCTCTTTTAACAAGTGGAAGTGAAGCAGAACTATTTTGGCCAAGGACAGTCCCTGGCTGCAGTCCCAGGCCAGGATCTCACAGCAACCATGGTTACGCTCAAGGAGTCCCACCTTGGGAGTGAAATGCATTTAGAGTTAGAGAGAAACAGAAGAGAGCTCCCAGCAAGGAGAGTTTTGAAACTGTAGTATGTGCTGTCAGGAATATCAAGCCCAGCCCAGGAGACTCTCACCTCCTTGGGGGTCCTGGTTGTCAGGCCTGTGTAGTAATTGTCACACAGACTCCACTGGAGAGGGGTGACACCTGGATGCTAAGCACATTATATAGGGTCCTAGGTCAAGCCTCTTCTCCCTACATGCTCTGAGTAAGGAAGAAAGCATGGGAATAACCAGCACATCAACTTCATGTGTCCAAGTTTCTTTAGAACTAATATCATCAATGAAGAGAAAAGGGGAATGCTAAGAATTCTGTCAGATATTATAAGTGTTTGAAGAAACAGAAATGCCAGTTAGGCTAATGGAGTCAATATGTGAGATATATATATATATAATCAATCCAAACCTCTATAAATATATACAAATATTAAATGTGAATTAAAATATGCCAATGGAAAATATGCTTAATACAAAGTCATATTTAATTTTAAAAAGAATTGTGCAAAGGACATTAGCATTTTGAAATTTTGTGATTTGGTGATACAATTATGGAGTCAGGGAAAATGGCAGCTGCAGAAGCCCTGCTAGCACTGAATCCCAGCATATCAATTGTATTTCAGGTGATTCAGATATTCAGCCATACTGAACACTTTAGGAAGTTTACAGAAAGATTTCACACTCTCATCATGACATGAACTTGCATTTTACTTTTTTCTAGCAGAAGGAGATGCATACTTCTCAATATTTTTGTAGTTGTTGAAGAGAACAATGGAGTAGATTTTTTTTGTGATTCTGGTCTATGTGTAGACAGGTCTTCATCACAGTGCTGATCTCTTCACAGTTCAATGGTGGGAATGGACTGCGTGACTCAGGGATTGCTTCTGAAGGTTCAAGGGTGAATCTGGGGTTAGTGATTAGCAAAGACATGAAATTGTTGGTTGTGTCAAGAATGGGGATAGGTGCAGTATGTGTATCTGCCACCTTGGACAATATAGTGCTGGGTATGACAGCAGCAGCACAGGCATAGAATCCTGATCATCCCGATTTCTGTACCTAAGACAAATTTCCCTACTTTACGTCTTTTTTAATTATATTTTTATTTTTCCCATTGAGAGAAAAAGGTTGTTTTCAAGAAACGATAGGAAAAGAAAGCTAGGGGTACATTTCTTCTTAGATTTTTGTCTCTATCTCAGTTTGAATTTATTATTATTTATTCAGATTGCAACCTGAATGTTGTCCAATCACATGGATCTTCCATCCCTCCTCCCACTCTATTCACTTCCCTTAGACCTCTGACCCAAGGGGACCTCCTCCCCCACAATACGACCACAACATATCGGGTCTCCTCCAGATAGTATACTTCTTCCGCTGTGCCGCCAGACCTCCCCCACCAAGAGGAATTATCAGAAGGGGGGCACCGGAATTCATGTCAGAGACAGTTCCTGCTTCTCTCCACAACTGTGGAGAATGGGCTGCCCACTGTATAGAGCTGAGCACGAGGGAGGTCTAGTTTTACTGCATGCTTTGTCCTTGCTTGGTGCAACTGTTTCTGCTTTGTCTTGATCTGCCAGCCTTGAGGGTTTCTTTTTGGAGCTCCTGAAGCCTGTGGGCCTTCCATCCTCCCATTCTTCCATACCTCTCTCATAGCGCCAACCACCAGTTGTTCAGTAGCAAGATCCAGCATCTGTCCCAATCTCCCGCTGGGTGGAGACTCTAACAAGAAACCTATGTTGGGCTAATATCCACCTATAAATGAGTATATACCATGTACGTCTTTCTGGGTCTGAGTTACCTCACCCAGGATGATCATTTCTAGTTCCATCTATTTGCTTGCTTGCAAATTTCAAGATTTCCTTGTTTTTAATAGCTGAGTAATACTCCACTGTGTAAACATATGACAGATTCTTTATCCATTTTTCAGGTTAGACACATCTAGGCTGTTTCCAGTTTCTGGTTCTTATGAATAAGGGTCCTGTGAACATAGCTGAGGAAATGGCATTGTTGTGTGGTAGAGCATCTTTCGGGTATATGCCCTTGAGTAGTTTAGCTAGGTGCTGAGGTAGAGCTATTAACAGTTTTCTGAGAAAGCACCGGATTGATTTCAAAACTTGTTATGCTACTTTGCATTCCCACCAGCAATGGAAGAGTGTTCCCCATGTGCTGTTCCTTGAGTTTTTTTTTTTTATCTTAGCCATTCTGACTGGTGTAAAATGGAATCTCAGAGTGCTGTTGATTTGCATTTCCCTGATGACTAATGATGTTGACCATTTCTTTAACTGTTTCTCAGCCTTTTGTTATTCTTCTCTTGAGAATTATTTGGTTAGCTTTGGAAACATTGTTTCAAATTGTGTTATATGGTTTGGTGGTGTTTAATATCTTGAGTCCCTTATATATTTTGCATATTAGCCCTTTGTCAAATGTAAAGTTGGTGAACATCCTTTTTCCCTTCTGCAAACTGTCATTTTGTTCTATTGACAGTGTCCTTTGCCTTACAAAAGCATTTCAGTTTCATGAGGTCCCCTTTAGTAATTGCTGATCTTAGAAGCTGAGCTGTTGGTGTTCTGTTCAAGAAGTTTGTTTTCTTACAGATTTAGTGTGTCTAATTTTATGTTGAGGTCTTTAGTCATCTGGAGTTTTGCTTTGTGTTGAGTCATAAATATGGACTTATTTGTGTTTTTCTCCTTGTAGTCATTCAGTTATAAATCTGAATCATTTCTTGAGGATGCTATCTTTTTACCATTGTGCTATTTTGGCTTCTTTGTCAAAAACCAAACTTCCATAGGTGTGAGGTGTGTCAGTTTATTTATTGGACTTCAATTCAATTCCATTGATTAAACAGCTTATTTCTATGCCAGTACCATGTCATTTTTATTACTGTTGCTCTATATACAGCTTGAGATCAGGAATGTAGATTACTCTGGGGCTCTTTTATTGTATAGAATTGTTTTAAATATTCTGAGTTTTGTTTTTCCATATGAAGTTGAGAATTCATCTTTCAAGGTCTGTAAAAATTGTGTAAGTATTATGACAGTAATGGCATTGAATCTGCAGATAGCTTTTGGAAAGATGGCCATTTTTACTATGTTGATTCTCACAAACTAGGTTAACTACACCCTTCACAATAGCCACAAACAATGCAAAATATCTTGAAGTAACTCTAACCAAGCAGGTAAAAGATTTGTATGAAAAACTTCAAGTCTCTAAAGAATGAAATTGAAGAAGATATCAGAATGTGGAATGATCTTCCATGCTTACGTCCTTTGTTTTAAATCAGTTTGGCGATATTCAATCTGGAAAAATAAAAAAAAAACCCTGAAATAGATCTAAACTTTCAATATTTTATATGGTGATGTTATATTTTATATAAAAGCCTTAGCATGATTAAAAGCTATAAAACTCTAACTTATAAATAATTATAAATTCTGCAGATGTGTGGCTAACAGAACCTCGGAATCCTTTTCTTCTTCGAATGTCAATGTTTATTATACTTCAGGTAAGTATGAACTCCCAGATAACTCCCACAGTATATACTCAGATTGTACATGGCAATTTGGAATTCCTGTTACAATGCCACAAATGGACACAACTTCCTTTGTTAAAGCAGACAATAAGTCCAGGTGATAACTGCTTACAAAGAAAAAAATTACTTCAATATTCTGTCAATATTTATGCAACCCACATTTAAATGCAGATGCCACATAGAAATAAATGGGTTACATAAATTAATTCAATGTCATTCATTGCAAGGTATTTCTCTCACAATGTTTTGTCTGTATATTTGTTCCCATATTGCAGCTGTTTTGCTTATAAAACCATGAGTTCTACCTGGGTTTTTAGTGGGAATTCTCAGTGTCAGAATATTTGTATCTCTGGGTATTCAAGTGCTTCTTGTGCATTTTTTAACACAGTTTTTCAGCTTTGTTTTTATGTTTTCTAATCCATTTAAGTTTTAAATTTAAATTTATTTTATTTTAGTATTAGTAACATTATGATTTTTAAAAATACCTGCTCACTTTATTTTTTTAAAATTTTCCTCTCATCCTTCCTTTTGTTTTTCAAAACGATGGTTTGTCTGGATAGTCACTGCTTTCTTGGATTCACCAGTAGACCAGGCTGGCTTTTAATCCACAGTGATCTGCATGCCTCTGCCTCCTTGAGTTCTGGGATCACAGGTGTTTGCAACTGCGCTTGGAACCTGCTAATTTTCTGATGAGAGATAGACAGAAAATGTGGATTCTGTTTGCTGAAGAGCTAGTAAAGATTTCAAAATAATAGAAGTGTTGGGGGAGTGCAAATTGCAATAAAGTATATTGTATGACTTTCGTATTATATTGTATATAAACTATATGTGTCTTATGCATACAGTTTGAATAGGATGTACATAGCATAGACAACCTAGGATAGTGTGTTTGGGCAAAAGGAACTTTCAGGAAGAATACTGAGGGAATCCTCTGCTAAAGATGGATCTCTGGTGTGATCTTTAAAACTCATACTTTCTACATACGCTGCCCTTTCAGAGGAATTTGGTTGTATTTCAAAATTTAATACTTTTTTGAGCATAAACTTTTCCAACAATATTAGAAAGCTTCTTTTCTCCATTTTTTGTACATATGGGGTAGAAAGAGTTATTTCAGGTAAGAGATTTTTGGTCTAAATAAATTTGTGGCAAATGGATGTACTATTGGAGTATTTTTTTTTGAAATGAAGGCCATAACTGAAGGCTCTATATAGCCTTTGGTTTGCCGTTATCTCACTACTATGCATTAGTATCTACTCATGAAAGCAGGTAACTATAATGACAGTTAAAAAGTAATGCTTAGTATTATAATTTTACATTCATAGATATTTATCTCAAGTGAAACAACAACAACAAAAAAGCTTGAGAGCCATTGCTGTTCCTCCAGTTTTAGTAGTCAGTCTGTGGTAACTTCATCAGTATGAAACATCAGTACCACACTGTCATTGGTAGACAAGATTTAGAATATTTTCTAAATCAATTTCCACCTCCCTGGTCATTAATTGCATTTTGATTTACTCTAGGAATATCAAGAAGATATTAGAAGAAGTCAGCAATATTTCTTGAATTATGTGAAAATCCTAAGACAGATGAAAGTGATGATACACAGACCTCTCATGGGAGAAATATTGCTTAGGAATTTACTCACTATGGATTTTTAAAACCATGCTTCTTACATATATTCTTACCATACATACTGTATATGGTCATATACAGTAAAATCATTAACATTAATAATCATCTCTAGAAATCTGACTTTCACTGAATTTAGATATAATCAATAAAGCCTTTTTTGATTTTATTGATCAATAAATATATATATAATATAAATATTATAAATTTAATGTTAATATTAATATTATAAATAAAAAGTTTTCAGTATTGTAACATTCTTGATGGAGATTTCTTATTTCTGCATGAAATAGTGGTCTGGATTACATTATACCAAAGAAGTTATTCTAGTTTCTCTCATGGTTGGCTTAAGCTTGTTATACTAGATAAAGAGTGAAGGGCTAAGTGTTCCTTCGATCTTCCGTTCTGAGAAGTGAAAAACCTACCAGAATTTAGTTTTACACTTCAAAGAATATTACATGAATGTGTCTGGGAAATTGTGTAATTACATTTGTCATTGACAGGGGGAACTTCTTTGGTACAGATGACATTATTGAGATTCAGTAGAATTTGAACTTGAAACAACCATAGGATTCTGGGAAAGTTAAGGCTTCCAATAATAGGAGATCTCAGAAAAATTGTAGTAATCTGTGTTTACTAGTTTTATGCCAGGTTGGCATGAGCTACAGTCATGAAAGAAGTGGGGACCTCAACTGAGAAAATCACCTGATAAAAGCAGGCTATAAACACTCATCTATGGGTCTTTTAAAATTATTTATTAATGGTGTAAGGCGCTTTCTTTATGGCTGGTGCAAGCTCCCAGGTGCTGGTCATGGGTTCTGTAAGAACTCTGTCGAAACAAAGCCATAGGAGAAAGCGAGTTACAAGTACCTTTTTATGGCCTCTGCGTAATAATCATGACTTGCCTTTAGTTTCCTGTCTTGTTGGCACTTTTGCCTTGACTTCGAGCAATAAAATGTCAGTCCTTTACTTCCCCCCTCGCAGGGCAGCCTTCCCAGGCCACAGAGAAAAAGGATATAGATAGTACATATGAGGCTTGATAGACAGAGATCAGATGTTAGGGGAGGCGCCCTACCCTTTCTGAGGACTAAGGTAGGGAAGTAGAGAGGATGAGGGAGGGAGAGAGGGGGAATTAGGAGCCTATGAGGGAGGGAGATACAATCAGGATGTGAATAACTCAAACTGCAGAACAAGCTGGTAACTTATATTGCTGACCCCACTACGTGATAATAGCTCTGAGACAAACTGAGACATGAATATGTATGCATAGACAATGCTTCTTGTTGGCTACAGAATCCATGTCGACCCATACAATGACCAGAAAACTAGCTTTAATTGTTCTGGGTATCCTGTAACACCTCATAGAATTATAATGTTAGAACTGTATAGTACTTGTGAGAGATTATGTTTTCAGAACAAAATAACCAGCTGGATCATACATGACAGGAATCATTCCCTCCAGCACAATGGACACTGACATCCTGCATCCTCCTAGATCCAACCCTGGATGATTCTGTTCCTTTTACTCATCAGAGTTGGACAGCTTCCTGAACAACGTTGTAGAAAACCTCTGGTCCAATTTGGACCACCATTGCAATCTCCTAACTAAGCCTGGAATCTCTCAACCACAAATGCAATCACTACATTGCTTAACCATTCTCTCCAATTTTGGGGGGGGCCACTCCAAAGTATTATGTGCCACAATTGAACCTGAAGAAACCCTAAGAGAATGATGCCCCATTTCCTCGGGGGGGGGGTAGCTGTATAGGTTGCTGAATGCTTGCCTGATCTACAAATGCTTATTCTCATCGAAAGGTGGTCATAAGTCATTATTGGTCTTAAACAGAGAAAAATTAGGGGAAACACAGGAACGTCTCTCTTTGCCTTTTTCCTGCATACATAGGCAAGGAGATGGGAGCTGAAAAGAAAGAAAGGGAGATTTAGGAACATAGAGGGAGGATAGAACAAAAGTTAGATGAGTGAACCTTCTCCTTAACTCAAGGCCTTACTTGCTATTTATAATGAAGGTTACGTCTAAGTCATTGCTATAGAATTTAATATATTGATACAAAACATGGGCATGTCAAATACTTGCCAGATTTTAAAACAAGAATATATATCCTGAGTCTAACAGATAGATATGACTGTATCGATATATGAGGTAAAATAGTTGAATAAGGTCTTCAAAAGCCTCAGAGACACACAGAATATGGCATTTAGAGTTGTTCTTACAATCCTAAATTTCTTCGACAACAAGAGAAGTAAACCCCTGACAACACCCAGCCAACCTCAAAGAAGATGATGAGCATCAAAGAGCCTCCTTATGGACATGGCTTCAAAGGTGGCAAAATAACCACTGGGCAAAACATCCTCTTTCCACCACTAACAGAACCTGCCTAAAAATGGGCAACTTAGATGCAGGCAGAGTCGACGGCCGCACTCTTCCAAGTCAGGGTAAGCAAGTCCTCAATATTTTCTGCCCTGTGAATAAGTCTGGCAGAAATATCAGGCCAGAAAGCTGAAGATGAGGCTCCAGCCTTATAAAGTGTATTGGGTGACTGGTCAGGGAGTAAACTGTCCTAAGTCAATCTGTACATTTTGGAAGCTGCTAACCCACACTGCTGATTCACGCAGGATTTTAAGTTTTATTCCTTCTCAAGTCTCTGAGGGGCATTGAAGACAAAATAATATAGTTCTATATCCAAGTTTAGCTGGTTAGGGGACAAGATCGTTTTAGATCAAGATAAAGAAGTTAAGCTATTAGAGTTGAAATAAGATAGATATTGAATCTCATTGGGAAATCTAGACCCAACAAGACAGGAAAAACACTTGCTTCCAAAGAGATGAATGCAGATGGCCAGATCACTGTGAATGTAACATATATAGAACTCATTATTTTCCTGATTGTCACCTGGTTCTCCCTGCTGTATGTAGTGTGTTTTATACATGTGTAATAAAATAAAAGTATATATAAAAAAGAAATCATTCTCCATATGGTATGAATGAAGATTTATGGATGTCTTTTTTTTGTGTGTGTATACAAAGAGCAGAATACCAGAAATTAAAATCTTAGAAGCATAAGCAATGTTTACATACTAAATATTTAGCTAACATATAGAATAATTTGAGGAAATCATCCAGTGATTTAATAGGTTAGAAGGAAAATAGGTTACAGACATTGCACACATGGTCGAACTGATGGTCCCAGAAATAAAAATATTTATCAATTAAAGAAAATAAAAGGTATTCCCACATTTGGTAGATTTATGCAAGTGGATAAGTAAGAAGCTGAATATTTGATTGCCTTAAATTAATAACTGTGGCTTTCAAAGTTAATTGAGGTTATTGGAGTGAACTAAACAACTAAAACTTCCCATATGTGTTGTCTATTCATATTGTTCCCATGGAAGCTGTGGGATTCTTTCTGTTTGATTCATTCAAACAGCAAACAGCAAACTCATCATTAATTTGGGCTATAAAAATATCCCATCTTTCCTCCAGTGCTGAACTGTACGCTGTATTGAGATCATCATTCTTATCTGCTGTTTTCTGCCTCCTCTGTCTTTATATAGGTTTTGCTGATACAAATAAGTGACTTTTGCTGTTCCAACAAACTGTACAAAATAATTTACATAGTCATAAAATATTTAACGAGCAACAATTATCTAACATGTAGCAATCAGTAACTCAACATTAGAAGATCTCAAGTAGAAGAGGAGGATATTGGAAAACAAAGCACCAGATCATTTTTAGGGAGGATGGAAGGACTCAAAGGGTCCAGGAACAAACACAAGGAGGCCATCAAGCCTGAGGATCTGGACCAAGGTGCGGGTGAGTGGCTGCACAAACTGTTGCACCAGCCAACACCAATGCATGCAGGGAACTTTGACTCTGTTCAGATGCAACCAACGCAAAAACTCATTCTCTATGATTGTAGAGGGAGGCATGGCTGCCTCTGACAGCAACTCTGATGTACCCAGTTTGATCACTTCCCCTTGGATGGGAGGTGCTACAGGCACACAGAGAACAGACACGAAGGCTATCCAACTGAGACCTGATAGGAGGAGGAAGAGACCCCCGCCCTTGTCATCAGCGGTCTAGGGCAGGGGAAGAGGGTGAAAGAGGGAAGGATGGAGGCGGCAGATACAAGTGAGGGGATGAAAATCGTGATGTATTATGAGTAAATTATAATAATTTTTAAAAAGAACGTTGTGCTGATCCATTAGGTAAAGCTCTCAAAATGGAAATGAAGTTAGAAGAGGCGTGGTCGATGTTGCCTATAATTCTAGCATTAGGAAGTCTGAAGCAGTCAGACCGGAAGTTTAAGTCTAACCTACGCTTTATCTAGAGACACCATCTCTCAAAAACATCAACAAAGGTAGTCACATGGCCCAACCATTCAGAAATAACTGGAAGAAAAATTCCCATAGAGGAGTGATTCTTATGAATGTTTAAGTGAAATTAGGCTGACGTCAAACTTTGGCTCCTACATATCTTCTGTCTGTGGCATCTCTTTTAGAGTAAGTAATATTCCATAAAAAACTAAGATTTTAAAAAATGAGTGAGAGATTTTGGAATAGGAATGATCATATTCTAAAGAAATGTGTGGTTCTCCTTTTGACTATCCATCTATTAAGACGATGAAACCCTAAGAACAACATTCAATTTTAAGAAAATATTCAACATCTTTATTCACTAGGGAAAGGTAAATCAAAATGACTCTGAAATTCCATCTTACACCCTTATCAGAATGGATAAGATAAAAAAAAAACACAAGTGACAGAATATTCTGGCAGGCATGTGGAGAAAGGGAAACATTACTCCATTGCTGGTGGGAGTGCAAACTTGTTCTGCCATTTTTGGAAATAAATCTGGCATTTTCTCAGAAAATCGGGAATAGGTCTATCTCAAGACCCGGCAATACCACTCCTGAGTAAAGTCACAACAGATGATCCACAATACAACCATGATACTTGCTCAACTATATCAATAACAACTTTATTCATGATAGCCAGAATCTCTAAACAACCTAGGTGTTCCTCAACAAAAGAATGGATAAAGAAACTGAGGTTTACACAACGGAATACTTCTTGGCTATTAAAAATGAAGAAATCATGAAATTTGCAGAGAAATGGAAGGAACTAGAAACGATCATTCTAAGTGAGGTAACTCAGACCCAGAAAGACATACATGGTATGTACTCATTCATAAGTGGCTTTAGACATATAGTACAGGATAAACATGCTGCAATGCACAGACCCAAAGAAGATACACAACAAGTAGAATCCAAGAAAGGATGCTTAAATCTCATTCAAAAGATAAAACAGAATACGCAGAGGTAGTTGGTGAAGATCTTTTCCCAGTCTGTAGGCTGTCGCTTTGTTCTGTTGACAGTGTCTTCAGCCTTACAGAAGCTTCTCAGCCTCATGAGGTCCCATTTATTAATTGTTGACCTTAAGGCCTGGGCTGTTGGTGTTCTGTTCAGGAAGTTGTCGCCTGTGCCAATGTGTTCCAGGCTCCTCCCCACTTTTTCTTCTAACTGATTTAGTGTTTCTGGTTTTCTGTTGAGGTCTTTGATCCACTTGGACATGAGTTTTGTGCATGGTGGGTCCAATTGCATTTTTTTACATTTAGACATCCACTTAGACCAGCACCATTTGTTGAAGATGCCATCATTTTGCCATTGAATAGATTTGGCTTCTTTGTCAAAAATCAAGTGACCATGTTTGTGTGGGTTCATTTCTGGGTCTTCGATTAGATTCCACTGATCACCCAGCCTATTGCTGTGCCAGTACCATGCTGTTTTAATTACTGCTGCTTTGTGGTACAACTTGAGATGGGGTATGGAGATTCCTCCAGAGGTTCTTTTATTGTACAAGATTGTTTTAGCTATTCTGTGTTTTTGTTGTTTTTGTTTTTCCATATAAAGTTGAGAAATAAACTTTCAATGTCTTTAAAAAATTGTGTAGGTATTTTGACAGGGATTGTATTGAATCTGTAAATTGCTCTCGGTAAGATGGCCATTTTTACTATGTTAATTCTTCTAATCCATGAGCAAGGAAGACCATTCCATCTTCTGATGTCATCTTCAATCTCTTTCTTCAGCGTTTTGATTTTTTTCAAACAAGTCCTTTACTTGCTTAGTTAGAGTAACTCCTAAATATTTTATGTTGCTTGTGGCTATCGTGAAGGGTGTAGTTTTCTTAATTTCTTCCTCTGCATGATTGTCATTTGCATATAGGAAGGCTACTGACTTTTTGAGTTAATTATATATCCGGCCAAATTGCTGATGGTGTTGGAATATACCCAGAAGATGCTCCAGCACACAACAAGAACATTTGCTCTACCATGTCCGTAGCAGCCTTATCATAATAGCCAGAACATGGAAACAGCCTAAGTGTCCCTCAGTAGAAGAATGGATAAAGAAACTGTGGTACATTTACACTATGGAATACTACTCAGCTATTAAAAACAAGGATTTTCTGAAATTTGTGTACAAATGGATTGAACTAGAAATAATCATAATGAGTGAGCTAACCCAGAAGCAGAGAGACTCAAATAGTATATACTCACTTATAACTGGACACTAGCCCAAGGGGTATGTCTTATCAAAGTCTTCACTTACCAGGAAAGCGAGATAGAGGTGAGGGCATCCTAAGGTGAGAGAAATAGAAGAGATAGGGAAAGAGATGGATCCAGAGGGTCCTAGAAACCTACAAGAAGAATACTATGATGGGCAGACCTGGGCCCAGGGGTTCAGCTCAATCTATGGCACCAATGAAGGACAATATATGCAGTCATCAACAAACCCCTACCCAGATCTAGCCAAGGGACAGGACATTCTCCACAGTTAAGTGGAGACTGGGGACTGACTTTCACATGAACTCTAGTGCCCCGTATTTGGCCATGTCCCCTTGATGGGGAGGCCCATTGGCACTCAGAGGAAGGATAGCAGACTACCAAAAAGAAACTTGATATCCTAGCATTATATTCAAGGGGAGGAGGTCTCCGTCAGTCACAGTCATAGGGAAGGGGAACGGGGTAAAGGCAGAAGGGAGGGAGGAATGGGAGCATGCACAGGATGGGATAGCAATTGAGATGTAAGATGAATGATTTTATTTTTCAATAAAAAATAGTATCATAAAAAAGAGAAAAAAGAAAAAGAAACTGTGGTATGGTACATATATACTATGGAATACTACTCAGCTAGTAAAAACAGGGAATTCCTGAAATTTGTGGACAAGGGGATTGAACTAGAAATGATCATAATGAGTGAGTTAACCCAGAAGCAGAAAGAGTCAAATGGTATATACTCACTTTTATCTGGACACTAGCCCAAGGGGCATGTCCCAAGAAAGTCTTCACTTACTAGGAAAGTGGGACAGTGGGGAAGACATCTAATTGGAACTCTACATGAGAGAAGCATTGGAGAATGGGAAAATAAGAGGATCCAGAGGGTCTTAGAAACCTACAAGAACATTATGATGGGCAGATCTGAGCCCAGTGGTCCTGCTCAAACTATGGCACCAGCCAAGGACAATACGTGCAGTAAACTTTGAACCCCTACTCAGATCTAGGCAATGGACAGGATGTTCTTCACAGTTGAGTGGAGAATGTGGTTTGACTTTCACACGAACTCTAGTGTCCCATATTTGACCATGTCCCCTGGATGGGGAGACCTGGTGGCACTCAGAGGAAGGATAGCAGGCTACCAAGAAGAGATTTGATACCCTATGAGCATATACAGGGGGAGGAGTTCCCCCTCAGTCACAGTCATAGGGAAGGGAAGTAAGGGGAAATGTGAGGGAGGGAGGAATGGGAGGATACAAGGGATAGGATAACAATTGAGATGTAATATGAATAAATTAATAAAAAGGAAAGTAGGCAACACAGAGGTGAGCTTCTCTAACAGAATGCAAGAAATGGAGGAAAGAATCTTGAGACTAAAAGATATAATCATAGAACTCAAAGCAACCATCAAAGAAAACGCCAAATATAAAAAAACTCCTAACAAGAATATGCAAGAAATCAAGGACACCATGAAAATACAAAACCTGAGAATAATAGGCATCAAGGAAAGAGAAGACATCCAAGTCTAAGGCCCAGAAAATATCTTCAAATTATACACACACACACACACCAGCAATAATTGGACTAAAGATGCCCAAAGACAATTGGACTCTATACTTGTAATGTAAACATATTAGATGACTTAATACCTATTTATCATATATATATGTATATATATTCAACCACATAATCTCAAGAGTGAGAGAGAAACTTAGTTCTTTGATAATTCAAAGGATTCAGCTCCATGAAGACATAATACAACCGTTAATAATGAAAATAAGAAGAGAGCCTCAACATTGGATTTGCTTAGAGCTTTCCTAATTCATATCATTTCACAGATAGATAGTTTTTCTCCCTTGAATGAATTAAAATTATCCAGGCATAAGCTCTGTGAGACATGGGTAGCCACACTGTTGTAGTGTGACCTTGCACAATAGGATAACCAGTGGGTGTGGCTATGTTTTAATGAAGCTCTTAAAATTTAGAGTGATATTTACGTGGGATAGTCAGAAATGGCTGAACTTTCTTAAATTGCAGCCTAACAGTTTCTCATTCCCTTGCAGGCCTTCTGTCCTCCTGTGTCCCCTCCACATGTCATAACCAACCTTATTCTTTCCACACTCTCTCTCCTAACTTCTTCCCTCTCTTCAACCACTGCTTTTTCCTCCTCTCCTCCCAGTCCAACCCTTGCACGCCTCCTTCTTTCTCTCTTCTCCTTCTTCTCATAAAAGGGGCGTCCCTTGATGGGTACCAACTTGCCTTGGCACATCAAGACTACAGCTACTATAATCCACATGTTTCTCATAGTCATTCACAACACTAGTTTCTAACACAATCTTTTGGCTTCCACAGACACGTCATATAGGTGGTACTCATAAATAAATGGAAGCAAATACTCACATACACAAAAGTAATTCAGTCTTTTTAAAACAAAAGGAGTATATTTACCATGCCTGGCATTATTTCTATTTTCACTCATTCTTGAACAACAATGTCATGGAAGCTTTTACTTAACTTTTACTTAATAAGTTATGATATAATTAGAGACAAAAAAATAGAAGTAGATGAAGTCTCAAAGAGAGACTCACACCCTGAGCAAAAAGGGAGTTCTACTATTTGTCTTATTGACATTTTTACCATTCATGGTTTATAAACATTTTTTACTTAGTCAATATTAATTTGGATTTTGCCATGTATATTTAGGAGTGACATTTTGAACAGGTTTTCTTTTCCTTTCCCTCTATGAGTTCCTCCCTTTCTCCTTTCCTCCCCTGTTCCATTTATTCCTCTGTCCATCACTTCATTCCTTGTTTCTTTATCTGATTGGGTTGTCGGCACACTATTAGCTTTGTAGAATATGGTAGCAGTGTTTCTTCCCCTTTTGTTTTATGAACCAGTTTGAAGCTCTAACATATACCAACTAGTAACTCAACATTAGATGATCTCATCTTGAATGTGAAAGATATTGGAAAATAAAACACCTGATGTTTTTTAGGAGGAAGGGAGGACCCAAAGGATAAGCCATAAGGAAAGCATCAAGGCCCAAGGATCTGGACCAAGGGGAAGGGCTGCACAAACTGTTGCACAAACCAATTGCAATGCGTGTAGAGAACCTAGACCCCATATTCAGATAAAACCAATGGACAGTTCATTCTCCATGGCTGTCAGGGGAGGGAGAAATGCCCCTGACAGGAACTCTGGTGTCCCTGACTTGATTAATTCCCCTTGGCAGGGAGGCCCTTCAGGCACACAGAGGACAGGGATGCAGGCTATCCAGATGAGACCTCGCTGGAGGGAGAAGAGATCTCCCCTCAGATGTCTACGGGAGAGCAATGGCCAAAAGAGGGAGGGAGGCAGTGGCTATAAGTGAGAGGATAACAATCATTATGGAATATGAGTAAATTATAATAGAAACGTTGAAAAAGAACATCTTAATGATACATTAGGTAAAGCCCTCAAAATTGACAAAAGTAAGAAGAGGCATGGAAGATGTTGCCTGTAGTTCTAGCATTTGGAAAGCTGAAGCAGTAAGATTGGAAGTTTAAGTCTCTCCTGTACATTATAGAGAGACGCTATGCCTCAAAACCATGAACAAAGGTAGTCACATCTACTCAAAAATAACTAGAACCAAATGGACATAGAGCAGTGATTCTTGTGAATCACTAAGTGATTTTAGCTGGACATCTAACTTTGGCTCCTACACAACTTCTGTTTGTCACATCTCTTTTAGACTAAGGTGTAAAAAACATGAGTGAGAAATTTTTTAATAGAAATGTTGATATTCTAAAGAAATATGTGGTTCTCTTTTTGACTATCAGTCTATTAATACAGTGAAGCCCTAAAAAAACTCTTCAATTTTAAACAAACATTCAACATCCATAGTTATTAAGAAATGGAAATCAAAATGATTCTGAGATTCTGTCTTACACATAAGAATGGCTAAGACCAAAAACCCATGTGACAGCGTATTCTGGCAGGGATGTGGTGAAAGGTAATACTCCTTCATTGCTGGTGGGTGTGCAAATTTGTACTACCAGTTTGGAAGTCAATCTGGCAGTTTCTCGGAAATTTGGGATAGCTCTAATTCAAGACCCAGCAATATCACTCCTGAGTATATACCCACCAGATGCTCCACCACACAAGAACACTTGCTAAACTATATTCATTACAACTATATTCAAGAAAGTGAGAATCTGTAAGCAACCTAGATGTTCCTCAATGAAAGAATAGATGAAGAAACTGAGGAACAGTTACACAATGGAATATTTCTTGGCTATTAAAAATGAAGAAATCATGAAACTGTCAGGGGAGTGGATGGAACTATAAAAAATAATTCTGAGTGAGGTAACCCAGATGCAGAAAGACACATATGGTATGTACTCACTTATAATTGGCATTTAGCCATATAACATAAGATAAACCTTCTATAATTCATAGAAACAAAAAAGAGATCCAAGAGAGGATGCTTAAATCTCACTCAGAAGATGAAATATTATGTTACGTGAAGGATTAATTACTAAAAGGCATCTTCTAGAAGAGGGTGCTTTGATTAATTGGGCTGTTGTTGTTGTTGTTTAAAATTCCATAAGCTCTGTTTTCATATTAATTTTTTATTGTTTTATTTTTACATATACATTTGTATTATTACTCATATATACAATAAACTACCTATAGCAAGAAGAACCATGAAATGATCAGGACTTATATAAATGTTAAATTCTTAGTGTTTTTGCTTTTTGTATTTGACAGCCTTGAAGAAAACATCTTTCCTATCTTTGTACATCTAAAATTCTGACTGTAAATCAGTATCCATCACATTTTGTCATTATCAACTTGACATCTATCTAAACCAAAAAACATCTTAACCGCTAAACAACTAATCTTCATTGTAAAACTAAGCTACCTGGTCTTCAACTCCATCAGAGACTTGAAAAGGAATAAAACTTGATTACCTGAGTATGCTGGGAGTGCAGGCTAGCAGCTTTCCAAATGAGAAGATGACAGAGACAGTTTGCTACCTGAATAGTTACCCAAAACTCTCTATAATGTTGGAGCATCTTCTTCAGCCTTCTGGCCCAATATATTTGACAGAGATATTTGTAAGGCAGAAATTCTTGAGGACTTGCTTACCCTGTCTTGGAAGAGTTTGGCTGTCAACTCTGCCTGCATCCAAGCTTGTCCCTTTTTAGGCAGAATTCTGTCTGTGGTAGAAATGAGGACATTTTTCTCAGTGGCTTGTTTGCCACATTTGAAGCCGTCTGCATTAGGAGGTTCTTTGATTCTCATCATCCTCTTTGAGGTAGTCTGGGTGTTGCCAGGAGTTAACCTGTCTCATTGTCAGTTAATCTTTAAAATAATAAAAACATTTTACATGCCATATTCTGCACGTCTCTGAGGCTTTTGAGGACCTTATCTAACTATTCCACCGTATCTTTCTATAGATTCATATCTATCTCCCATACCTAAGATGTATATCCTTGTGATAAAAGTAGACTAGTGATTGGCATGACCATGATTTGATCAGCTAACAATTAACTTGCACAACTTATTTATCCTAAACAGCCTGCATTAGCACTTTCAAAGTACTGGAAGTAAACTTGTATTATAATTGATTTATATGGGTAAAATATCTCATATTAGAGTAGAAATATTTATATGAAATGTTTATGAAGAGTAAACTTACATTTGAGTTCTATAACACTGTATCTAAAATTAAACTTATTTTGTATCTATATACAAAATTCTATACAAGTGAATTAAAAGTAACCTTGTGAGAAACAATGAGAGGCATTAAGTTGAGGAGTAGATTCACTAATCTACTTTTTGTTCTATATTCCCTATATATTTCTGTATTCCCCACTTCTTTCTTTTCAACCCCTATCTCCAAACCTAATGTAAGATAAGGGGAAAGAGACACATTGCTGAGTCTAAGCTTGTTTTCTTTCTAAATAAGACCAATAATAACTTGTAACCAAGTCCCACTGATAATAACACTCTATAGGCCAAGAAAGCAACCAAAAACACACCTGATCCTTCTAAAAGGAAACGGGGCATCATTTCATTATCTTAAAGTTTCTTCTGGTTGATTTGGGCCAAATAATACCTACTAGGGGCCCAGATAAAATTGGGGAAATGATTAAACAAGCTAGGAATCACATTTGTGGTTCAGTTTTTAAGTGTTGAGAAATTCCAGGCTTATAAGGAGTCCTGAGTGGGACAGTCTGAAAGGCTGGACCAATTGGGATTGGAAGCTTTCTTTGAAAGTGTCCTGGGAGCTATCATGTTCTGATGAGGAACAGCAATTGCACCATTTGGTGCTGGAACATGAAGGATACAGGATGTCAGTGTCCATCATGCTGAGAGGAGTGCATCCTGTCAGGTCTAATCCAATGTCAGTGTCCGGTTCTCATGTTCTGAAAGAATATAATTTCCCACAAGTATTATGTAGTCCTAAAATATGTCTAAGGTGTACATGATGCACAGAACAATTAGGCTAGCTTTCTGCTCTTTGTATGAGGAGAAAAGAAAGACATATGTAAATCTTCCTTCATCGCATATGAAGAATGTCATCTAATCATAATTCATAGGAGTTATGTAGCCAACAAGAATCATTGTCTATGCCTAGACATTCATGTCAGTCTCAGAGCTATTCCCATATAGAGGGATTAGCAATATAAGTTACTTGCTTATTCTGAAGTTTAAATTCTTCACATCCTGACTGTATTCCACTTCCTCATTCCCTCCCAATCCACCCTCTTTCCCTCATCCCCTCTCCTTCCCTCCCTTAGTACTCAGAAAAGGCAACCATCTTCCCCTAACACCTGACATAAGCCTATCAAGTCTCATCTGTACTACCTATAACCTTTTCCTTTATAGCCTGGGACAGCCATCTTGCCTTGGAGAAGTAATCTAAGTTCATTGGCCAGAGTGCATGTCTGAAGTTGTCCCTATTCTCCACAAGAGAGATCCACAAGGAGACATATGAGCAGTGGGTCTAGGTCCACATCATACATGGTCCTTGGTTGATGTTTCAGTCTTTGTGCTATAGTGAAGTTATCCTGAATTATGTGGCTAATATCCTCTTATGAGTAAGTATATACCATGTGTGTCTTTCTGGGTCTGGGTTACCTCACTTAGGATGATCTTTTCTAGTTCCATCCATTTGCCTGCAAATTTCAATATTTCCTTGTTTTTAAAATCTGAGTAGTATTCCATTGTGAAGATGTACCACAGTTTCTTTATCCATCCTTCAATTGAGTGACATCTAGATTGTTTCCAGGTTCTGGCTATTACGAATAAAGCTGCTATGAACACAGTTGACCAAATGTCCTTGTTGTATGGTGGAGCATCTTTCAGGTATATTCTCAGGAGTGGTATGGCTGGGTCCTGAGGTAGTTATTCCCAATTTCCTGAGAACGCACCAGACTGATTTCCAAAGTGGTTGTACAAGTTTGCTCTCCCACCAGCAATAGAGGAATGTTCCCCTTTCTCCACATCCTCGCCATATGTGCTGTCACCTGAGTTTTTGATCTTGGCTATTATTTGGCTAAGTGTAATATGGAATCTCAGAGTCGTTTTGAGTTGCATTTCCCTGAAAACTAGGGATGTTGAGCATTTCTTTAAATGTTTCTCAGACAATATTCCTGTGTTAAGAATTCTCCATTTATTTATGTATCCCATTTTTAATGAGATAATTTAGTTTGATGGTGTTTAATTTCTTGAGTTCTTTATATATTTTGGATATTAGACCTTTGTTAGATGTAGGGTTGATGAAGATCTTTTCCCAGTTTGTAGGCTGTCATTTTGTTCTGTTGACAGTATCTTTTGCCTTACAGAAGCATTTCAGTTTGATGATGTCCCATTTATTAATGGTTGATCTTAGGGCCTGAGATGTTGGTATTCTGTTCAGGAAGTTGTCTCCTGTGCAGATGAGCTCAAGGCTCTCCCTCACTTTTTCTTCTAACAGGTTTAGTCTGTGTGGTTTTGTGTTGAAGTCTTTAATCCATTTGGTCTTCAGTTATCTGCATGGTCCTAGATATGCATCTATTTTCATTTTTCTACATGTCATCATTCAGTTAGACCAGCATCATTTGTTGAAGATGCTATTTTTTCCATTGTATGGATTTGGCTTCTTTGTCAAAAATCAAGTATCTATAGGTATGTGGGTTTATTTCTGGGTCTTTAATTCAATTCCATTGATCAACCGGCCTCTTGCTATGCCAGTAGGATGCTGTTTTTACTACTGTTGCTCTATTGTAGGGTTTGAGATCTAGGATGGGGATTCCTCCAGAAGATCTTTTATTGTACAGTATCATTTTAGCTATTTTGAGATTTTTGTTTTTTCCATATGAAGGCGAGAATTGATTTTTCACAGTCAGTGTATGGTGCATGTACTGTGACAATCTCGTGTGCCTGGTCCCAGGAATAATGATGTATATACTGTCAGAAGCTCATGACTATAAAAAGGACTCATCGTGAATGTATCATTGGAGTCTTATGTGTAAAACACAGCATTTGTTGTGAATGTACTGTGTGATTCTCAAACCTATAACCCAGCTCTCATGATGAATTCGTTGGAGGCTTATGACTATAACCCTTCCTTCACGTTGCACATACAAGGTTTCACCAATCTCCCATCACTTATGGTATATATATATATATATATATATATATATATATATATATATATATATATATATATATACCACATATATATATGGTGGAGGGCTCCTGCTTATAACCTACAACTTGTGCTGCACATACCATGAGAGGCTGACTCCATGTGATGTGGGAGGTTCCTCTTGATCATCCATCACTCCTTGTTGAAGGTACTATGTGATACTCAGATATCACAGCACCCAACACAAGAATTGTGAAAAACACAAAACAGTGACCTGGAATTCATTCTGAATGAACTGTGGGAGTCAAATGCCTATTGTGAATATACTGTGCAAGACTCAAACCAGTAAGCCAGTGCAGGGATACAGTCTGACACCAGTATTTCAGCACCTGTTCCACAGCATGTACTGTGAGAGACACATCCTATAACCCAGAACTCATAATGAATATAATACACAAGACTCAGACTATTAAGCAAGTACACATGGTGAATGTTGTGGGAGACAAATGCCTGTAACTTAGCATTCATGACACAAGTATAGTGGTTGGTCCTCAGCTGCAATACAGCACTCGTGGTGTTTGTACTCTGGGATTGTCATATGCATAACCCAGCATACCTGGTGCATGTCCTATGAAGGGTCAATGGTTATAAATCAAGAACTAATGATGAATAGTCTGCTGGATGCTAACTTCTGTATCCCCTCACTTATGGTGCACATACTGTGGAAGGATTATGCCTCTAACTCAGTATTCATTGTGGATGTACCAGGGGAGACTTTGTGGGAGGCTGATGCCTGGAATCCAGCATTTGTGGTGCTTGTACAGTAGTGGGCTCCTGGCTTTAAGCAAGCTCTTCTGGTACATGTACTCGACAAGAGTGACACATGAATTTCACTATTTATAAAGCATGTACTTTGTTGGATACATGCCTTTCCACTTGCTTAGACCACAGGATGCTAAGATTATAATACAGCAATTCATCGTCAGTGCACTAGACAAGACTCAAACCAGTAACCTAGCCCTCATGGTGCATGTACTGTGGGAGAGTCATGCCAATGAGTTACCACTCATTGGGAAAGTACTGTGTGAAAAATCAAGGTACCCCGGTAGTCATAGAGCATGAACTGTAGGAAACACATGCCTGTAACCCCACATTCACTGCAAATTTACTCTAAGAGACTCAAACTAGTACTAGAAACACATGCTGCTCATGAGAAGCTTGTGGCTATAATTCTGCATTCGTGATGCATGCATCGTGTCAGGCCTATGACTGCAACCTAGAACTGACTGTGCATGCACTGTAGTAGGCTGACATGTTGCATGTTGTTTGGGAGGCTCACGCCTACAACCCAATACTCACTGCAAATATACTATGACAAACTCAAAGCACAACCCAGAACTCATGGAATATGTATTGGACAAGACTCAACCATTCGTGGTTAATGTATGGGGGTGACTCACTCCTCTAAACCAGCACTCATGCAAGTACTTTGCGGGGCGGCTGATACGTTGTTGATACAGATTATAGGTGCCACGCCTATAACTAATCACTCATAATGCATGTTTTATGGGAATGCTGACACCTATATCCCAGCATTTATTGGGCACGTTCTATGGGAAGCTCATGCTGAGAAACTACCACTCACCTTTCTCATTATTTATTTTGTCATTAATATGTTTACTTTTTCACTAGTTGATTTACTTACTCATTTTGAAAGTCCTGCAAGACTGAAAGGAGTTAACCTATTGTTCATTTTGAATGTACTGAAGGAAGCTCATGGCTATACCCTAGCATTCATGGTACTTATGCTTGTGGTGGGTCCACAGCTGAAATCCAGCACTCATAATGCATGGACTACACAAAACTCATGCTTATAGCCCAGCACTCTTTCAGAATATTATGTATGAGACTCAAACCAGTAAAGCCAGGAATTCATACACCATGTACTGTGGATGGTACATACCTTTGTGTCAGGTTTCACGGTAAATGTAGTGTGGTGGAATCTTTCATGTAACAATACTTATGGTGTAAATCTTATGGGACATTGGCATCTGTTAGAATGCCTAATAGTGCATGTCTAGGAAACACACATGCCTATGCTTTGGCATTCATGGTCATCTTATACCTCCGACTCAGCACTCATTGTGAATGCACTGTGGGAGGCTCATGGCAGTAACCTAGCACTTGTTTCTAAAGTATCATGTGAGACTCAAGCCCTCGGATTAATGTACAAAGGGAGACTTGTTGGCGATATTTTTTTAACTCTATTTTAATTTATTTATGTTCTTATGCCTCTACCTTCCTTCTCCATCTCTATACCTTCTAACATCCCAACACCAAGTGGGAAAGACTGATGGGGAGGGGAGGAAGGGGGCATAGTTCTCTGTAGCTCCTTCCTGCTGGTTAGGGTTGTTGGGTTCCTTGGGGCAAATCCAATCTGCATTTCAGGATACCTCCCACTCTCAAACACCAACACCACCAGCCAGGAGCAGCAGCATTCTTCTTTCTCAGAGCTCCCCCTCAGGAGAGGGGGCTCTGACATTTATTCCTTCTCCAGAGTGCTCAGAATTAAACTATCTGCAGCTGGCAAAGAAGCCCTTTCAGAGCCTGCACAAGGCACAGTTTGCTACCATGGACAATCTGAATCAGCCCCATATCCCACACCTGAGATTAAAACAAAACTATGTTTACATACCATAACTGAGTTTTTAAGGACAGCAATACTTCCACTACAGAGACTGACACCCAGGTCCCATCAGATCTGACAAGCATTTGAAGCACTCAAATCAGAGCCCATAGAAAAACATCTTCCAAAGAGGCAGCAGTTGCAATACAGAGATGAGTAAGATGCAACCTTTTCCCACAAGGTGCCCAAAGACTGAGTTGTTAAAATCACCAGAATCTAGTTGTACAGCATGATGACTGACAAGATTTTATAGAAGACACATACAAGCTTCGGTGGGGTATAGTATCTTTGTGGAGCAAGTAAAAAACAGTCAATACAAGAGATGACGTTTTTGATTGGTTGGCTTTTGTTTGTTTGGTTTTGGGTTTTGGATTCCAGAGACAGGGTTTCCTCTGCCTCCTGGACTCACTTTGTAGACCACGATGGCTTCAAACTTGAAGAAGTCCATCTGCCTCTGCCTCCCCAAGTTCTGGGATTACAGGCATCGGCCACTGCACCCCATTAAGTGACAACATATTAATTGAGCCTTAAAGGAAGGAATTACCAGGGAGACTGCCTTGGCTTTTCTGTCTTTCCTCCTCCAACCCAACCCCTACAGAACAACCCTTGAGGATAACAGAGAATTTTCCAGGGAATGAAGAACTAAGAACAAAGCACTGCTTAATCAGATTCCCAAGAATATGGGGAGGAGCTTGGCACTAATTTCATGGAAGATGTAAATGGCCTTTTAGCTACCTTTAGAGAAACCACTAGGACTTAGAAATGCTTGTGTCTTTGTTTCTAAACATCTTCTCAGAGGTAGGAGCCTGCTGCAGTGATCCTGTTACCCACTGTTCCTATAGAAGGCAGGCAATCTGGCTCTTTATCTGGACCAGCCAGATTCCAGGTCAGCACTGGTGCTTCAGGAGGGCAGCTGTATACTGCAGGACCAACATGGCGAGACAGCCTTGCATGTAGCCTGTCAGTGCCAGAATCTGGCCTGCACATGCTGCCTGATAGAGGAGCAGCCAGAGACAGAGACAGACAGCCACCTCACCTTCTGGACTTCTGATAATCTACCAAGGTGCAAGTAACCCCAGGGTGTGAGGATTCAAGACAGGAGCGCAAGCTCCAGAGAAGGGAAGGTCCTACACTGTCCATTGCTATTCCTCCAGTCTATACACACATATGGACACTCATTACTTCCCTACTAAATGATTGATTTCTGATTTACCCAATGCGTGCAGTGTGATGAGCAGAAATCTAAAATTTTCCTAAAGATATTTAATAGCAATTAGATGAACTCACCTTCCACACATTGTGCTAAGGGTACAGTTTACATCCATGAGCAAAATCAAGAATGAGTGAGAGTGATATTAGATGTGCAAAGTGAATTTTATGTGTATTGAAAGGAAGTGAGTCCTGTGGAAGAATAGCAGAAGGGAGCGAAGGCTGTGGCAGAGCTGACGGTGATTTTTTGTTTGTTTGTTTGGTTTTTTGTTTTTTGGTTTTTCGAGACAGGGTTTCTCTGTGTAGCCTTGACTGTCCTGGACTCACTTTGTAGTCCAGGCTGGCCTCAAACTCACAGCGATCCACCTGCCTCTGCCTCCCGAGTGCTGGGATTAAAGGCGTGTGCCAGTATTTTTCATAGGGTGGTCAGAGGTCTTAAGAGTCAGGAACCTTTAAACAGACTTGAAAGAGATTAAAGGATATAAATTTGTACCTAAATTTCTACTAGCAGCAGGGTTAGAGCAAAGAAGAAAGGTACAGACCAGAAGAGAAAATGAAAGCCATACGGCATAAAGGAGAAAGTGGCCCCAGAGTAGGTAGACGAAGGCCAGGAGGATACCCACACAGCTTCTCTGAGAAACCTTACCTGGGCTTGAAGGTAGTAAAAGCCTATAGTTGTGAGGGATGGTTAAATGCTTTGGGGGTGTCACTCAGCGGCCTGATCCCTGCACCATGAAAGAATCAGCAGTATGACTAAAAAAGTAAAACTTCCTTTCCTATCAGACTTATGGGGCAGGGGGGAGGGAGAGTTGTTGATGGTTGTATTTGAATAGCCCTGTGATTAGAAGCAAGAGTAGGCAGGGGTCCCTTGAGGCTGAAGGACAGGGAACCTGGCCTGCTCGGCCTTGTAACTGTGAGGGGATTGCTATGGCAGTTGCACTGCGGAGCAGGTTAAGGGAAGAGTGGAGGAAGAAAGATGGAGCACAGGGAGCCTGTGGCCCAGGGACTAACATATCCTTTCGTCTCATGAGGCTCTGCCAAGGTCTTTAGTTGGAGGAGCTCAGGCAGAAAGCCATGGCCCAAGTGACAGAAGAACCAGGGGTTGGGAAACAGGATGGGGTACACCAGCTGCCAGGTAGAGGGGCTCAGCAGCCATGGCCCACATGACTGAGATCCAATGCCTGAAACGCCAGGTGGGGTAGTTCAGCAGCTGACCTTTGTGATGCTGTCAGAATACTGTATGGAAGGGTGCAGGCACCATGGTGTGTAAGTTTGTCTGCCCTGGTGCTTTGGAACAAAGAGACTCATTCTCCAGGAGAGGGTGGAGGTGGCAGTGGGCACTTCCCTGGAAAAGTCTCTTCCAGAGGGCACTACAACCCTAATAGCTGCTCTCATCACTAGGGTTTTCTTTAGTTTCTTAGAGGAGGAGGTGACTCAAGGGCAAATGTTTTCCCAGTACACAGCTGAGGAGAGCTGGAAGCCCTCTTTGTCAGAATTTCACATACCTCTCCATTAAGCTGGCTTTTCTGAGTGATTGCATGGAAGTGAAAACTGTGGGTCTGGGTTGCAGAGATAATTCAGATATAAAGGTTTCCTTGCCTATTTTTTTTTTGATGTAGCTTCCTAATACTAGGCCTTGCCTTTCTCCTACCTTTAACAGCCCTTAAGAGAGCTAGAGCCCATGTAGAGAAGAGAAGCAGTGCTTACAAGTACCAGTGCTGTTTCCCCAAGAAGCAGAGAAAGTGGTGCTGCGACAGAGGAGGGACGGAGCCCTGTCCAGCTCCCTTGGCATCCCTGTGATCCTTGTATTGGTACTTAGAAATGACACCTTTTGCTTTTATTTGACTAAATTACAGCAGTAACTTGGCCCTATAATTTGGTTGGCTGTATACAGAAGGCAGAATTCTTGAGTTTTAAACATCACCTTCCAACACAACCAAGGAAAATCTCACTATATTCAGAGTGTTCCTTTAACAGGAGAACAGGACTGTAATAAAATACATCTTTTTCATTTTGTATAATTTTTAACTTCAGGACAAAATTAACAAAACAAAACAAAACAAAAACCGCAGTATACAATACCCAACCCTACAATTCTGTGTTAGGGAAAACTCCTAACTCGAGGATAGAAGAGATCCTGTCTTATTCTCATGACCAAGCGATGGTCTGAAGATGTCTGAAGATGATAGACATGAGCACACAGCCATGTAGAGAAAGGCCAATTAAGGCTGTGGGTAGATCCACAGAGAAACTATACAGAAGACATCGGTGTTCCAGGGAGGTCTCTCATATACTTCTTCCATATGAGAGGCACCCTCATCAACACAGCAGCACTGAGCTCCTCTGTGATCACCTTATCTGCATCACTGCCTAAAAAGGAAGACATGAGATTAGAGCCTGATGGAAGTCAGCCAGTTCTACAACTTGCCATCTGTAGCTCATGAGCCTCCTAACTCACCCAAGCCTAGTCCGATCATGAGATCGGACAGGTGGAGTGGGTCTAGGAGCCTACATGGGAGAAACCAGAGACAGGAGCAGTTTCAAACAGCAGCAACACCAGATCCTCGATGACACCTTTGTCATTTTTGTCATCCTAAGCCTTCTGCTGCAGGGTCTCAACAACAGGTGAGCAGCACTGGCCTCTAGGTGCTTTTTGGCCATCATGTAACTCACTATAGAAGTTTCTTAAGTCTTCAGGATCCATTCCATGTTCATTGCCCAGACATGGGTGTTTGTCAAAATGCAGCAGAGTAAAGACAAAAGCCTACATGTATGTGTACATACATGTACAGATGTACATACACATATGCTAAAAATTTTAAAAACGAAGCTCCTAGCTTGCCAAGAAATCGAAGCAAAAAAAAAAATCTATTAAATTCTATAGAAGTAATAGTCTATTATTGCTGGAAGAGGGGCCTGCTTCTATATTTCCTGACAACATTAACTATGGAGGAACGTAGTGTTTTCAGCAGGCGGAACTCCAATACCAATTTACTTTCTCAACCTTCTTATCCAAGGTCTTCATCATGATATCGCAGAAAGTCTCAAATTTTGCCCTGCTCACCTCTATTTTCTTCCCTTCTTTACCCACTTGTTAGTACAGGCACTCCTTAACTCACCAAGGCTATGCTCTTTCCATCAACCCCCTTGAACACATGGTTCTGGTCCATGGACTCATATCACCTCAGAGACCCTCTTCTGCACATGTTTTACAAGGAAAAGTGTACCACTTGCTCATTGCACTATAGGATTGGTTTAAAATGACCCAGTGTCAAAAAAAAAAAAAAGATTTTCATGCTGCTACTCTCAGGTAGCTTTGATGTGCCTGTCTGTCTCCATTTTCCACCCCCACAAGGTAGCTCTCATCGGACCCAAGCTCTAACCTATCAGTGACATAGACGATTGATTCTGTGTCTCCTTCATGGACGACACACAGCCTTGACCGGGAATCCATCTCATTTCCAAACTGAGAGAATGTTCTAGCAGAGAAGTTGAGAGGCAAGCCCTGCTTTAGGTGAATCATCGATTTCAAGCTTTCAGTGTAGGGGAAGAGCAAGTCCAATTGTACGTTGGAAAATAACACTCTAAACATAAAGTGGTCAGGGTAAAAAGCCTTAGCCCATCTTACCTTCAAGTTATTGGAGGACACCCAACAAAGTTTAATTACATTTCTCTTTACTTTCAGCCAACCCAGAAACAAATTCAAGGTGGTTCTTCACAGTGTTTCTGTGATGACTTTCAGGATCTTGCTCTGCTGACACATTTCTTCTGAGGTGTTCAGGGACACAGCACTGGAGTCATCCGTTCCACAGATAAAGTCTGCAATCGACCAGAGAAGAAAGTATAGAAAACAGCTGGATCCGACAGATTTAAACAACACAGCCAAGTGACGTATTGGGGAGGCAAGGACTTATTATTATCTGGGGGAAAAGAAAATCAGCCTCAGCTGTATGCTGAAGATCTCTTTAAAAACTTGTTTGCTTGCACTTCATACATAAGTCCCAAGAGACACTCAGTGATGTATTTAAGTGTCAGCTCATCACAGCTGTCAATGATGAACACAAAATGGACATAATTTGATGTTGTTCTTTTCCTTGTATCCTTTTTCTTGTCTTCACCATTATCATCCTCCTTATCTGTTGTCCTACCTGTTGTCTTAAGTTTCTCTTTGTCATCCTTAATTTCTTCCTCTTTCTTTTCCTATGCCTGACTGCTGATCTTCTCCAACTAAGTCACCACATCTAATAAGCTGTGCAGAACTCAATGCCAGCAAAGCCAGAAGCCATGAGCCAATCAACACTGTGCTCAAAGACCGCCAATCCCATACTCACACAAAGGGTGATGGGATGCTCTAGGAACTAACTGTGAGTGCTTCTTCATCATTTCCTTGACCTTCCTCTCCTCTAACTACTCAGCCGGTCTTCCTTGAGGTGAACTATCACTGTGGTACCCCAGCCCACGTGCTCAAATATAAGAGATAAGTCATAATAAAACTTGAGGACATGGAATTCAAACTACAACTAAAATACTTAACAAAGACATTCCACATTAAAATATAGTGCTCAAGACTTCTGACTTACTCCCCCAACCCAGAGAATGCTACTCACCACCAAAATGTAGCCAACCAACTCACTGTGGCTTGCTTGAACTGTGAAGGCTCCACCAGCAGAAGCCTCCCAGGCAAACTGCTCATCATCACTGGTCTCTGGGATCCCATCACTTTTGGGCACTGGATAGATAGTAGACACTATCCAAACTCCACAACCATGGAGATACCTGCAACAGCCTGCCAAAGCATTTTAAAAGTTAACAGAGGGCCAGAAGGATGGTTCTGCTCAAGTGAGAGTTCCCGCTGAGAAAGCATGACAACCAAAGTGTTCAATTCCAGCAACTAGTGGGCAAAGCTGTCCTCTGACTTCCACATGTACTTTCCCTAAAAACCCTCCAAACACACACCAGTCAGACAAGTTCTGAAGAATTAGCAAGTCAAAAGCAGTAATGAGGTGAGAATGGTGTGGCAGAAAAGGGCACACACCTGGTTACCCTCCATGAACGCTTTGGAGCCAAACCTAGGTAGCAATGATTCCCAAGTCAGACTCGGTCACGCTAATAGCTGTGTCCAGCAAAGTCAGAGTGTGCTCCTGAGGTCTGGGGGTGATGTAAAATTTCAGTTCTTTGCTGTTGTCTAAGTTGGAGGGGTCTGCCAGGCTCGCATAGCAAATCTTTTCCAAGAGCTGTAAATACGTTTACACCTTGTTTCATTTGCCCAAACAGGGCCTTCCCTT